>NC_089493.1:176731389-177340764 GCF_036850765.1 Saccopteryx bilineata
CTATGGCATTAATTCATGCGACAAAACTGCAGGGCAGTGAGTAATTTCTATGTCAGGCACCCGACTAGGCTTTGGAGATAACCATGACAAGTTCAAAACCACCCTCCTTGCCCATATGGAACCGTGGTTTAGGGGGGAGAGTGAGAATAAAAGCAGATAGTCACAAAAGTATAATTATAAGCTGTATTCAATTTGGGGAAGTTGTATAATAAATGGACTATTCTGAAATGAGACCCCTGGTCATCTGACATATACCTGATAAATTTTATGGGTTGTCCCTTTTCTAAATCATTCTGTGTTCTCTAAGAAAAGGTCATTTCTCAATGAGGGGTGAAGAATGCCCCTCATCTCATCTTAAAAGAGTTCAGCAAATAAAGTAGCTTCAGTGAGCAGTCTTGGGTGTGACAATGAAGAGTCAATGTTGTTTTGACCTAAAATATTAATATCCCAGAGATCAATCATGATTTCTAATTTTATCATGACTGAGAGTCATAATGAATATTAAGACTGAGAGAGCAGGAGTTAATGTGTGTTTGAAACAAAACACACAGGTCCTCTCTTTAGAATCGATTTCCAAGCAGTGGGATCTTCTGATGACTCAGAATCGGTATCATGAACATGACCCTTCTGCTCTGTGGAACTTACTCAGTGGGACAGACCACATGGCTCTATTCTGAATGTCTCTTGGTTGTAATTTTTTGAGTTCTTAGATCTGCTTTTATAATGTTTCTATTTTTTTTTACATTGTTATCAGCTGTCAACCTTCCCGTTCTCAGTGTGTGTGCCTATAATACAGGCTCCCCCAGCCCTTTTTCTTTCTATTTCTAATCTGCTATGGTTTGGGAGACAATACAACTATGTTAATTTAAACACAAACATACACACACACAAACATACATGTACAGTGTGTTCGTAAAGTCATGGCGCACTTTTGACCGGTCACAGGAAAGCAACAAAAGATGACAGAAATGTGAAATCTGCACCAAATAAAAGGAAAACCCTCCCAGTTTCTGTAGATGATGTGGCAGCATGTGCACATGCGCAGATGATGACGTTAACACCGTGTATACAGCGGAGCAGCCCACGGCCATGCCAGTCCAGATGTGGACGGACGGTACAGAGGAAAGTTCAGCGTGCTCTGTGGCTCACTAAATTCAAATCCGTGACCAAAGTGCAACGTGAATATCGGCACATTTATAATGAAGCGCCACCACATAGGAATGACATTACTCGGTGGGATAAGCAGTTGAAGGAAACCGGCAGTTTGGTGGAGAAACCCCGTTCTGGTAGGCCATCAGTCAATGACGAGTCTGTAGAGGCTACACGGGATAGCTACCTAAGGAGCCCTAAAAAATCTGTGCGTGAGCCCACATCGAACTGCACTGAATAGGTATGAAACTGGGAGAGTTTCCCTTTTATTTGGTGCAGATTTCACATTTCTATCGTCTTTTGTTGCTTTCCTGTGACTGGTCAAAAGTGCACCATGACTTTACAGACACACTGTATATATATATATACAAACATGCATACCTAACACATAGACACAGCAGTGTGGTGAGAGCCAGATGGAAAGGGGGGTGGGGTAGGTGGAGGGGTGCAAAGGCGGGCAGGAAGTAGCGACAGAAAGCCTTTGCTTGGGGCGATGGGCATGTGCTGCAGGGTGCAGAGGATGTTTTGTTGAGTTGTACACTTGAAACCTGTATGGTTTTGTGAACCAATGTCCCCCAAAAATTTCAATAAAAAACTGTCTGTGAAATAAGAACAGGCTCCGAGGAAGACCAGAATGCTTCCCTGAGCAGAGTACTGGCTTGGTGCAGGGAGGGTTTCGTGTGTCGGAACGTCAGTTTGGGATGGTGTTCATACTGCAGGTCAGCTCAAAAGTGTCTTTAACAAGTGAGGAGATTACCAGAAACTGGAGAAACGGTAGCCAGTTCAAATCTATTCTATTTGCAGGGTGTTTTTTACTTTCTAAACTGCTTTGTTTTGCCTGTTTGCATACTTCATCCTCGCTAACTTAGAATGGGGAGAGATAAAATGGAAATTATACACAAACGCATGAGCCAGAGATGGGAAGTGATTTATTTCAGGTCACTTAGTGAATCATTGACATAATTATAGCCAGAACATAGGTCTCTTGACTCTCAGCCTGAAGTCTTTAGAAAGGCAGGCAAAATAAAAGCATAAAACTCTGTAAGTAGATGTTTTATATTAACCGATACTGGTGAATTTTACTGGAGGAAATCTCAAGTGTTTGGGGAACAAAACCAACTTCATTTTGGGCAAATGTGAGTTTCCAGACATGCTTGAATCACCCAGAAATGCGCATTGCTGCCTCTCTTGGCCCCGTGGATATATTAAAGTCCCATTTTTTCCTGTCAGAGTAAATTCATCAGTGACTGCCACATGGGGAAGTTGGTGAAACGTCAGAGGCTGTAGAAGACGTATGAAAGTGAGAACTTCAAAACTAGGTTGCCATATCGGATGAAGAGAAACGCAACATGTCATGAGCTTGGCATTAATTTTTTCCTTTCATTTATTTTTTATTTGTTCAACAAATACTTATCTGGTGGCAGGTGCTCCACTTACACTGTGCCCCGAAGGTCTAAAGCCCAGCAAAGCATGGCACCTCCCTCAAGGTGCTCACACACTAGCAACAACGGTGATAAAAATGTCTAAAATTAGATTGTGGGGGTTGTTCCACAACTCTGCAAATATGCTAAAATCTATTAAATTGTGCCCTGAGAAGGGGTGAATTTAATGGAACGTAAATTATAGCTTAATAAAGCTGTTTAAAAGAGCCAATTAAAATAGAGCAATTAATGCTAGGCTAGGGATAAATTCAGGCTACCATGGGGACTCTTAAGGGCGTCTCAATTCAAAGACATGGGAAAAGGCTCTAAAAGATGTGACATCTAAGCAGAGACCTAACGACTGAATACGGGAGACCTGGGAAGGGAGAGGAGAAAGGATGAATGAGCAGCAAGAAGAACATGAGCCAATGTCTGGTGTGCACGGTCTATACTGCAAGAGGCAGGGTCCGGAGGTGGGTGAGGGCGTGCACGGTCTATACTGTAAGAGGCAGGGTCCAGAGGTGGGTGGGGGCGTGCACGGTCTATACTGCAAGAGGCAGGGTCCGGAGGTGGGTGAGGGCGTGCACGGTCTATACTGCAAGAGGCAGGGTCCGGAGGTGGGTGAGGGCGTGCACGGTCTATACTGCAAGAGGCAGGGTCCAGCCCTGGCCGGTTGGCTCAGCGGTAGAGCGTTGGCCTGGCATGCGGGGGACCCGGATTCGATTCCCGGCCAGGGCACATAGAAGAAGAGCCCATTTGCTTCTCTACCCCCCCCCTCCTTCTTCTCTGTCTCTCTCTTCCCCTCCCGCAGCCAAGGCTCCATTGGAGCAAAGATGGCCCGGGCGCTGGGGATGGCTCCTTGGCCTCTGCCCCAGGTGCTAGAGTGGCTCTGGTTGCGACAGAGCAACGCCCGGGAGGGGCAGAGCATTGCCCCCTGGTGGGCAGAGCGTCACCCCTGGTGGGCGTGCCGGGTGGATCTCGGTCGGGCGCATGTGGGAGTCTGTCTGACTGTCTCTCCCCGTTTCCAGCTTCGGAAAAAGAAAAAAAAAAAAAGAGGCAGGGTCCAGAGATGGGTGAGAGTGTGCATGCTACAAGAAGCAGATTGGTTTAGTTTTGCTAGAGCAGCTTATGATGGGGAGTGGCGTGAGTTGAGACTGAGAGATGAACAGGAGTTAAGCATTATGACCTTTGGTATCATGAGGAGGAATTTGGAATTTATTCTAAAGTCATTTTGGAGCCATTGAAAGTTTCAAGGCATGGGAATGTCGTGAAAAAATTATGCTTTGGAAAACCAGCCTTCCTTGTTTAGGAAGAGAAAGTTGAAAGGTAAGGAGACCAGCAGTGCAGCTGAGTCTGTAAACTTGCTGGGTGGATTTGAACTAAGTAGATAAACTTAAGAATAAGGTGAAATTAGAAGGACTTCCTGACAAATGAAACGTTGGTGGTGAGGAAGTTAAAAATGTCAAGGGAGATTCTATTATGTAGTGGGGTGGCCATGTAATTGAAAGTGCTGTTCACCAAAAGAACGTATGCTCGGTATACATCAGACTTAAAGAAAGGAAAGGGTGGCAAATTTGGGCTTTTTAACATTTAGATGTTTGTAGAACATTTAAAGGATAAACAGGGATATGTCCAGGTTGGGGTTACAGATTGCGGTGGTAAGCAGCACATATGAGATACCTGAAGTCAAGCGATTGAATGAGGTTCTTAGAAAGAAAAGATAATTGGCAGCAAGAAGGGAAGAGGCCCAGGATAAAAAGAAATCCCGATGGACATAAAAATTCCCTCTGTGGGCAGAGGAAGAAGAAACTTGGAGGGAGACTTGGAAGAATTAGTTGGATGCGTGTGTGGGAAACAAGAGTTATGGCGCCATTGATGTGACGGATGATCTTTGTCTACATGAGTGAGAGTCAGGCCGCGTGATGGAGGAGGTGGTGTGGGAGGCCAACGAAGGCTTAGAACATCCCTGTGTTGAGTGGGAAAGAGCAGTGGACAGGGGACCATAGAGATTTGCCAGAAAGCACTTGAGACAGTGAATTCGCAGTGTGGCTAAACTAGAATTCTTCCCAGTAGACAGAGCTGCCCTGATGTAGGAGAAAGGAAAGCCAACTATAGATGAACTCAGGGTTGAGGCTTTGGATGAGCAAAGATAATTTGGAACTGTGATTAAGTGACATGTCACCAAAATTTGAGATATCTGTGACCTCATGTGAACGTAGAGCAGGTCGTTAGATATTTGACTCTGGATCGTAAGGGAATAGTCGGAGCTGGAGTTATTATAGACTTGGTGTCTCAGAACTCCGGAGGGTGTTTAAAGTGGTGGAACTGGATGCGATCATGTAAGGAGTGAGGCTAGGGAAAAACAGAAAGGGGCCTGAGGACCGACTCTTGGAGCCCGGCACCACTTGGAAGAGAAGGAAGACTCATCAAAGGAGACTTTGAAAGGACAGCAAGTGAGACTGGAAGAAAATGAGGGGCCTGTGGTGTCCCAGAAGCCAAGGGAAGAAAGTGTTTCAGGGACTCTACAAATCAGATTAACTGCTTCTCCTCCCTGGCGGAGAGTGAGGACACAGACAGATGGAGCAGAAGGTCAGGGAGGGAGTTTGGGGCTGTCTCCCCTATATCCTTCTTCTGTTCATTTTCTGTGACCCTACTGAGCTTAGTTGATAATCAGAGCTGTTCAGAGCAAGCCACCTCTGTGGCCTTCACCTCTGAGTAAGGAGATGAACATAGCTCTGGAAAGTCTTGTATAGGCAGGAACAGAAATAATTCAAAGTAGAAAGTAATGTGTCATCAAAGAGCTTCAGATGAAGTGTCCTAAGGGTTTTTGTATTGTCTCTGTGAAAGGGAAAGTAGGAAGGTCTTCCTACTTTCCACACGCGCGCAGTCTTAAGCATATGCAAATAGGCAAAAAAGGCATCTTAGCCAGAGGGACTGGCACGAGCAGAACACAGAGGAAGAAACTTGCATCCTGTGTGTGGCGGGAAGTCCAGTTTGTCTGGCTCATGAACAGGTTGGTTGATTGATTCTGTGCTCTGCCCATGCCCAGAACTCGCACGAGAGACACTCAACGCAATGGTCCTTTGCCACAGATGAAAATATAGACAGAACCAGAAACGCAGAAGCTGAGCTTTGAGTCTCTAGACTCCTCCACTAGCATTGTTTCTCTCCAACCTTTAATCCAAGTTTGTTATAATCCCTGAAACTTCCCTGGTCCCCACAAGACAGGAGAGCAACGCGATGGTGTTGAAATCCTCAATCCCCAACGGCCCAGCTAAATCGAACGGACATATTTCATTAAACAAATGCCTCTGCCATCTGCTATCCTCCAATTAGGAATGCATGAGGAACATATTTCTCAATTAAGTTGGAGAAGATGTCTGGGCTCGGAGGCCCTGGCAAACCGCCTTTCCTCGGGTGGCGCTCAGTGGGGAGAACTGCCTCTAGCTCCTTGTGGCCCTCATGGCTTTTTTTGTGCCTTCTCTCCACTCTGGCAATCTCTTCATATTATATTGTACATTCCCTTTGGGTTAGAACTGACCCAATCGAGCACCCCGAGCAAGCATGCTGTGTGCTGGTTTAAAAATCTGTGCAGTTTATTATAGCAACTAACATTTATTGAAATCTTTGTTATGCTCAGGTACTGTGCTAAGCATTTTGTGTGGGTTATTTCATCTAAACCTGTAAACTTCTCTATTAAGCAGGTAGAATCTCTATTCAATAGATGAGAGGAAACAGGGCTTAGAAATCTTAAATGACGTAGCCCAGGTCCCGCAGGTTGTAAATCATGATGGAGCCGGAGGTGGACATAAGCAGCCTGGCACCAGAGCCCATGTTCTTACCCAATGGGCATCACTGGAAGTACCATGCCGACAATGTGTAGCGTGTGATATAGTGCTGTCCTACTCCGTAGACCTCATGGTCTGGTGTGACAAAAATATAGAAATAACCAGGATGGGTTGAGGCCAATGGAGTGTTGAGTATGTGCTGGGACTGGAAGACATTGCCCCCAGGATTCCAAGTCAAAGCATTGATAAAATGTATTCAGCTTTATCTCCAATCCCAGTAACGTGGCCCGCAGAGCAAGCTGCTACATCTGCTTGCCCACCTTTGCCCTCAGCTCCCAAACCTCTTGGCTATTTAACAAGTCAACCTCACTAACCCTTAGGCCTGGCTAACCCCATCAGGGCTGCTGGTGCTACAGGAGAAAGATGGCCTGGCATTAGGATTTTCTAGTTCTACAGATTGATGGCCACCCATCTCAGGGGCAGACCTGACATGGTCCAGTGATCCTTTTATCTTCTCTAATCCCTCTTTGCTCAGAAAAGCTTTAACCAGTCTTCATCCCCACCTCCAGGCCTCCAATCTCACCACCTGTCTTCGCCATTGAAATGTAGCTTTGCCACCTCTTCCCAGGGAGACTAGAGGCCGTCACATGGTCACTCCTCTAGCTACGGGCACTTCTTATCAGCGTCTGCCCCTACCTAGCTCATTCTCTCCATCTCAGTAGAATAATAATAACATTAACCATTGGCATTTGTTTAGTACATTTTATAAGCCAGACACTAGTGAATGCCTACATGTATGACCTCATTCGGTCCTTACAACCACATTATGAGAGGGGGACTTTTTTCAATTTTCATTTTACAGACAAGAAAACTGAGGTGCAGAAGGGCTAGGCAGCTGTTTCTGAGGGTTATGTTCCTATAGCTTTTGCTCCTCATTCTATGTCTTGTCCCCGTGAAACTGTATCTTCTTACGTGCTGTCAGTCCCCATCTATATACTCATGGCCAAGTCTGTATTTCCTGCCTAGAAGTCTTCTTGAGCTCCTGGTTATTCATTGACTTCATAGCTGTCCACTGACATTTCAAAATGAAATTTAACCTCCACCCCCATCATTACCCATCACCAGAATTGCTTGTTTTCCCTCACTTCCTGTCTCCATGGGTAATACCACTGTTAGATATCAGGGTGTGACTAAGATGCTAATATGATGGTGTTTGCTTATGTGTGAAAAGAAGAATCCTGTCCTTAGTCCTCCACTAGTCTCTACAAGGTCCACAAAGGAGATTTGTACAAAGCAAAAGGAATGATCTGGTTATTAACTTTGGCCTCACACCTGGTAGAGAACTGAAAGTGAAGGAAGTCGGACTTGTGGAGGATTCCTCTCTCCATCCTTGGGTGAATTTGAGTGATTTTGAAATGATCTGTTCTATTTCTAATCTGACGCCCGAACTGGAATCCTTGCTCTCCTACGACAAGCAATACACAGGGCCTTCTGGAGGAAGAGAGAGTGTGTGTAAGAATGTGCCAGCTTTTACAGGCTGGGTCCTAGATGCTTTAGAGACAGAAAAAGAGGAAAACACATGGCTGGACTTTCTTCCAGGAAACAAGCAAACAAACAAAAAAACAGTCTCCAGGAGAAGACATTCCTTTCTCTAGGTCACTGGGAAAAAGAGGATTAGCCAGACTCTATATGGACTGAGATAGACGGGAGCAGTGCCCATTTCTTTCCATTGCAGCCTACCACATCCCTTTGAAAGCTCCACTCACTGGCAAGGGACCACTGTACAATGTCCTGCACTTTATCAATCCAGATCAATGTTTCTTCTCTTTGGCTATGAAATATCTGGTCCTTGATCTCAACCCTTGGGAGGAATGAGAAAGAGGCTTATGTGAGAAATAGCCAGAGACTTTGATTCTTACTTCTAGAAGTCCTTCTTTTATTAGCTGTGTGACTTTTTCTTTTAATCTCCACCAGCCTCCATTTCTTCATCTGTAAGATGGGTATAACTCTACCTGGTACATAACAAGCTATCAGCAAATGTGCTGTGTGGGCTGGAGAGTGGGAATGAGAATCACAAATGAGATCATGTAAGGAGTGAGGATAGGGAGAAATAGAAAAAGATCTGACCATCTGCTTCTCCACCCCTCACCCTCCCCTTTTCTCTCTCTCTCACTCTCTCTTTTTTCCCCTCCTGCAGCCATGGCTTGAATGGTTTGAGCAAGATGGCTTCATGGCCTTCCTCAGGTGCTAAAATAGCTCCGTTGCTGAGCAACGGAGCAACGCCCCAGATGGGCAGAGCATCACCCCATTGAGGGCTTGCCAGGTGGATCCTCATGGGGATGCATGCAAGAGTCTCTCTCTGCCTCCCCATCTCCCATTTAATAAAAAAAATAGAAATAAAGAGGTCTGAGGACTGACGGAGTACTACACCATTTAGAAATTTGTAAGAGGAGGAAGATTTACCAAAGGAGACTTAGAAAGGAAAGCAGTGAGCCTAGAATGAAATAAGGAGCCTGTGGTGTCCCAGAAGCCAAGGGGAAAATGTGTTCACTCATTCTTGTTTGAGGCACTGGAAGCTAGAGTGGCAGTTGTGGCTGTGGGCCTTATGTTGGAAGAGGATGTGGGAGCGGTCTAAGTGGTGACTCTGGTGGTCCTCGTGGTGGGTTATCATCAGCTACTGGTTGGCCATAATAGAGGACTGACTTTCTACTCCTTCTCGCTTATCACATGTACTCCATTGACAGCTATACATTTATTTTGTTAATTGATTTCAGGTCCCATTGCCATCATCCCTGTTGGAACCCATGTCATTATTTCTTGGGGCCCAACAGGTGAAATGACTTTCCCAGGGTCCCACAGTGAACATCCAGTGCTGGTCTAGGTCATCTTATTCTGTGTTCTTGCCCCTCAACCAGGGGCAGTAGCATAATAGCTAAGAGCCACATGACTGCGTTCCACTGTGGCTCCCACACACATGACCTCATTATCTGGCCAAGTTGCTTCCCCTCTTTTACCCACCAGCTAAGTGGGCAGTAACAGCGGTACCTACACGTAGTCCTGTTGTGAGGACTGAATATGGTGATGGATTTATTTATTTATTTTCTTCTTAATTTGTATTTATTGATTTTAGAGAAAGGGAGGGAGGGCGAGACATACTGACTTCTTGTTCCATGTATTTATGCATTCATTAATTGATTCTTGTATGTGCCCTGACTGGGGATTGAACCTGCAACCTTGGTGCATTGGGACAACACTCTAACCAATTACTGAGCTACTCAGCCAGGGTGCTTGGGGTTGTTTCATTCCCTTTTCCTCGTCGTATACCAAGTATCTCATTGCACTGTCCTCATCCCAGGCAGTGAGGATTTCACCCCTCCTTTTCCTTTAGAGAGCCCCTGCTTTCCCCGCTCCTTCAATCTGTCACTTTGAATAGTGTTGTCTTTGCTTCAAGTTTATTTTACTTGATGCTGTGTGTGTCCCTGAACGCTGTTTCTGGAACATGGTAGCTACCCCATTCCTTTTTCTTTTTCTTTTTTTTTATTTTGTATTTTTCTGAAGCTGGAAACGGGGAGAGACAGTCAGACAGACTCCCGCATGTGCCCGACCAGGATCCACCTGGCACGCCCACCAGGGGGCGACGCTCTACCCACCAGGGGGCGATGCTCTGCCCCTCCGGGGCGTCACTCTGTTGAGACAAGAGCCGCTCTAGCGCCTGGGGCAGAGGCCAAGGAGCCATCCCCAGCGCCCGGGCCATCTTTGCTCCAATGGAGCCTCAGCTGCGGGAGGGGAAGAGAGACAGAGAGGAAGGAGAGGGGGAGGGGTGGAGAAGCAGATGGGTGCTTCTCCTGTGTGCCCTGGCTGGGAATCGAACCCTGGACTTCTGCATGCCAGGCTGACGCTCTACCACTGAGCCAAGCGGCCAGGGCCTGAATATGGTGATGGATTTAAAGTATTAGTTTGCTAGGGCTATTGTAACAAAGCACTGCACAGTAGGGGGCTTGAACCAAGGGAAATTCATTGCCTCACATTCCAGAGGTTAGAAGTCTAAAATCTAGGCGTTGGCAGAGCCCCGCTTTTACAGAGGGCTCTAGGGGAGAGAATCTCTCCTTGTCCCTTCCAACTCCAGCAATCCCTGGTGTTCTTAAGCTTGTAGACACTCCCTCCAGCCATACTGCCTTCCTCTCCCTGGGTGTCTTCATATCATCCTCCCCATGTGTGTCTGTCCTTGTGTCCAATTTCCTTCCTTTTAATCATTTTTTTTTTTTTTTTTTTACAGAGACAGAGAGAGAGTCAGAGAGAGGGATAGATAGGGACAGACAGACAGGAACGGAGAGGGATGAGAAGCATGAATCATCAGTTTTTTGTTGCGACACTTTAGTTGTTCATTGATTGCTTTCTCATATGTGCCTTGACTGTGGGGCTACAGCAGACCAAGTAACCCCTTGCTCAAACCAGCGACCTTGGGTCCAAGCTGGTGAGCTTTGCTCAAACCAGATGAGCCTACGCTCAAGCTGGCAACCTTGGGGTCTCGAACCTGGGTCCTCTGCATCCCAGTCCGATGCTCTATCCGCTGCACCACCACCTGGTCAGGCCAATTTCCTTCCTTTTAAAGACACTAGTTATACTGGATTAGCGCCCACCCTAATTCTGTCATTTAACTCGGTGACCTGTGTAAAAATCCTGTCTCTAAATAAGGTCACCTTTTCAGGTAGAGGCTTTAGCAGATCTTTTTGGGGAGGACCTGATTCAACGGTAATGAAGAACTTCGCCCAGACGGGAGTACAGAGTAGATGCTCAGCCCGTGTTTTACTTCTTTCTACCCAGGAGTCTCTCCTGTCAAAGGGGAGTTCGCGGCTGAGGACCAGCCCTGGCAGCTGTGGCTCGGCAGTGGCCACGTCACACAGTTACACATTCAGCTCCAGAGGCAGGCGATCCCTGTGTTCTCAGGGAGCATCGTCAGTATTGTGACACTCCGACATGCATCAGCCATGGGTTCTCCTGGGCTCCTTCTCAGGGGAATCTGTGAAGATGGGAAATTAGCCTCCAATCCTGGGCATCACCTGAGCGACAGGCTGCCCAGAGGTGGGAGAGTGGGAGGATAGAGCATCAGAGACCCCGGGTTCCACCTCACCCAGTCCCCCCCCTTAGAGGTGGGGCAGTGGAAGCCCCATGGGGGAGAGCCACTCATCTCAGTTTACCTAGCAAGATTAGGGCCCTCGGTTTCCTGATTTCCACTCTTTCAACCATATCCAAAACCCTCTGCCAGCATTGCTGTTGGTTTTTGTTTTGTTGTTTGCTTTGGATAAGAGTCTCTTCTTGAATTTCTCCCCCTGTGCAGTGGATGGGTTGTTCTAGGCTGGTGCTGTCTAATAGAAATACCACATGAGCTCTATAAGTGATTTTAATCTTTTCAGCGGCTAGGTTTAAAAAAAAATCACATAAAAATAAACTGGTGACATTAATTTTAATAATTGGTTTAGCTCAGTAGAGCCAATATATTATTTCAACATGCAGTTCTTGAAAAATCATTAAGGAGGCATTTTACATTTTTTCTTATTGAATGGATGAGCTCTCGTGCGTATTTTATGGTACATCCTGATTTCGACTCGTCCCATTTCAAATGCTCAGGGACCACCAGTGGCCAGCGGCTGTGTAGCATGGGACTGCAGAGCCGTAGTGCCTTCTAGTGCTGGTCTGCCTGCCTGTGGGGCCCATGCTGGTTAGCGTGTCTACTTTCTAAGAAGAGTTTTGGCCTTTTCTCCCCTGAAATTTTTGGTCAATATAACTCTCCCCCTTTAAATGAAATGATGGTGATAGAATTTCTTTTGTTTGTTTTTGGATATGGATATATATATATATGTATAAAATGCAGGTCTATGAATTCCCTATCATCAATGATCTAAGATTATTTCCTACTCGGATCTTCTGTAATTGTCATTCAAGTCCAGTCTAGGTGAAATGTCTCCGTGTTTTTAGGGACTGGGAAATGGAAACATAAGTACCGAGAAAGATCTGCTTGGCTCTCTGGTTCTTTGAATTGTGAAGTGTTTGGGCTTTGCCCGCCTGAGCTGTGTGCATGTGAAGGCTCTTACTAGGTCAGGCTCTGGATGTGTTGTTTTTCTCCGGGTGTAAGTAAGGTAGTGAAGGGATGCTGAGAAGTGGTTTCTTCTGTTGTCTCTCCCTGGCACGTGGTCTCCAGTGCCTTCTGTTCCCTCCCCAGGGGGTGCAGCTGCCTGGCTCAGGGCCCGGCTCCCCCAGGTATTTCCATATGGGGTGGGCAGCCTGATGACAAGACACAATCAAGATTAAAGCCCCAATCCCTTACTGTTACTCAGTCTTGCAAACTCCGCTCTGCTTACCTGTCTCCTCACATCCCTTTGCACCTCCACATTGTCCTCTATCTATACAGGTCTGGGTTCAATTTCTCAAGCGTTCCACGTGTCTTCATGTCTCAGGGTTTTTGTATATGCTGTTCCCTCTACCTCAAAGGCTCTTTCTTCCTTCTAGCTCATTTTTGGGGCTCAGCTTGGATGTTACGTCCTCCAGAAAGCCTTCCTAGAGACTTCCTCCAGACTTGGTCAGGCCCCCTGGTAGAAACTCCCTTAACTCCTATACCTTACAGCAGGGGTCCCCAAACTACGGCCCGCGGGCCACATGCGGTCCCCTGAGGCCATTTATCCGGCCCCCACCGTGCTTCCAGAAGGGGCACCTCTTTCACTGGTGGTCAGTGAGAGGAGCATAGTTCCCATTGAAATACTGGTCAGTTTGTTGATTTAAATTTACTTGTTCTTTATTTTAAATGTTATATTTGTTCCCGTTTTGTTTTTTTACTTTAAAATAAGATATGTGCAGTGTGCATAGGGATTTGTTCATAGTTTTTTTTATAGTTCGGCCCTCCAATGGTCTGAGGGACAGTGAACTGGCCCCCTGTGTAAAAAGTTTGGGGACTCCTGCCTTACAGCATCTAGTCCAATTTATGTTTTAATAATTATTTGTGTGATGATTTTTTTTTTTTTTAGGTTAGAGGCAGGGAGATAATAAGGCAGACTCCCAGATGTGCCCTGACTGGAATCCACCCTGCAACCCCATCTGGGGCCGATGCTCAAGTACTGAGCTATTTTTAGCACCTGAGGCTGATGCACACCAACTGAACTATCCTCAGTGCCTGGGGCCATGCTTGAACCAACTGAGCCACTGGCTATGGGAGGGGAAGAGGGAAAGAAGGGGGAGAGGAAAGAGGGGAGAAGCAAATGGTTGCTTCTCCTGTGTTCCCTGACTGTGAATCAAACCCTGGATGTCCATATGCTGGGCTGATGCTCTGTCCACTGAGCCACCAGCCAGGGGGTGATTGTCTTTATGATGTCTACCTCTTCTCCTTCACTGGGAGCTGCAAGAGGGCAGACACTCAGTTGTTCAAACCTGTTTGCCTGACACCTAACACTGTACTTGATTGCACAGACATGCAGGAAATATTGGTGGAACGACTACAGAAATATTCTGCATACCTACAGGATTTCATTTGGGGGGATTTATCTTACCTATTGAGAAAGGGACACATCAAGTCCATTTAATCATAGTTTTGTTTTACCTGGACATTGACTTCCCTGGGCCAATACTGGGCTCTGTGTCATGTGACCCCTTGTATTGGAGGAATCTGTGTACTTTCTTCTAGCAGAGAAGTTGTCACGTAAATCTGCCATCAGCACTGCACTGGAATCACAGCACAGGACGCATCCTGGTCACACCCCCACTCTTCGTTAGCTGAGAGATTTTTGGGAAAGCCACTTAAATGCTAACTCAATAGACTGATCAGTCCCAGGTTATATTTCTAGTTGGTGTCTTCAGCCTGAAATAGGTTTGTCAAAATCTGTCAAATGCTGGAGGGGCCGAGTTGCTGATATCTGGAGGGCTCATCCAGGCTTTGGGTGATGAGGAAGGCTTGTCAGACACTGTGTGGCTTGTGACTTTGGGTCCTGAGAAATAAAAACTTGTCAGAGGAATATAGGTTACCTCTTTTTCGTCCAAGGTCACCAGTGAGTCACCGACTGAGCCTAGAATAGAAACTGGCTCAGGAACATAATCTGGCCGTTTTTGAACCTCATTCAGATATTTGTTAGGACAGTGGGTATTTTTCCTCTTTTTTTAAAAAAAATTAAATTAAATGGATATAGACTGTGGGTGCTCAGGAAATAGACCCAAACAGCTAGAGAGAAGAGTCCAAACAAATGGTGGCCATGCCCTGGTCTCTGGTCTGGCCTGGGGGAAGCGGAAGCACTGGACTGGGAGCCAGGATTTCTGGGTTTTTCTTCCAGCACTAATGGCAACTGCATGGGAGACATAAGCTTTCTGGACCCCAGTCTCCTTTTCTAGAAAGTAGAAAGAGTCAACTCTGATCACCTCAATGGTCTGTTATAAAGCTCCAGTAAGTATTGATTTTAAAGTATCTCATAGACACAAAGCCCTCTATGAATGGAAGGGTTCTGGTGATTGTTTCTGTTGCCAGTGAGGACATCCTATGCTTTAGATGAGTCCTCTGGGATCATTTGTTCAGGGTAAAGAGCCAGTCATTTGCCTCTCTGGGACTCAACTTTCTGATCTGTAAAATGCGACAGGCAAATCATTCTCTGCGGGTTCACTGATTTGCTATGAAAATGAAATGAGCAAAGTGATACAAAACACATTTTTTAAAGTGTTAAAACTTTTCTTGCTTTCTAATCCTTTGCCTTCCTTCCTTCTTCTTCTTCTTCCTCCTTATATCATCTTTACTGGGCATCTGCTGTGTTTTAGGCATAGAATTAGTTATGGAGGACTCATGTGTAAGACATCTGACCCATACTATGCCTTCAAAGGATATTATAATTTATTTGGAGAGATAGACATGGAAATACACGAATGTAACACAATGGTTTATAACATTAATTAAGCACTGTTTATGTGTAAGGCACTGTTCTGAGCACTTATGTTAACTCATTTAATCCTTATACAATGGTACTAGTATTTTTCCCAGTTTTGAAGAGGAGAAAACCGAAGCCCAGAGATGTTAGGTAACTTGCCCAGGGATACAGACCTAGTGACTTGGAGTGATTAGGCTTTAGAGCCAGTTCTCTTCACCTTCAAGAGCAATATGTATAAAGGATAGTAGAAGCAAGCAAGGAGTAGTTGTAACCTAGGGAAGTCAGGGGAAGCTTTAGAGAGGAAATGACTAACCAAGTTTCCTAGGTGGTAGGAATGGGAGGGCATCCCAGCCAGTTAGGGCAAAGGCTTGGAGGTGTGCAATTACCTAAGAAACCATGAGCCCCTCCATGGTTTGGCCTCACCAACACTTCTGACCCCCTCTTCCTGACTTCTGCCTTGCTTACTGTGTCTTAACCATACTGTTCTTTATGCTGGTCACAGACATACCAGGCTGTTCTTACTTTTCTTTTTTGTAATTAAAAGTTTTTTTCTTGTCCCTGGCTGGCTGGCCCAGTGGTAAAGCGTCAACCTGGCGTGCAGGAGTCCCGGGTTTGATTCCCGGCCAGGGCACACAGGAGAAGTGCCCATCTGCTTCTCTACCCCTCCCCCTCTCCTTCCTCTCTGTCTCTCTCTTCCCCTCCCACAGCCAAGGCTCCATTGGAACAAAGTTGGCCTGGGCGCTGAGGATGGCTCCATGGCCTCTGCCTCAGGTGCTAGAATGGCTCTGGTTGCGACAGAGCAATGCCCCAGATGGGCACAGCATTGCCCCCTGGTGGGCATGCCGGGTGGATCCTGGTCGGGCACATGTGGAAGTCTGTCTGACTGCCTCCCCGTTTCCAACTTCAAAAAAATACAAAAAAAAAAAAAGTTTTTTTCTTGCCCTGGCCAGTTGGCTCAGTGGCCCAGTGTGTGAATTTCCCAGGTTCGATTCCCCATCAGGGCATGCAGAAGTGACCATCTGCTTCTATACCCCCTTCCCTCTCCTTTCTCTCTCTCTTTCTCTCTCTCATCCTCTCCCACAGCCATGGCTTAGTTCAGGGGTCCCCAAACTACAGCCCGCAGTCCCCTTCTGGCCCCCCACTGCATTTTCAGAAGGGGCACCTCTTTCATTGGTGGTCAGCGGATGCATCCTGTGCTCCTGGAGTACTGTATGTGGCGGCGCCACAAAGCGCAGCATTGCTCACGTACAGTACTACTTCCAGTGATGTGGGACACATGCGTCACAGCTCCAGAAGCACGTCATATCACTTGTTACGGCTAGCAGTGACAAATATGGAACCGAACATTGACCGTCTCATTAGCCAAAAGCAGGCCCATAGTTCCCATTGAAATACTGATCAGTTTGTTGATTTAAATTTACTTGTTCTTTATTTTAAATATTGTATTTGTTCCCATTTTGGTTTTTTTACTTTAAAATAAGATATGTGCAGTGTGCATAGGGATTTGTTCATAGTTTTTTTATAGTCCAGCCCTCCAACGGTCTAAGGGACAGTGAACTGGCCCCCTGTGTAAAAGGTTCGGGGACCCCTGGCTTAGTTGGTTCAAACACATTGGCCCTGGGCACTGAGGATGGCTCCGTGGAGCCTCTGCCTAAGGCACTAAAAATGGCTCAGTTGTGAGCATGGCCCCAGATGGGCAGAGCATCAGCCCCAGATGGGGTTGCTGTGTGGATCCTGATTAGGGCACATGTGGGAGCTTGTCTCTCTAGCTCCCTTCCACTTGGAAAAAAAGAAAAAAAATTTTTTTTAATTACAATTTATAGTCAATATTATTTTATATTGGTTTCAGGTCTACAGCATAGTGGTTAGACAGTCATACACTTTACAAAGCATTCCGCTGATATTCCCAGTACCCACCTGCCAGGCTCTTCTTGCTCTGTTGTGTTCACTCTTCCCTCTCCTAAGACCCTCTTCCCCCACTCTTTGCATGGCTGCTTCCCTGACTTGGATGTCACCTTCTCCAAGACGCCTCCTCTGACCGCCTTCCCAGTGATAATTGCCTCCCCTCCCTCGGCTGGTAACTCCCTCTTCTACTTGATGTACTTTCCTTTCTAGCACATAGCACTGCCTGAAGTTATATACTTATTGGTTTACTTTATTTGTGTCTGGCTTTCCTTATTGGATTATAATGTCCCCAAGGGTGGGAAACTCATCTCTCTTGTTCTCCATGTGCCTTCAGTACTCAGAACAGTGCCCGGCACACAGTCCCTGCTCAGAGAGTATCTGCAGAGTGGGTAAGGGTAGGGCGTGAGAAGGGGTGTGATGGGATAATGCTGTTCCAGAGGGCAGGGACCACTCTTAGGACTCCTTTCCTGATGGGGTCCTATTGCCCTTCCTCCCAGGGGACGTTTGGAATTGGCAGGGACGTTTGGTTGGTCACAATATAAAGGGGAAGCATTGCTGACATTTAGTGGCCAGGAGGTCAGGGATGCCACTTTTTCCTGTGATATACAGTACAATTTTTCCCTGCTCAACTAGGACAAAAAAGGCCCTATCTAGATGACCATTGCACCCCTAAAGCCCCTTAAGAAATATAATATATATTTAATAAGAATAGCCTTCAGGGGATAGGGCAAAGTACTACACTCTAATCTTAGCTTCTTAGCAAAAAAAGGGCTTGGAATGGTGTTTGGGTTTATTCATCTGTAAGGTATGGGTCTTTCCTCTGTTGCTGGGTTACCTGCGCTATGGAGGAGTGAAGGTGTCCTGCTTTGTTTTTCAGTAAAGTGGGGTCTCCGATGAAGCATCTCTTCACGTGTATGAATTTATTATTGTTATTTGCATGAAAAACATCTCCTCCATGATTTTATTTGAATCTGATAAGTCTCCCGGGGAAGTAGTAGAGCAATAAGGTAAAAAACATCTATCTGTCATCTATCTACCTGCCTACCTGCCTACTTACCTATCTATCTGAAGAAGCAAAGACTCCCCCCACAAATAGAAAACCATTAAGTGATTTTCTCAAGGTCATGTAGAGAACAAATGGCAAGTCGGATACTAAAACTCATGTCTTTATCTGCTGCTTTTACCCGGGACCACAACATCTTCAGACCTTTATTATCGTTTATGGAGATAGTGATGCTGCTGCTAATAATAACACAACAGTTTAGTAACTCAGTGCTTTTCATGTGTAAGGCGCTGGACTTCAGATTTGTCATCTCATTTAATCCATATCCTAATCTGGTGAGATAAGAAGAGTAAGGTGTGGGTTTTGGGATTACTGTAAATTGGTTTTAGGCGAAGAGTGATCTAATCTTCTCATGGCTCAAAGAGAAGTGAAGTCCTGCTGCTTGCTCTGTGAGTCCCAGCACCTCAAAGTTTAGTTCTGCGAGTCTCTCCTCGGTAAATCTTGCAGAACGTTGGGCACATTGAAGACTTCTTCCGCTCCAACTGCTTCTCCTCAAGCTAGAGGGAGAGAAGGGGGAAGGAGGGGACAAGTGAAATGTTAGTGTAGAAGGGGACGGGGCTGCCAGCTCCTTGAATTTATTTAGTCCCAGAGTCACAGATGTGGCAGTGACCTGAGACCTCTTACTCCCCTCTCATTGCAAAACTGCTCTTTATTTAATCCTAACAAGTAGTCAGGAGTTGCTTTAAATTGAAGATCTCTTTGAATATGGACTTACTGCCTTCCAAAGAGGCCCCTCCCAAGTGGGACCCCTCCCATATGGCTAGAAGGTTCTTCCTGCTCCAAGAGTCTTATTTGAGTTATTGAGATCTTGAGTCTCATGACGTTGGCTATGCTTACCCGCTCATCTATTCAGTGTCGAAACGGCAACCCTCTTCCATGGGGCAGTTCTCCATAGAGCTGCAGTCAGTTCTTACCATGAATTATTTCGCTTTCAGGTTGAATGATGTGAATTTTCCTGGCTCTTTAAAATCACCCACTATGATTGTACCCTTTCTCTTTGCTCCTGGATACTGTTTTATGGACTTGGAATTTGTGTCACTCTCGAGCTGTAAAATCCAGAATGGATAGAGTATGTTTCAGAGGGAAAGACCGGAAATAAACGTGTAAACAAAAACAAGAGCAGGAAAAGGACAGGCGGGATGACTGCTCTGAGGGAAATAAAAAAGGAAATGGTGTCTGTGGGGCGGGAAGAGGAGGAACACTGTTGTAGATGAATGGAATCCAATGCTCTGGGGGTTGATTTCACGGACGGTGAGGAAATTATTCAATTCCTAAAGCAATTCAGATGCCAGCAGGGAAAATATAGTAATGCATATATATTTTTATTCAAGCTCGGCTCGGCCTGGGAAAGGATACAGCATGTACATTCAAGTGAAGGTGGCCAAAGCATCTCTTCATAGCCCGAGGAATCTTAACATTCATTCATGATTTCAACAGGCTTTTAGTGATTTCTTTTTTAAGTGGGTGAGGACCGTATATTGGGTGCTACACTGCATGGTGGGAACAGAGTGGAGAACAAAATGGAATATTCTTTCTTCCCTACACTGCCCACATGCACCTTGCTGGTAAGCGTCTAGTCTCTCTATGGTGCAGGGAATTCCATCATCACTCGGAACTGTTAGACCTGTAGTCAGAATTTTATGACCAAATCTTTTTGGTTTACTTTAAATGTTTCTAGTGATTGGGGATTTTTTGAACTATTTTTATGTTATTGATTTTTGAGAGAGGAAGGAAGAGAGAGAGAGAGAGAGAGAGAAACATCAATTTGTTCCTACATGTGCCCTGACCGGGGATTGAACCAGCGACCTCTGTGCTTCTGGATGATGCTCCAACCACCTCAGCTATCCAAGTAGGCTGGGGGATTTTTTTTTTTTTTTAACAGCGGGAAATCAATTTCTACCTCCAAGAGGCTAGCATTATTATCATCATAAGGTGTTAGTGGGAGCGTGGCTTTGGCGAAGATGGTGCTGGTTGAAACCTGGCCCTGCCATTTAAATCAGGCATTTTACCTTCTAGAAGATTAGTTTGTCTGCTAAATGAGGCTAAGCTGACCTCTGCTTTGGGCTTGGGGAGGAAGGAGTGAGAGGGAACATGTAATATTCTAGCACTGTGTTGGACACTGATAGGGTGACCAGTGACCCAGTTAGCCTAGGTCTGTCTTGGTTTTTGCATTAAAGTCCTACATATCAGAAGCTCTTTAGTATTGGGCAGTTTGGAACAGCGGGTCACCCTAGACCACGTAAGTATTTAATAAATTGCAGTTATTAATAGCAATGACAGTAATGATTTCTCTCACGTAATGGGGCTGAAATTTACAAGGCCCCGTTCTCCGTTTTATTACTGCCCATGGATGGCCAGTGCTCTCATGCTTGGTGGGGGCACATATATTTTCTTTAATTTCCCTTCCAAAGCTGATAAGTGACATCCGATACCTTAATAACACCGACTCGTTGAACACAAATCACAACTCGTCTTCTCATGGAGTTTATAGCCTTTTGATTTAGGCTAACCACAAATAGACCAGCCTGACCCACAACTTTGGCTCCAATTTCACCTTCTGTAGCCTCAGTTTCATCAACTTTACAATGAGAATGACTTCCTCTTCCCTGCTGGTCTCAGGGGCAATTGTGAAGATCAAATGAGACAGTAGTAGTTTGCAGAGTAAACTTAAAAACGTGTTTGAAGAATAAAGAGTGATTTCTTTCTTAGCTGTGAGTTCAAGGGTAGGAACAGAGGCTTTGTATTCCTGGGCCCCAGCACACTTCTGTCCACAGGCGGTTCTCAGTGTGTTTATTTGGTGAATGAATGAATGAGCGAATGAATGAGTGAATGAATGAGCAAAAGAGCGAGCCAACAAATGTGTCTCCTCTGGTGTCAGTTTCTTGTGGTGTAGAGGAGCAGATATGACCAGCTTCCTGAAGCCAGCTGGTGTGCAGCAGGCATGCGACGGCCCCACCCCCTAACCCAGAACAATTGTGCCTCTTTGTGACCTGCCTTGTCCCAGGGTAGGCAGAGGTCGATTCTGCCCAGGGTTAAAGATAGATTAACAGTCCTTGGCCATTTATTTCTTTGCTAGCTGAGCACAGTAAATAATGTTGGTGACATTCTGTTGTTTCTCACTGCAGGTCTCAGACTGAGGGAAATGAGAGAGGAGGAACTGACTTTTTTAGCTTGAAAGAAAAGAATATGGGAGAGACAGTGTCCCATCAGAATACGTGTGCACACCCATGCATACACATGTGCACGCCCATGCATACACGTGTGCACATACACACATCATTGGTAATGCTACTGGGATCGTCTTCTCTTGGTAGATCAGATGTGTTTAACCTTGTCTGAATTATGGAGACCCTTAGAAGAATGTAATTGAAGGCTCTGCATCTCTCCCTAAGAAAACAAGTTAACATGCCCGTCAAGTTTGTCATATGATGTCATAGAACTCAAGAGACTTGCTGAAGAGTATCTCTGGACTCCAGAAGAGATGCAGTCATGGTTCCCATTTTGAATTTAGTTTGCAGATGTATCTTGCTTGAATTCAAAGTGCTTTAAAAATTTTAAATTGGTTATAAAGAATTAAAATCAGATTGTCGCATAAAAATCCAAATGTCTGGCATATCTGGGCTTGCGTGGTGGTGATCAGCTGGGTTGAGCTGTGCTGTCTTGTATAAACCCAGAAAGAGCACCTCACCTGTCAACAGTTCTCCCTCCTCTTTTAGGCCTTTGAGTTTGTCCCAAACCCTAGAATGGGTTAAGATCAAGAACCTGTTCAGATACTTCTTTTGGGTTCTAGAAAGAGAGATCCTCAGAAAACCATGAGGTCAAGTACCTTTGGAAGTTGTCCCCAGAGCAAATCTCCCATGCAGCTCAGTATATAAAAACTCATAAAGGAGAAGCTGCCCTGTTTAAATGGGACACACAGGCCCAACATCCCTGCCAGAGTTTGGCCTACCCAGTCTTGCTCCAGTGACCCTCAAAGAACCTCTGGGGAACCCCTAGAACTCCACAGGTTAAGTCTGAGAACTTCTGTGTATCAGTCAGAAACTCCTCCAGTTTCATGTGACAGAAACCCAACGGAACTAGCTTTCACTGAGAAGATGGTTTGTGGGTGTAGGTAACTTTGGGTGTTACGTCCCCAGACAGTGCTGGATCCGGGCACCCTGGTGATGTCATCAAGGATCTCCATTGCTCTTTGCTTTTGTCTGAGTTGGATTCCTTCTTAGGAAGCCTCTTCCCATGTGGAAGACAGGGGGCCAGCAGCTGGACCCCAGCTTCTCCACAGCTCACACTCCTATCAGGAAATAGTTTCTCCTTCCTAAGACAGTAGTTCCAGCAGAACCTGGGGTGTGGTTTCATTGGACCATTTTGGGTAAGCACTCATCCCTGAGTCAAACACTGGGTCAGACACACAGAGCCAAGCCTTGATCATGTATTGCAGCTTCATTCATGGTGCTGCAGGGAATGGGGTCCGGGTCACATGAACCTCCTGGAGGAGGATGAGGGTAGGGCTAGTTTCCCAGAGAAGTAGCAGGGAGTCATTCTAGAAAGAGGAGGCATAGATATTGGAGAGGCATAAACAGCAAAGATCTTTTCTACAGTGATTTAGCCCAACTTTGCATCTTACTCTTGAGGATTTGGAGACTCATTGTGGAAGGAACTTGCCCAAATCCCCAGAGCTGAAGGACACACCGAGAACTTCTGCCTCTGATCTTCATCTTCCTTTCCTTTTAGGCACCAGTCCTTCTCCATTACCCATTTTTCTGTGATCCTGACTGATAACGTTGTGGGATAACAGTAATCAGAAATGACAGTAAATCAATCCCTGAACCATAGAATTTTAGGGATAAAAGAGGCCTAAGTGGGCTTATCATTAAAATGAGAGAACAGGCCAGCAGAGACTACCCAACTGTACAAGGTTAGCTGACAATTTCTATAAGGCATCAAAGTGTCCTCGCATCTCTTATCTCATTTGACAGTAGGAATAATCCTATGACACAGAACTTGAGTGGCTTTTTTTCCCCAAGTGTTTTCTCTTCAGTGAGATCATTGTATCCCCCACAACAACTCTGTAAAATAGGATAGGATAAGAATTACTCGCCCAGGTTTATAGCTATGAGCGTAGTGTCAGAGAGGGTAAGGTACTTGCTCAGGGTCCCACAGTGTGTAAGGGGCAAAGCCAGTTCCAGGATTCATCTGTCTGTCTCTGAGTACTTTTTCTGTGTCACGCTGGAATCAAATAGTGAATATATACTCAAGTAACTTTTACTTAAGTAATAATCTAAAGCAAGTTGATAAACTGATCACTAGTAAAACTTTCACATCTTACCATTGTAAGTTATATATTTGTCCTCTATATCAAAGACAAATGCAAAAGAGGGCAATCGAGCTTCAAGTCACAGGAATAAATTTTAAATAACAGAATTTTGGGGAAAATAATACGAATGGGCAAGGTGAGATGAAATCTAGAGACTTTTCACTATAGAATAAAAGGAAGAATAAGTCTCTGCTTAGTAGGTAAGAAAACTGAGATTCAGAAAAGTTTGTATCATTTTTCTTAGATCCTATAGCTATTCCATGGTAGAGACCAGACAAGAATATGGGTCCCCCAACTTCCTGTCACCCTAAAGAAGATGGTGATTGAAGGGCAATGTTTGGTGGGGTAAGACACTAGATGACCTTCTAACAAATTCTGCAGTGCTTCTGAGAGTGTGGGAACACCAGCCATGAGTGGTACTCAAGGTAAATTTTGGTGTCACCCAGACATGGGATTAGGTAACATTGGTTAAAGCTCTGAGAAAGTAATTATCTAATTTCCTTTCACTTTTTCTGGTTGCATCAGAGGGGCAGTCTCTGTTGGATTCTAGTCTGACCTTAACACCTCTCTAGGGCTTGCTAGTTTCTCTTTGTAGAAGAGTTCACAGGACTCAGGCTCAGATAATTTGGTAGGCAAGAGTGCCAGGCCAGGATTTAATGACACTGCTTTGTTTTTGTTGTATATATTCTACACACATGACAATTGATGCTCATTTTAGATTCATGAAATGATGTTCAGGTTTCTTTAGAACTTCACTGAAGCTCTTTTCAAAATTTCTTTCAATAAAAATGAGTTAACTTATAAAAGAATCTTATGCACACAATACAGAGCAGATTATGGTAATAGTGCACAGATAAGGCAAAAATCAAGACATTAAGGAATAATAATGAAGTTAGAGAGTTACTGCTTACAACTTAGGTTCAAGACTGTTGCCTGGGTTGTGGTGAAAGATGTACCATTTGGACCTCAGAGGCACGCAGATTTGACTTCCAGTCCTACCGCCAAAGTTAGCTATGTGACCTTGTGGGCTAGACACTTCATATCTCTGAGTCTCAGAGAGGTAAAAGTAAATAATGATACTGCCTTTTCAAGGCTGTCGCAAGGGTTCAGAAATAGATTCAAGTATGAAGCACAGCTCCACTCTTAAGTGCGGAAGCAGTGGTAGCTGGGAAGAGGCTTTTAGATGATTATGGATGAAAGAAGAGAAAGTTGAAGGGTGGGTGGAGGCAGCAAAGCCCCTAATACAGCCTGTTTTTCATCTCCCATCTCCTCTTTTGTCTCAGCTGAACTGGCCAGGTGAGATCAGAACTCTGTAAATACATCTTTGCCCAGGGAAGTCCGTTTGTCACTTTCCGGAGAGGCATACTACAATCCTTAAAGCCACTTTTATCACTGGAAGATTGACTGCAGGATCCCTTGATGGAAAAGCGGCCTTTGGGGCATGCTGCGGTAGGGGGTGGGGGGGCTGGATTCATTTGTGATTCCTGCCTAGGAGGCTTTCACTTCTGGGTTGTTAAAGAACAAACAAAAATATCCCTTAGAAAAACAGGCTGTGGGCTGGCGAAGCTTGAAATGTAATCCTGTGGTTCGGTGCTAAGAGAAAATCTTCATTAAGCATTTTGAGGTTTGCCCTGGTGGGCTGTAGTTTGTTCTGTGGGCTGTCGTTAATTTTTCCACTGTTTTGGGGGGAGGGATGTCATTCTAATGGATGTGTAGTAGAATTCTATTGTAGTTTTAATTTGCATTTTCCTAATGGCTCATGATATTGAGCCTTTTTTCAAGTGCTTAGTTTGCCAAAAGTATGTCTTTGTAAAACAATTTGTGTATATGGCCTAATTAAAAAATAAATTGGCTTGTTTACGTTTATTGAGGTTTAAGACATATATATATATATATATATATATATATATATATATATATATATCTGGATAAAAGTTCTCTGTCAGGTATGTGTAAAATATTTTCCCCAGTTCATGGCTTTTTGTATGTGTAAAATATTTTCCCCAGTTCATGGCTTTTTGTATGTGTAAAATATTTTCCCCAGTTCATGGCTTTTTGTATGTGTAAAATATTTTCCCCAGTTCATGGCTTTTTGTTTTATTTTCTTAATAGTGTCTTTTGCAGAACAGCTTTGATTTTGATGAAGTGTAGTTGATCAACTTTTTATTTTATAAATCATGCTTTTTATATTGTATCTAAGAAGTCTTTGCCTAGTGCAAGTTGCAAAGATTCCCCCCCCCATATTATAGTTTAAAATTTAAGTCTAGAATTCATTGATTATTTTTTTAAAAAAAATTAGAAGAAGATAAACATCTAGCTTTCATTTTGATCCACATTTTACCATTTCTGGTGTTCTACAGTTCTATAAATTTAAGATTTTATTTAGTGTCATCTATCTTTAGCCTAAAAAATTTTCCTTTGCTTCTTGAATGTACAGGCCTGCTTGCAATTAATTCCCCCAACTTTTATTTATTTGAATAATGTTTTTCTTATTTTCAGTGGCTATAGATTCATAGATTGACAATTTAATTTTTCCCAGAATTTTAAAAAAATGTCATTTCATTGGCTTCTGGTATTTCTATTCTCTCTGCTCAGAAATCAGCCATTATAATATTTTTATTCCCTGTATATAATGTGCCTTTTGTCTCTGTTCACTTTTAACACTATTTTCCTTTATCTATCACTTTTAGCAGTTTGACTCTGATATGTGGTTTACTTTATATTGATCCTACTTGGGATTTGCTGTAATTATTTTTTATCTCTGATTTGATCTTTTTACTAGTAATTGGGAAGTTTTCAGTCATTATTTCAACCATGTTTTATTCATTTTCTTCTTTATCTCCTTATGAATCTCTCTCTAATTACACGTTAGATTACTTAATGTTTTCCCACAGGTCATTGAGACTGTTCAGATTCCCCAATACTTTTCTCTCTATTCTTAAAATCTGACAATTTCTATTGATTTCCTTTCAAATTTTCTAACCCCTTTGCCAGTAGGTTATTTCCTGCCATTGATCTCATTTGATGAATATTTCTTCTCTACTATGCATGTGTCAGTGCTAGAATTATCACTTGGTTACTTTCTATAATTTAAGTTTCCCCTTTGATAATCCCATCTCTTCATTTATTGTGACCATTTTCTTTTTTTAAGGTTTTGAACTATTTCTAATGTCTACCTTAAAGTCCTTGTCTAATCATTACATCTGGGAATTCTGGGGTCTGTTTCTATTACTTGCCTTTTCTATTGACAATGGGTCACATTTTTCTCTTTGTCCTCATATATAGTAATATTGAATATTGTGGAGATACATTGAAAATACTCTGTATTTTAAGCATTTCTCTCTATAGGAATTTGTCGTAGCAGGCCGTTAATTTACTGAGTGATCATGCTGACCTTGCAGAGGATTGGTTTATACATTTTTATGATATGTATGTTTTCATTTTGCTCTTAGTCCTTGAGATAATCCTTTAATCCTGAGAAATCGTCTTTACCTGATATAGCTATGCCTCTTTGGAGCAGTAATGGGAAGCCCTAGGTATTTATCAAGTGTTTCTAACATGGCACGGGTAAGCCCCTAAGCACCTTCTCCTCTGAAGAAGGTGGGTCTCACTTTTGGTTTATTGCCTTCCACTGTTAACTTCTGCTGGATTCCTTGAGTCTCCCCTGACATGTCCATTCCTGAAGTTGGCCAAAGATTTGAGAGGCATTTATACTCAGTGTTTGGTGCTTCTCCCTCTATAGATTTCCTCTTCCCTGGATTTTCTCCATCAATTTCCAGCCATTGTGGCGACACTGAAATCCCCTGACATGTTGGCCAATAAGATTGCAGTTTTTGCTTAAGTGCTATCCAATCTGCGGTCAATGCAGTCAAGACCACATAGACCAGAAAATGCACCCCCCCCCAAAAAAAAAAGTCTAATAAACCTAGCTCCTACGCTATGTAGTTTTTTTCTTTAATGTATAGAATACACTTCAGTTTTTTTCCTTTTTTGCTCAATCTGAATGCCTTAGAATAGTTACGTTTTAAAACAAAATACTTCATCCACAATTTATTATTATCATCTGTAGCTGGGTTAGTCCAATACAAACTACCCTATTATTATGTGAATTAGAACTTCTTTCTACTCTATGGATTACTATATTTCCCCTCATAATAGAATGATAATTAGCAGTTACTGTTAACACTGTTTTCCCGGTGAGGAAAATAAGACTAAGAGATTAATTTACTTCATCAAAGTTATTCAGCTTGCAAGTAGTGGAGAGCCTGACTTTCAACCATTTAGCATTTAGCTATAAATCTACAGTGCTGGGCATTATAGTACTCAAGGGCAGATAATGAAAACATCCCCGTAACCTCAGGGGAAAACAGCATCATGATGAGAGGCACATTCTGTGTTGTCTGTACAATAGCCAAAGAAGATAGCAATCAGGTAGTGACTCAGGTATTTTACTCATGTTAGTGTTAGTAAAGCAAATGCATAGCTTGCAGACTTGGCGTCTTCCTGACTTCTCTTACTGGGCTGTGCTTTGTCATAGGTCCTTCCATCAAAGGTCAGACTACTTACTAGGCAGACGAGGCAGCAGAAACATGACCCATGGATGAAAGGGTGGTGTAGTCATCTAAAAGAATAATAAATCCTCGAAGGAAGAAAGGGACTATGAAGACTGTGTCACTAATGTATTAGGCAGCATGGGCTTCCATAACAAAATAATGAGAAGTAATTGTTTAATGGATCCAGATGTTCTGTTTGGGACCATGAAAAAATTCAGAAAATTGCTAGTGGTGATAGTTTCAAAACATTGTGAATATATTTGTTTAAGCGTGCACTTAAAGATGGTTCAAATGGTAAATTTTAAATTATATACATTTATCACAACAAAAATGTTTTAAAACATACTTTGGAAATGTTAGAGTTGAATCTACTCTGCACATTTTTGCCTATCAGTGGTACAGAGTTAGTAAAAAAATTGGATTCCCATTCAAGATGAAATTATAAGAGGCTCCAAATAGCAACACTGGTTGTTAGGGTAATCTGGAAGAGAAGGGGAGACCAGTACTCAAACTCCATGTCATTGATATGTGTGTTGAGTCTTCGTACCCAAAAGGTTGGTGTTATCAATAAGCCAATAAAGCAGACTTTTATTATTATTATTTTTTTTAGCTCCTTCTTTATGCCAAGCTCTCTTGTAGGTTTTTCTGGGGATTTTCTGTAGAAATCTAAAACGCAATTCCTAATCTCAAGGATTTTGCAGCCTGGTTGGAACTGCAGTTTAATCACATGTAAAATGACTTTTGAGAAGTGTGAGATTAAAAATTTAAGAGCTGGGTGAAATGATTTAAAACTAGGAAGTTTTATGGCAAGTGAGATTCAGCAAGGGCTAGTGACCCCCCGGGAAGGCTCTGACCTTGAGTGATATGGAGGTGTGGGCTAATGTGTTGATACACCCGACAGGTGCCAGATAGGCAGCATTAGTGATGGCTCTCCCTGAGGATGCTGAGCTGCTCATGGGCCAGTGGTTCCAGCTAGAGGAAAGGATTTATCAAAGCTCCCCCTGAAAGCTGTACTAACTGGATTAGCTGCTAACATGGACTGAAGCTTTGAGTGGGATTAACCACAATTGTGGTGAATTAGTTCCTCTTTTCTATTTTTTTCCTTCCTGTAGCTTCCTTCCTTTGGAGAGCCAGGTTGGACAGTGGGTATAACACTGGGATTTAGTTTTTTTTGGAATTAAAGGAATCTGGAGGAGTTTATTATGTGCCTTTTCTCTGGTTTTTATACTCTGGGGGAGACTCAATTCAGTGGTAAGGAAGCCTTACCTTCTAACCTTTTATTACCAGAATTTCTCTATGCTCCAACTTCATAGTCTCAACTAGTGGTTTAGCATCCCTGAACATTTGGGGGAGGACCAGAGGCCAAGAACACATCTCCAGATAGTCCCAATGTAGCGGCTACAGAATTGCTCTTTGGGAGACTAGCTCAAGATGGTTTAATCAATAAGATCTATTTCTAGAGAGTTTCTCAAGTTCTTGATGGTACCATCATGGTTTCATGGATGGAGACTTGTCAGCAAAACCTCATCTTTTGCTCTTGCCTTCTTCTCTTCTTCTCTTCCCTCTCATTCTTGTTCCTTCTGTATTAATTGAGTGTAGTTAAAAGGTTAAAACTAAGTCCTGAATGTATAAAAATGAATAAACAGTTCATAGCTGGTCTTTAGTACATGTTTTCCAAACTGAAATGAATATATAAGCATATTCTCTTGCTGTTGGGAGCCTCTGGCTGGCACTTAAGTCTGGTCATAAGATGACCCCACTCACTCTTTCATTCTGTGTCTGTCCCCCAAATGGCCTCAAATCCAAAGACGTTCATCTTGGCTCTTAAACACAGTCTGAGCATTCCACGCTCCAAGTTTGACGTGCTAGTCTCTCTATGTGGAATCTCTTTCTCCTAACCTTGTCTTGATCCTTCCAATCCCATCACCTTCTGAGACAGTTTTTCAAGCATTAGTTCCCTCCATCCTCTGCCTCCACTAGTCATCCTCTGTACTTGCTCATAAGGAATGTACATACACACAGCAGACTCCCCCCACCTCCCAACTCCTGGCCAATACTACAAAACTAGAATCTGTTTCCCTGTGTGTTGGTCTCTGTCTGTTTCAATATCATTGGGAAACTTCATTGCTTTTCTCCACATCACCACACATGGAATGATTGCTTTTGCAGCTTGTCTGGTTTTTATTGGGCACCTAGTCCCAGTGTTGCCTGAAGTGATTCTGAGAAGTTCTTCCAATAATTCCTCCAAAATTTTTCATTGGCATAGATAGTCCCAGCTCGCCTCAGTGTGTGCCTGGGGGTTATGAGTCAATCTGTGACTGAGTTAATTTGAAGTTAAATCATCACAGTAAATACATACAAAAATGGTAATTAATTGACTTTTTTGTTTGTTTGTTTTGTATGGGTATTTTGTTAATTAGCATACCCCCATTGCCCCACAGAGAGATTGGTACGTAGTAGGCACATTAATAGCTGTTGAAAAGAAATAGTAAATGGCCTCAGTCTGTGGTCAGGATTAGAGTCAGTATTGGCTGGAATGAAGATTAATTCTGTGCCCAGGGTCGATGGCAGTCTGTAGCTAGTCTTGGGAGTAAGTCTAGTTGTTCGTAGTTGAGGTCAGGTTTTATTCTTTGACTGGGAACAGGGTCCAGTTTGTGGTCCTGCTTAGGGCTGAGTGGGAGGCTAGGGTTGGGAGTCAGTGCCTGATGAAGGGACACGCTAGGCAAGCTGGTCCAAATGGGATCAAATTTTTGATCTCTTGCTCACGGTCATTGAGTGCCAAACCCCAACATTTGCCATCCACTGGGAACGAGAAGTTCAACACAGTGCAAATCTCCCAGAACACACTGCCTGACCTACCTAGACCTGACCATACTACTTAGAGCAATAGATAGACTCCATGGTGCTTATATACCTACTACATGTACTTCCAAGGGTAGTTTTCAACCAAATTTTAGGTAAGGGGCTGTCTGACTGCATCTATTGGAGGCTTCACTTCACAGGTTGGAAATGAACAGCCTAATTTCAAGTCCTGGATTAGGGATTTTCCTGCAGTGATGGTTAGGCAGCAACCAATGGAGTTGATGAATTATGATTTTAAATTGTCCAGTGCTCTCATGCGCTCACTGTCTGTCCTGGTTGAATGTTGGTCACTGACACCTCCACTGGAGTGTGTCTCAGAGTCGGGGGCTGTGTCTGCCTTGAGTTCCGCGGGCTGGCTGGCTCCCTGCTCACCTCCCACTTTCTTTTGCCCTCTCCTGGTTTTTAGCAGTCACCTTGCAGGGTTCTTGCTGAGGCAGCACAGCTGCAAATGATTAATAACTTGGAAAATGACTCTGAGTCTGTCTGGTGATGGATTAATCCCAGCGGAGAAGGAATAAGTAGGAGGCTAGATGAAAAGGAAATGACCACCAGAAGTTCTTTGCTCCCATCTGGGCCCATGTTATCCCCTACTTCGATCACTGCTGGGATCACTGCCACGCCTTCCTGTAGCACTTGTGCTTCCGGGGTCGTGTTACTACTATCTCATGATGACAACTTGCCAAAGTAAGGTCTTGTGCTTTGATCTCTCCTTTCAGTCCAAAGACCCAAGTTTTGATCTTGGATTTGTCATATATCAGCCATTATTTTTTGTACAAGCCATTTAGTTTCTGTAGGCCTCACTTTTCTCATCTGTGAAATGGGAACAGCAGTCTCTACGAGGATTAAAGGAGGTGATAAATTTGTCAGTGCTTAGCAAACTGGAAGGTTCTGTGCCAAGGTAGGAATCAGTTCTATGGATCTGCTCATATAATTCTTTTTCACCTTTGAAGAGGAATCTCAATATGATAAGTCCTGAATAACATGTCCACTGAAGGTACTGGAATAGGCCAGGGGATACATATTTGGCTGGGATGATGGGCAATTTTTCAGACGTTTTTATTGAAATATTTTCTGTTTTGGTAGAACACAAACACACAACTTATTCACATATGTACATACAATGCAAACACAATGTAAATCTATACACAACAGAGGAAGTAATTTGAGACTAGAATTATTTTTTCTTGCAAATTGCCATGATTATCAATGAGTCATTTCTGCTACAAATTATGTTATTATTTATTAATAACATGTATTATTATTGTTCAATTGAAGTAAATATAGATGTATTTGATTCAGTATTAATTAGTATTCTCTTTGAACTATGATGAACAAGACATTTTGCCCATAGCTATTGGTCCAGAACCCTGGATGAGGAGCCCGTGCCAGACAGGAAGCCTTTCATGCTTGTCACCCATCCTCTCGGGTGAGGAATCTCTTAGCAACCTCACTCAGCTGCTAATTTTGGAGTACCTACAGCACTGAGATTGGGGATCTTCTTCAACAAGATAGACATACTCTCTGTCCACATGAAGGTTAACATTCTGACTATTTGCTAGCTGCTATTTTAAGCATTGTGATGGAATAGCAAACAAGAGAGACAAGGTCCCTGTTCTCAAGGAGACAGACCAGACACAAATAATCGAAAACCTACTAGGTAAGTTTCATAAAAGAGAATCAAACAGGAGATGAAGTGCGGAGAGGCCAGCCATAGATGGCCAAGAAAGGTCCCCTATGAAGGACTGGAATTTAAGCTGAAGTTTGAATGACAAGAAGAAACAGGACTCGAAAGGATTTAGAACAATGAAAGACTAAATAAATAAATAAATAAATAAATAAATAAATAAAAATAAGGTCAGTGTTACTGGAGACTAGTGGACAGGGGAAGGATAGGATAAGAGATTGATAAGGTTAAAATCGTGTAGGAGGCTGTGTGTTTCTCGTGCATTCAGAATCTGCTCATTTTAAGTGGTAGGGAAATATACTTTAATATATGTTTTAACAAATCAGTAGCTTGTTCTGCTTATTTTTGGACAATGGATTATAAAATGGAAATAGTAGCAAACTCAGGGAGACATTCTAGGATGTATTTCAGTGGCCTAGATAAGAAATAATTGAGGTTTGGACTAGCATATCAGTAGTGAAGATGGAGAGAAGAGGAAGAATTCAAGATTTGTGTCAGATTCAGTGGAAAAATTGGACCTTGGGGGAAGGGAAAAAAGGGAAATTGGTGTCATTATATTTAAATGTTTACTCATCTATCTCTATTCATAGACTAAGCCTCTTGAGTTCAGAACCTGGTTCTTTATGACTTGCACTTAGTACAATGTTTGGTGTAATGGGTATGTGCTGAATGAATGAGTGTATAAATGCATTCATGTATACAAGAAGGCAATGGGGCAAATAATGTTGAAGAAAATCATCCTTTTATAAACTTAAATTTGAAAAAGGCCTATATTTAATTTTTGCTTATTTTTTTCTCTTTGTAACTGAATTTTAATAACACCAGAGCAGCAACATGATAATCATATTAAGCCAACCAACCCATGACTGCTCCTAAAAAGCTTTAAACAGTGGTCACTTGACTTCTCCAAGGTAGAATCGATAAACTTCATCTTCCATTTGCCTTTTACCCTGTTAAAGCCTGTTTCCCCTCCATAGTCTAGCTTCTGGGCACAGGCTAGTTGTAATTGACTAAAGTTGATTGCTCATTGAGGAACAAGGGGTAAGTAGTCCAAGACTAGAAATTTGAACTGCAAGTTCCATCAAGTCAGACTTTCTGAAAGGACTCCTTAGCCTGGGGAGCTAGGCTCATCGGGCAGAGACTGGTGTAGAAGGAGAAAGGTTTACATTGGAGCTGCTTTCCCATAGCCTTTGAGAAGCCACTAATTCATCTGCTAAACCAGGCCAGATCATAAGCAAAGCAGAAGCAACTTTCTTAGGCATTTGCTCCTAGACAGAAAAGACAGTCTGGACTTCCACACAGAAATAACATAGATTGTAGGTTGTATCATTTTGGGGCAACTATAGAGACCCCACTGACTGCCTGTTGCCCTGCTAGGATGCTTGAAATGCCCATTTCTTTCTGATTTAAAGCATCAAAGAGTCCCATGGAGTTGCTAGTGTTATGGCTAAGTTGGATTAGTTGATCTACTGTCCATGTCAATGCTGATATTTTAGGATATTACAGTTCTTAATCTCTGAGTAGCATTCCATGAAATGGTAGACCTTCCTCCAAGTTGAAGCCACGTACAACTAACAAACCCATTCCAAGTTCTTCCATTCCCAGACATGGTTCTTCTGCTGCCATGGTCCAGAGACAACGGCTCCAGCCAGAGGAAGAAACCTGGTCTTCCTGAGATCCTGGAGCTGATAGCATGTGGGGGTCAGCTAATTTATTCTTTATATGTTCATTAATCCCAGTACTTATTCACAAAGCATCTATCAAACATCTCAGCTGTTTCTATGCGAAAGTCCAGGTCTAGAGAACAAAAAGAGATTTGCCTGAAGTATAATAGTTAGTCATTTGGTGGCAGATTTGAGACCAGGGAGAAGCTAGATATCTTCATTCTTTCCCAACCCTTACACTAAGGAAAAGAAGGCCCTTTGTTTCATTCACATCTTCCTAATCACAGAATAATGAGGTGCCAGCCCTGTATTAGTGAAAGAAGAAGCCATTTTTCTAGTCCCCAGTGATTGGCTGCATGGAAGCTTGGAGGACTAGAAATAAATCACCTTTATTTACAATACATTTGTTGGGCTCGGAAGCATCAGAGGAAAAAGCAGTTGCGACTCATGAATCTGGAGCCGGCTAAGCAACCTGAGCTGCAGTCCGTGGAACTGGGAGGGGTTTGCTCAGGCAGTCAGCATCGTAAATCTAATGTCAGCACTCTCCCGTCTCTATAGCTTTTTAGAGCCATTTCATCCTTAATGAGAAATCTAGCCCAAATTAGAGACTTGTAGTTTTCTATTACCTACTAACTAAATCAATGTTGCCTGGTGGCTAGCCTTAGTTGATTTCACTGAAATAACAGATGAGACTGTTTTGGAATTAACATATAATTAAAAATACAGGGTGGGGGCACAAATAGGTTTATAGTTACAAGTATGTGAAACAGTTTATTCCTATATTTTTGTTTATTATTATTTTCCTTACAAATAACTGTAAACCTACTTTTGCTCCACCTTGTATAAGTCAATGTAACTTTTCTTTTAATTAGTGTGAGAATGTGTGAAAAAATAATTTTCTCTAAGATTTCTTAATTCTTTGAGTAGTATGAATGTTCATGTATGTCCCCGTGCCTCCTGACCATCCAGAGTATGATTGTACAAAAATTTTTATTTTAAAAATATGTAAGGCAACATTAAAAAAAAGGGCAAATGTATGTTCTTCTTGTTTCCATAAATTGGTTATCAAACAAACATGATTTTAAGTTAATAAAACTGTAACTAATTTCATTTTTAGAAAAAAAACACTCACTCCTGGGGGTCAGTGAGCATGAAAAATACTACTCAAAGGGTTAAACATTTTTTCTGATTTTGTTAAAAATTCTAAATTGTTTAATAAAAAATAATAACTTGTTTGCGTTATACAGGAGGCATTTTAGCTTATAGCTTGAATTTAATTAAAGTCAGAATGATCCTTTTCTAACAATTGCCAGCAATATAGCCCTAGGAAATTTGATCAATATTGTGGAGCCTCAGTGTTCTTAATAATATAGTCAGATGGATGTAATAATTCCAACTTTGGAGGATTGTTGGAAGATATTTTTTTTTAAGTGAGAGTAAGGGAGATACAGAGGCAGACTTCTGCATGTGACTGGGATCCTGGCAACCCACCTGGGGCTAATGCTTTGCCCATCTGGGTGCATGCTCCACAGAGCCATCCTTAGCACCTGGGGCCAATGTGGTCAAGCCAATTGAGCCATGGCTATGGAAGGGGAAGAGAGAGAGAGAGAACCAGGAGAGGGAGGGCTGGAGAAGCAGATGGTCTCTTCTTCTGTGTGCCCTGACCAGAAATTGAACCCAGGACATCCACACGCCAAGTCAGCATTCTTCCACTGAGCCAACCGGCCAGGGTCATTGTTGTAAGATTTTAATTAGGCATTACAGGTTATGTGTTTAGTGCAGTCTCTCTCATATAGGTATGAAATAGTGTTTAGTGCATATTAGTATTACTATTATATTTATTTCTACTAATATTAGTCATTTCAAACATTGGCTTCCCACTTTCAAACTATCACAGATTTTGTGTTACTGGAAGATGACAAAAGCTAATTGAACAAAGCACACATTCCGTCACTGTAAATAATGGTAATGGAGAACCATGTTGACCTCAGCAAACCCAAATCTGACTTTGTAAGGGAGAGACTGGATACTCCTTACCAGCAAAGCCGCCATGAATTTTGAATTATTTAAAACCACCCACCTGAAAGGACATGCATCCTGCATTGACATCTGCAACCACTATTTTGATTTTTGGTTCCTCCCAAAGCTCTATCTCAGTGCCACCTGTGTCCCAGCCAGGCTGCAGGCTGGCCACATTCTCGTCCTATTGACTTGCCAAGAGGAATTTTTTGTTTGGCACCAATAATATGTTTTGTCCTGCGTGGCACTCGGTGATAATAATAGCTTGGGTTTATTTGGTACCTTTCTTCCAAGAAGCTGAGAGGACATTCAGACGCACAGGGAAGATTAAGCTGCCATGTTGCTCCTTCTAACGTGTAGCGGTGACCTCTTACAAACTGCTTTGGGGGTGATCAAAATGCTGAGATGCACCTTGAAAGAAATGACAGTGGGTTGGGAGTGGAGAACAGAGGGAGGGGGGAAGGAAGGAGAAAACTGCGAATAGGTGCCTAGAAGAGACAGATAATGAATGAGTTCCGATGTCATTGCTGTAGGGGGCAAGAAGCTTCATTGAGTAATGTTAGAGGGAACCTGTAGAGTAGAAGATACCTCAAAAATATGTCACCATTATTTCCTTTGGGAGCCAAATTCTCATCTTAGCATTCAAGGATAGCCATAGCTTGATTTATCCAACTTATGGGACTTTCTTTCTTTTGTTCCCTATCTTGCCTGAGTTAGACCACCAACGGTCAAGGCCTAGAATTCCCCACATCACAAGGCCAACTTGAATTAAAATGAACTCTAAAATAATTCATCATCATCTCTGATGATAAAAAGTCCTAGCATTGGAAGGGATGAGCATGGGTGGCACCATTCTTGTCACCTCCCCCAACAATAATCTGTTCTCAAATGAGTGAAATAGTTGGTTCTCAAACAGCCTGTGTTACGGAAAGCACAATATCTCACAAGATACACCATTCCAGTGTTGAGTCCAACAGTTCTGGCTGTGAGAAAAGTCTTCCTTATGTTGACTTGAGATTTGTCTGTTTCCCTCTAGTGGCTAGTATTATGGAGGACTAACTAGCAATTGTTTTGTATACTTTACATATATAATTTTCAAGCCTCCCCCAAATTTTGAAAAATAGATATTATTACCTTCATTTATTTAAATAGGAGCAAATAAGACTCAGGGAGGTTAAACAGCTTGTGGAAGCTCACATAGCTTGTAAGTGCTGGAGTCATGCTCAAAGCCAAGTCTGTTTGATTCTATAACCTAGTCTCTTTCTGTTTCTTAACTGATGACATTTCCTTCCTCTTCAGCTACCAAAATGCCACTTGCTTTTATTGTTTTCTTAAACCCCAAATCTTCTAAGAAACCCTTTTTGACTACCTCATCTTGGGATGTTCAACTTCCTGTTATGAGCCCTGATAGCAATTCAGTTCTATAAAATCCCTATGGCAGTTACTTCATAAGATCAGGCATTAACCTGATATAAATGTAAACTTAAACTTGATATAAATATTGGTTGATTATTGAGAACCATGGAATACCAGAAGTGGAAGGGACATAAGGTTATTGAAATGACAATAGTCGATGACTACCTGAATATTTACTATAAATTACCACTTTAAGTGATTAACTTTCCTTAGTTAATTTCATCCAAACAAAACCTTGAGAAGTATGCACATACATTATTCCCATTTTTACAAAAGCAGAAAGCTAAAACAAAGAAATTAGTTAATATTCCCATGGTTAACAGCTAGAGGTTCAGTCAGTTAAATATAAAAGGCTTTTCAATGGAAAGTTATTTTTAGAAAATCTTATTTGTCAGCAAACCTGGTCTGTCTTTTTTTTTTTGAATTTTTGAGAAATTTATTGGCCGGTGACTACAGGGGGGTAAGACAAACCCAAATCCTGCAGCCTGGTCTGTCTTGAATTGACTTTGTAACAAAGCCTGACCTGACCTGACATCAGACTATTTAATTACTTATCTCAGTGTTCATATTCATATGCTTTGCTGCTGGAATATTTATATGTTTAATTGAGGACTATTCCAGACCTTGCTAGGAATAGGGATATGTTGTGTATATTTGTGTATTATTTCCCTAACCCTGCCCTGACCCTAAAATCCTGTATTTGGAGACATATCATCTGGCCCTAAAGGCTTTTGTAGAAAGAACTTAAATCGTCCTGGCCGGTTGGCTCAGCGGTAGAGCGTCGTCCTGGCGTGCGGGGGACAGGGCCAGGGCACATAGGAGAAGCGCCCATTTGCTTCTCCACCCCCCCTCCTTCCTCTCTGTCTCTCTCTTCCCCTCCCGCAGCCAAGGCTCCATTGGAGCAAAGATGGCCCCGGGCGCTGGGGATGGCTCCTTGGCCTCTGCCCCAGGCACTAGAGTGGCTCTGGTCGTGGCAGAGCGACGCCCCGGAGGGGCAGAGCGTCGCCCCTGGTGGGCGTGCCGGGTGGATCCTGGTCGCGCATGTGGGAGTTTGTCTGACTGTCTCTCCCCGTTTCCAGCTTCAGAAAAATACAAAAAAAAAAAAAAAAAAAAAAGAAAAGAAAAGAAAAGAAAAAAAAAAAAAAGAAAGAACTTAAATCTGTAGTTAGTGGTAGAAGGGCCACATTTCAAATCAGGCAATTACTACTTAGTAGAGCCTACATTCATAACAATGACACAAATTTCCTACCACTTCCATACAAACTATAAGAACACTAGAAGACCAGGGAGAACAGTGACTTGGCCAAAATAGTAAGGGTAAAATATACATTTTTCATATTTTGGGAACCTTTCACAAATAGGATGCTTTTTCTATGTTCATGTTATCCCCGAACTGAACTTTTAGCTGGTTGGGGACAGACGCAGTGCCTGAGATGCGGGCATTTCCCTCCTGGGCCCACTGTGGCACAGGGTAGGACAAGGCAAGCTTTGTGGTCCCAGGGAAACTGTGTCTGAATTGTAGCGCCATACCTGCTGGTCATCACATAGCTGTGGGCCATGTCCCTAAGCATAAAACACAACGAAGACTCTAGGGACTGAAGGGGACTATGAATATAAAGTGTAGTACAGAGCTAAGAGTAAACAAATGGAAATAGTTTTTTTTTTTTTTAATGTAGAAAATTACTAAATTTAATGGGGTGACATTGATCAATTAAAATACATAGGTTTCAGGTAAACATCTCTATAGCATTTAAACTGTTGATTGTGTTGTATACCCGTCACCCAAAGTCAAATCATTTTCTGTCACCATATACTTGTCCCTCTTTTCTCCCCTCCCCGCTCTCCCAGTAACCACTTCACTTTTATCTGTGTCCCTGAGTCTCATCCTTAGATCCCACCTATGTTACCATTTACGACAACATGGATGGACCTTGAGAACATTCTACTAAGTGAAATTTTTCTTTTTAGTGAGTTTTTTAATGATTGAATTGAACCTAACAGGCTTTGGCATACCCCTTCCTCGTGCCCTTGTGGTGTTAGAAAGGCCCGCTGTGCCCCAGCCACTAGGCCTCGCCTTCCACCACAGTGAGGGCCGCACTCTTCCCAGAGCTCTTTGTTTTGTGGCCAGCCAGCCACGCGGAACCCTAACTCAGTGAGGCTAACAGGGGCGTGAAGATGATTAATCTTCTGTTCCAACAAGCATGGAGTTGGGAGTTTGATTCGAGAAACATCATTTTCCGGCTGTATAGACAGAGAAAATCATCCCAGAAAAAGCATTCATAGTTATTTCACGGAGAGTGAATATTCAAGCATTGATGAACTGTCAGTGTTCTGTTACTTTCAAACAGAAATGATACTCACATGAGATAATCCCTCCCTGTCCCTTTAGGTTGGCTGTATCAAGACTGATATATACTGAGTGGCAGCTGGACTGATGTACCTTTTGTTCTTTTTTTTTTTTGTAGTATTTTTTCTGAAGCTGGAAACAGGGAGAGACAGTCAGACAGACTCCCGCATGCTCCCGACCGGGATCCACCCAGCACGCCCACCAGGGGCAACGCTCTGCCCACCAGGGGGCGATGCTCTGCCCCTCCGGGCGTCGCTCTGCCGCGACCAGAGCCACTCTAGCGCCTGGGGCAGAGGCCAAGGAGCCATCCCCCGCGCCCGGGCCATCTTTGCTCCAATGGAGCCTTGGCTGTGGGAGGGGAAGAGAGAGACAGAGAGGAAGGAGGGGGTGGGGGTGGAGAAGCAAATGGGCGCTTCTCCTATGTGCCCTGGCCGGGAATCGAACCCAGGTCCCCCGCAAGCCAGACCGACGCTCTACCGCTGAGCCAACCAGCCAGGGCCTGTACCTTTTGTTCTTGATGTGAGAATATAAAAGGTATAAACCAAGGGTTTTGGTTAAACACACTGGTAAACAGCAGTGGAAAGATGCCCACATTAGAACCACCAGGGAAGCTTTTACAAATACAGATTCTTGGTACCATCCCCAGAGATTCTGTATTCAGTTGTTCTTCTGGGACCTGGGCGTTTACAGTTTATGTTCCCAAGCGGTTTTGCTTCAAACCAGGTTCTGAACAACTTCCCTAACCAAAATATTGGCCTAGGAACAAAAGCCCAGTTTTCTGAGGTTGCTCATCTGGAAGATGGGTGGTTAGTTAGCTCATCTCTAAGTTTTTCCGGCACTGATGTTTTATGCTTGTTTTTCTGAAAGCATAGCAATTGCAGTATATGGCTGTAGACTGCCGAGGAGGTTACTTGGTTGTTGTTACTGTTTGCCAAGATAGGCACATTGCTTTAACACAAGACATAAACTGTGGGTGACTGATCCCACAATTAAAACAGAAATTCAGAGAGCCCCTTCTTTCCTTTTAAATTATTGTGGGAGGCCCTAGCTGGCTGGCTCAGCGGTAGAGTGTGTGGGCCTGGCGTGTAGAAGTCTTGGGTTCGATTCCCGGTCAGGGCACACAGGAGAAGCGCTCATCTGCTTCTCCACCCCCTCTCCATTCTCTCTATTGATCTCTATCCCCTCCCGCAGCCAAGGCTCCATTGGAGCAAAGTTGGCCCAGGCACAGAGGATGGCTCCATGCCCTCTGCCTCAGGTGCTAGAATGTCTCCGGTTGCAATGGAGCTTCACCCCAGATGGGCAGAGCATTGTCCCCTAATGGGCTTGCTGGGTGGATCCGGTTGGGGCGCATGTGGGAGTCTGTCTCTCTGCCTCCCTGCTTCTCACTTCAGAAAAAAAAATTATTATTGGAAAAAACACAACATGAGATCTACCCTCTTAATACATTTTAGAATGAACAGGACAGTATTGTTAACTCAAGTATAATATTGGACAGCAGATCACTAGAACTGCTCCATCTTTTGTGACTGAACCTTGATACCCATTAAGCAGCACTTTCCCATTTCTTTCTTCTCTAGGCCCCTAACAACCACCATTTTGCTTTGTGCTTTAATAAGTTTGACTAAATACCTCATATAAGTGGAATCATTCAGCGTTTGTCCTTCTGTGACTGGCTTATCTCACTTAACACAACATTCTTTAAGGTCCATCCATGTTGTAGCATATGACAGGATTTACTTCCCTTTTGTGGCTGGATATTTTTCGTGTGTGTGTGTGTGTGTGTGTGTGTGTGTGTGTGTGTATTTTTAGATGAGAAGAAGGGAAATAGTAAGGCAGACTCCGCATGTGCCCTGACCGGGATCTACCTGGTAATCCCATCTGGGGCCAATGATGGATTATCAAGCTACTTTTAGTGCCTGATGCCAATGTGCTTCAAATGAGCTATCCTCAGTGCCCAGGACCATGGTTGAGCCAATTGAGCCACTGGATGTGGGAGAGGAAGAGGTAGAGAAGGGGGAGAGAAAGGGGGAAAGAAGCAGATGGTCACTTCTCCTCTGTGCCTTGACTGAGAATTGAACCTGGGGCATCCGTACTCTGGGCCAACATTCTATCCACTGAGCCACTGGCCAGGGCTTCCATTTTATATTTATACCACATTCTCCCTATCTGTCTATCTGTTAATGGAAATTTGGGTTGTTTCCACCTCTTTGCTATTGTAAACAATCCTGCAGTAAACCTGGGATTCCAAATACTTCTTTAAAATCCTGTCTTCAGTTCTTTTGGATAAATACTCCAAAAGTGAAATATCTGGATAAAATAGTAGTTCTGTGTTTAATTTTTTTGAGGTACCTCCTTATATTGTTCATAATGACTACACTATTTTCCATTCCTTCCAATAGTGCACAAAGGTTCTAAATTTTTCATATTCTCACCAACACTGGTTATTTTGTTTTTCTTTTTTTAAATAGCCATCCTTGCAGGTATGAGGTGATCCTTTTTGCATCTCCCTGATGAATAGTGATGTTGAGCATTTCTTCATGTACCTGTTGGCCATTTATATATTTTCTTTGGGGAAATGTCTGTTTAGTTCTTTCACCCATTTAAAAAACTGTATTATTTGTTTATTTCACTATTGATTTGTAGGAATTCCTCATATATTTTGAATATCAGTCACTTGTTAGATACATGATTTGTAAATACCCCCTTCCAGGGGTATCTGTTGAGAGAGCAATGGTTTTAAAGCAAAAACCAGATTCTTTTCTTTATTCTTTGCCCAAAGTTTTGTGGATAGTAGTCAAGCCCTTAACTTTTGTTAGCTCAGTCTACATATATGCCAAAGGGGGTAATAACAGCATTCACAAATAATTCTTTATCTTGTGAGCACCAAATGACTTAATATTCATTAAAATATTCTGCATCATTCACTTATATTACTGGCACTTTATAATCCATTATGACAGTCTAACTCACATGTAGTACAGATTTACAGAGAGCTAATTCCTTCCAGATTTCTCCGTAACAAGAGTCCTACTGAAGATTGTTTCTGCAATCTCTATGAGATGGTGGGGGGACGTGCTTGGATGTGAGAACGAGGACTGATTGATTATCCATCTTTCCAACTGTTCATCTCTGGATCCAACACTTAGTTAAGAATATTTAACTTATAATTATTATATTCATGCTAATTATTATAATGACATGCGAAGCGATTATTGTAATTATAATTATACCTTACATGTTTACAAAGCACTTTGGTATGCATCATCATAGTAGCCCTGCGAGAGAGTGATTTGTCTCCATTATATGGCTCTTTACTGAAGATGGCCCCCTGAGCTCAAATTTTAGCTGTATCCTTGCTGATGAGAAGCAGAGATAGCTGTCTTAAATAACTCTTTATCTCTTTAATACCTCTTCCACATAACTCATATCCTCCTATTAATATCATCAAGCTAGTTAGAGGAAGTGGTTCATTACTTAGAAGGTAATCGAGGCCCAGAGAAAGTCCATGACTTAACTAAAATGAAATAGAAAGTTTACTGCCAGGCCCGACGTCCAGTCTGAATTTCCTGAGTCAGACCCTCTCTCCAGACTCTGGACCCCTGTGCTCCTGATGCGCCGCGATACCCCATTCGCCGAGGCATTCCTGTTTGCCTCATCCCAGAGAGCTCCCATCATTGGCTCCCTGCCACCTCTTTCTCTGCATTGCCTGGGATGAGAAAAAACATGTCACTCTTCTCCACGTCCTAACCCCATTCTGTCACTCCCGCCTGCAAGCTGGTGAAATATATGCTCTTGGCTGGGGGAAAAAAAAATTGCAAACTGCCAACCCAGAGATGGTCGTGACGGGGGCTGGCTTGATGCATTTGACCAGGTTCGAGGGGGAGAAACTGTTCTCTGGGGAGGACTGTATCCTCTGTGGTCTCTGTACTGAGAAAGGTCACCTTGTTGTCTGTGCCAGTTTTCCTAAATTCATTTTCTTTAGGGCTATATGTAAGCACATTATTTATACATACTCACTGGTGCAGGAGTCATAGTGTAGCAAACACACAAGTATCAGAGTGTAATGAAGAGACATTCACATTCATTGGTGCAGCCTTGCCATTTGACAGATGGGCAAACTGAGACCTAATACCTCTGAAGGACCTTGCCCGGTAGAGTTGTCTTATGTGTGATGCAGGGGCAGAGCCAGCTTGGACCTCAGGGAAGCCTTGCCTGCCTCTGCATAGAAAAGGTACAACCATGAAGCATTTTCAAAGCTAGTTAGAGGAAATGGTAATTACTGAGCTAGAGCTCCCTTAACAATCAAAACTACATACCGTATTTCCCCATGTATAGGACGCACATTTGGGGGGAAAATTTGGGGTCTAAAAACTGGGTGCCCCTTATAGAGTGGTTGTAGATTTTTATTTTACTTGCATTTTCCACTTTTTAGTGCCTGTTTTTGTGTTCATCATTGAAGACAGCGATTCATCATCAGACACAGATGAGGAAGAGCTAATGGAAGGGAGTTTTGACAGTGATGAGAAGTTGTATGAATTTTATGATGAATAACACTTGAGTTCAATAATTTTATGTAACACATTTTTTTTCCAAATTTCAGGCCCCCACATTAAAGTGCGTCTTATACATGGAATCATCTTATACATGGGGAAATATGGTAGCTATTTATTTGCACTTTGTTAGACTCTTTCCCCTGCTGGACTGGGGGCTCCTTGAGAAGAGGAACTGGGTTTGTTTGTCTTGATTACAGTACTACCTTCTGTTTAGCATACTGCCTAGCACACAGAGAATTCTTAACAAGTATCTGTTAACTGAATGAACAAATAGATGAATATATTAAAAATAAATAACAGGCTGGGAACAGAGCCGGGGTTTTAAGATTCCAAAGAAGTCGTCCTCCCTTGGAGCAAGCTCTCCCTCCATATTTTATGTCTTGTAACATATTTTATATTTAATGATGGCACAAATGCATTTTTCATTCATTTTGTGTGCAAAGGCAAAAAGGTCTCCTTGCTTTTAGGATGACAAATACAAAGTGATTTAAAATTACACAGTATATGCAGAACTGGAACAAGACCAAGGATGGGTTCGGAGCTGGCGACAGGATCTGATGGCCTAGCTGACTGGTGCAGGGAGGCAGGCGGTTCCCAGGGGTGTTTCTCCTGTCTTTCTTAAATACCCCGTTTCCACCGCCCACCCTGTTTTCTATCTTCTATTTCTTACCGTCCTTTTCATCCCTCCCCTCCCCACTCAGTTAGACAAACCCTTGGCCAATGTTTCACATAGAGAGCAGGGAGGACTGATTCCCAGAGTTTGACCAGCCCCTTGGCCACTGAGGAGTGCCTGGATGTTAGAACTAATGTTTGTCCAGCTGCTTGAGGCAGCTGAATACTTTCTGAGACATACGGTCAAGTCTCTTCCCTTCCTCTGCCCTTATCACCAGATGTTGGTGATCAAAGTCAGTCACGTGGTCTGGCGACACAAGTCTCCTCTGTTGGTTGCTGCTAAATCACCAGATTGGGAATAGGAGAATCATGTTGTTGCATTACATAGGGTCAGTGGTCGGGAAACTCATTAGTCCACAGAGCCAAATATCAACAGTACAATGATTGAAATTTCTTTTGAGAGCCAAATTTTTTAAACTTAAACTATATAGGTAGGTACATTCCTTATCGAGGTAGCACCCGCACATGGTATTTTGTGGTACAGCCAAAGTCAAGGAGCCAAAGAGCCTCATGTGGCTCGCGAGCCACAGTTTGCCGACCAGGGGTCTAGGTGGACTTCCTGGAATAGGAGGACTTAGAGATGTTCAGATAGCTGTGATGCACTGTCTGACCATTGGCTAAAATTTATCTTTTTTATCTTCTTGCCTGGATTATGGATCAATACATTCCTTTGTCTGGTTTTAATTCTTACCTCTCTGCTATGTGGTAGTTAGTACTAGTCATTATCTCAAAGGGTCTTACTTTAAGCACAGGGATTTGAAAATTGGTTAATATCAGGCTGATATGCTGTCCTATTTTTGACCCAAATCTGCTTACAGTAGGAGTAGTAACAGACAAAAGGTACTGGGGTTAGAACTGCAATACATAAATTTTGAAGGGGCATACTTCAGCTCCTAACCCTGCCCTGTGCTCACAGACTCCACAAGGGGCTGAGAGACCCGGGTCAGTGATGGGAAAAGTCCAAATGGTAGAGTGGGAAGAATGAGTAATGTGGTGTGAGGGATGGAACAGCAGTCTAGCCTTGTGAATTTAAGGTTTTTAGACTCTTTCCCTTCTTGAAGTGGTAGGTATACTTTTAGTCCTGCTTTGTTTTCATGAAATGAGATAGAATTAAATGTAAGGCATTCATCCAAGTTCAAAAAAATCAACTGCACAGATCCATGCTGAAGACATGATTTAACAATGGTGAGTGAATGATCATTGCTGTTATTTAACTTCCTCTGAACAGATTACCAGGGTGTACTGACAAGTCCAGATTTAAGTCCCTGATTCTACTTTTGCCAAAGATGCAGGTAAAGAGGATAAGAACAAAAGAAAGCAACCTCGTTCGAAACCCTGGGCTTGCCTGGTCAAGGCACATATGGGAGTTGATGCTTCCAGCTCCTCCCCCCCTTCTCTCTCTCTCTTTCTCTCTCTCTCTCTCTCTCTGTCTGTCTCTCTCCTCTCTAAAAATGAATTAAAAAAAAAAAAAGCAACCTCAGAATGTAACTGATCATGCAATAATAGATGCTTAAATGTACCAACCTACTGCTGGGCACTGTTCTAAGTGCTTTATGTATGTTAATTACCTAACCTCTAAGCAACCCTAGGAGGTAAGCACTGTTGTTATAGTCAATTTCCATATGAGGAAGTTGGTACAGAGGTTAAAGTAACTTTCCCAGGATCATCCCTCTGGTAAGTAGAAGAGATGGGAATTGAACCTGGGCAGTCTGACTCCAGAGCTCTTATGCTATGCCATCTCCCAATAAAGAGTTCAGGACTGGAAACTCTTCTAGAGTAACGAGTGTTCAGGTATGCTTTAAGTTGCTACATGGACACATGTTGTGTTAACTCTGTATGAGGCATCAGGGTCGATCTAGAATCAATGGCTAGGGAGAGACAGTGTTAAGCAGTTTCCAACTCAATATTATGGAGAACTTGGAATTAATTCAACAAGGGATTGGGCTACTGTAGCAGATATAGTTGATTGCCTCTACCTAATCGCCATTTCCCCCTTTTCTGTGTTATAAAGCTATTCTTTACTCAGAGGGCAGTGGGTCCAAGTCTAAGGCATGATTTACAATTAGTCAAGACTGACTGTGACCTTGGTTTGGGGATGGCCATGAGATCCTTTTCTAAGCACTGAGTTACTTGGGAAGTCTCCTGGGACCTGGGCGAGGTTTTCCACCTTGTTTCCCCGGGGAGACCCATTAGGACGAAGCCTTTGGGGTGCACCACTTCCTTCTTGCTTTGATTGTATCAGATGAGAAAAAAGACAGTCGGACCAATGAGGAAAATGATCATCAAGCTCCTATAGGATGGAAAGACCCTTGGCCTTTGGTGACTTTCTTGAGCCACTAGCCAACCCTGGGGCCACTTGCCTTTAGACTTCATGTTAAGTGAGGTGTTAATAAGTTTGTATTGCTTACATGTGCTGTCATTGTGCCTCAGATCTCCCTGATACAGCTGCCTTGGAAAATCATGAACTTCATGTCCTCGGAGATATGCAAGTATAAGCTGGAGTCCCACTTCTCAGGAATGTTGGAACAGGGGCCCAGGCTTTAGATGGGGCTTTGACTAGAGGATAATTAAGGTCATTTCTAGTCCCGATAGTCTATGATTGCCTAATTATCTTCATGCCCCTACCCAACCCCAGCACAAGGCATGCTGCATGGCTCCCTAAGTCTGTGTGTATTGAGCAAGGACGGCAGCCACCATTGACTTTCTCTGAGTCACTTGTAGTGTCAAGCCCTGGGAAAGAGGCAGAGGCTGTGTGATGTCACAGCTCCTCCAATGACACAGCATCAGGGGATAGCCAGAAATAGATATGTGGAAGCCTTTGCCACCAACGCTCTTGTACACTCAGTCACATTCCTCTTAGCTCAGACACCAGGCTGCTGGAGACGCGGAGAACCAAAATAGACCGGCCGTCTAGTCACCCTCCTAGAACTCCCCATCTCCTCCGACAAAGTTCCAGGGACACCCAAGGTGAAACTCGCCCAGCAGAACATTGAGAACATTGGCTCCTGATCACAGCGGGCTCCTCACAAAGGAAGGCCAGGCGGAAATGTCTTGAGTCAGCTCTGTCCTCGTTCGCTGCATCCCTGAGATTGGAGGTTGGGAAGTGTCGGAGACCACGGGCTGTTTCCTCTCTGGCTTCCTGGTCTGGTAGGCTGTTGGTTGCTGCCACGTGCAGCAGTCAAACCTGCTGGAGCCACACAACCATCTGATGGAATGCAGAAAAGCAGCAGAACTCTGGTACTTCTTCTTGGAAGTAATTTTTACATAATACTGATAATCATGGCAGCAGCTAATATTTGTTGGGATTTTAAAGGCTCAGTAGATAGTACCTCCTTCCTTCCTTAAGTCTAAACTAATTAAGAGATAGATGTAAGAATCAGAAAAACAGATTATGAAAATGTCAGATGTGTCGTTGATGGTAGTTGGCTTAGGCATGAGACAATAATGGATCCCTTAATACTGGCCCCCAGGAAAGAACTTTCTCTGACCAGGAAGGCTTGTGCCATCACAGCCCTCCCCTTAGAGAGTGAGGATCTGCTTTGTTGGGCCTAACAAGGGCTGAGAGTAGACCCCACAGAACCCTTCCAAATGCATAGGTTGATAAATCACCTCTCCCTCAGGGAGTGAAAAGGTGGGAAGAGAGGCCAGGAATGTTGGTCCAGCTCAAGTCACTACTCACGGGAACATGGCTAGTGAGGAGTGTTTCTCCCAGCAACGCTGGCCGAATCCTTAATATTGGCTACCCGCTGTGCCAAGTATCTGCATAGACTATATGGTTTAATTCTCTTCAAACTTCTGAGGAAAGTGCTAGTATTACCTTCATTTTACAAATGAGGAGACTGAGGCCCAGAAAGATCAGGCCCTTTCCTGAGCCAGAGTGTGGTAAGATGAAACCCAGAGGTCCGTGTGAGGCCTGCACCTACCTTGTAGCAACATGCTATAGCGCCACCTCCCCGTGGCTGGGCCCCATGGCTGGGCCCTGTGGCTGGGCACCGTGGCTGGACGCCATGGCTGGGCACTGTGGTTGGAAGCTGTCAGGACACGGAGGAGTGTGGGGTTCTTGGTCAGGAGACTCAGGCTCTGGCCCAGGCTCTGCCACTTCTTAGCCCCCACAGCTGTGATGTCCTCATTTGAAAAATTGGGATTAGGATACTTTTTTTAACAGGCTCAGGAAGTCTCTATGAGAGCCAAGTTAGACTATGGCCATTAAAGTATTCTGTAACTGGCCAGCCAGAGCACAGAGGCTCCGAGAGGTACAACGCCATGCCCAGGGTCGGACAGCTCATACGCAGCAGAACCAGGATTTGAATCCTCAGCAGTCTTACTTCACAGCCTATTGTCTTAACCACCAGACCAGGACTTTAAAAGCACAGGCCCCAAGGGTGGTACTGAGTTCATGCCTGCCTCCCACAATAACTTTCTCAATGGCAGTCCAACCACTTGCCTTCCAGGACCTCTATTTTGTCACCTGTAAAATGAGAACATTCATCCTGGACCTACCTCTCAGAGAGGCTGTGATGCTCAAAGATGAAAAAACTGCTTTCTTTGTGTGATGGACATGCAGGAAGATGGTGAGGACTGCCTATTTGGAAGTGATGTGGGGTTGAGGCCAGTGTTTTATTTTTGTGATAGATTTCTTTCCCATATGCTCACAGACTCATTTATCTGAATAATTTAAATGTTGATAAATGTAGCTTTGTATCACCGAAATTTATTTCAAATAAAGGCTAAAATAAAAAACCTTCTGCTAATTCAAATAATTCATCTCCAGCATAAACAAGTATCAGCTTTGTACTCAGCTTCATGAGCATAAAATAAAAACGTCAGTCATGCGTATAGTACTGACTATGTGTCTAATACTGTCCTAAATGCTTTCACTGTGTTAATTTATTTAATGTTCATAACAAACCTGTGAGTGGGCATATTATTACCTCCATTTTAGAGGTGGAGGGAGCAGAGGCTCTGGGGGGTTCCATGACATGCCCAGGGTCTTACATCTTAGAAGTGGCCGTCCCATGATTTGAAGCTAGGCACTAACTGCAGAATCTGTTGTCTTAAGCACTAGAGCAGGTCTTTAGAAGCTTGGGCATTGTCTCTAAATGGCTTGCAGAGCAGTTTACAGACTAGTTGAATGGCAAGAGAAACAGACAGATGAAAGGTGAATTAGAAGGTGGTGGACACTGCTATATTGAATCACGTGTCAGGCGATAGTGCTGGCTTACAACTTCAAAAAGGTTCGAAATAAGCAAGGTCATAGCAGTGATATGAGGGAGGGGGTGTCTGATCTGAGCCTTTAGGGCAGTCGGATTTGAACAGGTAGGTAAAATCATGGGACCCTCCATGGGGTACTTGACCCTGCCTAATGGAACTCATTCCTCAAGAAATGCATTGGCTAAAAGCCCCCACTAAACAAAGAAAAGAAATATGTATCATAATAACAGACAGCTCTAGGAATACATAGAGGGCAATACTGCAGACCACTTACTAACCAGGTGATGATTTGTGCCGTGGTGTCTTTCTTTGTAAAATGCAGATAGTCATTCCTCCTCTGCCTTCGTGACAAAGTAAAATTCCTTTTGAAAATCATAGAGTGTTATACAATATACGATGGGGCAATATTTTTAAAATATTCGTGGTTTTTATCTTTTGTCTTTCCAGTTACATGAGCCTTGCCCTAGTTAGCTGGAGGTGTCTTTTGCTTAGAGGAAAAGAGGGGGAAGTTAGGATGACAGAGGAGGGACACAGGGCGAAAGGAACATCCACAGGAAACCCGCTGTGGTCTTGGGAGGGAGTTGCCCAGAGTCCTTCAGCTGCCTGTCTAGCATGTCACGGGCATGCTGATCTCAGGGTGGTTCCGGCAGGAAGGCCAAATGGGAGAGCCTACCCCGTTCTGGCTTCAAGGGTAGTGGGAGCACAGAGCAAGGTGGAGGGCCCCATGTCCTCATCCCTGTGCTGGCTTTGGCATGAGAAGCAGGAGGCTCATTAGATAAATTAGGGCAAGATTGAGAGTAGGTTTGCTTCTTCACCAGCCTAGGGCACAAGGTGGACCTGGCTGTCCCACCTGGCATGGGTTGGTCCCAGAAGTACCTGAGAGCGTGTTTGGGATCTTGCCAGAGTGAGGTCTGGTGGTTGGAACAAGCTGCCCCTGTGGTCAAGACTGCGTGTCAGACCCCCCCTGTGGGGAGAGTGGAGTTCCAGCCAATGCTCAGAGAAATCCATGCTGCTAGCGGTGTGTGAAGTGGGGCGCAGAGAGACAGGGTCCCCGCTCGGTGCTCTGGTTGAGGCAAGAGAGCCATTGAGAGTAAATATCATGCCAGCACCCATTTCTGCTCTGCAGGCCAGAGGGGCAAGCAGAAAACAGGCGGGCAAGGGGTGGGATCCCTGGACACGGATAGGCAGCCACCTGCCTACCCTGCCTATCACTGTAGATGCTCGTCAGTCACACAGCCGCCTCTCCCCTGCACTTTCCTTCTACCCAGAATTCATCTTGCTGGAGAAGCAGGGACAGCTTATTTGAGAGATTAAGGGAGACCGACACTACCTAAAGTGACGATTTAGATAATAAGGAGAGACAGAATTTAAACTGCATTGATCATTTGGTTCATTTTTCTACTAACTGTCAGCTGGAAGTTATAGACAAATGAAAGTCCAGTAACAGGCAAAATGAATTCATTTTCTGTCTTCATCCAGGTTGAGGTGAGAACAAAATGGTACGATTCGATTACACATGATGTTATTGTTGCTAAACATTTCTGACGGAGAGTAACATATCTGAATATTGTATTTTTAAATATTTAAGGGACATTAACCTTTGACCAAAACGAGATAATATGTGTAAAGGTTCCTGGCATACTTCAAGTGCTAGGTGGAGATAAATGTTTCTAATGCTGCTGGGGTCAATGTCAGAATGCATAACAGCTGTGTTACTTGGATGGGGCTCTCAGTTCGGCATTCAGAGCCTGAGCGCTGGGCAGCAGCGACCCAGAGAGCATTAACGCTTTTCCTCCGTGTGATGATGTGGACCGGAGCCGTGCTTCCTGAACCTGGTTCCGCATCGGAATCATCTGGACAGCTTATTTAAAAGTATAGCTTCTTTCTCCTCTGTCTCCCCTTGTGATTATGATTCAGAATTTCTGGGGAGGTGCCAAGGCATCTTTGGAGAACCATTAAAAATCAGGTGGCACTGTCAATACCGAGGGGCACTGTGGTCCCTCTTCAGTTGTTTATTTCCTTCTTTGATTGCTGCCGACTCCAGCAGATGCGTAGGGTAGACTAGAGAAAATCAGGGTTTGGTTGGTTTTTTTTGTTAGTACAAAGCTCTGTACTTTACCAGCTTAGCTTCTGTCAATTTCCCTAAATTCCAAAACAAAGCAGACGTCAGGCATGATGAGCTTTGCATTGGCCCAGGTCAGGGAAGATGGCATCTCCTCTTTCCTTTGGTGAAACGCAAGGCCTGCATGCCAGGAACAAAGATTAGGTGCCCGGGCAAATCCTCAGCCCAAACTGAGTCATTTTCTTGTTTTTCCTTTTTTGCGGTCCCTGTTTTCCGGTCCCAGGGGTACACAGCTCCTGTTAATTCTCCAACAGAGGGTTTTTAGTGCAGCACAAACTGCCAAGCAGGCAAGATGTGTTCCAGAATTCCTGTAAGAAAAATCTTCTTTCTTTAGGGGTCCTAGCCCTTTGACCCCTCCTCTGCCACCACTTTGCAGGCGCTGATGCTTTATTGTGGCCTCCCCAGCACTTTCTGAGTCATCGTTTTCTGTTGGCCACCTGACCAAAGGGTGCCCTGGCTGCCACTGGCGCACGGCCATTGTACTGAACATAATCATTCCAGTAAAACATGGCTGATTAGCATAGAAATCTGCCTAAGACTTTCTATTCTAATTTGGCTGTTAGAATTCTGGTCCCTCTCGGAGGTCATGCTAACCTAGTTAAGGCTCTTGGAGAAAACGCTGTCGTTCCAGCTCATTGCGTTTGCATTAAAATATATTGCCCTTCAGCTGACATGCTAACCAGCAACCCATCATCTGCAAGGCTGTGCGGAACCCGAAATGCGGGGCATCGTTGGCTATTTTATTTGGAATCTTGGAAGCTCAGTGAAAATATATGACAGGCACCAGGACATTAAGGTCCTTAAAGTTCTAGCTGTGTGCACTTCACACATAAAGTGAAAAGACTTGGATGGGAAGCCCGATTACTGCAAAGTGACAGGGTGCTAACTGCCGGGGTCCTTTCAGTGCCGTATCCCATAGAGATAACGTGGCACTGTGAGAGCACGGATGCCAGCATCAGACCGCTCTATTGCATAGGAAGTTCGGGGATTTGGGCAGGTTACTTAGCTTTTTTTAATGCCAGCGGTGTGTATATTTCTATAAAACAGGAGTGATAACAGGATAGTATATATCTCAGTGGATTACCATGAGGTGTAGTGGAGATCATCTCTGTAGAGTAATAGGTTATATATGCTCAATCAATTTAGCTATTATTATTGATTGATTATTAGTTTTATATATACTCAATCAACGTTAACTTTTTTTTTTTTCTGACAAACCTACGGAATGGTTAACTCTTCATGTGTCTCATTGATATGATTTTTAAAAACCTATTTGAGAAGAGCTATCCAGGTCTGGAACTAGCACAGCAGATGAGAAGGGATGGTTTCTACCTCTGCAAAGCTTACAGTCCATAGAGAGAGCCTGCAAGTTAATGAGTACCTATCACTGCAGGTCCAAGAAGAGGGTAGGACATCACTTTTTTAGGATGTTTTAATTTGTTTCAATTAATTGGGAAGTTATATATTACTTAGAACAATACCTGATGCACTATAATAAACAAATAATAGTTTTATTTATGTTATTGTTGTTGTTATTAATATGGTTCCCACCTTTACTTACTTGTACTATCTTGTTTAAACCTCATGACAACGTAAAAAAGGTGTTACGATGATTTCATATTACTGATGCGGAAATCGAGGTTTAGGGAAGTTAAGTAACTTCCCAATGTCACATAGCTTATACATGACAGAAGCAGGATATAAACCAACGACGTTGGCTCTTTTGGAATTTTTGTTTGCTTGATGTGACCTGTTATAACCTGTGTCTCTCAAAGCAATTGCAGAGCTATGAAAAATCTGTTCCATTCGTTTGACTTGTACGTTCCAAATTAGTTTCTTCTTTTAAGGGAGAATTGGATCCATTAAATGTTTAGTGATGGACAGTGAGCTCTTGATGTTCCTTGTATATAATATGTTGCAATGACCTGAATGTTTGTATCCCTAAGTTCATATGTTATATTCCTACCCCAAGGTGTTGGAATTTGGAGGTATAGGGTCTTTGGGAGGGGCTTCAGTCATGAGGGTGGGATGCTCATGAATGGGATTAGTGCCCTTGTAAAGAGAAACCCCAGAATTCTCCCTTGCCCGTTCTGCTACATTGAGGTTACAGCAAGAAGATAGCCATCTTTTTTTTTTTTTAAATAAATTTTTATTAATGGTAATGGGATGACATTAATAAATCAGGGTACATATATTCAAAGAAAACATGTCTAGGTTATTTTGTCATTAAATTATGTTGCATACCCCTCGCCCAAAGTCAGATTGTCCTCCGCCACCCTCAATCTAGTTCTCTGTGCCCCTCCCCCTCCCCCTAACTCTCTCCCTCCCTCCCTCCCATGTCCTCTCTCCCCCCACCCCTGGTAACCACCACACTCTTGTCCATGTCTCTTAGTCTCGTTTTTATGTTCCACCAATGTATGGAATCATGTAGTTCTTGTTTTTTTCTGATTTACTTATTTCACTCCTTATAATGTTATCAAGATCCCACCATTTTGCTGTAAATGATCTGATGTCATCATTTCTTATGGCTGAGTAGTATTCCATAGTGTATATGTGCCACATCTTCTTTATCCAGTCTTCTATTGAAGGGCTTTTTGGTTGTTTCCATGTCTTGGCCACTGTGAACAGTAGATAGCCATCTTTGAACCAGGATGCAGACTCTCACCAGATATCGAATTTACTGGTACTGTATTGCTCATGGCTCTGGATTCTCGAAGTTTGAGGCCAGCATGGTCAAGGGGAAACCCTTTTCCAGGTTTCAAACTTCACCTTGTGTCTGCACAACATTGTGTCTGCACAACATTGTGTCTGCACATGGTGGAAGGGACTAGGAATCTCTGTGGTCTCTATTTTATAAGAGCACTAATCACATTCAGGAGGACTCTCCCCTTATAACCTAATCACCTCCCCAAGGTCCCACCTACTAATACCATCACTTTTGGGGGTGAGAATTTTCATATATGAATTTTGGGGAGACATAAACATTCATACGGTTCATAACTGTTCATACTGTATTGTATACTTAAACATTTTCTAAAATGGCAGATCATATGTTAAGTATTTTTATCACAAAAATAATACCTTGTTTTTAGGGGGTGAGAGGAATCTTTCGGAGGTGATAGATATGTTTATGGCATAGATTGTGGGGAGTTTCACAGGTTTGTAGTTATCTCTGAACGCATCAAGTTCTACACATTAAATATGTACAGCATTTTGCATATCCACTATACCTTGATAAAGGAGTTAAAAAAATTCTTATTTGGATTGGAGATAGGGTTAAATGAACAAGTATACATAAAAATACTCAGCAGAATGCCTGGCACTTGTTAAATATGTACCGAATACAAGCCAGTACATTGTTATTGCTGTTGTTTCAGCTCCTTGTGAACTTTTTCTTCCTCTTTCAGATTATAAATAAGCTGAGCCATCAGTGGAAAGAGAGGCTGAGCATCTCACAAACAGAACACACGAGAGTATGAAGCCACTGTGGCACTCGGGTGAGTTAGACTTATAATCCCCAAGCATCAATCTTTGGACCAGATATTTCAGAATCCTCTGGGGAACTTGTTAAACTGTGGATTACTGAGTATCATCCCATAGCCGCTGAATCAGAATATCCTAAGAAAGCAGGTCTCAGGAATATAGAATATATATATATATTATAAATGTATATATTGTAAAGCTCCTAGGTATACTTGATGGGCTGCCAGATGTGGGAACCATAGAATTAGGCAGCCACCTAAGTGCAGTGACTTAAAGAGAGCCAAACGATTTTCTTATAGTGTGATGTTTCTCTGATAGCTTTCCATTCATACACCCACTCACCTATCTGATCATCCATCCATCACCAAACATGCTTTAGTGTTTGCCTCATGGCCTGCTACTGCCGTGGTTGATCAATGCTGTTAAAGAGTTGATCACCTGAGAGAAAGGATAAAATAAGTAAAAAATATAATTAGCTATGAGGGTTCATTAAAAGTGAACACTTCTTCTAAGGTATGGTAGAAGAATCAGGACAGGGTTCATTGTATCCAAGAGCATCAGTGCCCCTGGGATCCTTCTGCGAATCAAGCTTCCCCTGTCCTGACTGCATTAGATACCAGTCCTGTGTGTTTCTATAGCTTTCAGACTTACCCTTCACATGTTGTATTAGAGCTAGGTGGTTGCTTTCGTGCTTTCTTATGAGCTGATAGCTTGATGAAACTGAAGACTATATCTTAACCATCACATCTTCCTCCACCTCTGACTGCCCACCTAGGTGCCCAGCTCAGGCTGAGCATCTGCAGTAAGTGCTCAGTAAACATGAAGCAAGTTGGGCTGTTGCACCTGTTACAGGTTGCAGGGAAAGAGTGGGAGCAAGGCGAGGGCAGGGCTGGGGCAAGGTCCTGTAGCACTGGGAATCTGAATTAAGTTTGGCCTTTAGTTCTTTTTTTTATCCTTTTATTTTCTTATTTTTTATTTTTCTTTCTTTCTTTTATTTAATTAATTGTGTTTACATAGATTCTAGGGTTGCCCTGAATGCATCCCCCCTCCCCCCTATTCCCCTCAACATCTTCCTTGCCCCCTCCCTAAACTGCCCTCCCCCCTTCCCTTCAGGTTTATCCCATCCTATCATCCCCTTTCCCTCTGTCCTCTTTTCCTCTGGTCCCTTTGATCCCTCCTCTGTCTCAATTCCGTTCCTCAATTCTCATTATTCCTTGGATTCCTCAAATGAGTGAGGTCATATGATATTTTTCTTTCCCTGCCTGGCTTATTTCACTCAACATAATAGTTTCCAGGTCCCTCCATATTGTTGCAAAAGGTAATATTTCCTTCTTTTTCATGGCCCCAAAGCTGTGGTACATATATACAATGGCCTTTAGTTCTTAGGCAGTGAGCCCAAGACCATTTTGGAAGGCATAGTCTTTTTTTCTACAGAAAATGTAGAAAGGGCAAGAACTAGGGCAATATAGCTCCATGTGTGGGAGAGGTACAGAGATATTTTATATACTTAACTGTGATGAATTACATTAAATTATGAAGTGAGCCAATTATTCCCTTTTCAATTCTATTTCAATTCATTTAGTTATTTCAAAGAGACATTCTCTCAGTTGGGTGCTAGTATTTTAATACTTTTTTGCCATTTTCTAATGTACCTTCCTAACAAAGAGAAAACACACTTCAGGCTCAGAGTCTTGGCAGGTGTATTAGTTATCTGCTGCCGTATTAATGTACGCAGCAAACAGTCAACAAAACCTCAGTGCCTTTCAACCATAAATCTGTGTTTAGCTCGGAAGATGGGGTTTACTCTCAGGTTTAACGGTTAGACTCCCAGCTGGTTCTTGGCTGGGGTAAATAGGCTCCATCCTGCATTTCTTACATCCTCTGTCAGGCTAGCCTGGGCACATTCTCACTGCAGAGTGACCCCAGGCGACGGCTTTCCATGCCTCTGCAAGTGTCAAATCTAGTGACACGGCATTGGCCAGAGCAAGTTCTAGGGTTGATTTCAGAATCAAGGGAGGGAGAAATGGGCTCTGTGTAGTGAGAGGAACTCAGAGTCACGTGTCAAAGAGGCATGGGTACGGGAAGGGATGGGAGGTCCCTCCATGGTCTCAGTGTATCTGCTACAGCAGGCGAGGTTGTCGAGCTAGGACTTAATAGCGTGCTTGTTCTTTTCTTAAACTATCTCTTTGTGGCAAGTAATATAAGTTTTCAATTATGGTAGGAATATAAAGTTTTCTTTAAAAACAAATTCATTTGAGACAAAAATAAGTAAACATAATGAAAAAGTCTTTTTAAAACGTAGCCCATGTCATACATAGTTATGGCAAAAGTCACCAGACAGAAGAATGACAACTTTGGGAAACTCTCAACCAGGTTAGTTGCAGTTGGGACTGTGAACAGGGGATGCATATAAGAGATGTTGCAAGTTCAGCAGAAGAAGCTTAATAACCACATGGGTTTGGTTGAGTCTGGTTAAATAATAGTATATTATATCAAGTGTCAACAACCTGTTTGACACAGTGACAGAGGCCAGAGACACAGAGATAAAAACCTGAAGTCCTTGTCCTAAAGTCATCTGTAATCTAGTGAATGAGAGACACGTCGCAGCTAACTCGAACACACTGGGGTTAAATTGTGTGTTTAGTCCATATGCCCTGAGTGCCTACAGAAAGGGCACTAAACTCAGGCTGGGCAGTGGGTCTTGGGGGAAGGGCTCCCAGCAAACTTCTTGGAGGAGGTTCTGAAAGAAAGAATAGAGATTTCCTTGGTAAGAAGAGGAAACAGAGGCATGGAGAGTGTAAAATTCTCTTTGGGAGCATTCATTCTTAGTGAGGCAGTATGTTTGAGACAGGAGAGAGACCAAGGGGTTGGTGGCAGCTAGATAGTAGACAGCTCTGTTTGCAAAGTCAGACGGCTTAGGATCTTCTCTCTGTTATGGACAACAGGAAGTCAGTGAGGTCCTCAGGGAAGTGACAAATGTGTGTGTGTGTGTGTGTGTGTGTGTGTGTGTGTGTGTGTGTGTGTGTGTATATACACACATATATATACACACATATTTATATACATTATTTATAAGATGCACACACACACACATACCTGCAGGTGGTTTTGTAGCTTGTTTTTGCAAACCTTCAGTGACAGCGGGCTCATTATTGTCCAGTTGAGCCTGTTATTGTCCTGATTTTGCCAGATGAAAAGGACAGACTAGAGGGACACAAAACTGGCAATGGGGTTGTTTCAGTAATCCAGGGAAGTGGCACAGAGGGGCTGAAGTGAGTAGGGAACATCTGGATGAAACGACAGGGAAGTGGACTTCTTCAGTTAATGCTCAAGGCTGTAAAAATGTGAATTGTAGGTGTGCCCCCTTTAGAGTCCAAACTTACCGCATAAACAACTCCCAGACCACATAAACATCTATTTTTCATCATAACTGGACAAAGCAATGCTGACACCCAGTGGCTGGTCCAGATTCCTCGCAGCTGCGCGGGGATCCCAAAGGGACTGGAAGTCAACGCGCCCATCCTCAGCCATCACAGCATCCCAGGGTCCTTCGCTGAAAGGTCAAGTCTAAATTCAGCTAGAAACAACCAGCCATGTGATGTGTTTGGCTCCACACAAAGTGGTTCCCAGCGAGTTTAATGCAGACAAAAGAGCTAAATTAAACCTGCGGATGAGAACAGCATTGCATCAAAGTCAGCCCCTTCTAAAGCAGGAGCAAAAGCAATTACCCCCAGAGTTCCCTGGAGAGCTCCTATCCAAGCACCAATACAAAAATGGAATATTTAAAGGTCAGATTCTCAGTCAAGTCAATAAATACTCTGTTTGCATGGGTATGTCCCAGTCTCCCTGCTTTGGATGGAAGCTAGTCAGCCTCTATTCTGACAGAGTTGGGACATGATAGAGCAATGAGGAACACAACAGATCGGGTGGGGAAACAGGTCCAGGGAGAGGAGATGGATTTCCCAAGGTCTCAGCACATACCAATAGCGGCAAAGAAACACCAGTGTGCTTCCTGTCTGACCAGACTTAACGGAGCTCCTGCAGCCCTCCTGGACCATGTGACAAGGGCTGCAGTCTAAAAATGGTGGAGCAGAAAGATGGAAGGAGTCTGGGTCATGGACAAATTTGAGAAGCTGCCTTTACCACTCTGGGCTGCAGACCTTCAGATTTTTTAAAGAATCCTCATCCAGTTTTATCTTAGTCCATTTGGGCTGCTGTAACAAGAATAACAGACTGAATGACACCTATTTCTCACAGTTCTGGAGGCTGGAAAGCCCCAGGTTAAGGTGCTGGCAGGTGTCAGGTGTCTGGTGAGGGCCTATTTACTGGGTCACAGAGAGCCATCTTCTTGTTGTTTCCTCCCATGGTGGAAAGGGTTGAGAGAGCTTTTTTTCTATTTCTTTTGTAAGGGCACTAATCCTATTCATGAGTGCCCCACCCTCATGACCTAATCACCTCACCTCCCAACACTATCACATTGGGGGTTAGTATTTCAACATATGAGTAAATGTGGGAACAGAAATATTGAATCCATAACAATCCCCAAACCTCAGTTTCCATCTGTGTGCCAATGCCCATCAGCTACTTGATATCACTATTGGAACAGAAATGTTCAGAACCAAACTCAGGGTCTTCTCGACACAAATTTGGTTTTCCCACACTGTCCTCTCTCTTAGTTAATGCCACCTTTATCCAGTGCACAAACCAGAAGTGGAGGGAGTATCCTTGACTCCTTCCTCTTCCGTATTCACAGAACTAAAGGCTTGCATATATGACTTCCTATGTTAATCCACTTCCTTATGTTAATCCACTTCCCAGTGTCCTCCCATCGTTACTCCATGCCTTTCTGCTTTATTTTCACTGTAGCCTTTCTTACCACCTGACCCATATTTTAATTCTTTGCTTACTGTCTCTTCCCCCCCACCAGAATCTCAGCTTCTGCCTGCCCCTTCCTCAAATACACCCTATTGTATTACACTTTATTCTTTTCTTCACAGTGCTTATCAGCATCTGCAATTATATTTATTTGTTTACTAATGAGAATAGGAAGTCTGTCTTATATATGGTTGTTGACTATTCTAGCAAGAAAAGAACTTTATCTGTTTAGTCCACCCCTGTAGCCCCAGTACTTAGACCAGTGCCTAGTACAAAGTAGATGCTCAGTAAATGCTTGTTGAAGAAGTGACTATGGACAGATGTATGCACTTAACGGGCCTGTAGATCTTGGGCAGTGGCAGCATTGGTCAGGGTGCATGGGGTTCACACCTGCCTGGTTATAGCCTAAAACTCAAGTACCTGTGCCTTGCAATATTTATGCTTTATAACTGAAAATCAGTGTCGCCTATCTGGCAAGGACTCAGAAAGGTGGTCTGGTCTGATAGAGGGAAAGGTTATTTATTTCAAACCTGGCTTCAGCATCCTGGTGGATGCTGTTGCAGGCTAACCCAGTCTGCTACCTTTACTTTTGGCTACTTTCCTTTATAACCAACATTTGCAAGGAAGATGCGTGGTTACTGGCTCATGCCATGGCTCAGCTGGTTCTTGACGGGGTCTACTATTTACTGAAAAACCATGGCTGACTGTTGGAGGACTGCGAGGGAAATGGCTGCAAAGTCTCCTGCTGCCGCTGAAGTTCATTCCTGGTTGCATTTGACTTCCTCATGGAGCAGCAGGAATACTCTTTCCTTTCTCTTTGTCCTTTCTCTTCTCTCTCTCTTTCCCTCCTTTCCTCCATTTCTCACTGGTTTAGTACATGAGGTTTATTTTCTCCACAACAACCCAACATGAGTGTTCCTGGTCAGCATGAGAATGCCTGTGAGATTATTTAGAAACCCAGACACCTTCTATCTTGAAAACTCTGGGGTTTTGTTTTAGGGCCTCAGGGACCTTTGCAAATGAAGAGAGAATGGGAAGAATCATGCATGGGACTGGGAATTGTACAGCGTCTTGCCCTGCCTAAAACCTGCTTGCCTCTCCCTCTTTCTTGAAAAATCAATCAATAAATTATAAAAGAAAAGAAAAGCTGGCATGATGCTTCTATGATTTTGACCACTGTATTATATCCCCCCTGATCAGAATCCCAGTTTGGGGACAGAATTTGGTGTTATCTGATCATCTCACCACCATCAGGTGTGTAGGCGTGCTCTGTGACGTCCCTACTGAGCTTTGCTGAACCTTTCCTGAGCCACTTCCTATGGAATGTTAATGTCCCATTTATATTGAGATACATAGTTCCTCCCTAAAGCTTCTCCCCAAAAGTTTGATTTGTACCTGCTCAGCCTTCTGTGCCCTGGGGAAGCCCATCAGCTGTGAAAAGGTCTGCCTCGGAACACTTCTCTGATCCCAGGTAAACAGCACAGGTTCTCCATGGAAACGGTTTATCTCCCTTACCCTGCAAGGAAGTACAAAGTGTTTGCCCAGGTAATATAGAGGGGAACCCAATCTTTGCTCTTATGCCTCTTTTGGGAAGCTATGGACCAGCCACGAGTTAGTGGGGTTTCTAAACCCATCACATCTGATTTCTCTGAATCTCATCTCACAGCCTGGATGGTAACAAAAACCTCATATGGCACAAAGGCAATTCCTCCCCGGGACTGCGAGCTGTTACCTGCTACTCCTTGGACGATGCTATTAGCATTACTTACAGCTCCCGTTCCTCCCTCACAGCCTGCAATCACAAGCATGGAAGAGACTGATAAAGAAACTGGCTTATATATGCCTTTCCTTTCATTGCTGATATGCGTGTCCCTTGTGGGTTGCTTGCAGAATAATGGAATTGTGAAGTGAGAAGAAAAATTATCATTGGGTTGGGGAGTATGGAGATCCATTGTGATGAACTATCTGGAGGTTACTGATTCAGGGCTGGAGGTGGGCAGCATTTACAGATTGGAGAAAACATTTGCCAGAGAGAGGGGTGGGGGAGGGAGAGGGGGGGGAAGGAGAGAGGGAGGGAAAAAGGAGGGGGAGACACAGCAACATGATATAGGGGAGACTGGCTGACCTGCGTAAAAATACCAGGTCTATTTATTTATTTGTGATTCATACAAATTACTTTACCTCTCTGAGCCTCTGAAAAGTAGGGAAGCAGTACCTAGCTGACACAGCTGGTATAAGGTTTAATTACAGGTTTGTGTTTTGTGGGCCATAGGTCCTAGACACACATTCATTTAGATCAATTGGACTCAACAGAGGTTTCTTTCATTTGTTAAACATCTATGCTTGTGGGATTTTAATCTCTACTCAAGGCATCTGACTAAATCTGCTTATTAAACAGGACAGCGCTGTCGTGAGGTAGAAGAATTTCTAGTAATGACAATTGAATATGCTGAGTGCTTTAGCCTTTGCAAAATGCTTTCCGACCTGCTATTTTATTTAATTCTCGTGACAACCCTATGAGGAAAAGATAATAATTGTACATTTTGCAGATGGGGAAACTAGGACGCAGGGTTCATCTAACTTGCCCAAGATGACAGTCGGTGAGTGATCAGTCACCATGGTAACCCCAAAGACCTGGACCAGGATCAGGACCAGGACAGTGCCTTGTGCTCGGGTCTTCTGCCTTCATGGAGCATAGAGTCCCTTGCTGGGCTTGCAGATTTTAGCCTTGTGTAACTCACCTCTGCATCTTCCAGGTCAGTGCCTGGCACACAAAAGGCATTCAATAGGTGTTTATAGAATTTGAAAAGTTTTATGCAATATGGATAACAAATAGATTTTGCAGGAATGGAGCTTAATGGGTCCATTGTACTACGTAAGACAACTTATGAATGGACCCTTCCCCACCCACCTCAGACCTTGCGAAGGTTGCTTTTAACCCCCATTTCTTAGTTTGTTTGTGTCTTGGACTAGAACACTGGAATTACTGTGAGAACAATTGTGGAAAAAATTAAAGTGGCCAGTCCAGAGAATCTGTGTTTTTATAAATCAAGAAGGAGATGTCCTGAGGATCAGATATTGCTTAGGGAAGCAGCATGTGGTAATAGCAGCAAGGGAGTAGGGTGGAGGGTCACTTCCTGATCCCAACCATATGGACCTTTATGAATTATTTATCCTCATCTCTCTGTCCATGGCTCTAAGGCAGCCAACCGTCTCTACACTGTGTGGCTAACACTAATGACCAGACCTCTGGCCACCTCTTAATTTATTATCTTTCCCAACCTGTCTCTTCTTGACCTTCCTGCCCTTTGCATCCTGACCTCCTGCTAGCCTCCCGAGCTCCTGACCCTTCGCCTTGCCTCCTGTTCCTGGGCTCCTTCCTGGGCCTGACCCTGGGCACTGCTTCTCTGGTTCTGACTTCTGGCTTTCCTGTTCATTAGGATGAATTCTGTTTTTCTTTTCCTGGCTGCCCTGAAAAATGCCCACTCATAAGAGTAATGCCCTTCAATTAGCCACATTTCTTCAAATAAGAATTGACCCTGGGGAATCTTTATTTTTAATATGTCATGATTCTATTCATTCATTCCTGTATCCATTTATCCCATCTTAGTCTGTTCGGGCTGCTATAAAGGTACCAGAGACCAGGTGGCTTATAAACAACAGGAATCTATTTCTTAGTTCTGGAGGCTGGGAGTCTGAGATCAGGGTGCCGGCATGGTGGAGCTCTGGTGAGGACCATTGTCTGGGTTGAAGACTGTGTCTTCTCAATATAAGCTTGCACAACAGAAGGAGGTCAAGAGAGCATCTTTTATAAGGACACTGATCGCATCCCAAAGGCCCCACCCTCCTAATACCATAACCTTGGTGGTTAGGATTTCAACATATAAATTTTGGGAGGGCACAGATGCTCAGTCTATGGCACTTTCCTTTATTCAACTAATACATATTGAGTATCACCTACTTGTTCAGCGTACCAATGCTAGAATACCATGTGACTAGGATACATCCCTACCCCATGGAGCCCAGCACACAGAAGGGAGTGTGCTATGTAGCACAGCAGTTAAAAACATGTGGATATATCTGCTTTCCAATCACAGCTCTTCCACTTGCTAGATCATAACCTTTGTTACCTTGGTCAAGGTATTTAACCCCTCTGAATCTGTTACTGCAATTGTAAAATGGATACATTGGTAATATACTATTAAGTGCTATTAATATGTGCTACTAGCACATATTAAGCATTTTACTCACGTTGTATATTGTTTTTATTCATGAGAGACAGATAAGCAAAAGGTCTTTAGACTATAGTGTGATCAGTGCAATGATATGGGAAAGTATAGGTGACCCATATCTGGGTTTCAGAAAGCTTTCTGAAAGCTGTGACTTCCCAGCTAATACATCAAGAGTGAGCATGAGCAGTGATGTTAAGCAAACTGGAGCATTCCAGGGGCAGGAAGAGCATGTGCAAAGGCCTGGGACAGAGATACAGTGTGCAGTGTGCATGCAGCTTAGTATGGTCTGAGCAAAATGTTGAGAATGAGTGGTGAGAGATGAGGCCAGCATCCTGCTTTATTTCTTTTCCTTGATTCTCCTCTTCTCCTGCCCCTTCCCAGGCTATGGCCCCATCTCTCTACCCTTCTTTTTCTCTTTGCCTAGCTGTGCTTTGCTAGGGGCAAAGGATGCCTGAGAGAAAGTTGCTTCCCCTTCGTGACTTACTTGCAGAACTGCTGATGCAGGTGCCCCATGGAAAACGTGGAGCCGTATTCTATTTAGAGACACTTGAGCCTTACGCAGCAGATCCAGCCCGGCGGCTTGCCTCATTACCCACTATGGGGACATTTCTTCACCTTGTTCCCCAGGCAGACGTGTCCTACCGTGGGCAGTTTAGGGGAATGAACAAGGGGTCACTGAGACGGGCTTCCAACTTGCCCCTGGTAGGGACACCAGATGTCAGGTTGGGGACACTGTATGGTTCATTTCTACTTTACTGTGACATGGAAAACTGAAAAGTCCAGTCCTAGACCCCAGATAGGAGTGACAGTGATGTCGACCGTGGGGGAGAGTCATGGCAGGGCTGTTCAGATTGGCCTCTCTGACCTACCATCAATGGCAGATGTCTGCCTGTATTCCTCCGTTGTGTACCCATGGCAAGCAGCAGTTCTTAATTCACATTGTCCCCAAGTGGGATACACAGTGTTGTGTGGAAGGAAGCTCCCTGGCTGGAGAAGTTCAAACAGAAGTCAGGGTTTGAGGCGGGCATTTCAATATCCGAAAGGTTATCTCCCATAGCTGTGCGAATGCTCTGCCTAAGAATGATTTGTGATAGGGGATCATTATTCTGTTTTATGGGCTGGAAAGTGATTTCTTATACATGATTATGATTTAATCTTTACAAAGAAAAGATTTGTACTAGTCCCATTTTACAGAAGAGCAAACAGATCTCAGAAGCCCAATCACCTCTGGCCACGCTGAAACTGTGATATACGCCTTATGATTCCACAAAGAGTACTTTCCTATGGGACTTAAACATGCATGTAGATTCAGCTTACAAATCAGAAGTGACAGGGTAGTGCGTGGCAGCTTCTTGGTGCCCTATATATCCCTGATCTTTCTTTCTTTGACAGCCACTATCGTCCCAGCTCTGATTTCCTATTCTAATGCCTATGTTTCTCTGCTACTTTTTGACTTTTTCTTTCCACCTTTGAAATGTATATGCATATGCAGATGTATGCGTGTTATTTCCTCTCTACAAGTTACCAGGCATATTGGCTGGTTGAACTAGGAAGGACTTCCTAAGGGGCCAAAGGTTGTGGAATTATTTACACGACGCCTGGAGAACTTGACTGTTGTGATTCCTCCCAGGCTGTTATTCCAGTACCTCTTAATCTACTTTAGTTCATTCTTCAAGGTCCAGCCTAAATCTCACCTTTCCCTAGAAGCCTTGGGGAGCCTTCTCAGGTCATGGAGTTTGCTGCCTTACTTGATCATTGACTGGGTGTGATTTTTATTTAGACTCCTGTAAAACTCTATTGTCAAAGTGCTTTACGTTTGTAAGTTACCTGTTGCTGCCTAGACCAGTGGTAGTCAACCTGGTCCCTTCCGCCCACTAGGGGGTGTTCCAGCTTTCATGGTGGGTGGTAGCGGAGCAACCAAAGTATAAATAAAAAAAAAATAGATTTAACTATAGTAAATTGTTTTATAAAGATTTATTCTGCCAAACTTAGCGAAAATCCAACATAAAGTACTTGGTAAGTCATTATTATTATACGCTCTAACTTGCTGTAACTCTGCTTTATAAATTTTATAAAGTAAAGTGACTTCCCTACTTTATAAATCACCATTACTGTGGAACCGGTGGGTGGTTAGAAAATTTTACTACTAACAGAGATACAAAAGTGGGCGGTAGGTATAAAAAGGTTGACTACCCCTGGCCTAGACCATGAGCTCCACAGTTGTATGTTTTCCTCTTCCTTTACTGACTGCAAATCCCTTGCCCTGATGTTGAATACCGGGAGTGTTGAATACCTACCGGAGGATTTTGAATTTACCTCTGTGGGCTTCAGCCTTCTCACTGACAACATGTTAAAACATATTTTCCATTTGCACTCAAACAAAGCAGAAGCAGCCCTATAGCTGTGGTTCAAGGGCCCAATGACCTTAAATTTGAATGTTAGCTCGGCCACGTTTTAGACATGGACCTTGAGAAAGTTTCTTCACGCTCCCAGACTTATTTGTAGAGTGGGGATCATGGCAGTCCCTCTATAGCAAGGACATCATGAAGGTTAAAGAAGGAGTGTGTGAGACTTTTGAGCACGGTGCCCTGCACATCATTAAAGCACAATGAGTATGAACAGTCATCATTGAGTGTTGTTGTTATTCTTCCTGCCATAGGCTCTGCCAGGGAAAAATGCCCTGGATTTGTTTAAATGGTTCAGTACTCCTACTCTAGGCATATATACTAGTAAATCAAGAGTCCTGTTTGAGGTGTGTATGCATACATTTGTATGCTGGCATCTATTTATTTATACTTAGCCTTGTCCTAAACAAGGATTTAAGGCATCTTATTAGCATGCCTAGCATATAGCATTGTAAAGTGAATCTTAAAATATAGGAAAAATGATGTCCAAGGAAAACCAGAGAACAAAGCTTAGAAATGAGGATAGTTTATCAAATATACACCATGAAATATTTTAATCTTGAGGGTGAGCTACAGATCTGATTTTAAATGTCTGAGGAGCAGAGAGTAAAACAAAATCAGTTACCCAATTTACAGGGCACATCAAGCTGCTTATGGAAAGTGTTAGGGCTTTGCCTAGTGGGATTAGAGAGGAATCTCCTATGGCTCAGAGAGGAGGCTATGCAATATAATCAGCAGCATCCTTGTGGTGGGTTTCAAATATGCCCACAATGTTTATTGAGATGCCAAAAGGGGGTCCTCATTTTTCTCCTCTTTAGTGCGAGACTTCTGACATTAGGTCATATAAGGCACTGTGGTTCTCTCTTTGCTATCCCTCTGGGATCACTTACTCTATGGGAAGCCACCTGCCATGAGTAGGAGAGTCAAGCAGCCCTGTCCAGAAGTCTTGTGGTAAGGGATTAAGGTCTTCCACCAATGGCCATTTGAGTGAGCCATTTTGGAAGCAGGTCCCTCATCTCCAGTTAAGCTGGCATGTGTTTGCAGCTCTGCCTGGTACCTTGACTGTAATCCTATGAGCGATCCTGAGCCAAAGCCATTCTGTCATTCTGCCTCCTCATCCTCTACCTGCAGAAACTGGTGAAATAATACATGCTTGTTGTCTTAAGCTGCTAAACGTTGGGCTGTTTTGTTACACAGCAGCAGATAACTAATACAATATTCAGTACCTTCCCAAAGTGAAGTGGGGAATTTCAAGAGGATGCTTCTCATGGCAACCCTCAGTTTATGATGAGTGTAAGTTATGTACAAATTGTTCAGGGCTCAGGCAGACATAAGAAAGGACTTTGAGAGTTTAGAGTTTTTTTTTTTAATTTTACTTTATTTTATTTTTTTACAGAAACAGAGTCAGAGAGAGGGATAGATAGAGACAGACAGACAGAAATGGAGAGAGATGAGAAGCATCAATCATCAGTTTTTTGTTGTGGCACTTTAGTTGTTCATTGATTGCTCTCTCATATGTGCCTTGACCGTGGAGCTACAGCAGACTGAGAAACCCCTTGCTTGAGCCAGTGACCCTGGGTCCAAGCAGGTGAGCTTTGCTCAAACCAGATGAGCCTGCACTCAAGCTGGCGACCTTGGGGTCTTGAACCTGGGTCCTCCGCATCCCAGTCCAATGCTCTATCCCCTGCGCCACCACCTGGTCAGGCAAGAGCTTACAGTTTTGCAGGAAGAGACAGACTGCCATGTGAAAAGGAATGGATGCATCTCAATGGAGGTACAAATTAAGGTTTGGGAGCTTAGGAAGAAGCACTGAATGTTGTTGAAGATTTTATGAAAGAAGTGACATTTCCCTGGCTGGTTGGCTTAGTGGTAGAGCGTCGGCCTAGCGTGCGGAGGACCCGGGTTCGATTCCTGGCCAGGGCACACAGGAGAAGCGCCCATTTGCTTCTCCACCCCTCCACCGCGCCTTCCTCTCTGTCTCTCTCTTCCCCTCCCGCAGCCAAGGCTCCATTGGAGCAAAGATGGCCCGGGCGCTGGGGATGGCTCTGTGGCCTCTGCCTCAGGCGCTAGAGTGGCTCTGGTCGCAACATGGCGACGCCCAGGATGGGCAGAGCATTGCCCCCTGGTGGGCAGAGCGTCGCCCCTGGTGGGCGTGCCGGGTGGATCCCAGTCGGGTGCATGCGGGAGTCTGTCTGACTGTCTCTCCCTGTTTCCAGCTTCAGAAAAATTAAAAAAAAAAAAAAAAAAAAAAGAAGTGACATTTGAGTTGGCTCTTGTAGGATTGGAGATTACCAATGTGGAAAGCTCACTGTCTTAGATAAAGTTCCCTGAGACAAAGATTTACATGCAGGGAATGTAATGGGGACTGTTCTCGGGGACAGCACCTGCGAGGCAGCGAGGGAAGTGGGGTTCAGCAGAGGGAGGTGTTATACTGCAGTTTGGGGAACTTGGATTGGGAATAGCCTTTCAGAATTGTCTGGCACTGAGACAAGGGGCCTGGGCCTGTGTGCCTTTGCATTGATCTGTTATCAGAGGTGAGCTTCCTCTGGGGAGGGAACATAACCCTGGGTGAGACGTTTTTATGCTGCTAAGGGAAATTGCTGGATTATCGGCAGGCAGCACTCATGGCCACCGGTAGAAGTAGTGCCTCAGTCTTAAGGGGACATGGGGGTACCACACCACAGCATCCATTCTGCCACTTTCGCTGACATTGGTAATCATTGTCATTGTCATTGTCATCACCATCACCATCACCATCACCCTCATTACCATCATCACTATCATCACTATCACCATCATCACCATCATCACCATCATTACTTATTGGCTCACAGATCTGAAAAGCCACTGGACAGGGCTAGTTTCCTACACATCAGGACTCAGAATCTTAGACAATATTATCAGTAATGTACCTTCTTCTCTGGACTCTCTTTTCCATTCTTTCGGTTTCACGCACACTCTCGAGTTGTGGCAGAGAATGCTGCTGTAGGTCTCAGCTATATCTTGCCACCTTAGCATCTTGATGCAAAGTACGGTCTTTCTCATAATTTCTAGCAGGAGTTCTGGGCTAAGTGTCGTTGGCGTCCCCAAGTCACCAACCTGTCCCTGGACCGATCATGGTGGCCAGGTGACTATAAGCTTGGACTGGCCACAGCTGGATTATGTATCTCTCCCAGAGCCAGAGGGCGAAGCTGTTCCCACACAAACCCACGTGAACTTGATCACACAGGAAGAGCGGATTCTCAAAGGAAAACAGGAGGAAAAAGCCTCATAACGTGAAGTCTTCCATATGTGAACAGGATGGCAATAAGAAATAAAGGGACCAAAAGGCCTTCTGAGCCAAGGACTAGCAATGACACGGAAGTGTTCATGTGTATGGCCTGTTCAGTGGCTGGTGAGTAGCATATATTTATTCATAAACACATTCGACTTGTAAAAATCTTTCTGTCTCCTCCGATATGGGTGCAGACCCAGACCCCTTTAGTCAGGGTAGTAAGACTGCATTGGGAGGGATAAACTAGGCAGATAACATTTCCATATGTACACAGAGGCCAATCACAAGAGGCGTCATGCTCCCCTGGGAAGCCTGTCAGAGGGAGGATGGCGGGAAGGAGGAGGGCAGGGAGAGGGAGTGGAATGAGGTCTGGCAGGTTTTGCTTGCAGCCGGAGCAAGGCTGAATGAGCCCACAATTTTCCCGGAGGCTGTTTCCTTGTGACCAAAGTGGCATGGATTGGCTGTGGCAGCCTGGGCAGTCAGCTCTGAGGCGCATGATGACGGAGTGTGGACCTGATAGGAATTTGTGTCGTTCTCTGAAGGATGGCAGCTTTGGTGATTACCAAGGCCGCTGGGAGTGAGGAGTCGATGGGCAGAATCGAAAGGTCGCGGTGCCTAGGGGGAAGAAGACATCGGGACACCTGTGTGAGGCCATTCACCCCTGGTAGCCATGCGGACAAGTTGTCTGCGTAAAAGGCAGTCATCTTTGAAAAGATGGTGACCTCTCAGGTGGACTGCTCCTAACTCTGGGTCTGGGAATGAGGAAACATTCAAAGGTGTGTTTTGATAGGTGTCGGGGTGTCATGTGTTTCAGGGGCAGTGATCAGAGGCCCCAAGGGGCAGACATGTCCATACACCAAAGAAGACTGAGTTTAATTAAGTCACTGACCTGTCAGACGGCTTCTGCCCTTGCTAAGAGAGAGCAAAGAAACTTTAACCATGACACTGACTATCCCGACATAGAGCTAGAAGAACAGATCATCTAGTTATACCACATTATTTGAAAAATAGGAAAGTTGGGTTTTATTTGATTTTTTTATGATTATATAAAAATACATTAACAAAGCTAGGACTTCTACTCAGTCCTAACTCTACCTTCCTTGATTTGAAAATAACTTTCCCCACAAGGGGCTCAGACAGTACAGACCAGCCAAGTTAATTTCTACTTCCTGAACAGCAGGAGAAATGGACAGTTAGGAGCTAGGTGAGCAGGTGGGCCACATGGAGGTTTTCCGAGGTAGATGGAAGGTGGCCAATCTATACCAGGAAGATAGGGTAATTCACCCAAGTAACAAGGGGAAGTGTGATCCAAGGACTGAACACTGGGCACCAGTTTCCCAAAGTATTTTTTTATTTTTTTTTATTTTTTAATAATTTTATTTTATTAATGGGGCGACATCAATAAATCAAGATACATATATTCAAAGATAACATGTCCAGGTTATCTTGTCGTTCAATTATATTGCCTACCCATCACCCAAAGTCAGATTGTCCTCTGTCACCTTCTATCTAGTTTTCTTTGTGCCCCTCCCCCTCCCCCCTTTCCTTCTCCCTCTCCCCCCTCCCCTCGTAACCACCACACTCTTATCAATGTCTCTTAGTCTCACTTTTATGTCCCACCTACGTATGGAATAATGCAGTTCCTGTTTTTTTCTGATTTACTTATTTCACTTCGTATAATGTTATCAAGATCCCACCATTTTGCTGTAAATGATCCGATGTCATCATTTCTTATGGCTGAGTAGTATTCCATAGTGTATATGTGCCACATCTTCTTTATCTAGTCATCTATTGACGGGCTTTTTGGTTGTTTCCATGTCCTGGCCACTGTGAACAATGCTGCAATGAACATGGGGCTGCATGTGTCTTTACATCTCAATGTTTCTGAGTTTTTGGGGTATATACCCAGTAGAGGGATTGCTGGGTCATAAGGTAGTTCTATTTGCAGTTTTTTGAGGAACCACCATACTTTCTTCCATAATGGTTGTACTACTTTACATTCCCACCAACAGTGTATGAGGGTTCCTTTTTCTCCACAGCCTCTCCAACATTTGCTATTACCTGTCTTGTCAATTATAGTTAATCTAACAGTTGTGAGGTGGTATCTCATTGCAGTTTTGATTTGCATTTCTCTAATAACTAAAGAAGATGAGCATCTTTTCATATATCTGTTGGCCATTTGTATTTCTTCCTGGGAGAAGTGTCTGTTCATGTCCTCTTCCAATTTTTTTTTATTAGATTGTTTGTTTGTTTGTTGTTGAGTTTTATGAGTTCTTTGTATATTTTGGATATTAGGCCCTTATCTGAGCTGTTGTTTGAAAATATCATTTTCCATTTAGTTGGCTGTCTGTTTATTTTGTAATCAGTTTCTCTTGCTGAGCAAAAACTTCTTAGTCTGATGTAGTCCCATTCATTAATTTTTGCCTTCACTTCTCTTGTCTTTGGAGTCAAATTCATAAAATGCTTTTTAAAACCCAGGTCCATGAGTTGAGTACCTATGTCTTCTTCTATGTACTTAATTGTTTCAGGTCTTATGTTTAGCTCTTTCATCCATTTTGAGTTAATTTTAGTACAAAGGGACAAACTGTAGACCAGTTTCATTCTTTTGCATGTGACTTTCCAGTTTTCCCAGCACCATTTGTTGAAGAGGCTTTCTTTTCTCCATTATGTGTTGTTGGCCCCTTTATCAAAAATTATTTGACTATATATATGTGGTTTTATTTCTGGGTTTTATATTCTGTTCCATTGGTCTGAGTGTCTACTTTTCTGCCAATACCATGCTGTTTTGATTGTCGTGGCCCTATAATATAGTTTGAAGTCAGGTATTTGTAATGCCCTCAGCTTCATTCTTTTTCTTTAGGATTGCTTGGCTATTCGGGGTTTTTTATAGTTCCATATAAATCTGATGATTTTTTGTTCCATTTCTTTAAAAAATGTCATTGGAATTTTGATGGGAATTGCATTAAATTTGTATATTGCTTTGGGTAATATGGCCATCTTGATTATATTTATTCTTTCTAACCAAGAACAAGGAATATTTTTCCATCTCATTATATCTTTTTTGATTTCCCTTAACAATGGTTTATAGTTTTCATTATATAAGTCCTTTACATTCCAAAGTATTTTTTATGAAAAACAAATCCCCAGTCATTTGGGAAATATCTTTATCTCACTCTGGACAATTCACAAGAAAGTTTAGCTTATTGAAGGCTCTGAGAAGTGCTGCGTTCCTGTGTAATCTGTGTAAACTGCTTAACTGTGTAATCAAGTGTTTCCCAAACACATCTGAATTCCTTATTGCTTTCTATTTTTCGTGCACAATACCTGTTAACATCCTATAGACAAGACAGCAGGTCCTCGAATGAAATCCTTTCCTTCAGTGTTTTGTTCTGACATTGATGAGGTGTCATAGGAACTTAACTTTTGTTTGTATTAGTTAGCCTATGGTAAAATTGGGTTTGTTATCTGTCGTTTCACTGAAAATCACAGAACCTGTCAATGTTAGTAAGTGAGGATTTACTGGACTCTGAAAAATGCTATGATAGATAAAATGTATGTATGACTTTGGGAACTTCTCTCTTAACCCCATCTTTCTCTGTAAAAGTACATGATTAGATTAAATGCTTTCTCTAGTTCCCTCTGAGCCCCTTTGAGTCTAATTATTGCGCCATCAAGAGGGCATTACAACTGGAAGCAAGGAGGCAGGCTGAGCCTCCCCAAGCTACCATCGTCTCTTGCCTGGACTGCTGCCGTAGCCTCCTGTCTGGTCTGTCACTTCTCCTCTTGTCCCTCCCTTAACTCTTCCCTCCACTGCAGCCCGAGACACTTTCTAAAATGCAAATGAGATCATGTCAGATCTCCAAGACCCGCGGCAGAGTCCCTAAGACTACATTTTACCGGAAAGCCTTTGCTAAATATTTCACTAACCATCAGCACACAGTGACATCAAACTTTTTTTAGTTTTAAAAAAAATAAAAACCACCCCACCTTATTGTTGAATGGAAATGGAGGACATCAGAAAGAAAAGTTTTCTGAGACAGACTGGGTACCCGAAGTGTGGTCTACAGAGCTGCTTTTGGAAATGGTGGGACTCGGGCCCTAGCCTAGCTCACTTCTGAGTCAGAATTTGCATTTAGCGAGATGGTTCCTGTGAATGGTATAGCTTGAGAGGTATTGTCTTAGAGATAATTCAGGTCGCTGTCCGAATCACCAGGGAGGCCTTAGGGGTAGAGATTAAAGTACAGGCTTTAGAATCAAGTCTGGTTTTGAGTCCATGACCTTGGGCACAGCACTTAGCTTCTCTGAGCCTCTGTTTCCTCATCTGTAAAATGGCAGGTAGTAACTAGCTCACAAATATATTGTGAGAATTCAGTAATGTAATTTTAGAGACAGGCTGTCTCACCGTGTTGGCAGAGAGCCTTTAATAGAAGTTAGATGAACATCCCGGGAATTAATATTACTCACGGTGGGCCTCCGGCACGTGATGTCACTGTGGAAGGCTAAGAACACAGTTGGGGTGAGATGAGGGTAGGAAACAGGGGTAGGATTTATGAACTCATTCTCCAGGGAGTTAGCAAACACCCACGACGGGCCAGGCCCCCGGAAGGAACTAGAGTTCCTGTGGCGAGTGGGTCAGAGCACCACCCTCCCCATGATGCACACAGCCTGGTGTCAATGACATCGCCCCCCAGGAGCATGAGGGCCACCGAAAATAGTCTTGGCCATGCTCTGTCTTCGTTTGGCACAGACCTTACTACGGCGGAACACCCATTCCATCCTGCCCTTCTCACTGGCTCTTAATTCTTCCAAGAATTTCTCTCCCTGGGGAATTAAAAAAATAGGGGAGGTCTCATTTCTCCCTTTTTCTTAAGGTACTATTTTGTCCATTTGGAAGGGGAAAAACACCCATTGGCTGTTTTAGATGAGAACTATCTCCCCTCCCCTTTTTCCTATGTGAAACTATAGATTTTCAGGGCTTTCTGGGTCACCGAAACCTCAGCGTGTGTCTATTTAGCCCAGAGTCTTAGGTGACCCTTTCGTTTGCCAAGCAATCGCTCCTGTTTACACAGAGCTTGGCAGCTTCTAGGATGATTTTTCTAATAAAGACATCTTTCTTTCCTTAGCCTGGCTGAGCTGAAGGCCCTCCATGGGTAAGGCTTGGAGAGAAATGGGGGAAGTAAATGAGGGAATGATCTTATTGTCAGATCTCCCTCATCTCACACGGCCCTCCAAATTGCCCACAATTTGGGGAAAGTTCCATGAGTGCTCCAAGGCAATTTTGATACAATAAAACATCACATGGGTGTGGGGAAGGCTCAGAGATACTGCCTGCCGGCTTCTGTAATTTTGACAATATTTAAGCAGTTGTATTTATATAGGATAGATTCGTTGGAATTTTCTAGCCAGTCACTTTGGAAGAATAGGGAATTGTCAGAGGGAAATGTTGTTTTGGGTGCCACCTGACTTTGGTGGCGGCAAGAAGCAGCTTTCTGAGACAGCCAGGAGGGATAAATGGAATTCCATTTTGAGCGAAATCATTTCTTAAATAGCTATCTGAGGGAATCAGGTGGAGGACTTGTGATCAGATGACATTAGCAACATGTTCCACTTTGGACGAAGCAGAAACAAAAGCAGTGACAGCGAGGCCGGCCCTTAGAGGCTGGCCCCAGACATGATGACCTCTGGGGAGTGGGGAGTCTGAGCGTTCACTTTATTGAGATAGAAGATGCAGAATACGTAGGTGAGTGTCCTGCACAATTTCTGCCCAAATGTGTTTCTTTTCTTCTCTTCTTCCGTTTACATCTCCCCCCCCCCCCACTTAATTTCCTTAAATCTCTGGTTTGTCTTTTGTTTGTAAATACTAACAATGTGAAGTTCTTTATTTGTGTGATTTAACTGTGAGATGTGAGAGCAAATGCTTAATCTTTTAAGCCTTGGTTTTTCTATCTGTAAAATTATTTGTTTGGATGAGATTACATTGAAAGCTCCTTCCGATCTAAAAATCTGATTACCCAGAATGTTATACTATTTGACAACTACTTGCAACAGATTGGCAATTAGCAATTAGCTGGCGGCTAAAACGCTGTAAAGTAGAGAACATCTTAGCTGCAGTCTTAAAAATGCCCCTTTCCTTTTAAAAACCATGTGAGCCATACTGCACTTTTGTCTATGGTGTGTGTGTGTGTGTGTGTGTGTGTGTGTGTGTGTAATGGTAGACACTAGTGAAAAGTCTGCATGGAGTTAGGGATGATTTTGCAACAATACAGGGCAGGAGGGATAAAGCCCCTGGCATGATACCATTGTTCCTGTGGACACTTTGGATGCCCAAAGGCAGACATTACTAATCGATCTTATTACTCATTTAGTGCTTCAGGGAGTCACTAACAGAGCTGTGATGGAATCTATTTATTTCCCCTAGCACAGGCATAAAACTCACAACACTGGTATTTTTTTTTTTAATAAATTTTTATTAGAGAGAAGATGGCAGCGGAGTAGGCGGATGCACAGACACCCAGCTCTCAACACCAAACTGGAATACAAATCAATTTAGAAAAAATCAGCATGAAAAACCAACACTGAACTGCAAGAACAGCTCTCAAAAACCAAGGAGCAAAGAGGAAGCCACAATAATCCTGGTAAGGAGTGCCTGAATCTCCTCTGCTTACAGGAAGGGAAGGAGGGGGGTGAGGCTGAGAGCCCAGAGAGGATTTCACAGAGGAAAAAGAGCAGAAACTACTGCTCACAGCCACTTACCTGGCGACCAGGGAGCAAGGTGGGTTGAAAAGACCAGCTTATCTCCCAAGTGGAAAAGACAGGGAGAGGGACAGACTGTGAGGGGCTAAGGTATGCAAGAAACAAAATAAAAAAGCTGACTCATTCGTGCTGGAGGCGGCCATAGCTGGGGGAGGGACTGAACCTTTCACAAAACAGAGCTGAAGTGCTTCCGGATCAGAGATCTCCGGACATCTATCCAGCTCCAATCAGCACAACAAGACACAGCTGAAAACAAGAAGTGGGGAGGAGGGGCAGTAACTCAGGTCTCGATGGAGATCTGAGATACACCTCCCCCTACTGAAGCTGAGAGAAAAAACCCTGCCCCCAGTGAGATTAGTTGGAGGAAGAGACCTTCAGCATCTCAGGTTACACCCACAGCATTCCTGGATACAGTTTCAAGGAAGCCCCCTGCTGAGATCAGTTAACAAGACTATCACCTGTTAAGAAAACAAACAAATCAAGACTTCAAAGCTGCCCAAATCCGAAAGTGGATTACAAATAATAGCTGATACCAACCCACGAAGACCTAAAAATAACACAACTGAAAACTGGAGGCAGACAACACCAAGCCTAGACTCAATCAACTCTACAAATAAAAAAAAAAAAAGAAGAAGAAAATGAGAAAACAAAGGAGTGCAATCCAAATGAAACCACAAGAGACACTTTCGAGAGATGAACTGAGTGATATGGAAATAATCAAACTTCCAGATGCGGAGTTCAAAATAATGATTGTAAGGATGCTTAGGGATCTTAGAACAACAATGGAGGGGGAGTTTGAAAACCTAAATAAAGAAATAGCAAGTATAAAAAAGAATCAGTTGGAGACGACAAATACAATATCAGAAATAAAGACCACAATGGAAGGAATTAAAAACAGGATAGATAGAGCAGAGGATCGAATCAGCGAGTTAGAAGACAACTGGAATGAAGGCATGAAAGCAGAGAAGAAAAGAGAAAAAAGACTCAAAAAGTCAGAGGAAACTCTTAGAGAGCTCTGTGACAACATGAAGAGAAATAACATCCGCATCATAGGGGTTCCTGAAGAAGAAGAAAAAGAACAAGGGATAGAGACTTTGTTCAATCATATCATAGCTGAAAACTTCCCTAAATTAATGCAAGAGAAACTCTCACAAATCCAAGAAGCACAGAGGACTCCATTAAAGAGAAACCCAAAGAAACCTACACCAAGACACATCATAATTAAAATACCAAAGCTAAGCGATAAAGAGAAAATATTAAAAGCTGCAAGAGAAAAAAAAGGTATCACCTACAAAGGAGCCCCCATAAGGATGACATCTGACTTCTCAACAGAAACACTTGAGGCCAGAAGGGAATGGCAAGAAATATTCAAAGTAATGCAGAACAAGAACCTACAACCAAGACTACTTTATCCAGCAAGGCTATCGTTTAAAATTGAAGGAGAAATAAAAAGCTTCCCGGACAAAAAACAACTCAAGGAATTCATTACAACCAAACCAATGCTGCAGGAAATATTAAGGGGCCTGGTGTAAACAGATAAAGTGGGAAAAGAATACAGAAAAAGAAAAAGAAAAAGGAATACACCTTTAAAGAAGAAAATGGCAATAAACAACTACATATCAATAATAACCTTAAATGTAAATGGATTAAATGATCCAATCAAAAGACATAGGGTAGCTGCATGGATAAGAAAACAGGACCCATACATATGTTGTCTACAAGAGACACACCTTAGAACAAAAGACACACACAGATTGAAGGTAAAAGGATGGAAAAAAATGTTTCATGCAAACGGAAATGAAAAAAAAGCTGGGGTAGCAATACTTATATCAGACAAATTGGACTTTAAAACAAAGGATATAGTAAGAGATAAAGAAGGCCACTACATAATGATAAAGGGAGTAATCCAACAGGAAGATATAACTATTATAAATATCTATGCACCTAATATAGGAGCACCCAAATATATAAAACAGACTTTGATGGATTTAAAGGGCGAGATCAACAGCAATACTATAATAGTAGGGGATTTCAATACCCCACTAACATCACTAGATAGATCCTCAAGAAAGAAAATTAACAAAGAAACAGCAGACTTATTGGAAACACTAGATCAACTCGATTTAATAGATATCTTCAGAACCTTTCACCCTAAAGCAGCAGAATATACATTCTTTTCAAGTGCTCATGGTACATTCTCTAGGATAGACCACATGTTAGGGCACAAAAGTGCTCTCAACAAATTTAAGAAGACTGAAATCATATCAAGCACTTTCTCCGATCACAACGGCATGAAACTAGAAATGAATCACAGCAGAAAAGCTCAAAAATTCTCAAACACATGGAAACTAAATAGCAGGGTGTTAAATAATGAATGGATTAAGAATGAGATCAAAGAAGAAATAAAGAAATTCCTAGAAACGAATGACAATGAGCATACAACAACTCAAAATTTATGGGACACAGCGAAAGCAGTGCTGAGAGGGAAGTTCATAGCACTACAGGCACACTTTCAGAAGCTAGAAAAAGCTCAAATAAACAACTTAACCCTGCATCTAAAAGAATTAGAAAAAGAACAGCAAGTAAAGCCCAAATGTAGTAGAAGGAAGGAAATAATAAAGATCAGAGCAGAAATAAATGACATAGAGGCTAAAGAAACAATACAGAAGATCAATGAAACTAGGAGCTGGTTCTTTGAAAAGGTAAACAAGATTGATGCACCTTTAAGTAGACTCACCAAGAAAAAGAGAGAGAGGACTCAAATAAATAAAATTAGAAATGAGAGAGGAGAAATAACAACTGACACAACAGAAATACAAAATATTGTAAGAAAATACTATGAAGAACTGTATGCCAAAAAACTAGACAACCTAGATGAAATGGACAAATTCCTTGAAACGTACAATCTTCCAAAAATCAATCTGGAAGAATCAGAAAACTTAAACAGACCAATTACACCAAAGGAGATCGAAACAGTTATCAAAAAACTCCCAACAAAGAAAAGTCCGGGGCCCGATGGCTTCACAACGGAATTCTACCAAATATTCAAAGAAGAACTAACTCCTATCCTTCTCAAACTATTTCAAAAAATTCAAGAGGAAGGAAGACTTCCAAACTCCTTTTATGAGGCGAGCATAATTCTGATTCCAAAACCAGGCAAAGACCACACAAAGAAAGAAAATTATAGGCCAATATCTCTGATGAATATAGATGCTAAAATCCTCAACAAAATATTAGCAAACCGGATCCAACAATATATGGAAAAAATCATACACCATGATCAAGTGGGATTTATTCTGGGGAGGCAAGGCTGGTACAATATTCGTAAATCAATCAATGTGATTCATCACATAAACAAAAAGAAGGAGAAAAACCATATGATAATTTCAATAGATGCAGAAAAAGCATTTGATAAAATCCAGCACCCATTCATGATCAAAACTCTCAGCAAAGTGGGAATACAGGGAACATACCTCAACATGATAAAAGCCATCTATGAGAAACCCACAGCCAACATCATACTCAATGGGCAAAAATTAAAAGCAATACCCTTAAGATCAGGAACAAGGCAGGGGTGCCCCCTTTCACCACTCTTATTTAACATAGTCCTGGAAGTCCTAGCCACAGCAATCAGACAAGAAGAAGAAATAAAAGGCATTCAAGTTGGAAAAGAAGAAGTAAAACTATCATTATTTGCAGATGATATGATATTGTATATAGAAAACCCTAAAGTCTCAGTCAAAAAACTACTGGACCTGATAAATAAATTCAGCAAAGTGGCAGGATATAAAATCAATACTGAGAAATCAGAAGCATTTTTATACACCAACAATGAACAGTCAGAAAGAGAAATTAAGGAAACAATCCCCTTCACAATTACAACCAAAAAAATAAAGTACCTAGGAGTAAACTTAACCAAGGAGACTAAAGACTTGTACTCGGAAAATTACAAAACATTGATAAAAGAAATCAAGGAAGATACTAACAAGTGGAAGCATATACCGTGCTCATGGTTAGGAAGAATAAACATCATTAAAATGTCTATATTACCCAAAGCAATTTATAAATTCAATGCAATACCAATTAAAATACCAATGACATACTTCAAAGATATAGAACACATATTCCAAAAATTTATATGGAACCAAAAAAGGACACGAATAGCCTCAGCAATCTTAAAAAAGAAGAATAAAGTGGGAGGTATCACACTTCCTGATATCAAGTTATACTACAAGGCCATTGTACTCAAAACAGCCTGGTACTGGCATAAGAACAGGCATATAGATCAATGGAATAGAACAGAGAACCCAGAAATAAACCCACAGTTCTATGGACAACTGATATTTGACAAAGGAGGTAAGGAAATACAATGGAGTAAAGACAGCCTCTTTAACAAATGGTGTTGGGAAAATTGGACAGCTACCTGCAAAAAAATGAAACTAGATCACCAGCTTACACCACTCACAAAAATAAACTCAAAATGGATAAAAGACTTGAATGTAGGCTGTGAAACCATAAGCATCTTAGAAGAAAACATAGGCAGTAAGCTCTCCGACATCTCTCGGAGCAATATATTTGCTGATTTATCTCCACGGGGAAGTGAAATAAAAGACAGGATAAACAAATGGGACTATATCAAACTAAAAAGCTTTTGCACAGCTAAAGACAACAAGAACAGAATAAAAAGACAAACTACACAATGGGAGAACATATTTGACAATACGTCTGATAAGGGGTTAATAACCAAAATTTATAAAGAACTTGTAAAACTCAACACCAGGAAGACAAACAACCCAATCCAAAAATGGGCAAAAGAGATGAATAGACACTTCTCCAAAGAGGACATACAGATGGCCAATAGGCATATGAAAAAATGCTCAACATCACTAATCATTAGAGAAATGCAAATTAAAACCACAATGAGATATCACCTTACACCAGTCAGAATGGCACTTATCAACAAAACAACACAGAATAAGTGCTGGCGAGGATGTGGAGAAAAGGGGACCCTCCTGCACTGCTGGTGGGAATGCAGACTGGTGCAGCCACTGTGGAAAACAGTATGGAGATTCCTCAAAAAACTGAAAATCGAACCACCTTTTGACCCAGCTATCCCACTTTTAGGAATATACCCCAAGGACACCATAGAACGGCTCGAAAAGGAGAAATGCACCCGCATGTTTGTGGCAGCATTGTTCACAATAGCGAAGATCTGGAAACAGCCCAAGTGTCCGTCAGAGGACGAGTGGATTAAAAAACTTTGGTACATATATACTATGGAATACTACTCAGCCATAAGAAATGATGACATCGGATCATTTACAATAGCATGGATGGACCTTGATAACATTATACGGAGTGAAATAAGTAAATCAGAAAAAAAACTGAGATGAATCCATACATAGAAGGGACATAAAAATGAGACTCAGAGACATGAACAAGAATGTGATGGCAACAGGGGCAGGGGGGGGGGTTGGGGGAGGGGGGAGGGGGTGAAGAAGGAGAGAGGGGTTAGGGGAGGGGAGGGGCACAAAGAAAACCAGATAGAAGGTGACAGAAGACAATTTAACTTTGCGGGAGGGGTATACAGCACAATCAAATGTCAAAATAATCTAGAGATATTTTCTTTCAACATATGTACCCTGATTTATCAATGTCACTGCATTAAATTTAATAAAAAAATATTAATATTAAAAATAAAATAAAATAAAATAAAACATCGTTCAGACTTAAATATAAAAAAAAATTTTATTAATGGTAATGGGATGACATTAATAAATCAGGGTACATATATTCAAAGAAAACATGTCTAGGTTATTTTGTCATTAAATTATGTTGCGTACCCCTCGCCCAAAGTCAGATTGTCCTCCACCACCCTCAATCTAGTTCTCTGTGCCCCTCCCCCTCCCCCTAACTCTCTCCCTCCCTCCCTCCCATGTCCTCCCTCCTCCCCACCCCTGGTAACCACCACACTCTTGTCCATGTCTCTTAGTCTCATTTTTATGTTCCACCAATGTATGGAATCATGTAGTTCTTGTTTTTTTCTGATTTACTTATTTCACTCCTTATAATGTTATCAAGATCCCACCATTTTGCTGTAAATGATCTGATGTCATCATTTCTTATGGCTGAGTAGTATTCCATAGTGTATATGTGCCACATCTTCTTTATCCAGTCTTCTATTGAAGGGCTTTTTGGTTGTTTCCATGTCTTGGCTACTGTGAACAGTGCTGCAATGAACATGGGGCTACATGTGTCTTCACGTATCAATGTTTCTGAGGTTTTGGGGTATATACCCAGTAGAGGGATTGCTGGGTCATAAGGTAGTTCTATTTGCAGTTTTTTGAGGAACCACCATACTTTCCTCCATAATGGTTGTACTACTTTACAGTCCCACCAACAGTGACTGAGGGTTCCTTTTTCTCCACAGCCTCTCCAACATTTGCTATTACCCGTCTTGTTGATAATAGCTAATCTAACAGGGGTGAGGTGGTATCTCATTGTAGTTTTGATTTGCATTTCTCTAATAACTAATGAAGCTGAGCATCTTTTCATATATCTGTTGGCCATTTGTATCTCTTCCTGGGAGAAGTGTCTGTTCATGTCCTCTTCCCATTTTTTTATGGATTGTTTGTTTGTTTGTTGTTGAGTTTTATGAGTTCTTTGTAAATTTTGGGTATTAGGCCCTTATCTGAGCTACAACACTGGTATTATCAACAATACTCTCTAACCCTTGAAATACTAGAAGTTCTTCTCATTTGACCATTTATTCATTCTGTATTTTTTAACTTTCTACTCCATGCCAAGCACAGTTGTAGGTCAGGTGATAGGGAAGGAATGAAGCAGATAAAACTGCCTGCCCTCAGTGAGCTTTTATTCTATTGGGAGCAGGGAAGGAGACAGACAGTAACAGATAAATAAGTAAAATACACAGTGGGTTAGATGTTGGTGAGAGCTATAGGAATCCGGAGCAGAAAAGAAGTGGAGTGAATATGTGTGGACTTGGAACTGGACTATAATTTTAAGTAAGATTGTCACAAAAAGGTGACATTTGAGGGAAGACCTAATAGAGGTATGAGAAGTCATCCAAGGCCGTGTCATGGCAAGGTTGCTCAGAAAAGCAAATATTGTCTTAACTTGGAAATATCCACTGATGAAACTGGCCACTAGTAAGATGAGCCCTACTCAAGCATTCCTTTCTTCGTAACAACGGTTTACGCGCTCATCATCCTACCAATGGTTTTGTTGGCAAGTCTGTTGATAATTTATAGATCTTATCAACATCAAATAATAATGATTCACAGTAGTTGCAAAGTAAAATGACCAATTATTGTGCAGAGGGTTTCATAAAGCTGTCGAAAGTTATGTCGAAAAAGTGCTTGAGTTATAAGCAAATAAGGATCTGAATTTTCACAGTGAGCAGTTGAAGAAGAGTCACTGAGGAGTAACCACAATAAACTTTTGCAAAGAAAATGTTTAGTTGAAGGATTATGAGAGGGGTTTGGGAAGGGTTTTATTACTCTTAAACATTTTTAAAAACATGACCCTTGTGAACATCAGTGTAAAGAAGGTTGTATGTTGCTTTATCATTTTTTTGGTGGGAAAGTTAGCCCTAAACCCCAACCTACTAGATTTTTTTTGTTGTTGCTTCTTAGAATTAGCATAGAGTTACAACAGTCCTCTAAATATAAACTAAGAATAACTTATTCTGACTTTATTTTTAACTCAAAGTCCCCATGGTATCTCTTCCACTGTTTAGTATAACATTTCTGGATTTGTTTTAAGTGACTCCACTTTAAACTGTCTGGTTCAAATGCCCATGAAGAGGTAAGTTATGTTTGGAGGAATGTCTGCCTCAAGGTCACATAGTGAAGGCAATGCTTCTTTTGTGCTTCCCAAAGGAGATAAACTTAGCTCGAAAGAGTCCTCTAGCAGACACATGGTTTGAACCCACATGGGAAATTGGGGGTTTGAGACAGTTAATTAGAAAACCAGCATGGTGATATTTATTTTGAAAGGTGGGTTTTTTGTTTGTTTGTTTGTTTGTTTTTTAACAAAAATTTACTGGCCCCTAGGAAAATAAATAAATGAGGACATGATTATGATTTAGAAGACATTTTTCATGGCTCATAGCAGTCTTGAAGCAGGCAATGTTCTCTTACAAGGCGTAGAGGAAGAAGATGAAATATACTTGTTTATGTGCAGAATGTTATATTCATTCTCTGAATAACTTCTGCCCTTCAGGTGTAGTAGAAGAGCTCTAATTTTAATTAGAAAACAAAGTATATACTGCATTAAATAATGAACAAGCAAATTTAGGAGTCATATGTTTTCCCGTTCACTCTTAGGGCTCTTGGAGAAGAAATAGGTGCTTTCTTGAGTTTCTGGACTTTTACTTTGGGAGCTCCTTGCATTTTCTCATTTGACCCACAGCTTGAGATCCCTATATTTCTGAGGAGTGTTTGGGGATTTCTGAATTTGTATTTTGTTTCAAAAGAGATCTTTTACTTGCTATCATTTCTATTATAGGTTGATAGATGAATAGATAGGATTCAGTTTCAATAAATACCTAGACACTTATGGAAGTGACTTTAGAGATCGTCTGATTTTCCTTTTTGATTTTAACCCAATGTCATACAGAAAGGCAAAGCAAGGTGCCTGGGTCACGCGGCAAGGCAGTGACAGATCTCACACCGGAGTTCGTATCTTCGGTATAAAGCTTGGCTAATTCATCCCAGTATGAATGTCATTCTTATATGCATTCATGTGTAAGTAGCTAGCATATCCTGTATTCTACATGCCTGCTAGAACCATCTTTTTTTCCTCCGTGAATCGCAGTCCCTAGAGAACAACATACCACATTCTGCAGGTGCGCCCATGAAATGGATCACATGAGGTTTTGGTTAAGAGCATGTCCTATGGAGCTGGACTGAAATGCCCACCCTGATGCTTCCTAACCAGCTGTGTGCCATAGGGTGAGTTCTTAAAGTCCCCTCTGCCTCAGTTTCCTCATTGGCTACATAAAGGTAATAACAGTCCCTTCTCAGGCTTAGTTTTGAAGATTAATTGAGATAATTGGCATAAAGCAATGAGTGAGTACTTGAAAATGCTTATATTAAACAGGATAGAGCTCAGTAAGTGTCAGCCATCATTGTGGTCCTCTTCATCATGAACTACAGTGGCGGCGGCATTGTCATCATTATTTTCGTGATTGTAATTGGCAAGTTGAAATCGAACCACTGAATTGCTTTTGGAGAATATCCAATCCAGCCTTGGTCAAGATGACTTAATTTTCTTTCTAAGATGCATGAGGCTAGCCAGTCTTTGCTTGGATACTTCCAGGGCCAGGGAACTCATTTCTCCCTAGAGTAACCCATTCTATTCCAGAAAGGATTTTAAATACAACTAAACTGGACTTTCAAGTCTCTAATGTTTGCAATAAATCGCCCGTCCTGTATCATTATTCACATCTGAAATGATTTATATACCAATTACGGAAGGGTTTGTTTCTACTGTTTCTCATAAAGATTATAGATCAGTTGGGTACTTGTTTTTTCCTTGTCTCAGCATGAAGGTCCCCGAATGAAATTTGGGAACTGGCTGATCAGAGAGAGAGAGGCGGGCAGCTCCACCAGTTTTCATTTACCGCCTGACCTTGTCACGAGCTGTCATTCTGGGCTGAGGAGCCGCCGCTGTTCCCCCAGGCTGCTCCTTTCCTGAACCTGTCACTTCTCTTCCTTCATCTGGCTGACTGAGCATACGTGGGTGTTGATAAGTGTGTAGCGTGTGCCGGGCACGGTCTTTGATCCTAAGGGTACAAAGATGAACAAGACAGACAGGCAAGTTATATGGTCTCGTAAAATCTACTGTTTGTTAGGGGAAACACGCGGACAGGTAAAGAAAGATGATGATTTCAGTGAGTGATAAGTGCTATACAAAATCAAAACCGGGCAACATGACAGGAAGCCGTGCGGGGGTCAGGGAGACATTTTATTAAGCATTCAGGGAAGGAGATGACATTTAAGTGGACATCCTCGTAATAAAGAGGTGCCAGCCGTATGGAGATCTAGGTGCTCTGTGTTCCAGGCAGAGGGAGCATCAGACAGAAATGAGGTTGGTGAGTTTGATGAGCAGAGTGGCTAGCCTGGGGGGCGCTCCCAGGGCATGAGTTTGAATGGGTAACAGGCCTCAAGGCTAAGCAGAGGAGGTTAGATTCTGTTCTAATTGCACCAGGATTTCATGGGAAGTCTCTAAGAAATAGAATAATACTCTATGATTTACATTTTTAAAAATATTGTTAAAGGGGCAAGAGTAGGAGCAGGAAGTCCAGTTGGTAGAGTGTCACAATCATCCAGGTTGGAACAGTGGTGGCTTGGAGGTCTTACAGCAGTGACGGAGAGAAGGCGGGCAGGCTCAGAGAGAGCTTTGGAGGCAGAGCTGATAGGAGCTTCCAGAAGCGAGGCATCAAGTAAGAAATCAAGGGGTTTCCAGGTGTTGGGCTTGAACATCTGGGTGCCTGGTGGTACCATTTACTGAGCTGGGGAAGGTTGGGGATAAATGCATTTAGAGGTGAAAATCAAAAGTTCTGTTAGAGGCCCTGGCCGGTTGGCTCAGCGGTAGAGCGTCGGTCTGGCGTGCGGGGGACCCGGGTTCGATTCCCGGCCAGGGCACACAGGAGAGGCGCCCATTTTTTTCTCCACCCCTCCCCCTCTCCTTCCTCTCTGTCTCTCTCTTCCCCTCCCGCAGCCAAGGCTCCATTGGAGCAAAAGATGGCCCGGGCACTGGGGATGGCTCCATGGCCTCTGCCCCAGGTGCTAGAGTGGCTCTGGTCACAACAGAGCAACGCCCCGGATGGGCAGAGCATCGCCCCCTGGTGGGCGTGCCGGGTGGATCCCGGTCGGGCACATGTGGGAGTCTGTCTGACTGCCTCCCCGTTTCCAGCTTCAGAAAAAAAAAAGTTCTGTTAGAGACATATTCCATCAGACCTGGGTATTGGACATCTAAGAGGACAGAGGGTGCTACAGCTCAGCGTAAGTCGGGTAACAGTGCAAACTTAGAGACTAATCACCTAGGATGATATTTAAAGTTGTAGGGCTTGGGGGAGTGTGAGCAGTGGGCTGTAGCAAAAATCCACTAACAATGTTAGCTGACAACAGCCATTGGGTTAGCAAAAGTGCCATTCAGATTGTCTTACTTTGTCTTCCTTCAATTGAGAAAACATACCCAGAGGGCCATGATGGGACAAGATGCTGATCAGGATCAACTTACGGAGATGCTATCTTCCTTCAGCTCAGTGAGCTTGTAACGATGGAGGAAAGAGAGATGCACATGTCCCTCATTACAGAGCGGAGCAGGTAAGGAAGGTTTGAAGTGAAGGTATCAGCAAACCCTGGGCAGGAGCAGAGAGAGGAGCTGTTAGTTTGGTGGGCACATCAGGGGAGATTTTGCACAGAAAATGCTCTCTGGAGGAGAACCTAAATGATAAATGACACTTTTTTTTTTTTTTTAACAGAAACAGAGAGAGAGTCAGAGAGAGGGATAGATAGAGACAGACAGACAGGAACGGAGAGAGATGAGAAGCATCAATCATCAGTTTTTTGTTGCGACACCTTAGTTGTTCATTGATTGCTTTCTCATATGTGCCTTGACCGTGGGCTTTCAGCAGACCAAGTAACCCCTTGCTTAAGCCAGTGACCTTGGGTCCAAGCTGGTGAGCTTTTGCTCAAACCAGATGAGCCCACGCTCAAGCTGGCAACCTCGGGGTCTTGAACCTGGGTCCTCTGCATCCCAGTCCGATGCTCTATCCATAGCGGCCACCACCTGGTCAGGCAATAAATGACATTTTAGAGCTTAAAAAAAAAAGAAAGAAAAAGAAAGGAAAAAGGCATTCCAAGCAGAGGGAGACTAGGAGGTGCAGAATGCGGGGGGGGGGGGGGGGATTGCGAAGGGAGCACATAGGATCAGGGAGTAGGCGCTCAAAAGAGATGTGTGGAATGAATGCCTGGTAATCCAGTGATTCTGTATCTGGGCCGCCGTTTCCCCTCTGCCTGAATTCAGCCAGCCCTTGAAATGGATTTGTCCCTGTGTTCTGAGATGTAGATCTCGTGTAGCCCAGGGAAATAAGCGGGAGCCTTTCACCTTGTGCTGCAAACCAAAGGGCAGGGAGGAAGCAAACTTCTCCCCCGAGGCCAATAACGATGACACTGAAGATTGTGGATGGCGAGCTTGTTCCCAAGGTACCGTTGGGTATCCAGGCCGCGCCTGGCTCCTCGCGGTAAATCACGCCGCCCCAGGCCTCGCAGCACAGAGCTGGCTGCCGTGGAGGCCGATGGAAGCAAGGACAACAATCAGATCCAGGGAGCGAGATGCAGGTGCACGAAGAACACTAGAGCCTGCTGAAAACCCTGTGCTGCCCTCACCCTCACTCCCGAGCTGGGAAACTGAGCCTCTGAGACAGCCACCCTCCACCCAGCTGACAGAAAATTAGGTACCAGAACATGATCCCTCTGATTCATTTGTTTGAATAAAGTGTCGACTCTGCCTCCCGCTTATTTCCTCTCTTTGAGGTCAGAGTGTTTTGCAGCCTCAACGTGCCTTGAATGTGGATCTGAGAGAGCTGCTATCACGTGTCCTCGTGGTGCCCTCATCCGTAGCCCTCCCCGTGCTCCCAGGAGCCCAGATTGCATGCTGGGTAGGAGCTTGATGGCTTCCTCTCCCTGCGGAGTCATGACATCTTTATAATGAAGTTTTTTTATTCAGGGAAGGGGCCCTTCAGGTATGGTCATTGTTGAGCTGCCTTTAAAGTCCCTATCACTGGGCGAATCTTCCTCAAGCCAAGTGTGACTGGAAGGGACTGAAGCTCTTCTTGGAACTTGATATACTTATCTGATGCCTTACCAGAGGCCAGAACGTCCTTTTCCTGTCCCCGCCCCAGCTGCTGTGCGGATTGTCCCCCACATGACTCAGGGGCAGAAAGCTTTGGTTCCTGCTCTTTCCCTCGGCCTCCCTGGACCTTTCTCATCTTATTTGCTTGGAAATAAAGAAGAAAGATACTGGTGGACCACAGAGTAGCTGGGGGTGGGTATGTGTAAGGGAAATAAAAGGGGTTTGGGGTGAAGGCCTGTGGATAGGACTGTAGGGAGAATGGTGGCGGGGAGCTGGGCAACTCGAATGAGAGACAGTCAGGGTGAAGGATGGCTGTTGTAAATCTGTGAGCAGCGCCTAGGTGCCCGACAGACCGCTTCTTCAGTGTAAATGCCTTTTTTAAAAATGAGCCTGGATTAGGGAACCTGCAGTGTTTGCCCACAGGCCTCTCGTCTGCAGGCGAACAAGGTATTGGGGATGAGAAAGAAGGAAGGATTTGCTACTCCATCCTGCTTACCGCTCCCTCCTCCCTAAGACATTGCACGGCACATAGTAGGTGCTCCGTAAGCATTTGCTGAATGAACAAATGACCCCTTAGAAGAGAATCAGCCCCTAAGAATTCCTCGCTTTTAGGCTTATCAACTCAGATATTTCTAACTGAAGCTTCAGCTCGTTGTTGTATTTGTTGGCAGTTTTTGTTGCTGTGCAGAAGCTTTTAGTTTGATATAATTCCATTCATTCATTTTGGGCTTTACTTCCCTTGCCTTTGGGGTCAAATTCCTAAAATGTTCTCTATGACCAAGGTCTATAAATTTAGTACCTATGTCTGTGTGTGTGTGTGTATAATTTATTGTTTCAGATCTTATTAGGTCTTTGATCCATTTGGAATTAATTTTTGTACAAGGGGACAAACTGTAGTCTAGTATCATTTTTTTTTTTTTTTTTGCATGTGGCTTTCCAATTTTCCCACCACTAATTAAAGAGGCTTTCTTCATTGTATGTTTTTGGCTCCTTTGTCAAAAATTATTTGCCCATATACATGTGGTCTTATTTCTGGACTCTCAATTCTGTGACTGTTTTTCTGCCAATACTATGCTGCTCAGATTATCGTTGTTTTGTAGTCTAATTTGAAGTCAGGTAATGTGATACTTCCAGCTTTGTTCTTTTTTCTAAAGATTGCTTTGGCTATTTGGGGTATTTTGTGGTTCCATACAAATCTGATGTTTTTAGTTGTTGTTGTTCTATTTCTTTAAAAAATATTGGGAGGTAGATTGGGATTTTATTAAATCTATATATTGCTTTGGCTAATATGGCCATTTTAACCATGTTGATTATTCTAATCCATGGACATGAAATGTCTTTCACTGTGTCTTTCTCAGTCTCTTTCAAGAATGCTTTGTAGTTAAGATCAGGAATCTCATCCTTTTCTTCTTGGCAACCTCTCCCCCATGGTGCAGTATTTGTGATTGACATTCATTCAGAACCTACCAGGTGTCCCACGTGTTGGAGTTAGAGTCATGAGCCAATGTGGACAACCCATACACATAAGATAACCTACCCGATAAATTGTGACCAGTGCTAAGAAGGGAAGAGCAGTTCTGAAAGAGAATAACTATAGATCCAATTGAGGTTGAGATGGGATCAGAGAAGTTCTCATGGGTCTCTGAAATTTCATTTATCTGAAATGTCCTTCCTGTGCTGTCCCCTCATGCTTCTGCATTGTCCACAGCACTAGAGTGAGAAGGTGTTGAGAGATTGAATGACACTTTCTGATTGGCTACTTGGCTGATTGACTTATTCATTTCCTTCCCCTCTCCCTTTCTTTCTTTTTTTTTTTATTCCCTCCATTTACTTGTTTACTTATTCAATCCATCGGTATCTATTCAGCACCTACAGCTTTCAGTGAACTGTGATGGTGCTTGGAATACCCGAGGAGCAAAATGGACAAAGTCCCACCTTTGTGAAGCTTTTGGTCTCATAGAGAGAAGCTCATTAATCAGATAATTTCCAAATGTCTCATTGTGAACAGTGAAAAGTACCACAGAGGCAGATTCCATGGTACACTGAGTGTGTTTAACATGAAGACTTGGCTGGGGCTTGGGAGGGCTCCCCAAGGAGGTGGTGTGGCCTGAGGATCCGAGGAGGGGTTAGATGTCCTCGAGACCACTAACAGATGGGGGTGGAGAGCACCGAAGTCCCTGAGATCATGGCTGTCACTCGGTGAGTGACCTTCATGTCAACCCTATGAAATGGGCCAGCCTGAGTTGGCTACAGTAATAGACTTTTATAGAAGAGAAAAATTCTGTGGCTTGAGGCAGGATAGAATGGGGACTTGAGTCGAGGTGTGCAGACTGAAGGTTTCTCTACCATTTCCCACACCTTCCTGGGCCATAGTCATCTGGCTGAAGTTAAAGTATCTGATGTCTGGGTGACATCACCCCTGGGTGAGCTTCAGGCACATGGAACACACATTAAATCATGGTTAGAAAGGTCACCTTCAGGTTCCATGACCTTTTCTCTAAATCAAGAAAGAGAAATAGCAGTAGTTTTGTAAACCTCACAGCTAGGGGTCTAGCCCCTGTCTGTTTGGTTTTCAAGTCTCTCTACTAAGCATCATGTCGAAGGTCAAACCAACAATGGCACATTTGAGAGGTTGAGCTCCTTAAAAGAACATTTCTTTTACCTCTTCTTGTGCCTAGAAAATTTGTGGGTGAAGAATGGAGGCCTGCTTAGTGTCCTTGACTCTGTCTCCATAAAGTCGGAAATATTATCTTGGGCAAGAGAAAGCCCAAGTTAAACAAGTATGTTATCTCGTTCCTCCTGTTCCTCACATTCACTCTCCCTCTCAGCTTTCTAAAAAGCATCATCAGTATCTCCTAAAGCAGGGGTCAAGAACCTATGGCTCACGAGCCAGATGTGGCTCTTTTGCTGGCTGCATCTGGCTCGCAGACAAATCTTTAATAAAAAAATAATAACGTTAAAAATATAAAACATTCTCACGTATTACAATCCATTCATTTCCTACCGCTCATGTTCATGGTTGTGGGTGGCTGGAGCCAATCACAGCTGTCCTTTGGGACAACACCAAATTTTTATTGGATAATGAGTAACGTACATGGTCATTGTATGGCTCTCACAGAATTACATTTTAAAATATGTGGCATTCATAGCTCTCTCAGCCAAAAAGATTCCCGACCCCTGTCCTAAAGGCTAATGTGTCATTGGGAATAAACTATAAGACCTCTTGATCATGTGAAATTTTAATTTCCCCCAAAACATCCATTATGTTGGTTTCCAGGGGGGCCCGGGTTCAGCGCGGGAAATGCAATAGGAGTCAGGAACCGATGGCTCACAAGCCAGATGTGGCTGTTTTGCTGGCTGCATCTGGCTCGCAGACAAATCTTTGGAGTCAGGTGCACCACCCCCAACCTGCTGGCTCTGTGACTGCAGGCCATTCCCTTAGTCATTCTGGGTTTTGTTCCTCTCCTCTGTGAGGCTGGAATGACGGTGAAGAAGAACGGGATGGATCAAAGGAGGGAACCTGTCCCAAGCACGTAGCTGTGGCCAGCTAGTTCCCAGCTGGTCCTCAGTAACCTTTGGTTTACATGTCATCACTGTGCCCTTCCACAAATGAAGACACACCAGGCTTAGAGAGCAAAGGGGACAACCCTGGGGTCACACAGTTAGTTGATCCTTTGTCTGAGCCAAAGCCCACATCCCTACCCATCAGACGCCCTGCGCCCTGTATCTCTACTCAACCAAATCTAAAATGCCTTTGGGAAAACAGGACTCATCCTGCCACCCACCTGTGACCTGAATTCCTGGGATCTCAAATCTTCGTTCCTGTCCCCTCCCCTGGTCCCTCCCAGCTGCACCGGCAGCTCTCCAGCCCGCTGTACACTGTGCAGAGGTAATTCTAGGGAGAACATGCATGTCACGTTTCCACACTTTCTCCTCTCCTCTGGGACAGCCTGTTTTCATGAAAATAGGATGAGGGGGAGACGGAGGAGGAGGAGGAGTACTGGTATGATCTTTATCATCATTTATCTGGAGCAAACTCCAATTGGTTTCTTTGGGAGGAAAAACATCCCCCGAAGACCGACCAGGATTCAGAAGATAGCACAGCCACTCAGGCGGCCCAAGGGAGGCGCGCGATGATAAGAACCCCTGACACTCCTGCCGGCTCTAAAGTGCTCAGAGATCTTCATTATTCTCACCCTATTTAATCCATTTCAGCCGTCCTGTGAGGCAGGCAGGGAAGGCGTCTGAGTCTCAGCCTGGCAAACTGAGTCACAACGGGGCAGTACAGGTCTGATAACAACAAAATCATTTATGTGTTTTTTTTATTCAGCAAATATTATTTGATTAGCTACCATGTGTGATGAGTCTACCTAAGTCAAGGGGAGATACACCAGATGTGAATCTGGCCCCTAGAACTATACAGTAGTGGGAAAGACCAGCACTATCACATAATAGAAAATTATAACATAGTGTGGTTCACACGTGATATAAGTATTCCAGAAAGTTAAAGAGGAATATCTAGCTTAGCCTGATGGGTAGTTGTATCAGGGAAGGCTTCCTGGAGGAGGTAACACCTGAGATTTTTAAAGGGTGAAGAGGTGTAAGCCTGGAGAAATAACCCGAGAATAAAAAACCGGGAGAGGGAAGTCAAGGAGACTATAGAATTTAGATTTTGAAGTACCTCGAATGTCTTTCTAAGGACCTTGATTTTACCCTGTAGTCAGCAAGGATGGGGGAGCAGGGGACATTGAGGTTTTTAGGTAAGGGGACAGGTCTAGTTTTACTTGGATTAGAACTCAGGTCTTTGATTCTCTGGTCCAACACGCTGGTACCCCAACCTCATCTCTTCACAGCCAGGGCCGCACGTTCAGGCCACCTCACTGGGCTAAGCCTTCCTCAGGCCCCTGGGACCCACCAGCCCCTCGTCAGATAGCCCACAGTTGGCCCATGCGGGTGACAAAGTCTCTAAGGCCATCATTTCTCTTCTGATCTGTGTCTTGCTTCTGCTTATTGGGTTGTCCCTTTCTCGGGACCCAACCCTCCTTCTGCTCTGAGCCCTCAGCAGAGCCCTCCTGCATATGTAGTGCTCCCTGTCACTCTGGCTTTGATTGCCAGCTCCCACCTCCCAGCCATGGAAGTGGCCGGTCCTGCTGGGTAGCTGGCTTTGACTTCACTCTTTTCTTTAGCCCCAGGGGCCTAGGGCATGGAGCAGGGGTGCAGGCATCTCACCCGCCTGGACTTGGTACTCTTAGCAAATTCCCACTTACCTAACTCTCTAGTTTATGCGCAAGACCCCTGTCTGAAACCCCTGCATTTGAGACGTGTTGTCTGGGCTCTCTTGCAAAGAATGTGAGCTGCTCATATGGGTCGCAGTGACTGCTAACTGTATGGCCTTAGGAAACCTCTGCAAGCCTCATTTCCTCATGTGCACATTGAGGATAATATTAATATACACACCAGGGAGCTGCTGCGACATTTAAATGAGATAATGCGTGCAAAGTACCTAGCAAAGTAGTTAACATGGTAAACACAATAAATTATTATGAGCCTTTTTTTCTTTTCGTTGTTCTTTTACTAACTTTATAGGGCATCTAGTTCAGGCAGTGGAAAAAATGGAGCAGCATAATTAGACTCTCTCTTTGCAGAAAGTGCAAACACTCACCATTTAATTCATTGAAGGGGACTTTTAGGGAGGGTGGAAAGGGAATTGGGAAGACTTTGGTGACAGGCATGGAGATTAGTTGTCAAATAACCTGGCCTCCAGTACACTGTGGCCCCTATTCTCTGTGACCCAGGGTACGCAAGTCTTTTTCTTCCTCCTGATGTGATTTCTTTCTCATATAAGCCGATGGAGTTGTCCTGGCTGAGAACTCCGAGCTCTCCTCCTATATGAGTCCCCCAATGCAGGCTACATGAAGTCTATTCTCAGCCTCTGTAAAGTCTGGAGACGTCCAGCGCCAAGATGTTTGACCAGACCTGGGGTCTGGGCCAGAGACGGGGCTGGGAGCTGCAGTGGCCACCTGCCACTGCCAGCATGAAGAGCTGATGGCTCTATTGCCCACCAGACAGGGGCCAGCCCTGCATCCCTAGCTGCCTCTGCTGCGTTGGAGGCTGGGGCGGGATCCTGGCACGGGGCTCCTTTCTGCAGCATAGATACTTTCTGGAGCTCGAGACCAATCTGGGACATTTGCCAGAAGTTCTGCTGGACTCGACACTCTTGTCTCCTGCTTTGGCTCCTCTGAGGGGTTTTGTGCCTGATCAGCCAGCAGCCAGCAGGAGCAGGAGGTGGGCCAGGGGCCGGAAGAGGGGGGTGAACAAGGAGTAAGCAGAGGCTAGGGAGTGGCTGCTGGATGAAGACTGGGCAGGTGAATGGTGGGACAGGATGGTGTGGCTGCACAGGTGGATGAGTGGGTGGCAGAGAAGGGTGAGTGGAGGCAGCCGGGAGGACCAGCCCCAGTGCCTGTCACAGAGAAGGCACTGAATTAGTGTTGGCTGAGGGAATGTTCACGGAGGTTGGGAGAGAGGACATAAGGTGATAGAACATAAAGAGAAAATAGAGTTGGGGCAGAGGAGAAAAGGGTACTGGAGAGAAAGAAATACCAAGAAAACTACAAAGAAATGGAGGAAGGAAGGAAGGAAGGAAGGAGGGAAGGAAGGAAGGAAGGGAGGGAAGGAAGGAGGGAGGGAGGGAGGGAGGAAGGAAGGAAGGAAGGAAGGAAGGAAGGAAGGAAGGAAGGAAGGGAGGAAAGGAAGGAAGGAAGGAAGGAAGGAAGGAAGGAAGGAAGGAAGGAAGGAAGGGAGGAAAGGAAGGAAGGAAAAGAGGGATGGAGGGAGGAAGAGAGGGATGGAGGGAAGTGGTCATGGTAGGCAACAGAATGAGAAACAGATGAAATGTGAGAAGTGTCCCGGCAATGGTTTCTTCCATGCCCTTTGCTTGAGCTGCCTGAAGTTCAACATCAGCATAAGAAATTATGGCCTTGGCCGCTTGGCTCAGTGGTAGAGGGTCGGCCTGGCATGCAGGAGTCCCGGGTTTGATTTCTGGCCAGGGCACACAGGAGAAGCACCCATCTGCTTCTCCACCCCTCCCCCTCTCCTTCCTCTCTGTCTCTCTCTTCCTCTCCCACAGCCAAGGCTCCATTGGAGCAAAGTTGGCCCAGGCGCTGAGGATGGCTCTGTGGCCTCTGCCTCAGGTGCTAGAATGACTCTGGTTGCAACAGAGCAACGCCCTAGATGGGCAGAGCATCATCCCCTGGTGGGCGTGCCGGGTGGATCCCGGTTGGGCATATGCGGAGTCTGTCTGACTGCCTCCCCGTTTCCAACTTCAGAAAAATCCAAAAAAAAGAAAAAAGAAAGAAAGAAATTGTGTGTGTGTGTGTGTGTGTGTGTGTGTGAGTGTGTGTGTGAGTGTGTAGGCAGTGCCCTCTATTAAAATGCAGCGTTTCCTGAGTCCAGCAGTACAGGGTGCTGCTGTTGGGTCAGTCCTTCTCAGAGTGCACCTGGCGGCAGGGTTTGGACTCTGGGCAACACTTTGAGGGCAGTGGTGGGACAGGTGACCGCAGCAGAGATCTAGGCCCTACAGCAGGGAGCTGGGGCCTCAGGGCATTCCCTTGTGTGAGGTCCCCTGACTCCTGTGTCACTTGGCTTCTGCCCACTCTTAAGAGCTAGAAGGCCCTGGAGGTTGCTTAGCCCAGGGATGCCTATTATGGGGTACTCACACCACGAGTGGGGGCAAGAGGAATTTTTGGTGGAACCCAGGTGAACCTTTCTTGTAGCTGAATAATTACACTTGTGCTGATACGGTTACCCTCAGCTGACAGGAGCGATGCTCGTTGTCCGTAGAGAGCAGTGATCAATTTTCTTGCTAAAATTCAAGTGAAGAGAGTTGATGTAAAGACAGGGTATTAAAGAAGTGACGAGGAAGCTGGCACAAGAAGTGACAAGCTGGCACAGCTAAAGTTAGAGAAACATGCTTCTAGTTCCAACGCCTCATTTTACAGCCGGGGCGGCTGGGGCCCGGAGAAGGGAATGATTGTCTCGGAGGGTCAGAGCCAGGGGTGGAGCTGGGCTGGAACCCAGGTCTTCCACCCCCATCAATCAGCCTTCTGCCCACGCTGCCCCGTAAGCCTCCTCTGCTCACCCTTCTCGAAGCCCCAAGAACAGTAGCATAGCGAGGGAGGGGGCCAGGGGGTCTATCACGCCCCGGGCGCCACTCGCAGAGGGGCACCAAATGGTCTCCCAGACAAACAAGAGAAGCACGGTAGAAGGGGAGGGGGCGCCAGTAAAGTGTCGTGCCCCGGGCGCCAGTGTGTTCGCTCTGCCACTGCCCAAGAAACTGATCTGTTCATTAGGGGTCTGCTTGACAGATTCCAAACATCTTATTGCTTCAGTTGAAGGATGAAAATAATATATCTGCCTTCTAATTACTTGTCACAATAGCTACCTCGGAACCCTGTCAGCATTCGCCATGGTGTGATGGTTGCGGGTTGTTCCTTGATTTATAGAATGAGTAAATGTTGAGGGGGAGAAAATGGCATAGAAATCAAATTTGTACAAATCAAGTTCCATTTTTTTTCCATTGATTTACTTTATCCCAGAGGTGTTTTATCTTAATTTTTGAATTCTTTTCCAGTTGGTAACTTCTCTAAGACTTTTATTTTCTTCTTTGTAAAGAAAAGAACACCAGGCTGAGACCCTGGGGAAAATGGGCATCGTTCTGTCCCAAACTCACAATGTGATCCTGAAAAAACCGTGACCCTATTCACTTCCCTGGATGCAAGGACAAGTGTCAGGGTTTGAGGAAGAGAATCTCTGTGAGCCCTTCCCTCTATCACTAACACCAGAGGCTTCTGTAGTTTCGGTCCTTGATCCCAGTTTGGCTATCTTTTCTCTTTAGCCTCTTCATGGTCAAGAACACATCGAAGTTAAAGCACCCAATAGGAGCAATTTCTAATCAAGTCCATGTCCAGGATTAGAAACATTTAAGCAGGGAGACAAGGGGAGGCTGAGTGATGGCACAAGGCGATGCAGTGGACAGCGTTGGAAGTGTCCGGTCAGCACCCCTTCACAAGGAATTCCCCTTTGCAAACCTGGTCAGAATCATTGCCCAATGGTTCATCAGCTCAATTCTATCATGATCTCCCCCCTAAGACACAACTGATTGATTTGGGAGCAGGCAGGGGCCTATACGAAGTTGGGCTATTCAGTGTCTCACGGAGAGTCTGCTTCTAGTCCTGAGGAAGAGGACCTAGGCTCTCTTTGGGTGTCTCTACCGGTGAGAGGCAAAGCTTTAAAGCTGTTGGTAGTCACTTTGGGTTTTAGCCGTGAATGCTGTGGACTTCTGGGAAGCCGCAGGCCTGAACTGAAGCAGGCACACAGCAGAAAAGAGAAAAGGCAAAGAGTATGACTTCTGATGGCCCTTGAGACTTCGGTCCCGTTATTTCTAAGGCTCAACTGCCTTTTATCCTCACCGTCAATGAGACACCCCAGTGCCCTTATAAATTATTTCCCCCAACACACTTTTTTGTTGCTAGGGCTGGGCTTGTTACTTGCCACCATAGGGATTCTGATCAATGACAGTGGCCTCGTCCCAGACCCACTCAATTGGAATCTCTAGTGCTGGGTTCTAGACACTGGGATTTAAAATAAAACCTCCTGAGAGGCTGGTCATGTGCAGCCAGGCTCAAGAACCTACTTAAAGTGACAACGAGGGGAAAGCAGGCAGCCAGAGCAGAGGGTATAAGGGTTCTCAGGATGATTCAGCTTTATCTAGCCAAGGCCCCGAGCGCAGTTTCCCATCTGGTTCTCTGTCTCCTCATCTGCTCAACAGAGTATCCTTATCAAACACACTTCCCAGAGCTGTTGTGCTGCATAAAGAAAACCCACTGGAGGCAGGTTTGGGCTCCCCTGGGAAGCTGCAATCTCAGTGGAGATCAGGGGCCAGGAGGTTCAGCAGGGAGTGCTCCTGGGAGCCGCACCTGGGAAGCAACAGAAGGAGGCGGCTGGCGGGGAAGACAGAGGCCCCACTGGGAGTTGTGCTGCGGAGACAGAGATGTGGAGACCTGGCTGAGTTTCTCTGAATCTGCCAAGTGGGGCAGCCTTTATTCCCAGCAGTCAGGGCAGTAGACAAGACACTGTTTCTTTTTTTTTTAATTAAATTTAATGCAGTGACATTGATAAATCAGGGTACATATGTTGAGAGAAAATATCTCTAGATTATTTTGACATTTGATTGTGCTGTATACCCCTCCCGCAAAGTTAAATTGTCTTCTGTCACCTTCTATCTGGTTTTCTTTGTGCCCCTCCCCTCCCCTAACCCCTCTCTCCTTCTTCACCCCCTTCCCCCTCCCCCAACCTCCCGCCCCTGTTGCCATCACATTCTTGTTCATGTCTCTGAGTCTCATTTTTATGTCCCTTCTATGTATGGATTCATCTCAGTTTTTTTTCTGATTTACTTATTTCACTCCGTATAATGTTATCAAGGTCCATCCATGCTATTGTAAATGATCCGATGTCATCATTTCTTATGGCTGAGTAGTATTCCATAGTATATATGTACCAAAGTTTTTTAATCCACTCGTCCTCTGACGGACACTTGGGCTGTTTCCAGATCTTCGCTATTGTGAACAATGCTGCCACAAACATGCGGGTGCATTTCAGCTGAGGCCTCCTGCCTGTAGGGGGAGCTGTGCTCACATCTCGGTGTTGGTCCACCCCAGTGTGTAATACCCTCTATTGGATGAAGAAAGGGAACTCCTCCCCCACCCCCACCCCCACTCCTGAGACCTTGTTCACCTCTTGTGTTTCCTGTTGGAGTGAAGGGCCCCACTGTAGACTTAGACATTAGGACCTTCAGTCCACCTCTCTCTCCCCCTTCATCCAACCAATCGCCACCTATTTTGGATGTACCTTGGAATATTTTTATTGTCGTTGTTTTCTCTCTGTCTTTGCTACCACTACCTTAGTTCAGTTTGCCGTCATCTCATCTGAGTTATCCCAACAGAGTCCAGATTGGTCTCCCTGCTTCCTCAAGTCTCTAAAATTTGTCCTTCACATGCCTGCCGAGGGGTCTTTCTAAAGGGCAGTGTGTGTGAGCGCCTGCTGGAATGTTTGCAGTGTCTGCCCACTGCCCTCGGGACACAAGCCAAACTGCAGTGCGGCCTGTGGCGATGTCCCCCTCTGGTCCTGCTGTCCCCTCGCTCACTGCTCACACCGAGCTGGTACTGCTTCTGTCACTGGGACGCGGCTCCGTGCCTTCACGCCTGTGCTTATGCTGTTCACTTTTCTTGGAAGGACCGTGCCCTCCTCATCTGGCTAACTCATACCCATCCTTTAAAACAGTGGTCCCCAACCTTTTTTGGGCCACGGACCAGTTTAATGTCAGAAAATATTTTCACGGACCGGCCTTTAGGGTGAGACGAATAAATGTATCATGTGACTGGACAGGCATCAAGACTGAGTCTTAGGCCCTGGCCGGTTGGCTCAGTGGTAGAGCGTCGGCCTGGCGTGCAGAAGTCCCAGGTTCGATTCCCGGCCAGGGCACACAGGAGAAGCGCCCATCTGCTTCTCCACCCCTCCCCCTCTCCTTCCTCTCTGTCTCTCTCTTCCCCTCCCGCAGCGAGGCTCCATTGGAGCAAGGATGGCCCGGGCGCTGGGGATGGCTCCTTGGCCTCTGCCCAGGCGCTAGAGTGGCTCTGGTCACAACAGAGCGACGCCCGGGAGGGGCAGAGCATCGCCCCCTGGTAGGCAGAGCGTCGCCCCTGGTGGGCGTGCCGGGTGGATCCCAGTCGGGCGCATGTGGGAGTCTGTCTGACTATCTCTCCCCGTTTCCAGCTTCAGAAAAAAAAAAAAAAAAAAAAAAAGACTGAGTCTTAGACGGATGTAACAAGGAATCTGGTCATTTTTTAAAAATAAAACATCGTTCAGACTTAAATATAAATAAAACGGAAATAATGTAAGTTATTTATTCTTTCTCTGTGGACCAGTACCAAATGACCCACGGACTGGTTCCGGTCCTTGGCCCGGGGGTTGGGAATCACTGCTTTAAGACATAACTTCCTCCAGGAAGCAAATCCTGGACTCTTGGGCTTCAGAGCCTTTGTCCGACAGAATGCATCTCTGTATGTCCTTGTGTTTGCTTCTTGTTATTAACTATTATGATTCTAATATCTAACATTTATTGACTGCTGGCTTGGTTCACTGTGCTAAATACTTTATATAGATCATCTTAGTTCATCCTCAAAATAACTTTATGGAGTTAGCACTGTTACCATCTCCATTGTACAGGTAAACAAGTTGACCCTTGATGAAGCAACTTGTTCAAAGTCATGCAGTTAGTGTTGTTGGGATTTGAAATCAAGACTTTTTGATCACACTATTCTTGTTTCATTCCTCTTTTAACCTCTCTATACAGAATGGTACTTAGCATGTAGAAAACACCTTTTGAAAAAAAAAAGAAAAGAAAAAAAGAAAACACCTTTTGAATTCAGTAATTGATTTTCTGTACCTTGTAAAATAACTTTCAACGTACTTTAATATATATTATTATAATAACAATACTAGCGTTTGATATAACTTTCACCACTATAAAGGAAAGAAGATGGAAGTCTTTAATTTGTTAATAATGCCCTGAGCCAATGGCCCCTGTGTTCTGGTCCTGGACCAGTGACCACAGAGAGGAATGAAATCAAGATTTGACCTAAAATTTGCTACATTTTTTCCATCTCAGTAGAGGTGACATAATGTCTATTTTCCACATGCTAGATGCAGACCCTTACCTTTCTCTTAATTTTCAGATTGTGTACAGTTGATATAATGTCTTCCTGAGTTGGCAGAAATCCAAAAATTAAAGTAAATAGCAAACACATCTTAAGTGTCATTTACTCCCCTCTGTGATGTCCCCCAACCCCAGCAAAAATAGGTTTTACCATCTCAATCGTACATTTGTGCAAACAAAGGCCGGGGAAGGTGGAGCAACTTGATCAAGGTCACCCAGCTAATACTCAGGGGAGCCAGGATTTAAATTCAGGTCTGTCTAGTTCCAGCTCTTCCCTGTTCCACTCTGTCACTTGGCGGTCCTGCCCACCTGTGTTCCTGAAAAGCCTGGCTGGTCCCCAGAGATCTGGACAGCTTCTAATGGACATTAATATTCTCAGGCACCTTCAGTGGCTGGTGCGATGGCTCCCCTGGGGAAAGGAGCTGACTGTTCACCAGCCCCTGTGCCCTTCAATTAGGCAATTAGCAGGTAGCTCCCTGGGGAGCCCGGCCAGCACTGTGTGGCAGGAGCTTAAGCAGAAAGGGAGCTGTTCTTTTCTGAATGTGATCTCTCAAGGGTCTTGTCCAGGTACATTTTGCAAGAAAGAACTAAGGGTGTTCACATAAATCTATAGAGGTGGCAGGTGAGTTACCAGTTACCAGGGGCGGGGTGGAGGAGGGGAGGTACCAGGGAGTGACTGCTTAGTGGATACTGTGGAGTCTCCTTGGGGATGATGACCATGTTCTAGAACCAGGTAGTGGTGACAGTTGCAGAACATTGCAAATGTCCTTGCTGCTGCAGAATTGTACATTTTAAAACAGTTTCGTGTGTATTTTTCCACAATATAAATCATTTTCATAAACATGTAGAGAGGCCAGATTTGTGGACCATTTGCAAGCAGGTGCAGTTCTCCCTCCAATTTCTGTGTTTAAGATGGTTTCTTACAGCCCCTTTGGTAGTCAACAGAATAGTGAACAGTCAGCGCTACACATGCCTGTACCTGAGTGTGGGTGTGGCTCGCTTTTACTCTTCACCCCTGCCCAATGCTTATTCCGTTAAGCCAGGGAGGTAGCAGGGCATGGCAGGAAACAGCAAGAGCTTTGGATCAAGTGCACCCACATATGGATCCCAGCTTGCTGTTCACTTACTGTGCTGTATGAAACAGTTACTTACCGCCGAGCCTTGGTTTCCTCAACCATAAAACAGGGATGATAATAGTACTTTCTTTGTAGAAGTTGGTGGCTGTCTGCAGAGCCTGGCAGATAGAAGGTGATCATAAGTGGTAGCTGCTGCTTTTCCTTTTCTTCTCCTTCTCCTCTTCTCCTTCTCCTCCTCCTCCTTCTTTTCTTCTTTCTCCTAACTCTTCTTCCTCCCCTCCTCTCCCTCCTCCTCCTCCTCCTCCTCTGCCTCCTCCTCCTCTTACTCATAATTAAACAAAGAGGAAATGCTGTGGCTAGAAGAAGAGAAAGAAGGACAGAGGGAAGGGCTTGAAAAAATAAAAGGCTCTGTAAATCGTCAAATGACGGCAGCAGCCATGGTGTTGATGGCCCTGATGTACCTACCTAGTCAGTACCGTGAGGTCTTCAGATCCTCCTTCCTTCACTACCTCCCTCATTCCTCACTGTTACTCTAGTCATGACTCAGAGCAGACTCATTCTCCCCATTTGACAGATGAGCACACTGAGACGCAGACAGGTCAAGTCAGTGGCTCCAAATCGCCCTAGAAATGGTGGAGCCAGGCAAAGAACTGGAGCAAGGACTTGTCCACTTAGAGCTTGCTGCTTCCTGTCAGCAGAGCTGTCGTCAGGGCTGTTGAAATAAAGATTCATAGTATCTTTCATCAAGAAGAGTCACTGAGTTTTGTCATGCCAGGAGTCTGTCTGAATGGGGTACCAAGAGATTCTGTGGGAACATCAGACCCTGTCCTGATTCCCTTCACCAGGTGGCATCACCTGAGTAAAGGTCATTGGCCCTGTCATCAGGAGCCCTGAGTTCTAGCCCTGGCTTGGCCGTTAACCTAGCCTTGTCCTTAAGCCTCCAAGAAAACAGCTTATGTCACAGTAATGTCACTTACTAACATTCATTCATTCCTTCCTTTTTCACTTAATTTTTTAATGAGCAGGTATTCTGCTAGGCACCAGAAATACATACAGTAATGAACAAGCAAGATGTCGTGTTTCATTTTTCCCTATTGAGCTTCTGTGCTAGTGGAGGACACCAAAGAAAACTTTTATTATTATTATTATTCATTTCACAGGGAGGAGAGGTGTCTTTTTTCATATGAGAAGGTCCTGTCTTTTTCATGGTAACTTTGAGAAAATCACCTTCATATTCCAGTCTCAAGTTTTCTTATCTGAAATAGGAAATGTGGGCCATTTAGTCTAGTTGTTTGGAAAGCACAAGAGGCCTGTCACCACAGTGGTGTTTTCTGGGGCTCAAATCAATAAGAGACAAATCATAAATTCAATCAAACGCCATATATGGAAGACGCAATATTTGAGAAATGGGGACCTCGAGGCTGTTCCTCTTTACCTCGTAGGAGTGCAACAGAAATAGAAACCGCCGTTCAGAAGAAATATAACTCCCAGCTTTTTGAGATGGGGATTTTTTTCTTACTCAATTCAGTTTCTTTATGAAATATAAATGAATCTTAGGAGTAGAAGCATTGGAGAAGATTGAAATATGATTGCATTTTTCTCTTCCTCCCCAGCTTCGAAAGTTTAAATACCATTTTCACTTTCTTTTTATTTACCCCAAACGATGAACTTACAAAGTTTGGTAAAAGTAACCAGAGGTATGAATTGTGTTCAGCTAAGGGCGAGTGACCGACAGTCCCCACGCCTCCCTGAGCTTCCTGCCCACTCTCGGGGCTCTCTGGAGGGGGTGCTGTTGCCTGGGAAAGAGCAAGGCAAAACAGTCGTCGAAGCCCTCAGGGTTCTGGGTCTCACCACGTCAGAGCCTGGAACATACCCTGTACCTTTAATATATTAGCACAGAGTACAGACTATGGAGTCAGACAAAGTAGGTTCAAACCCCGTTGTTTTTCTTGCTACGTGGCCTTGGATAGCACACTTAAGCCTATTTAATCCATGGTTTCCACCTGTACAGAAGGGGTTAATAAAGCCTGTCTCTCAGAAATTTGAAAGTCAAGGGCCAAACAGAGGGCTTTGCTCAAGGTAGAAGGTCTGAAGAAATTACATAGGCAAATCTGCTCATACCCGACAGTGATGATCTTACTGTGTTGGGTTTGAGAGGACAACTCTAATCCTTTCCCTTTCCCATGCACTAGTGAACAAAAGCCCACGGTGGCCCCGCCTTCTTGGTGGGAGGTGAATTTCTCCAGCCGAAACCAGGCTACGTTCTCTCTGCCCCTAGAGAACTGCCTGCCACTCCATGTGGCTTTGGTGGGGTTGCTGATCACAGGACCCTCTGCACCCCGTAGAGACAACAGGTGGCCCAAGGCAGGCCAATCAGATTTGGCTCCCTTAGCGCTTGAATCCTGATGGGGACATGTCAGAGAGCACGGAAGCTGGAGCCGAGCTCCTCTGAGGCTGTGTGAACAAGGAGACAAGTCATGAATCCCACCTGTGGAGAGCTCTAGAGTTTTCTTCTTTCCTGACTTCACAAAACCAGGACATTTATGATAGTCACGCATCTCTCTTTAATTCTGAGTACTACCCAGTGCTGTCCCATTTAACCTCCTTTTTCTATGCAAGAGTCAAAGCAGCGTCTGATGCTGAGAAAGAATCCGATACATGACAGAAATGTCCCAACATGTTTCCTTTTAATATGATATGACTCCATGCATTAGTTAACTCACCTTGAAGAGTGAGGGTTAACACCTTCCACGCAAGTCTTGGGTCTATCAGTGTATGTGTATAATCTGTGGACCAGAAGGGGTGTCTCAGAGGGCATCCAATCTAATGTCCTCATTTGATACCCAAGAAATCCAAGACCAAGAGATGGAGTGTGACCTGGTAACTGCCCCACAGTCATCTGGTGGTAGACCCGAGTCCAGAATTTCGATTCCCTGACAATGAGTCTAGTGTTATTTGGCCTCTTGCCATCCTTACCTTATGCTCATGGACTGAATGCTCTGAGCTCAGCCCCTGCAAGGCCACAAGAATAGCTGTCATCCTCATTAAAGCTAATGAGCTTTCCCTTGCGTCATGGTCCATGTCTGTGACCCCCGACCAGGTCTGGCATTGCAGGCTATTTGTCAAGAGGAGAGGATGGGGGTGGCATGAGGGGATGAGCTTGGATCCTGGCAGCTCAGATCCACACGTAAGAAACAGACCCCCAAGCCCCACCAAAGCACTCTCTCTGTGAGAGAGAGCTGCGCACTTTGATATTTCAGCTTCACCGTGGATATTCTGACCCTCGTCAATAACTTCCCTTCTCTCCATAGATAGATGGAAGACTTCCATTTCTGAAATAGCAAAATCTGGAACAGAAGTCCATTAAACACTGAAGTAGGAGAAACAGTTGGCTTTTCCCTTTAAAGATTTCAGAGGATTCTAAAACAAAACAAAAGGACAAGGACAAGCACTAGTGCCTCTCCGAGCAGTGGGAAGCAAAAGGAAAATAGTGTGGGTGGTTTTGTTCTTATGCAGCAAGATGGGGGTTCAGTGTGAGCCTCTTAACTGAGGAAAAAGAAGCAAACCACTGGCTAATGTATACATATAACGAGCACTTCCTTTGGGCCTGGGAAGAGGTTCCATGTCATTAAAGCCCCACAGCCAACTAGACAGGAAGCATTCCCACTTTATAGATGAAGACACAGAGTCAGGAAGGTTGAATCTGTATGTCCAAGGTCACACTGCTAGGAAGTAGTGGAGCCATGCTTTCATCCTGGGTGATTTTTTAATCCCGACTCTTACTCAGTATACTTCACAGCTCCCCACCCACCAAGAGAATAAGTCCGGAACACATCTTTGAAGTCTGCAACTGGCTAGACAGTTTCTTCTTTCTGCGTATACATACCAATTGGGCTAGAAATTCGGCTTTGCAAATTTAATCAGCCTCTTTTCCTCCTTCCCTGAACCAACCTTCACCAAGTGCTTTGAAAGGGGCCACTTAAATCCACAGCCCAGGAAAAATGTATCTTTGTGATTAATATGTGTTAAAATGAGGAGCGACACGATGATAAAATGTGAGAGGTGTGGGGGCCTTCGGGGAAATCCATCTGACTGTGGGCTGCGGTAGGAGCCATAATGAGGCCGCTATTCTGCGGTCATGGAGGTAATGTTTTCTGATGCAGGTAGGATGATTAACAAGTTGGGTGTCTCTGCCTGGAGAAAGGAGGGGTGGAGAGAAAGTGGCTCAGGATACCAGGCCAGCTGCCTCCCCTTTGTTCTCAGGAGCCATGACACTTAGGTGAGCTCAGATGCCAGGAGTGGTCTGTTACCTCTCCTCTCTCTTAAGCTCTCACTCTGATTCGTTCAGTGCTGTGTGTGGAGGAAAGGGGAGGGGAGAGCGGGCACAAAGGACACAAGAAGAGAGAGAGTCAAGAAGAAATAGAAACATGCATGTCCTTGATTCATTTTCTCCATTGTCTAGAAGTTTAAGTTCGATAATTCTTCCTCCATTTACCTGTAGGGTGGGGTTACCTGGCAAATAAAATAATAGCTGCTAGGGGAAACTGGGAAGCATTGGGGGTGGTTACTACAATTATATATAGCCAGCAGACCCAGGAGAACACAAATCCTGAAAAGATATATATAAAAATAACTTCAATATTAGCTGAGCTTTTTGACCTTAAACCCCAACGTATGGATGGGCTGGATCAGATAATAGCTTCTGTTGGGCAAATGAGTTTGTAAAATTTGTATTTTTTGAGTTTGCTCACTTTTATTGTTTAAAAATGGCACTGGGCAGCCACATGTGTGCTTGCCCTCAAAGCAGGGCAGTTGATGGCAAATTGCAGATTGCATTCCTGCTTGGGAGGGGCCATTGTTTTGCTAATGTTTGCTGGAGGAGGGGTCTCTGTGGGCCCAGGCAGTTTTGCAGGGAGAGCAGAGAGAATGCAGAGTGCTGAGAGAAGAAGCCAGTTTTTGCAGGAGAGAAGAAGGCACGCCGATGTGAAACCGGAGCTGAGGGGCTTTGGGAGCTCCACTGAAACTGGTGGGGGCCTTTGATTCCAGGAGGAACCAGAGAAGATTCTCCAGGTTGTGGAACAGAGAATGTGTCAGAGCTCCAGGGCTTTGGGAGCTCTGAATGAGAGGGAAGCGGTCTTCCCTGCCTGTTTGCTCATCTGCTGGTGCGAGACTTTAATAAACAGAATGGCCCACCATTTTTTGGCTCCACTGTTTCTTTACCATCTGTCCAAATTCAATGAGAACCTGCATGGGCCACAACAGTGTTGGCCTCTGGCCCTACAGCTTCCTCTTGTTGAGGCCCCAGGCATCGAGGAGGACAGTAAAGCCCATATGGCCTGCTTCTCCCCCACCCCCCAAATTTAGGTACCTGCCAATTCAACACTGTGAAAACTTACGCCTGCTGGTAACAAAGAGAAAGGACCAGAGAGAGAGCACAAAGGTTGGAAAGATGGTGCTCTGCTCCCGCTGTCTCCTCAATAAAGCTAAGGCCTGGCCACTATGCCTGAGGGGGAGAAAAGATCTGGAAATGTGGAGATGGCTGAACAGAGATTCTCCAGGAAGTGGTCTCAAGCCTGTGTGTCTCTGAGACCACCACCTTCAGAAAAAGCAAGGCTGACCACTTTTCTGGACTCTGACCAGCCAAATAATCGTGACTCTTCTTTGTGTATGTTTGGGGCTAGAGTGGGGGTGTGAGAAAGGTAGCGGGGTTCATGCCTTACATCCCGATTCTTCCTTGGGAGTGAGACAGCAGCTGTGGAGGCTCCCAAAAGAGCAAATGGAGAAAACTTATTGATGCTCCCTGTGTTCATAGACTTCTGCCCTAGTGATGTCTTTCTGGATGAATGCAGTGGTCTCCCTCATCACTTTATTCTACATTTGTTGTCAGAATAATCTTCCTGAGGTATAGCTTTTATCCTGCCCATGAATACTCAAATAATCCATGGTTCTTACTGACTAGAGCAGCAATGGAAAATTTGACCTACCTTCTGTCTTTGTAAATAAAGTTTTATTGCAGTGGCCACACTCACCATTCACATATTATCCATGGCTGCTTTCATGCTACAATGTCACTGTTAAGTGGTTGTGACAGAAAGCTTATGGCCCACAAAACCTAAAATCTTTACCATCGGGACCTTTATTTAAGAAGTTTGCCACATCCTGGTCTAGAGGAATGTACCCAAACATCTATTTCTGGAATTTGAGGTCCCTGTCAATGTGGTCCCAACTAATTCTTCTTGTTTTATTTACCTCTATCCCTCTTCAAACACATCATGTCCCAGCCAAAGACTTTATGAAACCTGTTGAAGAAAATACTGCCAAATTCAAAATTATATTTTCTTCTATAAGCTTCATTGTTGTTTTTTATATGTTAAATCTATCTGGAAATGATTGTGTGTGTGTGTATGGTATGTATAAATAGGAGTCAAGATTTACTTTTTCTCCAAATGAATATCCAATAGGTCTCCTTTTTTTTTTTTTGTAACTAAAAATTCTATACCCACTGAACTGTAACATTACCATTGTCATATTTGGAATTTTCTTGCATAAATATTATATAAGGAAATTACTTTCTATATATTAAACGAATATCGTGCCTGACCAGGCAGTGGCACAGTAGATAGAGCATCAGACTGGGAAGCAGAGGACCCAGGTTCGAGACCCTGAAGTCACCAGCTTGAGCACAGGCTCATCTGGTTTGAGCAAAGCTCACCAGCTTAGACTCAAGGTCACTGGCTCAAGCAAGGGGTAACTCGGTCTGCTATAGCCCCACAGTCAAGGCACATATGAGAAAGCAATCAATGAACAACTAAGGTGTTGCAATGAAAAACTAATGAATGATGCTTCTCATCTCTCTCGGTTCCTGTCTGTCCCTATCTATCCCTCTCTCTGACTCTCTGTCTCTGTAAATAAATAAATAAATAAATAAATAAAAATAAAAGAATATTGTTTATGATAGTGTCAAATTTCTAGAAATATAACAAAAGATGCATTACACTCTACACTGAAAACTATAAAACAAAAGATAAAAGCAAAACAAAAGAATGATAGCATATGTGTACATATGTGTGTGTGTGTGTGTGTGTGTGTGTGTGTGTTCAATAGCTTTAGTAATCGGTCTGAAATATGGTAGCACATGTGTGCAGCTTGATTTTTCTTTAAGATTTCCTGGGCTGGTTTTGGCACTTTAAAGTCCCATAAAAATTTTAGGAGTAGGCAGTCAACTGGTCTTAAAATCTGATGAGAAAAATCTGGTAAGATTTTTGAATGGGACTACGTAGAACTTGTAGGTCCGTGTGGGGAGAGTGGACATGTTTACAATATGCAAATGTGTCTAATCCATGCACGTGGTTGTCCATTTACTTTAGGCCCTCTTTTGTTTTTCTCAATAACGTTTAGTAGTCTTTAGTGTAGGAGTTTATAAATCCTTTATAATACTTATTCCTAAGAATTTGGTGTTTTTGATAATATAAATGATCTTTAAATTTTTAGTTTTCTAATTTCCAATGTTACTGATAAGTGAAAATTTATCTAATTTTTGTAAATTGACCTTGTATCTAGTGACCTTGTTTAATTTACATATTAATCCAAATATTTTACCTGTAGTTTTTTTTGGAGTTTATAAGTATGTTTTTCCTATTCTTTTTTTTTTTATTTTTAAATTTTTTTATTTGTGATATTTTTCTAAAGTGAGAAGTAGGGAGGCAGACAGACAGACTCCCGCATGCACCTGACTGGGATCCACCTGGCATGCCCACCAGGGGGCGATGCTCTGCCCATCTGGGGTGTTGCTCTGCTGCAATCAGAGCCATTCTAATGTGTGAGGCGGTGGCCATAGAGCTATCCTTAGTGTCCAAGCCAACTTTGCTCCAATGGAGCCTTGGCTGCGGGAAGGGAAGAGAGAGAGAGAGAGAAAGGAGAGGGGGAGGGGTGGAGAAGCAGATGGGCACCTCTCCTATGTGCCCTGGCTGAGGATTGAACTTGAGACTTCCACAAGCCAGGCCAATGCTCTACCGCTGAGCCAACCAGCTAGGGCCTATTTTTCCTATTCTTATACCTTTCTTTCCTTGTTTTATTATAGTAGCTAAGATCAATAAAATGTTGTATAATGCCCTCGCCGGTTGGCTCAGTGGTAGAGCGTCGGCCTGGCGTGCAGAAGTCCCGGGTTCGATTCCCAGCCAGGGCACACAGGAGAAGTGCCCATCTGCTTCTCCACCCCTCCCCCTCTCCTTCTTCTCTGTCTCTCTCTTCCCCTCCCACAGCGAGGCTCTATTGAAGCAAAGATGGCCCAGGCGCTGGGGATGGCTCCTTGGCCTCTGCCCCAGGCGCTAGAGTGGCTCTGGTCGCAACAGAGCGATGTCCCAGAGGGGCAGAGCGTTGCCCCCTGGTGGGCATGCCAGGTGCATCCCGGTCGGGCGCATGCAGGAGTCTGTCTGACTGTCTCTCCCCATTTCCAGCTTCAGAAAAATACAAAAAATAATAATAATAAATAAATAAATAAATAAAATAAAATAAAATGTTGTATAAAAGTGGTCATAATGTACAACCAATTTCTCTCCAGCTTGGGGCATTGTCACTCAAACCAACATGACTTCTTATTTCATTAATTTGGTCTCCAGAAACTGCCTTAGTGAAAGGACTTAATGAGCTGGTCACCATTTGCAGGGGTCCCTTATGGCTGGGCAGAATTATTTGTTGCTTCCTCTTTCCTTACTCTAGTTTGGAACTATTCTTCAACTATCTACAGAAGACTAAAATTTACTTATCAGATGTTCTGGGTTGAGTGAGTTTAAAACTCTTTTATTGGTGCACAAAACAAAGATATAATCATAACTATTATAGTTTGAGTTTTGATGTCTTAGTTTGCAATAGTTCATTTTGTGGTACCAATAATCCTATAAGGTAGCCATTATTGTTTCTTTTGTACAGAAAACTAGCCCGGGGATTAGAAATTACAAATTTGACTCAGATCACTTAGTTGGAAATAGTAGAGCTGAGTTTTACACCTAGGCAGTTTGATTCTAGCACCCTTAACCACTGTGCAGTACTGATTTGCTTATACCAAGTTGGAATTTGCCTCTTTAGAATTTCTTTGTGGCCATTCAGAGCAAGTGTGTCTTCTTCCTTCAGTTGCTTGATGATCACTTTTATCAGCCTTCTGAGTGTTCTCCAGATTCAGATTCCTAGTTTTTGTCACTTTTTTGCATGACAAAGTTTAAAAATTTCCTTCACTTTTCAAGTTAGCAATTTTCTTTCCAAAATTCCTCAGCAAGCATGGTACTGGGGGGGGGGGGAGGGTCATTGCTGTGTTTGAATGATTTGAACCATGCAGAGAGGACTTTACCCTTCTTTATTCTGAGCTCTATACTCCTTGTAATGCGTCTTGGGACTGAAGCAACTCTGTAGATAGATTTCAGAGTTCAAAGATTCCATTTCAATGTTGGCAAAGCTCTTTACCAGCTGTGTAACGTTCAGCAAGTCTCCAGATCTCCCTCAAGCCTCAATTCACTTGTTTATAAAATATGAGACCATAAATGCTACCCTGCTTATCCACCCCCAAGAATGGTGGGAGACTCATTTGAGATAATGGATGGGAATGTGGTTTGCTAACTGTGAAGAGCTCTATCAATGTCAGTTATTTTTAGCAGACACGTCATGCTGTTGACACATACAGAGTGAGTATTTGTATAGAGTGGAGCTGGATTCAGCCATAAAGAGAATGAAAAAAGGGAATGTAGTGGCATTCAGCCAACATAAAGACAATGCTAGTTGGTCTGTGTAAGGGAGTGGAGAGGGGAGGGTGGAGTTAGCCCAAGAGAAAGAGGACAGATACAAACCAGAACAGTCAGCCGAGATCTCTGGAGAAGCTGCCACGGTCCTCAAGGTCAGCGGGGATCAGGACATCCTAATCAGATCTGGTGACCTGAGATGCTGATTTGTGTTTTTCCTTCCAGTAAAACTGTGAGGCAGAGCCATCCCCTGCCTCCCTTCCCCCTATCCCACCAGGCTAATTATTATAAAAATTCTCTGTCATTGCTTTGCAACGGTCCACAGCCTAACTAATTTAAAAATGCAAATGCATGCTAAATTACAGTTAGATTTGGAATGTTTCCTGCCTGTGCACCTAGAGATGGTCGGCGTCATTTCTGCAGCTGGAAATCAATCTTGGGCACCCTGGGTGATCTGACCGTGGCCCGTGGCATCGCCGCTGATGTCACAGGTTGCTCGGCGGATGGTGGGTTTCAGCAGCAGCGGGGACGAGCAATCTCGGGCCTGTTTCTGCTTCCGCAGTGGCTTACTGCAGCAGCGCGTCAGTTCTCCTGGAAACCCAGGCGCCCTCCCCCTGCCATCTGTCAGCCCCGCGACAGGCAGGCCAGATGATGCGCCTGATTCTGGTGGTTGGACAGCTCTGCCCTCCTACCGTCCCTCCTAGCTGTGAGCTTTGGGTCTGGAAGCCTGCTTAATGATTACGGCCATTAGGACAAAAGGGGTCCCGCCTGTCGGCCAGTCCTCACCTGACTGTGTCTCCCAATGCCTTCCTAGGACCTGAGGTGCTTTAAATGCAGATTCCTGGGCCTCACCTTCAACCTACTGTATTGCAATTTCTACATATGAAACCCAGGAATATATTTTTTACAAATCAGGTTTTCAAATCGGTGATTATTCTGCTTATTTGTGTTTGAGAACTACCGTCTAATATAAAATTATGGAACATTGAGGCTGAAGGGTAGCCCTAGAGACTTCTTAGCCCAGTGATTTTCCAACTTGGTTGGTAGCTGCACATTGGAGTTATTTGGGGAGATTTTTTACCTCAGTGCTGGAGGGTTTACTCCACACAGATGCCATCAGACTCTCTGGGGTGGGGCCGAGGCCACCAGGGTTTTTTTGTTGTTGTTTTTTGTAAGCTCCCCAGGTGATTCCAGTAGAACCAAGGCTGAGAATCACTGAGGCATTCCAACTCTTTGATTGTACAGTTGGGGACGGTGACTGCCAACAGAGGTATTGTCTCAGAAAAATAGTAGGAACCCCAGGGAGTCACCGGTCAAGAGAGGGGGCAAAGGAGCTCAGATTTCCTGACTCCTGATTGGCGCTGCTTCTGCGAGACCAGAGCGCTTCTCTTTGGTGAACCAGTGACAACCTGTTTCCCTGTGTTCTATTTCATCCTATAAAAAAGTAAAATAACACCTAAAGGTTTGATTTCTTTCTAAGCCAGAGGGTGTTTCTGTTTTCACCAGTGGGACTTCTGACTTCAGCCAGAATGATCCCTGATTGGAGCTACAACCCCAAGGTCAGCCCCAGCCACGGGCTCCCCCTCACTTCACCCTCCATCCCCAGAGGCCCCTCTGTCAACTGGAGCGGCTCGTCAGGGCAAGTGACTACACCCCCTGGGGTGCTTGTGTTCTTGCCTTATACAGAATGCACATAACCAGACTCAAGTGCTTTGCTGAGAAAAGGATTGTGTTCCAATAACATGGCCTAGTGCTAGACATCCAGGACCTGCTTGATGAATTAAGTAACTAATTCAGCAATGCAAGTATAAACATCACATAATCATCTTCCCCAGCTTATCTTTTCCCCAAATGATTAAGATATTAAAACTTATTTCAAAAGATTAGGTTGCAATGAAATTTATGTATAGTGTGTCTATTTCCAGCCCCAGCAAATGGCTTAATGCTACCTAATATATCTCTTCCACCACACGATTTTGATGAACAAAATAACCTGAACTATCTCTTAGAATTCGATATAATGGAATTTCCTTCAGATAGGCAGTAATCATATCTTTACTTACCACAAGGCCTTTTGACACATGTAGGAAGAGAGGGAGAGAAATTTAAGGGATGAAAAATGTGCCAAAACCAATGAAAACATTTCTTGTGTTTCATTAATACATGAGTTGAAGTTCTAGATTTTGTAAGTTAATGATGATGTGTTGTCTTTCTTTTAGAATGATCAGTCAACATCAGTAGGCCCTACACCATGAATTATTCTTTCATAAGTTTCCTAAGTTCTTTCCTTTCACTCAGTTATGTCAACAAGCTTATTTGATAACTTTGAATCCAATGAGTTTTCGGTTCATGGCCAGGGTTAATGGCCTGTGGCTGTGATTAGGACATGGTCTAGACATTCACTGACAAATGCTTATTGACATGAGCCAGGTGCTACTCTGAATACTGAGGATTCATTATTGTTCTGAAAGAGACATACTCCCTGCTATCCTGGAACATGTGGTCTGGCAGGGCAACCAGGCTTTAATGGCTGAGTGATCATAGATGGAGATAAAACAAGAAATGTGGCTCTGTAAGAATGTTTAATAAAGAAACCTGGCCCAGACCAGAAGGTTAGGAAGACATTCTCAAATGATGACTGAACTGATAACTATGGGAGGAAAGTGCAGGAACTCAGGGACAGGTTCAGGCAGAAGGCACAGCATGTGCAAAGGCCCTGTGGCAATAACAAGCTTGTGGCAGGGTCATGGGATAAGATGCACATAGGGAGGTGAAGAGTCAGCCTCTGCCTGGAATTGGGTGGTCAGTGTATAATAATCTGACTAGGAGAGTCAGCCTGAAGCTGATCTTTTGGGTTAAGTATGTGATCTGGATTAGGGTTTAATTGGTGCATAATGGTCAGACTATGACCAGCATCAGGAGTAAGTTTGAGACCATTCAATCATTCATTTCTTTAACAATCATTTAATGAGTGTCTATTATATTCCAGGTAGGTTAGAGGTAGGCCAGGTCAATGGAGTAACAGTTCATGTACAGTAGTGGTTAAACATGCCAGCCTTCAACATACAACCCTGGAATTGATTCAGGATTACAGAATGTGAACATTTGTTCATGTCATTTACTTTCTTTAAATTTCCATATGCTCACCCCTTAGACGGAGGATAAGAACAGACTTTTCCAAGGATGGTCATGAGATTCAAATGAATTAGTGTGTGAAAAACAGCATCGAGCCAGACACATCACAGATAACTAATGTTAGCTACAAGCCAACCAGCTGAAAAAAAAAATTAAGGACAAAAGAATCAATCTTTGTTTCGAAGTCTGATCTTTAGACACTGAGCAAACCCCTCGAGCAACCCAAGGGACAGTGTGGGGACAAGGGAAGATTTCCTTCCAGCGGCATCATCCACCCAAGGGACCCAGCTGGCACCTCTCTTGTCCCTTTAGACAGCTTGCCGCTGGCTGGGATGGTGGCAGTGGGCCAGTCACTGAGTTTAAATAGAATTTTCTTTGCAAATTGACGTAGCAATGAGATTACCAAACTGCTGCGTTTATCTTTCCAAATAAAAGACAGGTTTTAAATACATTATACCAAAGTAATTGAAAATCAGCAGCCAATGAGGTGGGGGGGGGGTATGCTGTAATTTCTAGCTAATGGGAGATTTCACTCTCTGGACCCTCAATTACATATATTGGGGGTGGGGGCATCAGAGAGGAAGCTCTGCTTGCAATGTCCCCGTGCGCTCAGAACTGTTAAGATGAGCTGGATTCTTAGAGTGACAGCAGCTCACCATTGGGAAGCTTCAAGGCCCCAGGTTCTCTCTAGGGATGCTAATGTAGCGACTTGGATGTCAGTTAAGATTCTGCTATCCCCATGATAGAGTCCTCTTAATCCTTCATCAGAGGTGCTGCCCGAGTAATCAAACCCTGGCTGCAGGCTGCAGGTGGCTTTGTGTAACCCAAGCTCTTCTGGCCAAGCTCTCTGAGATGAGCTCTCTGCTTGGAATCCACATGTCACTTCCTGCCGTCTGCGTGCAAGGAATGGCGATGCCTCTGTGTGGTGGTGCAGGAGGCTGGCTGGGCAGTACCGGGCGGGGAACCGCCATGGGAAAACCCCTGGCCTGTCTGGCCACCTGGCTGCCTGCTTTGGCTCCTCTCCTTGCCTTGGTGTTCTGTGCGTAGCAGGGACCCTGAGGGAGAGGGAGGGGGCTTCCGTCTCTGGTGACTCCATCGGCTCCCACTCAAGGGATGCCAAATTAAAATAATATTATTTGATGTGAAACATCACAGATGTTTTCTCAACCTTTGTGAAAGAAAATAGCATCTTTATAAATAAAGCTTTGGTTTTTTTTTTTTTTTAAATGTTAGTCATGCAAAATCTAGACAAACTGAATCTAAGTTAAGACAAGTGCTGGGCAGATCCACACGCGAAGCCTGTGCTGTGTCCAGTCTCCCCTGCGAACACCTGTCATCCTTCACTTATTCAGCGCAGCGCCCCTGGCTCCCTCCTCAGCGCGGGGCTGGAACTCTGTCTGGAGAGGCTGATCACCCTCACATCTGGGCAGAAAGATGAGCATCCCTGACAGAAGGTCGGTAACAGCGTGCTGTCTAAAGAGAATAGATAATAGGATTTTGTTTGAAGAATATTGGCAACCGAGCATTATTTGCAGACTGTAGTCGAGTGATGTTATAGTGGTTTTCTGGAGTGTTCTCATCTTGGGGTTTTCTGCGTGACACTCTCACTTGGGGGAATGCTTACGCTAGCGTCATTGGTGGCAGGCAGAAGTCACTGACCGAGGGTGCATTTGGATTTCTCTGTCATTTCTACCTTGAGTTGAAATTCTGCTCCCTGATTTCCTCACTTAATGAGGACCGCGAGGTGACCTAGAGAATCAAGCGTGTCTGTTTTTATTGGGGAACACATAGCAGCAGTGAGGTAATGGTCAGACGAGACCGGCTCTCCTGCAAAATGCCTGCGGGGTTGAAAGAAGTCAAATGACGTGGGTGTTGGTATCTGTGATATGAGCCTGGTGCCGTCAGCACAGACACGTGGATGGTAACATTCTCTTTCTTCTTCAGTGAAAAGCGTTGCTAAGAAAGCCTGGGTTTGGTCTTTGTTCCAAGCACCCCCAAGCTGGAGACCGTCTCTCTTTGTGCCCTAGTTTGCACTACTTTAAATAAGATGTTGGACCAGATGGTCTCTAAGATTCCAATGCAGTGGCAAAGGGCTTGGAGTCCTAGGATTGGGCTTCAGTCCCACATTAACACAGACGTGACTGGTTCCTTCCCTTCTCTGGGCCTCAGCTTGCTATTAAACAGGGAGTTTGGATGAGAGGTCTTTAAGATACCTCTCAGTTCTGAAGAGTAGATGGCCCCCACTCTAGCAGGAAGGCGATGATCAGATACCGGCCCTGGAGACAATCAGTGGCAAGAAGCATCATCTGAGGACCTAGGAGAACAGCATGAACTTATAACAGAGAGGAGGGCTTATTCTGTTTCCCAGTGGGCACTTTCCCCTCCATTTCTGTGGACCACTTTGGGCATCCTCAGGAGCTCAGGCCACACTCACTGCTCAGCCTGGCAAAGCCAATGCAGACGTGGGATGGCATTGGGAACGCCATGTCTGTCTGCTGGAGGATGTTTTGAAATGACCATGTGCTGCGGGAGATGAAGGGCATGTGTACAGAGGGAAGATGTGGTGGTAGTTTACACGGGACAGCTTTGGATGGGGGTAGCCAGTTCATACACATGCATTATGACAGTAGTCAGTGGAGTCTCAGCTAGACTCACCTGTATCATTAGGGGAAGGGGTGGTTGCAGTTCTTTGTAGGTGGGAGGGTATGCCAAAGTCAGAACAGATGTCCCCGCTGATTCAATTTTGTTTGGAAGGTGAGTATTCATATAGGGCACATCTAAGAAGAGAGGGATAAGGACCCGGAAAAAAACCCCACATGTTCTACTAAGAATAGTTGAAGATCCTGAGTGGGGGGTGATAAGCTAAAAGTGTTTGGGGGGGGGGCAGGGAGAACCCGTGATGAGGAGGGGCATGTGACTGGTGAGAGACAAAGGGAGAAGGTGGCCCTTCCAGATGAAACAGCAGTCAGTTGTAAGGAGGTGTAAATACTGGCTCAGGATAAGGAAAAACGGTCAGAATTTCACAACAGTGGAAGGGGCTTTGGCACTGAGCCCCAGAGCTCCTTACCATTGGGGAGGGGGAAGTTGGTGGGGGACAGGGGGGCTCAAGTAGAGGCTGGGTGGTCTACCTTTAGAGATGCTGTGTTGTTGGATTGGGGGTTCAGCAGGGAAACTTTTCCACTTCTGTTTTCTATATGATGGCTCCATCATGACGATGAAACCTTCAAGTTCTAATGTAGTTATGTGGTGCCTCTACTAACTGTCTGTGACCTTAAACAGATCATTTCACCTTTCTGGACCTGTTTACTCAAACCAGAGACAATATAACACCTGTCCAACAATACCCAATAATAACATTACAGAAGGCTTGTGAGGATAAAACTATGCACATGGAAGTGCTTCAGACAGGACCCATGATGTGAGGGGTACATTAATGATACCACAGTTCATGACTCTCCAGCTGTTGTCCTGGAGGCTCAGGGTTAGACCACCTGGGTTGGAATCCTGTCTCTGCCGCTTGATGGATATGTGGTCTTTGGCAGTGGTCCCCAACTCCTGGGCCGCAGACCGGTACCGGTCCGTGGGCCATTTGGTACCAGTCCGCAGAGAAAGAATAAATAACTTACATTATTTCCGTTTTATTTATATTTAAGTCTGAACGATGTTTTATTTTTTAAAAATGACCAGATTCCCGTCTAAGACTCACTCTTGACGCTTGTCTCGGTCACGTGATACATTTATCTGTCCCACCCTAAAGGCTGGTCCATGAAAATATTTTGACATTAAACCAGTCCATGGCCCAAAAAAGGTTGGGGACCACTTGTCTTTGGCACATTATAAGGCTTGTTGAACCTGTTCCCTGGTCCAGATACTGGGACTGGTAAGGATAACGTTGATTTCAGAGGGTCACTATGAGGATTAGAGACCTAACACATGGGAAGTGATTTTTCACAGAGCCTGTCACAGAGCACACCCTGCACAAGGGCTTTCTGCCATTAGGACTATGTTATGGGGGACTGTGCCATCAGCTGGCTGAGTCATTGGGGTATGTTCCGGATTCCATCTGGAGGGACTTGAGCCCGTTGCTGAACGTCCGAGGTAGCAGGGTAGGTCCATGCAGATCCCCCTAAGAAAGATGGAAACCCAGCTACCAAAGTTTGTCAGTTCAGCAACCCCAAATGTTTTCTTCCTTTTGGAAGCTCATAATATTCCATCATAAATATTTTATAATTGCCTCATGAATTATTCACTGGCAACTTAATAACCTTAAATTTTATGGGATTATGGTTTTATGGGAGAAAAACATTACCAACCTGGGACCCAGCTGTGAAGAGAAAGTGCTGATGTTGTCACTTTGTTTCACTGTGCAGGGCAAGTCTTCTTCTTCTTCTTTTTTTGAAACTATAAAATATGGAATATTAATAAATGAGCAAATAAAACACTAAAAGAGGAGGAAGAAATCCTTACATTGCTCTTGGAAACAATTGTAACCTCAAAGCTGTGTGTGCAATATTTCTGCCTATTGCTAAGAGGCTGGCCCACCTCCATTTTGGAAGGTGCCATTTTCAAAGGACAATCACTCTTTGTTTCCCTTCCTTCCTTATCTGGCCTTTGTCCTTCCTGTGCATTTACCCATCACTCATTTCCCCCTCTCCTTCCTCTCTGTCTCTCTCTTCCCCTCCTGCAGCCAAGGCTCCATTGGAGCAAGGTTGGCCCGGGCACTGAGGATGGCTCTGTGGCCTCTGCCTCAGGTGCTAGAATGGCTCTGGTTGCGGCAGAGCGACGCCCCAGATGGGCAGAGCATCGCCCCCTGGTGGGCATGACAGGTGGATCCCGGTCGGGTGCATGTGGGAGTCTGACTGCCTCCCAGTTTCCAGCTTCAGAAAAACACAAAAAGGAAAAAAAAAATTTTTTTTTTTAAAGTAAGTTTTAAATTAGCATCACCCTCTCACCATCCTCTGTTGTGAGGGTATCTGTTTTGGAATATCCTTGGTGTTGTCTAAACAGAGTATGGTAAGGCAATGGTAATAGCTTGGGAGATTTGAGTCTGAGTCTAGACTGTGATTGACTTGATGTATAACCTTAGTGATTTCATGAAGTTGTCTCAGCCTTGGCGTCCTTATTGATAAAATGGGGGTCATAATGGCTGCTCTACCTACCTCACAGAAATCTTCAGACAGTCCAATAAGGCAATTGATGAGACTGCCTTTGAAAGACAAAGAACCAATCCCTTTTCCTTAGCCAGTAAACATATATACATAACACAAGGACAGCATCCACAGTGTGGTGATGGTGAGGGAAAGGGGGTAGGGCCCAGGTGGAGTTGGACAGAGCGGGGGGGGGGGGGCAGCGGGGATGGAAAGAGATGTTGCTAGGAGCAGAGGGTACACGATGGGTGGGCAGATGCTGGCTTGTTGAGTTGTACACTTGAAACCTATATGGTTTTGCAAACCAATATCGTCTCGATAAATTCAATAAAATAATAATTTAAAAAAATTTTAAAAATACACTACTGAAAAAAAAAAGACAAAACACTATATGGATATAAGGCACTGGCCCAGTAACACAAAGATAGGTGAGGGAAGGCCAGGGTATAGATATGGCTGTGCCCGGTGGAAGGGTGAGCAGGAAGGTCCAGAGAGAAAGCTCGCTCCTACCAGATAGCTGGTAAGCTAGCTTACTCCTGTATTCAGGTTTGAGTTTTCATTGGGAGCAGTGAAGAACAAAGCAAGACTACCCTATCCTCTAATGCTAGGTAGGGGTGCTTCCCCACCGGCTGTTATTAAAGCCCTTTATTGCAAACCATGGGGTATGCATGCATTTTTTGGACTCGAAGTCTAGTGGGAAGACAATCGAGAAGATAAAAGAGCTATTTCAGAGTCCCCATTTTACAGATGCAAAAACTGAGACCTAGTGAGGAGGGAAGATTTTGACTCAAGGTTCCGTGGTGAATTAGAGGCAGAAGCAGGGACCAAAAGCCTGGTCTTTGATTTTGAATAGGGGGCACATGTCTGTCATGGAAAGTGCCCCGAATGTGCTATAAGAAGGGTCCCCTGGAATGGAGGGCAGGGGGCTACTAATAAAACTGGGATGGGGGCAGGTGCTGGGCAAGGTGGACGCTGAGGGGAGGGAGCTAAGCAGTGTCATTCTGCCGGGAGCAGAGTGCGGAAGTCAGTGGGCATTGTCTTGGACTGGCTAGACCTGAGTCATCCAATTAAAACAGGACGAGTGCCCCAGAGGCTGCAGCGCCTCCTCTTCCCCACAGTTCGCACCAACTTCTAATAACATTTTATTAAAATTCTCTGGGTCCTGATTAATTTTCCTGGCTGCTTTCTTTCTTATTACTCTCCTGGCCACGAGATAGGAACAGTGAGTGCTCTAGCGGATGGCGTGAACAGTTGGGCTCAGCTCATTTGGTCTAAATGGCTCTCTGTCCCCTGTCATGAAGCTTGGGGGATTTCTCCCCATGCATTTTTTTGGGGGAGGGGGGATGATGGCGGAGGAAGGACACCTGCTGGTGTCTGAGAAGATAGGCATTACCGAGCTTACCCTCTGGGGTATCATGTGTGAAAGGATTATTGATTTGGTTGCTTGAGGGTCTGCCTGTCAGCTGAGGGAGGAAGAGCGCTCCCATTTCTGGAGTGCCTGCTTGATGCTTAGCATTCTTCTGCGTCCCTTCTCTGGGTTCCTAGAGCACCCTATGCCTTCTTCTAACACAGAGTTGTCAAGATCACTTTTCCCCAAAGTACTGTGAGCAACCTGAAGGCAGACACCATCTTTACTTCATGGTGGAGTCTCGGTCTCACTATGATAGCCAGCTCATAGCAAGTTCTCAATATATAGGTATTCAACTAATGAATGACTGTTGGGGGCTAAACCATAGGTTTTCCTAATTGGTGTTCACCATCCCTTTTACTCCCATTCTATTTCCACATTATAGGTCATTAAGGCAAGGCTCAGAGGGGCTTATAACACATGTAATATGTATAGGTCTGCATGACATAAAAACAGGCCACGATCTTTCTACTGATTAAACATGCTGTCCACTTCTAGGGACAGTGTCTTATCTCTGGGGACCCATGGAATTTCAGCCTTACATCCTAGTGAACTTCAGCCATAGACCCCAGGGAAGCATTGTCTTTGGAAGTTCTATATTTTGGGCTTGTACTCATGTCAGACAAGATGCTACAGTGTCAAGCTTGCCCTAAACTGAAAGTATTCTTCTGGACCAAGAGGTGGCTTTAGAAATACAAAATGTGGATGGAGTGGTCCATGAACAGGCGTCTAAGGAATTGTGGTCATTCAAAGGGAATGTAATCCAGGAATGATCTTCTCTGTACAAATATTACCTTTCTCCCTAACCTCGCCAGTGTATACTTGGAATTATAGATTGAATAATTTTATAATTGTTATCATTCTTAGTGGTTGTGGGGGTTGCCACAGGATGATGGGGTTACATCATGAGGCAGGCAGGAAGGGGAGGGCTGGACAGCCCTTGCGTGTAGAAAGAATGAGAGAAAACAGGAGGAAGTAGAAAAGGAGCAGGAAGAGGCACGGCGCTGGGAGCCAAACCAAGGATGGAAACACTTAGATGGAAGGCACTTCAAAGGAGAACTTTGGTCTGGGGAGCACGGCCCAGGATAAGCTTCAGGGGGGTCAAGGGACTTTCCTGAAAATGTATGGAATATTTGCATATGTGGATTTCACTAGAGAGAATATGTAGCTTTCACTTTCCAAAGGGACTGGCAACTTTTCAAAGGATTATGAATCAGTGGTTGAGACTTAAATAAAAGCAAGTCAAGGAGTCCTAGGAACAGTGTTCCAGAATGGGAGAAAAGGACCTAGTACATCTCCAAAAACTGCATTTGGAAGATGGGTGTCTGGGCAGGCTGTAATGGTTAACTTTTATTGAGTGTGTCATATGTTCACAGTGTCGCTTTAAGCCCCCTTTAAGATCTTTTTCCATATTATTTCATTGAATTCTCACAGAAGTGCTTTGAGGGGAACCCTAAATCATCTCTGTTTTACAAATGAGGAAAACTAGGCACATAGAGATTATGTAAGTTACCCGAAGTCACATCATTTACAAATGACAGAGCTGTGATGGGCACCGAGCAATCTAATTCCCAAACTTGTCATCCTGATTACACCCCGTGTGGCATCTCTGGAGGAATGAGAGGAGACTGTCAGGGATGGTAGAAGACGGCATTTTTTGTGTCTCTTCTGAGGTCACGTGACTGTGTGCCTCCATGACTGCCTCTTGTTTCTCCAAATGGCCTCAGGTTGGGTGATGGAGCTGAGTGGAAGGACTGTGAAAGTTGAGGCTCACCTTGAGAATTTACCCAAAGGAAGTTTCACGGATGCCCCATTCCACCCTTACTTTGACCCCTGGGTGTTTCTCTGTCATTTAAGCAACAGCAGCAGCACAGATAAGTGGAAGGAGTCTGGACTTTAGAGCCACACAGGCCTGGGCTCCTCTCTCTCAACTCCTGCCCCTCTTGCCTTATCCGTGGGCAAACCTCTGAATGTCATCGAGCCCCCTTCTCCCCTCTGGGACCCTGCAGTTAGCACCGCCTAGTACCACCTACCTCGGAGGGTTGTTGCAAGGATTACACAAAAGAATGAAGGTGAAGCACCTTGCAGTAATTAGCACTCAGTATATGGTAGCTGTTGATTTCTTTCTTACCCCCAGGAAGGTCCAGGCCCACCAGTTGCAGAAACATCCCTTGATCCAAATACATTCTTTTTTTTTTTTTTTTTTTTTTTTTTTTTTTTTGCCAGCCTCTCTTAAACTCCTTTTCAACATCTCTCCTGTAACAGAATATGAACTTTGCTTCTCCCAATTCTACATAAGTTGTACTGCTTCAAGGAATCAGGGAGACATCTGTTACTCATTACTAATCAGAAAGACACACAGAGAGAGAGAGAGAGAGAGAACTTGAATATAGTAGGATGCTGTAGCTGGCTTGTATCATCTCCTGAAAGCTGACTGTTAAAGTTCTATTTGTCAAATTCTGTTCTAAGAACTTTACTAACTAACTTAATCCTCACAACAGCCTTTTGAGGTTATCATTCTTGTCCCCATTTTACAGACTGGAGGACACAGAAAGTGAGTTGCCAAAGATCATGTGGCTAAGCAACCAGTGACAGAATTGGGGTATAAACTGGGGCAGGCTGGTTCCAAAGCCTGCGTTCATAGCCACTGCCTCTTGAGGGCTCTTGAGAGGATTCAGTGACTTACATAAAGGGCTTGGCCCAGTGCTTGGGACTTAGTGATTGCTTGATAAATATTAGCTGTTTTTATTTATATAAGGGATTTTTAAGTTTTCTGAGGCCATGAGAATTTGATGAAAGCTGTGGATCCTTTTACACACACACACACACACACACACACTCACACATGATGCAACATTGGGGGATTCAGGGACTCTCCATCACTCTTTGAGCCCGGGTCTACCTTCTTGGGCCACATATCCTAAGTCAGTCAGCTGCTCCTCCTTCCCCACACAGTCTTTGAGCAATCCAAAGATAGTGATCGAATTTCCTTTGTCTCACTTTTCCTAGGGGATCACCCACATTTCTCGCACACCTCGCCTCTCTGAGGACTGAGCTTGCATGTCCCCCGCCCAGGCACTCGCTCCCCTGGGCATGTCCTCTGCTGCACTTTCCTTTCTCACAGTGTGGGGTCCAGAATTAGGTTGTGTTACAGACTTCCTCATTTCTCCTGATCTCTCTGCCAACTGAGACTTTTTCTCCTCTCATTTTGCCTCTGGTGTCCTGCCTCCGGGGGCCTGTACAAATTCTGTGGCAGCTGGGATATAAAGTTGAGCTATAGTTTTAACATTGCTGACTTCACACACACCCCACTATACACCTTACACACACAAAGTAGGAAAAGAATTCTGAATTTGTGAGCCAGCTTCTCGATGTTTCTTTTGATTCATCTTTAACTTCAGTGACCTGGAGACATCTATTTTGGCCTCCGCCTGCCTTTTAAATCCTCCTTGTACCTCTGTCCTCTTTCTTAAACCCCCTTTCCCCTGCCAAGCCTGTCTGCTCTCCAGGCCTGGAGTTCAGCTCTTACTCAGACCCAATTCAAGAGAACAGCAACTAACAAAAATTACTGAGCCTTCCTCTCAGCATGAAATTTTGTATGTGTTATCTCATTTCACTAAATAAACCCACACAAGTCTATGAAGTTCAGGCTTCAAGGGAAACCGAAGCTCAGAGAGGTTATGTATCTTGCCTACAGCTTCACAGCTGATAACTGGCTAATAACTTGCTGATAACTTGCATGATTTTTCTTACGTGTTTCCTTTACCTGCATAATGGCATCTGATAGTGGCCTGACCCATTGTCCCTTCCCTGGGTGTTTGCATTTTTTCAGTGGGTTTTAGGAGTTTACTGTGTTTATAAGACTTAAAGGGATTTCAGTCACTGGGCGTTGGGGAAAGAAATTCTTGCGGGTGGAGGATCTTCCCAGATTTCACAAATGCTGCCACACAGATCTCTCCTTCCCCCACTAGCCTGGTGGCTCACTTCCCTTCCTCCAACCTCAGGAGGAAATGGGGCTATGAACATGCTTAGAGAAAATAAAGCCAGCCTTCCTTCCAGGGGTCCCTGAGCTGGATTTCCGATAGTCCCGAAAAACCCTTTACATAAGAAACGCAGTTAGGCATCTTTCCAGCTTCTGTGGCTTACTAGCGGCCCCTAGTGGCCAGTGGCTCCAAGTGCCACGAGCTGTGAGCCCCGTCTTCTGTGCTCTCTATCCTCTGGCTGCGTGCCCTGTAGTTTTAAAATGCATACTGCATTAATTCCCATTCAACATGTTTTGCAGTATTGGGACGGGGAAAAAAAAATACCAGCAGAGTCTAAAACTCTGGTCAGAGAGGGTTTTACAATGGGTGATCTAATCTATAAAATCAGTAGCTCAGACCATCACTAAAGTTTTTCCCTCTTTTTAACATTCCTGTCCATAAACCTGGGAGGTAGACAATAGCATTATCCCTGTTTAGCTTCTGGATAAACTGAGGTTCAGAGAGATTAAGTAGTTAGGTCTCACCCTGGTTAGCAGGAAAAAACACCCAGGTTTGTGTGGCCACAGGTCTGTGTGAACACAGGCTCTGACCTTTGCCAGGGAAGCCCAAGGCAGCACCTGTGTAGTTTATCGGGATAGCGGTCTGGTCTTGGGAATAGTAAGGGAAACTAGCATGAAATAGTTCATTCTGTGCGGGGCACATGCTAATCCTCCTATGCAGAACACCCAGTTCATTCTTCCTAGCCACCATGTAAGATAAACATCTTCAGTTGACAAATGTGAATTGGGACTGTTAGCAAGGTCAGACCTGCCAGAGGTCATACAGTTGAGCTGGGAATACAGGATCTAGGTTGTTTGAAACCAAAGCAATCGCTTTAATTCATCTTAATGTTTTATGTGCTTGTCCTTTTTGTAGCAGACCCAGGTTGTTGGTCCTTTGTCCTCACCCGCCTGAAACATTCCCTTCCTCCTCCTGACCAGCTGAGGGTTAATGAGAGTTTTAGCTGATAAGAGTTCGGGGGGTGGCCCTGGCCGGTTGGCTCAGTGGTAGAGCGTCGGCCTGGCGTGCAGAAGTCCCAGGTTCGATTCCCGGCCAGGGCACACAGGAGAAGTGCCCATCTGCTTCTCCACCCCTCCTCCTCTCCTTCCTCTCTGTCTCTCTCTTCCCCTCCGCAGCGAGGCTCCACTGGAGCAAAGATGGCCCGGGCGCTGGGGATGGCTCCTCGGCCTCTGCCCCAGGCGCTAGAGTGGCTCTGGTCGCAGCAGAGCGACGCCCCGGAGGGGCAGAGCATCGTCCCCTGGTGGGCAGAGCGTCGCCCCCTGGTGGGCATGCCGGGTGGATCTCGGTCAGGCGATGCGGGAGTCTGTCTGACTGTCTCTCCCCGTTTCCGGCTTCAGAAAAATACAGGAAAAAAAAAAACACCTACGTCTTCTTATTTAAGAAAGAAAGAAAAAAAAAGTTCGGGGGGGGGGGGCGGTGGAAGTCTGTTGGTCAGTGCCCCTCAGAACATAGACTTGGTAGTTGGGAGAAAGTCCGCTCCTGTTTGTGTGTCTGATGCACTCAGATACCCCCTCCAACGGCTAGCCAGTCACCTCCTGCAGTCTGGTGGGATCTCAGTTAGGGAGGCAATGGCGACAGTGCAGGGAAGGTCATGAGGCAGGCTTTGGGGTCAAGGGGACAGTGCAGCAGTTTCTAAACCATTCAGGACTCAGTTTCCTCATTCACTAAGTGGATACAATAGTGCCTACCTCGGGGCGGTTTCAGGAATGAAATAAGATTAAGATATCTGATACAGGTATTTGTAATACAGCACCTGCCACAGGGTAACTCTCGTCACTGTCTTGATGAGCAAGGGAACACACAGTGACTTGATATGGTTCTTGGGCAGGTCACCAACAGTAGCATGGAGAGTCCTGGCCTCTTGTTTGGTGTTAGCAGGTGAGAGTTGGTTGTTACTTTGCCGCAGAAAGCAACGGTTGGAGCAAGAACAATGTACTGATGGAAGACAGCCAAAGCAAAGAAGTCCCCCTTCCATTGGGACACAGTGGTGGGAGGAGATGGTGACAAAGCCTTTATCCAGAGCCCTGACACCCAGATCCCTTGCCAGGAGAGTATTGAGTCTTGAGAACAACAAGGGACACCGCCATGAAGGAATTAATTTGCCTCGAAAGGAATTGCCATGACTTAATGGCTTTATCGGCTCGTTGGTTTTTAGCCCATTGATTTCCGCTTACTGTACTTCAGGGCTGTGTAGGAGCTGTGCCGTTTCTGTTCCTCGGGACGTCGATTAGCAGTATCCCTCCTCATCTGGCCTGGCGTCTGGCCCTCTCAGGTATGTCACCATTCCTTCGTTGCCCGCTTTCTGTCCTCATTTCCCCCATCTCGGTGATGGGGCTGGACGCATGCACGTGGTCCAGGCAAATCCTCTGGTTCCTCGCTAATTGGAAATAATGATGTTAGACGGATCAATGAAGCGACCTCAGTCTAGGGCTCTTTAACCACACCCTGGCTTTAGAATTTGTTTTCTTACAATCAAGCTTTGGAAAAAACTCTTATTTTGGGTTTGTTTGTTTGTTTTTGGACGATTGCTCTATTTAACCACACTGGAAGTTTTTTTAGGAATTTTTTTTTTCAAACATCAATACGCACTGGAGTCAGCTGGGATCTTGTTTAAAGGACATTTCTGGGCCCAAATATTTTGAGTCAGTAGGTTGTTGCTTCCCTCACCCCCTTTTTAAATTGAGGTAGCTTCGCATGACTTAAAATGAATCATCCTCAAGTGAACGATAGATACAGTGGCATTTAGTATATTCACAGTGTTGTGCAATCATTCCCTCTATCTGATTTCAAAACATTTTCCCCAGCCCCAGAGGAGACTCCATATGCGTTAAGCAGTCACTTTCCAACCCCCACTCCTCCCCAGCCCTTGGTGATCACTCGTTGGCTTCCTGTCTTTGTGGAAATATCTACTCTGGCTATGTCACGTGGTTGGGATGGTCCAGTATTTGTCTTTTGGCATCTGGCTTATTTCGCTTTGCATAATGTTTTGAGGATCATACGTGTCTCATTACTATATTCCTTTTTCATGGCTGAGTAATATTCCACTGCATACACAAACCCCATTTTATTTATTCATTTAAACAGGAGCCTCCCTTTGTTCTGCAGCAGCTGATTTTTGGTCCACACTTTGGGAATCACTAGCAGTAGTTTGCCCCAGGAAACCTGGTACTTTGGGGGAGTAGAGTTTGGAGATAAACCTAGCAATAGATGACCAGAGGATGTCCAGCCAGGCAGGACAAAGCATTTAATCAGGGTATAGAGAAAGACCCAGACAAACTGTACAGTGAAATGTGGGTAAGAGAGACTTGTATTTGCATCCCAACTGTGTTGACAGTGGGCAGGTTAACTCTCTGATTGTCCTGTTCCTCATCTGTAACACGGAATAACATCACTCTCATAGCATCATTGTTTGGATGAAATGGAATCATGCATAGGACTTTGCACAGAGGGAGTAAAGTGCAGCCCAGAGTGGCCATGATTTTTATTACTTTTCCAGAAAGGGAGTGATGAGCAGTGGGAGACTAGCATGGGTAAGTCGAGCAGACAGAGGGAACTGCTGTCGGCAGGGTTGGCTGCTGTCCCAGGATCCCACAGCATAACTCAGAAGAAAGAGCAAGACATGGCCGTTGGTGTGGGAGAATCAGGAGACCCACTTCCAGCCCGGGGTTACAGGGTCCCAGAAATAAGGCGGGACATTGTTTTTAAAATCAGACCAACTGTCAGAATGGAAACAGTCCCAAGTCTCCACTGATCAGTATTGTCATTGCTGGTTTGCTGGTCTGATCTCCCCCCTGGACTGTGAGTGCGGGCTGGGCAGGGGCCAGGCCTGTCTTTCCCACTCCTCTGTTTCCAGCGCACGTGTAGAGTATGCAGTCAGTAAATATTCCTTGCATGGATGAATGGATGGTGGATGACGGATGGATGGATGAATGCTGTGTTACCTCCCCATTAGCTGAGGAGTCCTTAAATTCTTCTGAATCAGTCTCATGTCTGTTAGAGTTATAGACTCTGCCTGAGGTTCCCGTCTATGAGACCGTGTGGAAATCTGCCCTAACATTCTTAAAAATGTGCACACCTCTCGATTCAGAGCTTCTACTTCTAAGTATTTAACCTAAGGAAATCCTTAGAGAAAGATTACGGCTCAAGAATATTAATTATGTGATTATTTCAAACAGCAAAAGCAGTGGGAATGACTTGCTAGCCCGCAGAAGGGGGATTGGTTAACTACAGAGTGTTTCAAAGCCATGCAAATAATGAAGAAGAGCGTTTAGTAACATGAGACAGTGTGCAAATTACATAGTTAGTGAAAAGCAAGTCACGTGACAGTAGTTTGATATAACACCACTCTGTGTGAGTGAGTGTAACACCGGAAGGACATATACTCAAATATTACCTGTTGCTCTAATTAGAGGTCATCTTATTTTGGGGGCTGTTTGAGCTCTTCTGTCATTTCCAGTGTTTTTACATTAAACATGTGATCAAATAAGAAATCATGAATATTATTAAGGACTGTTTCTGATAAGAATTTGGGTCTTAGATCTCTGCACATAGTATTGAACAGTTTCCTCTATCAGGATTGGGAAGCTATGGGGAGGGGCTGGGACCAGGCACCAGGGAAGGCTTCTGCGTCTTTCCGAGAGTAAGGCTTGTTGTTCGTGTTTTGCCAGAAGAGAGGATACCCAGCACCCGCTTCTGTGTCCTGCACTCTAGCCTCTTCTGTTTGTTAGCCTTAAATGCCCCCCGGCTGTCATAGCTTTTGGTTTACATGGAGACTGGATGCACACTGTGGGCTCCTAACTACTGAGATAATCAGCCACACACTGATTTCAAGAAGATACATTTAAACCTTGCATGGGCCAGGCAAATGGCTTCTGTCCTATGTTCCAGGAAATCAGAGGGACTTCTGGTCTGAGAAAGAGCAAATGGAACAAGCACTTCTGTTGAAAGGGAAACACAATAACAACTCTTGAGTGCTGGCCTTTCAGATTTTCAGTTAACTGACTACAAGTACACCCCCTCCATCCAGCTATAAGTCTTTCTTCCCGGGTCAAGCAGCTCTATCCAACTTCATCTTTGCAGTGAGGTTTTGCCCAGACGCTACCTGGCTCTTTATACCAACATGTGTCCTCTGGTTGCCCCTGTGGGATTCTTCAGTGTGTTGGCATCCTAAATATAGATATGATTTGGGATCGTGCTGGGACCTCTACAGAATTTGCAAATCAGCAGTGGAGATATTATAGTGATATTTTAGGGAGGGGGGAGGAGCTAAAGAGGACAGGCAGGGAGGAGCACCTGAAGTGACATGAGATGCAGTTAGACAGATGGACAGGAGCTCTTCAGGATAAAGAGGACACACTGTGGGAGGCAGAGGGTGCAGTCTCTGAAAACCCACCCAGGCCAGAGGGATCTCACTGTGTGGCAGGAAAAGTCCTTATCCCTACTTAGGGGAATTCAGCGTAGGCTAATCTTTCTATTTGCAACATGGAGGGTGTGCAGAGATGTTGCAAGAATTAGATAACAAAGGAGCTTGCAGTCTGTACTCAGGAGCTGTGCAGTTTATCCTATAGCTCAAAGGTTGTCATGGAAGGATTATAAGCAAGGGAGTAACGTTTAGCAATATGTGCACCTGTTATTTCTATTCATCTGTGAATTCCCTCAAGGCAAGGTTTGATTTTGAGTCACCTCAGTGATTGCCAATATTTATCATAATGTTTATAATAATAGCTGTTTTTATATTTATTGTAATAGCTAACCTTTCATCAAGTACTTATTATGAGTCTGATACTATACTAAGTGCTTCATATAGTGTATTAGTTAGGATTCTCTAGAGGAACAGAACCAGTAGGCAATCTCTCTCTCTTTCTTTATATAAAGAGATTAATTACAAGGAATTGGATCATACAATTACTGAGGCTGAGAAGTCCCAAGATCTGTAGTCAGCAAGCTGGACACCAGGAGAGCCCATGTGTTTGCTGCATGCAGTCCTTATTCTGAAAGCCCAGGACCTAGGCAAGCCAATAGCATGAGTTTCAGGCTGAAAGTTGGCAGACTTGAAACAAACAAAAGCCGATGTTTTGGTCTAAGTATGGAGGCCAAAAAAACCAATGTTCCAGCTCAAGTAGGTTTTTTGTTTTGTTTTGTTTTGTTTTCCAGGCAGGAGGAATTTCCTCCTATTTGAGGGAGGATCAGTCTTTCTCTAGCCCTTCAACTGGCTAGGTGAGGCCCACCCACATTAGACAGGGCAATCTGCTTCACTCAGTCTACTGATTCAATTACTAATTGCATTCACAAACAGTTGTAGACACACCCAGAATAGTGTTATCGGGGCACCCTTCCTCTGCCCTCACCACCATGCCCCCGTCAAATTGACATAAAATAAACCATCACACATGGATTATATCTTTACCTTACACAACGATCTTGAGGGTTATTTCTAATTTTCTTTTTATTTTAAAGGCGAGGAAACTAAACCTTAGAAGGGTTAAGTCATGTCCATGAATAACATTGGCTGGTAAATGATAAGGCTGGGATTTCAACCCAGGCAAACTGATTCCTGGGGCCACATCCTTAACTGCTATGCTGTAAGAAATGTTTTAAAATTAATTTTTGGGGACCTCCTAAATATAGGAAGTTAACAATATAATTTTTAACAATTGATTAATTATATTAGAAATTCACTAATTTCAACAAAATGAATAAATAAATGCACAGTTAATACCTGCCTTTCCAAGAATTCATGTGTTCAATTTCTTTCCTGATTGTAGAGAAGAAAGACAAGATACAGTGAGCAGAGGGCAGCGTAGCGAACATCGGTGAACATGGTAGAGACTTCAGTTTCTCTTTCACAATGAGTGTCCTTGTCATAACATTTGCATTTTAGCGGAAGAAAAATTAGTACTTTCAGAGGTGGAGGCAGCCAGGGCTCTCAGTATGAAGATATCTGTATTGTGAAAAGTGGAGACAAGTGTAACCAGCTCACAGTCAGACATGATTCTTGGAAGGAATCCTGCTGTGAAATCATTTTCTGGGAATTGTCTTGAGTGTGTTCAAATGAGGTTAGAGTTGGCTAAATGCATCCCAAAGTCTCAGAAGTCATAGGCTCTGTGGGTTGATCATCCCTAATAAAGTGGCATATCCAAAACCCAGAATGCAGATCGAATCCTGCTTTCCTATTGATTAGCGTGGTTTCCTGAGATACCCTTTAGTGAAGCATTACGATATTTTCTCCCTCTCCCACTGAGTTGTGTGGATAATTCTGATTTTTGAAATATATGCCAACATGTAGGAGAGTGCTCTGAATTTGAAGAGTTGTTTTGGAAAAGCAAGTTTACCTTCACTGTTTATTGTAAGTTGTCACATTTGTTGCCTAAGTTTCCTCAAAGCAGGACACACCTGGATCTATAAGAAAGCATGGAGGAAACTTCTTGATTAAGGTGCTGGGATTCATTTAATATCCTGTTGACCCAACTGTTTTATATCTTGTCAAATAGACATTGATTGATTGGAATACTATGTGCACAATGAAATATTATTCAGCCTTAAAAAAGGAGGAAATCCTGCCATCAGTGACAAAATGAATAAATCTGAAAGGCATTATGGGAAGTGAAGTCAACCAGACAGAAAGACAGAGAAAGACAAATACTTTATGGTATCACTTATGTGTGGAATCTAAAAAAATTTAGAACTCGTGGAAAGCAGAGAGTAGAATGGAGCTTCCCACATCGAGGGAAATGGGGAATAAACTTTCAGTCACAAGATGAACAAGACCCCAGGAGCTGATGTATTACATGGTGATTATAGTTGTTAACACTGTATCATGTCATTGAAATTTTCTGAAAGTAACGTAAGTGTTCTCATAAAAAAAAAAATATTTGAGGAATTAGATGGTGTGAATCCTTTCATTATCTTTACATATATATTATATCTAATCATCACATTGTAAACTTTAAATATATTGCTATTTTACTTGTCAATTATACCTCCATAAAGCTGGAAGAAAAGAGAAATATTTGCATAATTAAGATTGACTGAGCTGAGAGGAATGTTGGGACTTTAGCAGCCCAGGCTTATAGAAAAGGATGGTCTGAGAATGGCTCATCATCTAATTTGTCTTACCCAAGAGGCAGCTCCAGGCTAGAAGAAGACCAGTGTTCACCACTTCAGGGAATTCACCGTAGGCATTTTTTTTTCTTTTTTTGCAAAGAACTGAGCCCATTCAAAATGGTTGAAGTAAAGGAGAGTTTTGAAAGTTCATAGGGGCAACTATCTCCTCAGCTTGAGAAAGATGTACGCTTTGCTGGAAAGGTTCTTAGGCTTGAGTTTCCTCCTTTGTCTGTATTTCTCTCTTCCTTGTTGTATTAAAAAAATGTTGATTAGTTTCTCTGTAACACAACTTATGAGGACAACTTGTCAGCAAGAACACAGATGAAAATGAAGTCCATCCACGAGTGCTCATGACCTTTCAGGGAAAACATACCCTGGTGTTTGATTATAGCGTTTTCTTTTCTTTGTTCCACCTCTCAAGGCAGAGCACTGATTATGTGCTGGCCCACTGGTGGCTTGGCTTGGCTTTCCTTGTCTTGTCTTTGATGACTGCTGGGCTGCATAGTGGGCTATGTCTTGTCGTGGCTCACAGGCTAGAATATACCCACCTTCGTTTGCCTTTTCAGCAGGGGTTGGGGAAATTTCTCTGAGAAGGAAATATGAGCTTATTCATATCCCAACGTCATATCCCACAACCAGTCTCGGGATGTCCTCTTCTTTAAGCAGTGACATCACGTTGAGCTGTAGAGGTGTCATGTGTTGGCTCCCTGTCATCAATATTAAGCAGAACTCAAACCAGTGGCTGAGAGTTGGGGTGACAGTATTTAGACGGAACAAAGAGATTGGAATGTGTGTGGTCACCAGTCCAGCAGGCTTGGGTTCAGAACAGCATCCCAGTCTTCTCAGAATGGGAGTAGGTGTGCAAGCAGGAATGAAGAGAGAGGTTCTGTCAAACGGATGGGCCAGTATAACACGCACGCGCGTTATAGGAGGAGGCAGATGACTTAGGGCGATGACTACAAAATCTATAAGATGTATCCAGATCACCTGGGAGTTTGATGTCAGGACACCCACCCGATCTAGTAATCTGCTGAGAGAATTCTTCTGACCATCAAACTCAGGTGATGGAGTGCAGGGAGGGTCAGGTTCGCAAACCTCTAGCTTAGCCCCAGCTTCCTGCACAGACCAGATCTGAGCCAGCCTGCCGCCCCCAGAGCCGGGTCCTCTCCCTCCCAGGCTGGGGCTCGTTTCTTCATATCCACCGCTGTCCTGGTAGTCAAAGGAGAATATCACAAAACGTTTTTCTATCAGAGAAATGGGGTTTGTCTTGGTGTAATGATGGGTGTGTATACCTGACTGTCAGGCTAAGAAGGGCTCAAGTGGATATCTTGGGAGATTAAATTTTGGATCTATGTGTCCATAATAAATGGGCTATACTAGTCAGAAAAGGTTAGATTTTAATAAATTTTTTTCCCCTGCCTGACCAGGCAGTGGCACAGTGGATGGAGCATCGGACTGGGATGCGGAAGACCCAGGTTTGAGACCCCAAGGTCGCTAGCTTGAGCAAGGGCTCATCTGGTTTGAGCAAAGCTCACCAGCTTGAGCCCAAGGTCGCTAGCTTGAGCAAGGGGTTACTCGGTCTGCTGAAGGCCCGCGGTCAAGGCTTGTATGAGAAGGCAATCAATGAACAATTAAGGTGTCACAATGCGCAAGGAAAAACTAATGATTGATGCTTCTTATCTCTCCGTTCCTGTCTGTCTGTCCCTGTCTATCCCTCTCTCTGATCTGACTCTCTCTCTGTCTCTGTAAAAAAAAACAACCAAAAAAAATAATAATTTTTTTTTCCCAATGGCATGAACAACACAAGTTTGTTTATTGCTGATGTTGCATATCTATGCTGGCTCTTCCGGGGCCCTGCTGTGAGCTTCCAGGACAAAACCTAGTGGCTTAGGCAGAGGGAAAGGAGAGAAAGGCAAAACATACTCTGGCTTTTAAAGCCTCCATCCCAAAGCGACACACATCAACATAGTTTCCGTTTCTTTAGCCAGGCCAAGCCCTTAAATCATGTAGGCGGAAGTGTAACCCTACTGTGGACCGGAGAGAAGAGACCCACACATAAAGCCTCGCACGGGGACATTGACTCCTTTTCTACGACATCTCCAGCATTTAGAACAATGACGCACATGATAGGTGCTTATAAACATGCGTTAAATCAAACAGAGAAAGGAATAGATATATGAAAGTAAAATAATTCCTACCACCCAGGGTTCACGTTGGTTCCCAGACACGGTTCTGAAATGATCTTTGTTAGAATATTTTAGGACCTAACCCCAGAAAGGACTACGTTTGGGACAATGGTCTTCAATATAGATTGTTTACAATGGGAGATCCGTGAGCTTCAGGGTAAGCTAGGCCGCATGAGTCCCTCATTGCATTTCATACTGGAACAGGGGTCATTACTTTCATGTCTCTACAAAGGGTATTTGGCAGGTCAGTTTGAACAGTTGTCTGATTCTCGGGATATTAAAGTGTGGAGGGTAGAGTGTGGGGTCATTCATGGATTTCACAAGAGAGCTAAGAATTAAACTGTCATACTGCAAATTAACTTTGCAGGAGGATGTCATGGGGGTCTCCTTTTAATCAAAATGATTGCAACTCTGGAGGGTGAACATTGCTCCTCACGTGAAAGGGCCAGACCCAGTGCGCACCAGTGACTGCCTTGGGGGAGCCTGGCTCCCGAATCCGCGGGCACAGAGAGTCACGGCCACTTCCAGGCTCCTGCTCTGTCCTCAGTCAGCGTGGGTCCTCAGAGCCACTTTCAGCCGAGAGAACAAACGCTTGCAAAGTGCCCCTTCCATTTCTGGGAAATCTAAAACCTGCCCGTAATTTGGCTAATGTGTAGTTGATCATGGGGAAGATAATGAGTAGGGGAGATTGAGGGAGCTGGGGACAGAGTTGCTAGGAGACAGATTTACTTCTCACATCCAGACAAATAGACTAAAGAAACAGTGTTAATGAAGTCTAGTTACTGACAATCTCAGTGCCAAGGAAACACAAACACAGAAGTAGCTGTCAGGGTGAAGAAGCAGCTGATGGAGTCAGGGGCTGGGGGAGGAGTGTCCACGGCTCAGTGCATGGTAGCAGTTCTTAGAGCAGATTTGCTGGTTAAAGCGGGTTCTTTTTATTTTTTTAAATTTTTTAAAAAACATTTTTAAAATTTATTTCAGAGAGGAGAAAGAGAGAAAGAGAGAGAGAGAGAGAGAGAGAGAGAGAAGGGGGGGTGGGAGGAACAGGAAGCATCAACTCCCATATATGCCTTGACCAAGCAAGCCCAGGGTTTTGAACCGGTGACCTCAGCGTTCCAGGTTGACACTTTATCCCCTGCACCACCACAGGCAGGGCTCTTGATGGAAATGGCATAGCACATCTGCATAAAGAAGGTGGTCAGTAAATGTTAGTTAAAATAATTATTAGTCTTATAAGTATGTGTGTGTACATAATAAGTTACTGTTAGTCTTGTCTTCTTATGGATTCCAGTTCTTCCACTAACTGCAAACATGTCTTCTGTTACTAGTTAAAACATTTATGAGCCTTTGTATCCTTCTACCTCCTCTCCAGAGATTGTTGTAAGAATCGGTGAGGGCAGGGGTGTGTAAGCGATGTATAAACTTCAAGGACTTTTATGTCCTCAATGATCATAAGTCTCCTCATCACTATTGCTAACAACCACTCGCAGGACCCAAGAGGGATTTTTTTACAGAGATCTTGAGGCTCCTTCTCTGCTGCTTGCTCCTTTCTCGGAGCCTCAAATCACATTCATCTGAGCAGCCAGCCATGAACTCTGATCTCGGCTCCCTCAACCCAGTAAAACTGCTGCTCTCCGCTTGGCTCTCTCTCTCTGCACTGCGGTTTGGAAAATTGCAAGAAGAAAGTTGGTGTGAGCGGGAGGGTTTCCCTCTCTGGAGGCTCATAGACCAACCGGCACTGGTGTTGGCCAGTGTCTGAAAACAACTGTTTGATGTGTTTTGTTCAGCTTCTGCAGCAGAGATGAAGTCTGCTACCAGCCACTCCACTGAGGCTAGAACTTCTAGCCTCCTGATGTTTTTACTTTATTCTGCTAAATGACGCAGCAAACAAACAATTCTCTAACATAAACCAAAAAGTTAATAAAATAGTGACACCTTGAGATACGTTCTATGAAACAAACAAATGTTGGCAGTGAAAGAGAGATGCGAGATGGGGAGGGAGGGAGGGAGGGCAGGGTTTTAGAAGGGGCTGTGCTGAAGATGTTTAGGGTTGTGATTTAAATGATGAGGCAGATCTTGCTTATGGGAAGCAGAGGTAGGAGGGGAGAACAAGAAAGCATTCTAAATAGAAGCATGGGTTGCCAAAATTTATGCCGCACACACGAGAACTCGAGGATTTCATGTAACCCGAGTGCTGTGTTTTAAAATAGAGAACTCATTATAAGTGCTACCAAGAGAGAGGGGTTCAGAGACCTTGAAAGGGGTGGGATGAAGAAGCCAAGGCTGTGGGTAGGTGTTGAGTATAGGGCAGCGTTTTTGGGTACAAGTGCTATCTGCAAATACCTGACGGGTGCCAGGGAGGGGACTGAGGGAGGGGACTGCCAACACCCGGGTGCATGGTTTGGCAAACCACAGCCCAAGGTTCAAGTCCAGCCACACAGCCTGCAAACGAAGGGTGGAATTTTTTTAATTACCTTTTTGAATGATTACATTTTAAATGGTTATATTAGTACAGTAAATCCTCACTTACTGTTGTCGCTAGGTTCTGTGACTTTAAGCCAAATGACTTATAACAAAACCAATTTTTCCTATAGGCTAATTGATATAAACAGGAGTTAAGTTCCTACGGCATCTCATCAACTTTAGCATTCAACGGTGTTGTGCAAAAACAATGTTAAGTGAGGACTTGTTGGGCCTGTGTGATAAACCAATTTTGTCACTTGGCCCACAACGCTTGAACTCTTTATTATCTGGCCCTTTAAGGACATGTTTGCTGACCAGCTCCTTTAGATCAATTGCAGAATTTAATTTGCTGTGTCTATAGAAATGAGTAGCAAATTGGAATTAAAAGTTTCCTGAAGGGAAAGGTATTTTCTTAGCTGGGATGCTGGAGGGACCTTCCTCCAGCATGTGTTCTCCTTAGCCCGCATCTCAGACTGGGTAGTTTTCTGCTTATCCAAGAGAGAAGACAAGCATTTGGCTTCTTAAGGAAGAGTTGGGAGGTGCTGAGCCAACTAGCTAAGAATTTGATTCTTTGAAATTGGACCGTTTTCTATTTGGCTGAGACAATCGTTTGATTTGAGAGCAGCCAATTAGTGACTGTAACTAATACATTGTTTCACTGAATTAAATTATTTTATGGTCCGTCCATCTGGAGTCAGAGCACAGATAAAATGCTGGAGGAACAGATCAGAGGTGAATCAGTTACTGAATCACCACTGACCAGGGGGAAATTGGTTCACGGTCGAATAAACTAGGCGTGCTTTCCAGAAACTAGGTAATGAGCGCAGGCACTTCAAAAGGAGAATACTAATGTCAGAGCTGTCTTTCCAAAGCAAACACCAAAAAAAGTGATGGAACATCCTGGAATGTGGTATTGACTTCATTCATTTGTTTATCAAATAAAGAGCTCATAGTCTAATGAGGAGATAGGGAAACAAAATAGTAAATACAGGATATTCACTTCGATTTTGTAAACATGCTGTTATGTCTGTAGCACTACAAAATATAGAACAGGCATGAACTTGGCTTTGAGGCTTTGAGGAAGGTTAGAGAAAGTTTTCCGGAAAAGGTGGCACTTGGATGAAATCTTAAAGAATGGTTCTGTTACGGGACAAGGACCATCCCGGAGCAGGTCAGCCTCAGGCCAACCCGTAGTGTGTGGGTTCTTGACTTCGTGCAGGAAAAATTTCATGACACGAACCCAGGTGGCGTTGAGAGTATGTGCATCAAAGCTGGGGGCAGTGAAGCAAAGGAAGGGCTTACGGTAGAAGAAGCATCAGGAGAGAGTGTAGGTGGGGCTCTGCTTTGGCTCCCTAGAAACGTTAGGTGATAGGACAGAAGCGAGCCAAGGCGGGGCTGCTGTTAGCTCATGGAGAGTCTGAGAAAAGGGGGCCTGGGAGGCAGGCTCAGGGGGTGAGCCCAGGATGAGCTACTGCTGCTGCTGCTCCCCAGCCTGCAAGTTTCTTGGAGACCTTTAAGAGTTTAGGAGAAAGAAAGGAAAAACTTTATGCCCAAGAAGGAGCATGGGCATCCTAGTCTACAGCAAACCTAGCGTGGGTCTTTGTTTTGAAGGTTTTGATCTTTCTTGTGAGTGGTGGAGAGATTTAGGGAATGGTTTCAGCAGAATATTCACCACCTTTCCAGGTGTGTCCTTCAGTGTGTTGATCCATCAAAATGAGTGAATAGGTGAGGTTAGGATTATTCTTTGGTTGGCTTGACTGTTTTGCTTTTATCTTGGGTCTGTCTGGCTCTAACCGGGTTTTTGTTACTTGTTTCCGTCTTTGGGTTTGGCCGGCACAGATAGCATTAATTGGGTCTCTGTCCTCTATCTCCCTGATCAGGGTGATTTAAGCTATCTATTCTCCAGCCAGAGAGGAGAAGCATCAACCCCTTGTTCTCAAGTGTCCTTGGTTAGGGAAGATAAGGTCTTGCGGTTCACTAGCTGCCAGTAAATTGGTCAAACTGTTCGGCCTTGTTTAATTCTCTTGTCTCAGTTTACCCATTCCACCGGCCCAGTAGTTCTCCCAGCTTCTTACCGTCCTGCCTCCGTTCAGGGTTCTCCGGATGAAGAAGTAGGGCAGCCGTGCAGGTATGTGGAAGGCTTTGGCAGTCGAGAAGCAGAGCCTCGAGAAAATGTCGTGCAATCAGGAAGCTTTCGGGAAGTTGTATTTTACTAGATCCGAGCATGGGACACTGATGCTGAAGTGTCAAAACCCAGCAGGGCCCCACGTTGTGAAGGAGTTTGAATTTCACCCTCAGGGCAGTGGGGAACTGCGGAAAGATATTAACAGTGACATGATTACATTTAAATTTTAAAAAGATTCTCCTGGTAGCACAATGGGGAGCGAAGTGGAGCAGAATAAGACCAGAGCTTGGGGGTAGATGTTAAGATGGCTGTTGCAGTTATCCAAATGACAAATGACAGTGATGTAGGCAGTAGCAAGGGTGATGGGAAGGGGGGATGAAACGCCAGGGAGGTCAAATCCACAGGATTAATCATTGAGTGGATGTGTGCAGGGAGGAGGAGAGAAATCAAGGATACCATTCAGATGGATCCTAAGTGAGATGGCCACTCCAGGACAGGTGCATAAATAATTAAAAGCAAGGGGATGGATGATTAGCCATATAAACCATACTGGGAACCAAGCGAGCAATAACTTGGCAATCAGTGAAGGCTTCATGGAAGAAGTGGTATTTAAGATAAAAGAGAATCAGAGCTGTCTGTCCCACTCATCACCACACCTACCTCTGGGGAGGGGAGAAGGACTGGAGATTGAGCTCAATGGTCAATGGGTGATGATTTAATCAACCGTGTCTATGTAATGAAACCTCCAATAAGGAGTGGGTTCAGAGAGCTTCCGGGCTGGTGAAAACATGGAGGTACTGGAAGAGTAGCACCCCAGGGGGAGGGCATGGGGCTCCTCACCCCTGTCTCTTGCCTTGACCTCTGTATCCCTTCTGTCTGCCTGTTCCTGGGTTACACCCTTTTATAATAAACTAGTGCTCTAGTCAATAAAATGTTTTCCTGAATTCTGTGAGCTGCTCTAGCAATTTAATCAAACCAGAAGGCGGTGGGGGGTGGGGGGTGGGGAGGGAGTATCTTGAGAACCTCTGATTTATAACCAGTTGGTCAGGAGCACAGGTAACAACCGGGCTTGTGACTGGTGTCTGAAGGGCAGGGGTGACAGAGGGCAGTCTTATGGTCCTGACCCCTTAACCTGTGGAATCTGATGCTGTCTTGGGAAGATCATGTCAAAATTGAGTTGAGTGGTAAGGACACCTACCTGGTCCTGAGAATTGCTTGTTGGCCCGGGAAACTCACCGCACCCCACCCCACACTGTAGTTGGTATCAGACCCAGTTCTCAGTATTTGTTGAATGAATGGATGCTATTCAGTGGTTGAATTCTGGGATGTTAGAATTTAAGTGCCCTTAAGAGACTAATTTAACCATCACAATTGGTTAATTGAGTTTCCAAAATTGGAGTATGACTTACCTATATGTTTTAAATTGTGTTTATTCACATTGGCCAAAGCATTCATTTTGGCAATAGAGAGCAATGTATGGATGATAGAATATCCATGTCTATAAGAGACTGATAACAATTTTACTTGTACATGGGAAGTGTATATATTATTTTACATGTTACTGTCATTTAAATTTTTACCCCTAGCACTTTGGAAAATGACTTAAGATTCACTTGCTGATCTTGAATCCTCAGAGGCTGAATGCAAACTCTAAATTGGAAGAAAATCTTGTGGTTTTTGTAAGCATGCCAAAAATAGCATTAGGTTTTATTCATTACTTCCTCCTCATTTTATCTTCAAGATACTATTACCTGCACAATTGCAACAGCCTGGTAACTGTCCCCACTTTTCTAGTTTACTTTCTACAGTATTTTCTACCTATGGACAATTGAATCTTTGTAAGTCTCAGCTTTGGTCATGTATTGCCCCATTTAAATTCTTTATCCTGTCTTCAAGTGGCCTCAAAGGGAAGCCTAAAGTACTTAACCTGGCCCTAGACAATCTTTCCAGCTTTAGTCCTGCTTATTAAAAGTGTGTAGAGAGCCTCCTGACCCATGAACCAGTGCTTCTCAAACTTTAATGCATGAATGAGTCACTTGGGAGATCTTGGTACAGTACAAATTCTGATTCAATAAGTCCAGAGTGCACACCGGGTTCTTGCCTTTCTAACAAGTTCTTAGTGATGCTGATAAAACTAATCCAGTAGCCCTAGCTGTTTGGCTCAGTGATAGAGCATCGGCCTGGCATATGGATGTCCTGGGTTCGATTCCTGGTCAGGGCACACAGAAGAAGTGCCCATCTGCTTCTCCACCCTTCCCCCTCTCCCTTCTCTTTCTCTCTTTCCCTCTTGCAGCAGTGGCTTGATTGGAGCAAGTTGACCCCAAATGCTGAGGATGGCTCCATGGCTTCTGCCTCAGGTGCTAAGAAGAGATCAGTTGCTGAGCAACAGAGTAACACCCCAGATGGGCAGAGCATCACCCCCTAGTGGGCTTGCCAGGAAGATCCCTGTTGGGGGGGCATGTGGGAGCCTGTCTCTCCTCCTCTCACTGAATAATAATAACTAAAAAAAAAATAGTCCGGTAGGTGGGCCCCAACAACATTATGCCCTTCCCCTATGTATACTCCTCACATTTCATTGTTATGTGTTTAGTAACTGTCTCTCCTTCACTGGAGCATGTGGCCTTGAGGGCCACATCAGATCTGTCGGTTTCCCTGTTCAATCCTTTGGCATCTATCAAAATGACTCTGGAATTCTTCATACTCTAGCTGTGGACAGGCCTCAATTTACCCCTTCCCCTCACACTGCAGTCAGTGAATTGAATCCAGAAAGTGGCCTTCCCAGGGTCGCACTGTGAGTGAGTGCAGAGCTGGGACGAGGAGCTGGTCTCTGATAGAAATACGTAGGGCGGAACAAAACTTCAACTTAGCGTTCTTAGGAAAAGTAGCACAGTATTCAGAACGTGCCCCCAGGTATTGGATGCTTAGCACAGAACTCCCACTGCCAAGCCCTTTGGCAAACTGCAAATGTCTAAGAGAAGACAGGAAACACCCCCGGGGCATTGCTCAGAGTCCACGAGTCTCCACAGTGAGACTAACAGCTTATCGGATAACTAGAGTGTAACCAATTGAGAAGGATTGACCTAATTCTGCCTTTTTAATTACCTTAATTGTATGCATCAGGTAATTAATTGAATGACTTAGTGATTACAGATGCTTTTTCTATCTCCAGCCAGGATGGGAACAAGTGGCATCAGAAACATAGGTGGGGAAGAAGGAGCTACGAGGGCCTGGGCCTTTTGATGGCGTCTGGATGAACCCCACGTTGTAATACAAAACTCACCATGGGGTTTTATATCTGAGCAATGTATTTGTCTCTCCAGAAGGAGGAAAACACTGGGAATTCCCCAAAATACCTTCTAGGAATAAATCAGCATTTCTCAGTTTGGGCACGATTGACATTTTGGGCCAGATAGTTTTTTATTTTTATTTTAGGGACCTATCCTGTTGACTGTAGGACCTTTAGCAGCATCCTTGGTCTCTACCCACTAGATGCCAGTAGCACTCCCTCCCCTAGGTTATGACAGCTGAAAATGTTTCCAGACATTTCTCTCTTCCCTTGTGAGAGAAAGAGGGGGCGTCATCCCCAGTCAAGAACAGCTAGACTGGACCATCGGTCCGGCTAAAGCTACTCATATCTGCAGGGCGGCTATACCAGCCACACAGTTGTACAGTAACCACTCCACAGGGCGCCATTTTCGTACATTTCGATGTTTGGGGAAACTTATTTAAGATTTTGATAATATCTGCAACTCAAAGTTTTGGCCTTTAATAATGAAACTTTGTCATTTAAAGCCACTGTTTCTTTGTTGATTTTCTGTCTGAAAGAAAATCATACCCTTTGATATCAATGGGCTGTTAAAATCCCCTACTATGACTGTGTTACTGTTGATTTTTCCCTTTATGTCCATCAAGGTTTGTTTTACATATTTGGGTACTCTTATGTTGGGTGCATAAATGTTTATAAGGATTATATCCTCTTGTTGGATTGCTCCCTTTATCATTATGTAGTGTTCTTTGAATCTGATGAACAAAATAAACTAACAAACAAGACAAAACAGACTCATAGATACAGAGCACAGACTGGCAGCTGTCAGAGGGGGTGGGGATTGGGAGACTGAATGAAAAAGGTTGTAAATGATCCGATGTCATCATTTCTTATGACTGAGTAGTATTCCATAGTGTATATGTGCCACATCTTCTTTATCCAGTCATCTATTGAAGGACTTTTTGGTTGTTTCCATGTCTTGGTCACTGTGAACAATGCTGCAATGAACATGGGGCTGCATGTGTCTTTACGTATCAATGTTTCTGAGTTTTGGGGATATATACCCAGTAGAGGGATTGCTGGGTCATAAGGTAGTTCTATTTTCAGTTTTTTGAGGAGCCACCATACTTTCTTCCATAATGGTTGTACTACTTTACATTCCCACCAACAGTGGGGGGAGGAGAGGGAGGGAGAGGGGAAGGGGGAGGGGGAGGGGCATAAAGAAAACTAGATAGAAGGTGACGGAGGACGATCTGACTTTGGGTGATGGGTATGCAACATAATTAAATGACAAGATAACCTGGACATGTTTTCTTTGAACATATGTACCCTGATTTATTGATGTCACCCCACTAAAATTAATAAAAATTTTAAAAAATAAAAAGGTAAAGGAATTATGCAAAGAAAAAATACTCATAGACACAGTAACCACATACAATAGTATGGTGACTACTAGAGGGAAAGAGGGGGCAGTAGGAAGAGGTAGAAAAGGATAAAGTAGGGATAAATGGTGATGGATTCTGCCTAGACCTCAGCAGGACAGAGCAGAGGATGGGGCTATTATATCTCCCATGAAGGGGAGGAACCAGTCATGTTCACCAAAAAGTGAGGGGAATGGCTCTCACTCCAAAGCCACACCACTCAGTCACTGACACCGCCTGAGTCTGTCCAGACCTTTACACCCCAGCCCAGGCAGCTGACTCCTCAGTAGCAATGAGCTCCTCAGGGTGGGGGGACAGAGAGTCAGCTACTCATGCTGGGCAGGGGTGGAGGAAGGGTGGAGCAGACTAGAGCCATGAGAGGAAAGACTGGGATTTGTGGCTCTGGGGAGAGAGCTGAGGACAGTTGCCAGGATCCTCATACTGAGTTCTCTCACAGGATGAGGTTGAGTGGAAGTGATTACATTGGAAAGAACTTCATTGGTCTCCTTGCATATGCTCAATTAAATCATGTGTTTATTAGCCATTAGGGAAATGCAAGTCAAACCCACAATGATATACGACTTCATACCCCTCAGGATGGCTGTCATAAAAAAAAAAAAAAAAAAGAAAGAAACAGCCTGGCGTGTGGAGGTCCGGGGTTCGATTCCTGGCCAGGGCACACAGGAGAAGCACCCATCTGCTTCTCCACCCCTCCCCCTCTCCTTCCTCTCTGTCTCTCTCTTCCCCTCCCGCAGCCGAGGCTCCACTGGAGCGAGGATGGCCCGAGCGCTGGGGATGGCTCCTTGGCCTCTGCCCCAGGTGCTGGAGTGGCTCTGGTCATGACAGAGCGACGCCCCGGATGGGCAGAGCATCGCCCCCTGGTGGACGTGCTGGGTGGATCCCGGTCGGGCGCATGCGGGAGTCTGTCTGACTGTCTCTCCCCGTTTCTGGCTTCAGAAAAATACAGAAAAAAAATAAATAAAAATACTGAGAAATAGGAAAAAAAAAAAAGACAATAGGTGTTAGTGCGGATGCAGAGAAATTGGATCCCTTATTATACATTGCTAGTAGGAATCTAAAATGGTGCAGTCACTTTGGAAAACAGTGTGGCAATTTCTTAAAAAGTTAAACATTGTATTACCATATGACTGAGCAACTGTTTCTAGTTATCTATTCAAGAGAAATGAAAACATGTCCACATAAAAATGTATCTAAATGCCATTATCTGTCCATTATGTGTCAGCAGAGGGCCTCTGCTGATTGCAGTCACTTTTGTGCTACAAGGACCTATGATGGCCAAGCAGCCATCATACCTACCAACACTTACTTGTTCATTGTTATTCCAGAGGGAAAACATAACTCTGGTAGATCTTCCATCAGCAATTAAAAGATACATATCACCTCCTCACAATTTAGAGGCTAGAATTGAACACAAGTCCCAATCTAATACAAGAACAAAGAAGTGCAATCTTACATGTGCTTAGGAGGTGAAGAACCGGAAATGGTCAGCAAACATGGTAACGGCTCCTCTACCTGTGCCCTTGCCGATCCCGTGGCTTGGTATGGTGTTCCTTCATCTCTGGGCAGAGCTAGCGCCTTCTCATCCTTTAGTTCCCAGGGCTTCCCTGAGAGAACATCTGTGACAAATCTGTCCCAAGCAGCGCCTCTATCTCTTGCACAACCCATTTGAGTTCTTTAACCCATCCCATGAGGAGTTATGATTTTGCTTATTTCATGATCTGAAATTGCTATATTTCCTTGCTTATTTTCGTATGGACTGACTCTTTCCATCAGGATATAAGCTTTTGGGGTCTGTAATTTGTATTCTCTGTTTCATTCATTACTGAATCCCTGGCATTTAGAACAATGCCTAGCAAGCTCACCATAGAAAAATCAATGAATACTCATTAAATGAATGAATGAAAATACTTTCTTACCCCCTTAGCATTTTTCATGCTGTTTCTTCTCCCTCCTCATTCAAAATAAATACTATGCATTCTCTAATGCCCAGCTCAATGTCATCTGCTCTGTAAATTCTTTGATTTATGTATAATTATTGGTCAGAGGTAATTTTTTAACTCAGCCATACTCTCATAACATTTTACTTATCTTTTTTTTAATAGCTGATGCTCTCTGCATTATGTCTATGTAAATACATGCATGACTCCTCAAGGTTTCCTATTTCATACATTGAATAAGATTTATAGAGCATTATTAAAGCTAAGCTGTATGTCTAAGTATTTTACATCCCAGTGCCCAGCCTATTCTACAAATATTTACTGAACATCTGTGCTCCAGGCAGTCCTACATGATGGGGATAGACTAGGGAATAAGACAGACAAAACTTATTTTCTGTTGGGGCAGACAGACCAACCAACAAATTAAGATGTGATAAACCCTTGGAAGAACATTATTGCAAGATAGAGTGGATAGGCAGGAAAAGGGAGTGCTGGTCAGGGAAGGCTTTTTGGAGATGTGATATCTGAATAGAGGTCTGCATGAAGTGAAGATATACTGTATAAGTCATCAAAACCCTGGGACAGGCCCTGCCAGTTGGCTCAGTGGTAGAGCATCGGCCTGCTGTGCAGGAGTCCCAGGTTCGATTCCCGGCCAGAGCACACAGGAGAAGCGCCCATCTGCTTCTCCACCCCTTCCCCTCTCCTTTCTCTCTGTCTCTCCCTTCCTCTCCCACAGCCAAGGCTCCATTGGAGCAAAGTTGGCCCGGGCGCTGGGGATGGCTCTGTGGCCTCTGCCCCAGGCGCTAGAGTGGCTCTGGTCGCGACAGAGCAACACCCTGGATGGGCAGAGCATCGCCCCCTGGTGGGCGTGCCGGGTGGATCCCGGTCGGGCACATGCGGGAGTCTGTCTGACTGCCTCCCCATTTCCAACTTCAGAAAAATACAAAAAAAAAAAAAACCCAAAAAACAAAAAACAAACAAAAAAAACCCCCCTGGGACAAGTCTGTTACAGGCGGACAGACAGGACAGCAAGCTCAAAGGCCATGAGATGGGGATGAGCTATGTTATACTTGCGTTGAAGCAGGACCAGAAACAAGATAGTCCTTGGGGCCACATTTTAGGTGGGGCCTCTGTAGGCCATCTAGTTGTTTTGGGTTTTATTCTGAGTATGTTGACATGTCATTAGTGGAGTTTGAACAGATTAAGGGTTTTTTTTTTAAAGCATCAAATCAACCATCACTCCATCTCCTGTGTAGATAGTCGTCTGTGGAGGACAAGAGCGGGATCAAAGCTATTTGATGGATCTGATAAGAGAGGAGGGTTTAGATCAGAGTGCTAGTGAAGAAACGCTTGGTAAGTGGCTGGAAGTCGAGTGTGGTATCCAGGGGGCAAGAGAAGAAAGTGTTTCAATGAGGAAGAGAATGGACTAACTCAATGGTGTGGAGAGGCTGGGCAGGAAACGGCCTGGTGACTGACCCCTGGAGTCCCTGGTGAGCCTAGGACATGTGGTTTTTCCGGAGCAGTGGAGAAAAATGCTTGGCGGGAGTGACTCCATGTAATGGTAGAGGATGTGCAAGAGGAAGTAGAGAATAGAGACTGCTGGAATTTTGCTTTAAAAGAGCTAAAGGGAGAGGGACCATAGAGTGCGCATACAAATGGTTATTTAATGGATCAAAATGATTATAAACAGCACTCAGGAGGAAAGATGGAAGAGAATGGATATATGTATAATTATTGGTCACTCGAATCCTAAATGGAAACTTGAGGCTCTTCTCTCTCTACTCTTTTAACCTCTCTCTGTCCCCAGGGAGAAAAAAGCTCCCCCCGCCCCAACTACAGGCTCCTCTCCCCTCCACCATGATCATGAATAAATAGACTTCAAGCACCAGCAAGGCCACCTTGCTAAGGCTGAAGGCTCTAGAAGGAAGCCTAAAGGGAAAACCTATAGATTAATCCTGGCAAAGGCTCCCCTGGTCCTCTTGGGGCTGCGCTGTATTGTTCCCGTCCTTTCTTGGTCGTAATACGTTCTTCTCTTGTTTTGGCTTTCAGCCCAGTGTGTTTGAATTTCAGTTTCCAGAAAGCCTGTTGTCTTGGCTGGAACTCTTGATTACAGATTGAGAAAGAGAGAGAAATCAAAACAATAAAAAGCAAAGCAAAAACTAACTCTAACTGGTTTAGGTCAAAACAATGAATTCTTTGTTTTTATCTTCAATATTTTTATCTTCAAAATATCTTCAATATTTATTTCTCATCAGAGAAATAAGACCTTAAAAAAACAGGATCAGGTTGTAGACCTATGAGAAAATGCTAAAAAAAAAAAAAAAAAAAAAAGATGTCACTGGATTGTTTTTAGTTTTTTATCAGGGATTAGCAAACCATAACCCATGGGCCAAAGCTGGTTTACTACCTGTTTTTGTAAATAAAGTTAGTTCTATTGGACCACAGCCATGAGAATTCATTTACACATTGTCAATGGCTGCTTTTGTGCTACAAGGACAGTGGTAAGCAGTTGTGAAAGAGCATATGTTTGTAAAAGCCTAAAATATTTGCCCTTTATAGGAAAAACTTGCTGACCTCTCTATTCTAGATGAACATTTCCCAAAATGCACCCACAGTGAGATTGCCTCACTGGAATAACACTGAACTCATAGGCACGAAAACTCCAAATTAAACAAGGTTAAGCAAATTCACGTGCTGCAGGACATCACAGAACCTTTAATATGCCACTATGAACGTGAGTCTCTCAAAGGGGGATTAAATATGTGCTTTACAGGTTTAAAGATGAAATCATAGGGGAATTAGGTTGGTACTATGATCCTGATTCCTAAAATGCCCATGCCTGGCCTTTCATAGGGTCCCTGGAAAAATATTTATACCATCCTAAGGAACAATGGAGCGAGAACAACCAAATGCCCCTTTATGAAGAGCTGCTCAAGTTTCCAATTCCCTAATGCAGGACTTTTCTGTAAATGGGATATGGAAGCACGTAATTTGTAACTTAAGGCAGACAGGGGCTTCCTCTGATTTTCATCTTGGAATATTATCTCACGCCAGGCTCATGACTAAAGGAAGTTGGAGGAGACGGATGGGGAGCAAAACGGCAGGTTGGCAGAGCCTGCCCTACCCTAGCTTGTGTGCTTGGAGCAGGTGGAAGGAAGAGGGAACAGTCACAGCCACGCCTGCGCGGAAGGAAGCAGTGGTTTCTAAATGCAAGTGCGGGAGAGGGAGTGAGGGAGTGGAGCCTTGTTCACCTTTATAAGGCACAGTGGTCGTATCTGATCATAACAGTGGTCTAGTCAATATTCGAGAGCCCCGAACAGTCTCATATGCAACTCCTTCCTGTACGCAAGTCCTCCTCCTTTGTGGGTGGTGACAGCAATGCAAAGGGATGGGCATTTGGGGACAATTAAGAGTGCCCTGACATGGTAGAGGCTAAAAAGCTAGGCCTGGTGTATCTTTTCTCTATAATTTGCTAATTTTTCCTAATTTGTCTGAGTTCAATATTTTTTTGTATTTCACACAATTTATAGTGAGACCAATCTTCTAGAAGACATGGTGGGAGAATGTTGGCTTAAACCAGCAGTCCTCAAACTGGATGGGCATAAGAATTTTGGGGATAATGTATATCCCTGTACTGCACCACAGAGGTTCCATTTCAGCAGGTGCAGGAGCCGGAGTAGTTTTAACAAACTCCCCAGGGTTACAAATCAGAAAGTCCACTGTTCACATTCTGAGGTACAATGGACTCAACATTAGCTGGAGGAAAGAAATCTTTTTTTTTTTCCTTCAAACTTTTTTTTTTTTTTTAATCATTGCCCTGAGAGCTTGCAATATTCATTTACAACTAATCCAAGTTCACTTTCACCCATTTTGGTCCACTCTGACAATCTCTGTTTTTTCATTGGTGTATTTAGACCACTGGCATTAGACCAGTGTGATTATTGATACTGTTGGACGAATATACACCATATTCCTTAATGTTTTCTATTTGTTGCCCTTGTTCATTGTTCCTCATTTTGTTTTACATTCTTAGTTTGCCTTTTGTGGTTTTAATTGAGCATTTTATATGATCCATTTTCTCTCTCTCCTTAGCATATTGACTGTCCTTCTTGTTAACCTTTTTTAATGGATGTAAAGGAATCCTTAAGCTGTAACCCTGCCCCACTTGGTAGAAAGTGCAGGAGTAAAACACCAGGCCAGTAACTCAAAGAGAGTTTCACTCCAAAATCACTTATCTTTTGGGGAAACCTCTGACACAGAGGCAGTTGGTCTAGACTTTTAGTTTGAAATTTAGGCAAACTGAACTTCCGAAGGCATGATTAACAAACAACCCAGGAAAACTTGAGAGTCGTAAAGACTAAGGGATTCTTGGTCCGAAATGGTTGAGTCATTTTCACGAAGGAAGCCTATATTTAGAGGGGGTTTTAGGGTAAGTCTTCAGAAAGATTAAGAAAGATCCAGTTCTCTGGGTTGTTTGACTATGCGTTCTGGAGAGTTTTAGCATCTTTTTTCCTGGAAATTAGTACATTAAGAATGGTATGAATGACATGAGAAATCTTGTGTGGTTTACACATAGTTCGCAACAGGAATGAAGACTTACTAGCACAACTAAAATGGAGCTGTCTGCAAAGACAATGAGCCACCTTGATCGGAAGCCAACTAGACATGATCAAGCATAAGATAGATTGCAGAAGAAATTCAGATTCTCATCAGTCCTACGGTTCCACATTTCAAAGGTCTAAATTTTAAAGTCCTCGCCACGTCTAAGATACTGAGTCTGATGTATAATCGTTGCATACCATTTTGTTGTTGTTGTTGGAGGACAATGCCAATTTCACATTTTATTTCCATAAAAAGTACTCACATGTCCGCTGGGTGTAGTAAAGTAATTTTTCAGTGGCTCTAGGGAGTCTTCAGTTTTTTCCTCTGCAAATGCATTTGATGTGAATGAAAACAATACCAACTAGATGTTGTGCTATTTCTTTTATTTTGCAAGTGACAGTTTCTTCTAGTGCATAAATAAACACAGTAGGAATTATGGGCAGACACAAATTTCACTTCCTTTTATTAAAAATATATTTCTTGGAATGCCCAAAGAGTTAACAACATAAAAATTAAAATTGTTTTATTAGCACATAAACCCAGAGGCTGAGTGACATTTGAGTTAATTTCATAATGGTGGTCTCATTATAGTCAGTTCAATTCAATTCAATTCAATTGATAATCCTAAAATGGTTAGAAAGTTCCTAGATTGTAAAGATTTGCCCACATTTGAATTATTTATTCTCCTCCTCTTAAAAAAACTTCAATATTTTTATAGTAATGACATCACAAATCACGGCAAACTTATAATACAGTGCATCCTTACTATCCCACAGTTTCTGTGGGTCCAGAATCTGGGTGCAACTTAGCAGGGTACCCAGGCTCAGCATCTCTCAGAAGGCTGCAGGTGAGCTGTTCACCGGCCTGCAGTCACTCCGGGGCTCCACTTCCAAGCTCCCTGGCAGTGGCTTCCCAGAGAAAACCCACAGAGAGGGAAAGGGGAGCCACGCCCAGGAGAGAAGCCAGTCTTTCTCTAATCTACCCTCCACAGTGACAGCCTGTCATCTCTGCCACATTCTAGGTGTTAGAAGAAGGTCAGTAAAGTCCGTCCCACATGCCAGGGGAAGGGATTGTGTAGAACATGAGCACCAAGGGATGCGGGTCACTGTAGGGATGGGGGTCACTGTAGGGATGGGGTCACTGTAGGAGCACATTCTGTAGACTCCGCGACACAGGTGCAGATTAGACAGCTGCATGATTTTAAATGATTTCTCTTTTGAAAAATTGCTAAAGCAATGGTCAGTAGTCAGATTCCTATTTTGTGGGCGGAGTAACCAGAACCTGTCTTGCACTGGTATCGGTAGACACGGGGTCTCATCCTCCCTAGGAACGCCAGTTCCAACTCGTGCTTTCTTCATTGTAGGGTCAGCAGTCGGGGCCGCCATCACTGCTGCCAGGCAGGTGCAGGTTTCTACTAGATTTGGACAGATGGTGAGGAAACTGCAGAGCCAAACACTGGTGGGCCATTCCTTTATTCTAGCCTCGCACTCGGCGGGCAAGGAAAAACACCCAGGGCTTCAAAACCCACTTATTCAGTGCTCACAAAGCTACTGACACATCTGGTTTTCTTAGAATCAAAGCCCCCACCAGTCTCAGTCACCTCTGGTTCCCCATCTGCACACCTTCTCCTTTCTCCTCTCTGCACAAACTGGCTTCTCCTTCAGCACCCTGCCATCTTGGCTGCTTCTTCCTTCTCTGCAAAAAATGACCTCCTTCACCTCCTTTCTCCTTCTTCTTAAAACTTTTTGATGCAAAAACCCCTCCTCCAGCAGCATTAGCATAACACAGCCCCTTCCCAAGCAGGAAGGCAACTAACTAGCATTTTTACCCGGCAGCGCCATTCACGTGGGCAGCACCATTTTTAACAAAGCGAGCAAACAGAATCACATTTCACAAGCTTATTTGCCCAACACTTGTCAATAGAGAAGCAGTCTGATTATACTCTTTAAGATCCCTTCTAATTTGGACATACTTTTCCAACAAACACTCAAATTCTAGTCTCTTTCCTCTAGGCAATAGTTTCTCAGCCTAAGCATTTGGAGTCTGAGAATTCTTTGTTTTGGTTATTGTTGTTGAGAGCTAATGGGGATAATGGGGAAGAGGTCCTGCCCATTGTAGGATATCCAAAAGCATCCCTGGCCTCTACTCACTACATATAGGGGACAACCCCCTATTTGTAACAATAAAAATGTCCCCTGACATTGGGGACCACAACCGTAGTCCGAGCCATACTTAATCTGGCGTACACAAATGATTTTCTTTTCTGTAATATCCTGGGTCTTTTACTTCCACTAAGAAAAAGTTTGTAAATTAATTCGGTAACTTACAAGCATTTGTAATTTAAATGCAAAGTGATCTTTTGAGGCAGAAAGTCAAGGCCTAGAGATGAGATGGTGTTTCCAGGGAATGTGTCAGAAAGTGGATGGGGTGGGTAGGGGATGGGACACTATTCATACTAATTATGAAACATATTCCACAAAAAAGAAAAAGATATTGCCAGAGAGTAATTTCCAGGAGCCACAGAAGTGAAAGTATGCACTAGTCTTGTCATGGTTAATTTTATGTATTAACTTGACCATGTCGTGTCCAAACATTGGGTCTAAATTATTCTGGAGTGTCTATGGGCATGTTTCTGGATGACCGTGCAGGTAAAGTTACATTTCGACATGTCCTAGAAACAGTGTAGCTGTCAATACCCCCGAGGCTTGTCTCCTTATTCATCTCTGAGCCAGTGTCTAGGCTACAGGGACCGCATTGTTGGATTCTGAGCACTTTCTCTTCTAAGAGCCCCAAATCAGACATCTAATTCCCCAGACAAAGACGGGCCAAAGGCCTTCAAATACAATTAAAATGCCTGGCCACCCGTAGCAGCCCGAGTGCCTGTGGTTTTGCCGACTGCCCTATCATAATATTGATGAATCTTTCATGTAACAGAGGAACAATCCTTAATACATATTCGTGCCTTCATTATTAATGAAATCCTAGCCACTGGTGATGGAATCTCAGCAGCTTGTTTATCTGGCAGACACGACTACAAAAAAATCCGCCTGACATTTCCTGGGGTAGAGCTCAATTAAACCGTCTTCCATTTGAATACTGCCAAAGAGAGTAACATTCTCTACAAACTTAAACAATGTGAAATGCCATTAAAAATATATCTTCGTGAAACAGAAAGACATTCCTATTGCTATTTGTCATTCTCCCACAAACATTTATTATAGCACTTCCCAGGTGTCAACATGATCCTAAGAATTTTCTTTACAAATAGTGTATTTATTTAGCCCTCGTGTAACCACTATGATATAAATGTTGCCATTCTGTCTATTTTATAGATGGGGAAACTGGGCCATAGAGAAATTAGGTGACCTGCAAAGGTCACACAGCTGACCAGTTACAGGCAGGATTCGAACCCAGACACCTGACTCTGGTGTCCATGCTCTTGACTACTGCTGTTTGCTCTCTGATCTGTATTAATGACTCAGTGGGAGGTAAATGAAGAAGTAATATTTGGGGGTGACATTAAACTGAGAGGCTCTTGCAGTGATCTCAATGAAATAGTCATGTGTGCAATCGGTGTAACAGGGGAGCTCAGGCACCGGAGTTCAGATAATTCTGGGTTCAAGCTCACTGTACCACTTGCTAGATGGGTGCGTCTCATCCTGACACATCACTTCTTTTGGTAACATCACAATACCACCCTTGGCAGGGCCGTGGCCTCATGCTGATTGGAGTGTACTTCCAGGCCTCCTAACTTTGGGACTGGCCATGTGACTCGCTTACTAGAAGAAACACACTGTGTCTCCGCCAGTGCCTCAGTCTGGATGGAGTGGAGCGGGGCCGCCCCAGCTAACCTGCAGACATGTGAGTGAGAGGTAAAGACTGTTGTGTGTTTCCCTCAGGCTTTCTGCCTGCTGGTCTGTTTCCCTAAGTATAAAGTGAGGTCAAGTCTTATTTTGTCCACTGGCAAGGGGGGATAGGAACTAAACCTCCCTCTTTGTGAAGCTGTGAGAACTTAGTGAGCCAATAGGACAGATGACTGTTTTCAAGTGAAACTTTTCCCCCCAATTTCTGTTATTAAAGCATTGCTAACAAAATTAGGATCAATACTAATATTTTCAATATTTACAAAGGGAAGCATGAAATTATGATGATATTCCTACTGCTAGTATAATATTCAAATAAGCAAGCTTTACCTGAGTCTGGTTAATCCCTATTTTCAAATAGCTATTTGCTTACAAATCATTCTTATCTATATATTAACATAGGCTTCTTAACATACAAATTATTTGATGTCTAAAAATAATGAATTGCTTTTCTTTTTAGTTTTTTTTTAAACCTGCTCTGTTTAACCATTCCAGCCTACTAAGTTTATGGTATATATATTTCTACAATGTATACATTTCACTGGCAATGGTATAATTTAGGTAGATGTAGCCATGTGTAGATGAGTTTAAACTTTCAAATATTGATATTACCTAGAACATGTTTTCAAACTATAACATATACTATATGTATACCTAATGCAGAGTTCAAATGTGATTTAATGTCTTAAAGGGGATGAAAAAAGAAAAGGGGATAAATTGTTGGATGACCTGAACCTTTGCTTGGCTTGTAAAAGCCAGTCCAAGCTCAAGTGTCCTTGTATTGTTTATACAGTACATTTCCACACATTAAAAAATGAGGTCTCCAGCCAAATAGAGAGAATGTGGAAATCTTGCCTCTTTTTAAAATAAATCCTGTGAGGTATGTAAAACAGATCTATAGTGATGATAACAAGTAGCTCTGCTGCTATTTTCTGCACTAATATTAATGGACAGCATCCAAAGATAATTCCTCCACTCTAGCTTAATTATAAAATGCTGATGAGGCTTTCGTGTCATAATTAGCATGCTCTAAATGATTTTTCTACTGGGTCAAAATCTGACCCATTGACTATTTTTTTGTTAATGAGTTAACCACAATTTTAAGTGGTCTGTAATTATCGCAGTGTTATTGGTCATGTACTCTACAAACAAATCACACGTATTTTATCAAGATGGTGGATTGTTAGCTTATTAATAGTTAATGGTGTGCTGACATGTGGTGTTGGCCAATTTTTATGGTGTAAATATTCCCACTGTGGCTGATTTTGTCACTCATTTGAGAACAGGTTCTCCAAACTCCTATGTATGTAACAATAAACTTTTGCAGACCAGTCCTAGCCAGCACCAGCACATTACTGAAAGGCAAATACTTATCCATACTGGATTCTTATGTTGGAATAATGATATTTTAAAAGTATTCTGCAGTACCTTCATTCAACTAATACCCATGAAGAGAGTGTCTTTATGTACAACTGCTAAGGGTATTTTACAGTAGTGATTATAATAATTTAAGTCATAGGCTACTTTGAGAAGCTAATCAAAACTATAAACCTCATCTCCAAAAAGAAATAAGTACACATGAAGAATTATGACTAAAATTTCAGGGGATCTTTGGGCCTCTTGACACTTGTTCATGGGTATCAGATCAAGAATCTCTGTCATCTCTTTGGGCTAGACAAACTAATTTGGCAAGCAACCTTCTGAATGTCAGAGCTTCAGTTCACTGAGTTTGTGAATCACTGGCGAGCTCTAAGGTCAACACCTCACTGCAGAAGAGTCAATTTACCAGTATTTTATGAATTATATTTACTATCTGACTGACCTCTTCCACTATGAGTAGCATTGAAATGTTAATTTTAGTCTCTCCTACTGTTCTACTAATTTTGCATGAATAAACTCTAGGACTCGTGACATTTTAATTTTCGCTTTGAAATATAAACTTTCTATATGTATATAATTATATGTGAATGTGTATGTGTTGTATATAGACAAAACCTTAATTAACACTTACTTTTTTCCTTTTTAATGCTAGGAATAATTAAACCTGTTGCCCTCTGACTTGGCCAAACATGTTTTTTTATATAGTTTCTTAGTACTTCTGTTTGTATTTTGTAGCACACTTTACAATTAGATTTAAAGAATTAATTCTATAATGGTTTTCAAAAACAATCTCTTCTGCTAGATGTACATTTCATTTTTCTGTTTTATTTATTTATTTGGTGAGAGGAGGGGAGATAGTGAGGCAGACTCCCACATGAACCCTGACCGGGATCTACCTGGCAACCCCCATCTGGAACTGATGCTCCAGTACTAAGCTATTTTTAGTGCCTGAGGCTGACATGCTGGGACCAACTGAGTTATTCTCAGCACCCAGGGCCATGCTCAAGCCAATTGAGCCACTGACTGTGGGAGGAGAAGAGAGAGAGAAAGGGGAGAAGGAGCGGTGTAGAAGCAGATGGTCACTACTCCTGTGTGCCCTGACTGGGGATTAAACCTGGTAAATCCATATGCTGGGCCAATGCTCTATCCACTGAGTCACTGGCCAGGGCTGATATACATTTTCATGGTCAGGAAATTCATAACCTGACACAATGCACATACCTGATGTGTACTAAGTGATCAGTTGAATGAGAGAATTAGTGAGTAAATGATAATTGGGGGTGTGTATGTGTACATTTTTTAAAGAAAAAGTGATGAGAAAACAAAAAAGAGACCAAAGTCTTAAGCAATCAAATTACTAGCTTCAATTTTAGTGTTGGTTCTTTGTCTAATCTATCCTCCTGTAACAGCAGCAGTTTTCATCCTGGTCATTGGGAGTTGGTGTTAAGGATAGTGACCTAGTAGGCCTTCCTTAAGAATGTCTCTACTTTAAAAGACAAAAAGAAAACTCATTTCTCCTCCATTTCTGAGGTTTTGTCTTGTCTTTTCAACTTAATACACAAATGACCAGAGAATTCTGCTCACCAAAATAATTCATCACTGGAAAATTCTGATTCATTAAAGTTGGCTTATAATTAGCAAAGGTATATTTTTTTTAAATCTTGAATCACTTCGAAGATGCCTGTTCAGTTAGGAAATGGTGACATCAGCGACCATACCCTTCTTTTTCAATAGGCTGGTTCATTCAATTTAGGAAAGATTCAGAGACAAAAAGCTAGAACTGGCATGTCTCAGCATCAGTAAACCCTAGAGCTGGGGATGGCCTTCTTGCACCACAAGTGACAGCAGGGATGCCATTATACACTCAACTGATTAAATGGCCAACTGAAGGCTGGGCATTCCTGGCAGAAACAGAATCCTCTGGTTCTTAACGTGGTTCTCTTTGGAGCTGTTGTTCGGCTCAGTACATTGGTTTGTGAAATCAACTCACTTTCCACACATTTATTGAACATGCACCACGGTGATCGATATATTGCCAAGGTTCCAGCAGCAGCAAAAATGAACACAAGGCACCTCGTGCCTTTGATACATTTACATTCTGGCAGAGCGGGAATATAAATCACAGAAAGACAAAGCGGGGTGAAGAAAAAGCTTAAGAGACATAAACTGACAGAAAATTCAGATACATCTCTTTAAATCAAGCAAGGTTTCATGAAGGAGGTGCCTCATTGAGATGGATATTGAAGGATGGTTGGGATAACAACAGATGGATATTAGGATAAAGAGGGCTTTCTATAAGAAAATATGTGCAGCTGGGAAAACTGGAACATATTTTCATAAGAACAATACAATTTCAATAGAATACATTACTTGAGATAACATAATGGAAGATGAGTCAGGAAAGTAGGTTTTGCCGTATGATACATGTGGAAAGTGTTACCTACAGGTAACACAGGGCCGAGCAGCTGGAAGGCATGGGTTTGGGGCCAGTAGTTACTGTGTGACTTATCTTCTTACCAAGGTCACAGTAGACCACACTCCTGTCTATTTATGAAGTGAGACTTTGGAAATCCAAGTCTAGACCAAATGACGAAAGCAATTAAGTTTGTGTATGGTTTATAGTTTATGTCTCTTGTGACCTTCCCCCCAAAGCCTTCTCCCGTATCCCCCGCTTCTCTGAGTAGCATCATAGCGATCTTGTTCCTGGTGATGACTGACTGGGAACGACTTGGGATTGGGACGGTGGGAATAATACTTGTAAGGACCATTCCCATGTTGTCAGGAGGGCTCTTAAAGTGAAAGGCTCCAGGATGCTACGGAATCCCATTATAATGGCAGAATATGAAGCAGTAGGGTAAATAATTTGCTGGGGGGGGGGGGGGAGGAGCACTGGCACGGACCCTTCAAAGCCGTATTTACGTGAGTCCTTTCTGTGGCTGACGGGAACAATTAGTCGTTAGAGTGACGGCCTGACCCAGAGTGTGAATGTCTCAGGACAACTTATCCCCAGTAGTGGAAAATACCAAGAGCAGCTGCCATGCTTCCCAGTCACACTCTCTTCCTGACCTAGTGAAGGGGCTTCCGGCTGTTGGGTAGTGGGGAGAGAACCAGAGTCAGGAGGGTCTGGGCTTTAGATCCAGATTTAAGTAGCAATTTTCACAATTGTTAAAAAAAAAAACCACCCTAGTAATGTATATATAAGGTCTCCAAAACACCCTAGAAACGTATCTACAAGGTCTCAAAGCCACATGTGCGGAGGCAGAGAGGAATGTCAAGCCTCTAAGAGTTCCTTTCAGGGGGTCGGTCCAGTTCAGAGGGCTGTGGGAAGGTGAGAGCTGTAGATGGACAACTGACAAGGGAACTGGGGACCCGCCTCTTCAGTCAGCTCTATAAGGTGGCATTCCGTCAGGAAGATGTTCCGCCGGGCAGGTGGCCCCCGTGGGTGACGCTGGGAGCGCCACTGTTGGCAGGAAGGGGAGACCACGTTCCGGAAGGCTGCTCGGAAGCGGCGGGAGAGGAGGTTATATATCACGGGGTTGACCGCTGAGCTCAGGTAGAAGAAGACACCTGGATGCAATTGGATGAAAGAGACACGCCCAGGGGAAACCGAGTGAGAGGCACGCAGGGAAGAAGCACAGGTGTTTAACAGAGGCCTTGACCCTGCGATTGCCTCTTTTGGAAGTGATAATACATACAAGACTCTAATTGAGAATACAAAACGCTCTACCACCTGTGTATGCAGGAATCAAACACAGAAAGATTAAAGTCTTGGCAAAACGGGGGCCAGTGAGGGATCTCTCTGAGATGCTCTGCAACTTCCTTTGATCCCCACTTGTTTAATTAAAGAGCCTGTTCCCATAGCGTTGATGAGAGATGCTTAATCATCAGAGGAAAGAGGGATGTTTTCGTCTCCTTGGAGTTGTGCTTAAATCTAAACTTTGAAACTTGCAAATAATGAAGGAATGGTAAATCAGTCAAGGCATTTACTAAGAGTCCTTGTATGTTTAACATCTCTTCAAAGAACTACTTTCCGGTGCCCTTTCTTAGTTAGCTTTTGCCTTCTATGGTTCTGCCCACCTAATTTCCAACTTTATTAAGTAACTGCATTTTGTCATTTATTTTCTCCACCAAATGCCTTGTACACTGCCCCTTTTTTGTTTGGTATGTGTCCTTTCTTTCTTACCATAGCCTGTTTTATTTCCCCGAAGTCCAAGAGGAGCCTAAGGTTGAGAATCAGAGGTCTTAGTTTCTGACCTTTCCCTTGCTTATTCTGTGACCTTAGACAGAATTGGCACTTTGATTTTTTCTCTCTGTAAAATGGAAATGATAATACAAGCCTAACTCACCTCCCTGAATTACTGTGACAATAAAGTTGAGATACTATCCACAGAGCGGCTGAGAATGTAAAGTAGGTGACGGGTACCGCCATCAACATGTTCATCAGTGTCCTCATTTATTTAGTTCAAACATTGAGAATGTCGTATGCCCTGTGCACAGACTAGGGAAGAAAAACAATATAAAAGGAGATTTCTATGGACTGTTAATTCATTCCTTAGATAAATATTGATCGAACTCTTGTTATGTGTCAAGAATTTTGAGGTACATTAGACGGTAGTGGATTTAGACTTTGTTTTCCAAGGACTTGGAATAGAATTATAGAGGCAAGATTGCTGCCTAACATCAATAATTAATAATAGGACAATACAAATAATAGCTGCTAGAGCAAAATATACAATGGCAACAGTTATGCTATGAAAATTCATGTAATTACATAAATCCAAGAAGTATGATGGTCCTTAAAAATTTAATGGGGTGCTCAGACTCTAGCCAGACCCTGAAATGGGCAAGAGATAGTTGGGGAAGAGAGGAGAGAATACCAGAGGTAGAAGGAATAGCAGGTACAACTGTGCAGAGGCAGGAACGATGTAGAATGTGCAGAACTCTCTAACTGGTTGACAAGAATATATATGGTCAATGACTGGGAATATTATAACTTGAGGCTCAAAAGGCAGGTTGAGGGTATTTTCTGTAGCATTTAGGGTTTCATCTGATTGCTCTTGTAGGGGAAGGAGAAATGATAACAGGCAAATGTTATGAATTCTGTAATTTGGAAAACTTAAAATGGTTGTCTTGATTCATTTGAAAAGAGGTATAGTCAACTAACTAGTCAAGCCACATGTGATCTTGTAGGGTTTTCAAACTTATTTAAACACTTCCGTTTTGTTTTGGGTTTTTTTGTCTCAGATTAACCATGAAGACAAGAACTACACATAATGTTGAGATTTTGCCTAAAATCATAAATAGTTTAACATGGAAGAAAGTTCTAATGTCCAGGTATAAGCTGTACACAAGGCCTGCTGAGTACAAAGGAGGGTGTAGAAAATAAATAATACATGTGGTATTCAATATACATATGAATGCTATTGTTTTTGCTCTGTGCACATCTGGAGCTTAACTTGTACAAACTGACTTGATCTTTTCTCTCTGAACCAGCTGGTGTCTATCAGAGGCACAGGGACAGAAGTGGTCTGAACCAAAGGTCTGAATCTAAGACACACAGACTGAGAAAGAGGGATTCATGTAGCCATTCTCTGCTCCATTTTAGGGGAAAGAACTCTGAACTTGAAGTTAGATGATTTGGCACCAACCCTGTTTTGACTGTTTGCCAGCAGTGTGGCTTTGGGCAAGCCATTTCTTTCCTGTGGAATCATTTCTTTGACAGTAAAATGGTGATGAGAATATGTACTTAACCTTGCTGTGGTCATCATAGACATATAGCATTTTACAGCTTAAAAGCTTTTGAGTAGCCAAGATGTTATTTGCTTCTGACCATCAGCCCATGGTTTGTACAGAGCAGACATTATTTCCCTTTTTATAGTTAAGAAAACTCTGGCATAACGGAAGCCACATTCTTCAGAATATTAATGGTGGAAGTGAGATGCCAATCCAGTCCTCTGCCTTAGTGACCTTTCCACCCCCATTTCCACCATATTCTATGGCATCTTCAACAGGCAGCACTAAAGCAGCCTAAAGGCAAACCTTGATACACCATGAATAATACCCCTTGGTTGGCTTTCACGAGGCTCTAACCGTTGCTGAAAACAGTATAGGATTCCAGGGACATGGATATTTAATAAAAAAATAACCAGTTCAATCATGCAGCCATTGGAAAGAAAATCAAAGAAATCGTTCCTTGGACCATTTTCCCACTGTGACCATCGTGCTTAGAGTTGAAGTTTTCCATGAAGTAGCATCTAAAGTAGTGATCTGAGGTATATCTTTTGGACCAGTACCATATTTAATTGCTATTTAAATGAAACAAAAATCAAGTGTCTCCATCATAGTATGGCAGGTCCCCATGATAAATCAGTTTCTCCAGACAGAACCTATAGCTCTAAGCAAGATGAGGAAGCTGCAACTACCCAGATACTTGTGATGCAACCGAAACTGCGAAGGTTTTACCTGATACCACGTGGATGAGATTGAACACAGATGCCAGGGATTCAGTCCACTTCTCCACAAAGCTGAAGAAGAGCCGATCAATGTGGAAGGGGGCCCAACAGATAGCAAACACTAAGACCAAGACAACTGAAAAAGAAGGATGAACGGGAGAGCAAAACGCAGTCAAAGCAAGGAGAGGTATCCATTCCTTCTAGCATGTCCCCCTCCATCTTGGTTAAGTTAGAAGTTTTACAGGCTAACTAGGTCATGAAGAGCCTCTACATAAATACTTAAATATGAGAACAAATTGTGTTGAATTCAGGGTCAGTTTTTCTATAATTATACAAGATTTCCTGTGTAATATAAGTTTCCTTTAGAACATTTAAGATAGTATTGAATTTATTATGAAAACATTCTAATGTGTAATATAAATTATGTTGCAAGGAGACTGTTGGGACCACACAGATGGGTTATGTAAATAAAATGGCTGGGTTCAAGCAATTGGTGTTCTTTAAAGTCATTGATCAATAACAAACTATTCAATATACAGTAGTGTGAATTTATCTTGTTACTCTAGAACAGTGATGGGCAATCTTTTGAGTTTGGTGTGTCAAAATTCGCCAAAAAACCGAGCATAACTCAGGTGGTGTGTCACTTCAAGAAAAACAGCCTAACCGGAAGTCCCAGAACTAGACGCTCTGTGCCAGAGTTCTGTTGTTTTGGCCTACAGACCTCCGGCACAGAGTGTCTACACTACAGCAAATGTTTTATCCTTGGTTACTGCACCTGGACGTGCAGGAGCTGAGGATGAAACATTCTTCTTGGCATGTGGCCCCATACTTCTCCGGTATGCAGCCACATGTGGCCGTGTGTCATCGAAAATAGCTACACGAAGCCCTGGCCGGTGGCTCAGCGGTAGAGCATCGGCCTAGCGTGCGGAGGACCCGGGTTCGATTCCCGGCCAGGGCACACAGGAGAAGCGCCCATTTGCTTCTCCACCCCTCCGCCGCGCTTTCCTCTCTGTCTCTCTCTTCCCCTCCCGCAGCCGAGGCTCCATTGGAGCAAAGATGGCCTGGGCGCTGGGGATGGCTCTGTGGCCTCTGCCCCAGGCGCTAGAGTGGCTCTGGTCGCAACATGGCGACGCCCAGGATGGGCAGAGCATCGCCCCCTGGTGGGCAGAGCGTCGCCCCTGGTGGGCGTGCTGGGTGGATCCCGGTCGGGCGCATGCGGGAGTCTGTCTGACTGTCTCTCCCTGTTTCCAGCTTCAGAAAAAAAAAAAAAAAAAAAAAAAAATAGCTACACGTGTCAGTGCTGACACACATGTCATAGGTTCGGCATCATGGCTGGAGCACTTATTTCTTCCAAGCCTTAGGTTTTGACTTGGAAAGTATATCATAAATCTCCTTTATCTCATCACTATCTCCTCCTATAAGGTAGCACTGGGTCAAATAATTTTATAATATTTTTTGAGGAGAGTGTGGATCAGTGCCTGGACATACATATATTTTAAGCATTATCTATACAAAATAGTGTACTATTTTACATGAACATAGTGCAGTGTCATAGGTGGAATGAGTACGTAGAGGTACTCTTGGACAGCTGTACTTAACCTGGAGTTAAAAGATCTCATGGAGTCTGAGAGTGGGTATGTGGGGGTTCATAGTCCCCTGAAAAGGGCTGTAGAACATTCTGTACATGTGCATTTGTACATTTTCTGAGTGGAGCATTCACAGCTTTCATTATATTTTTAAAATAAATCCATAAAAAAATAAGTTAAAAGGCACCTGCTTATTTTAGAGGGGGAAAGTGATGGTCAAAGCTCAGGGAGTGGATGTGATTTGCCAAACACCATGTGGTGTATTACATTGGATACAACTTCATATGTTGTTCTGAGTGTTACAAATAGAAATAGATATCAAACAGGCCCTGGGAAGTTGAGTAAGAGATAGAAAACCAAACCAGGCTCCTAAGTTTCAGGAGAATTTTGATCCTGATCCCAGAAGTACTTTCTCAGCATCAAATGCAACTCATTTGCTTTTATAAATACAAACAGGCAAACAAGCACAAAATGGAGGGCTTACATAGCATTTTGGTGACAGACTTTCTGCAGGGTCTTTGAATATTTGCAGTCATTTCATCTGCGTCAAGGATCTGGTCTTTCTTTAGCTGCAGGGAAGTGGGAAAAAATGTTAAGAAAGAAAACATTTTTCCTTCTGTTAAGATTTGAGAAGTGTAACTCTAATACTCATTTTGCAGATCAAAACCTGAGACTTAAAATAAATGTAAGAATTACTTATTTAACAATAACTTGGAAGTAGAGTTGGACCTAGGTCATCTAACTCAAGTGGACAGATGATCCAGTTGAGTCAGTTTAGTGCAACCCTTTATCATCTGCTGTTCTGTAGAGCCCTTGTTATATATAGGATGTTAATATGTATCCCATGAAAAATGTAAAATTATAAAGTAAAAAAAATGTTAGATAGATTTTTCCATTCATTTATTCATTCAATAATTTTTAGATATCTGTTAGAAGATAATCCCTCGGCTATGTGATGTGTAGGTAGTAGAAAAACAACACAGGTATTATTTCTGTTTTATGAAGTCTATAGTCTTCATTGTGGGTCTTCTTGGAGCCTCTGATATGCTAATGGACACTAGGACTTTTCATAGAGGATAGTTTTATCAGCCAACCTTCCACACTTTGCATTTCTCACTCCAGCACCAATGCGGATAGTGCTTCTTTGACTAACCATTATCTTCCCCAAACCCTTTTCAGTGGAGTACCTAGTACCATCTGGAGCAGGACAATTTGGGAAATTCTACTTTACTAATATTACTAATGAGAGCATATACGTTTCTGAGTTTAGAAGTTAAAAATACCCTCGTTGGAAGATGTGGTGATCCTTTAAGTAGCATCTGAAAATTTCACATGTTAACACTGTCTGTACGTGCCACCTTTCCTGCTTGGTTCAGGCCCCACCTACTCCTGAAAGATTTTGGTGGCCAGTGTAACCCGTTGTTCTCTCCTTCCTCTGAACTCCCATAACACTGAAGACCTAGGTCATTCAACTAGTTGTGGATTTTTTCTCTCTTTAGGTTATACATTTTTTAGTTTCTAGGGATAGTCAGCCAGATAAAGGAAGCTTTAAGAACTCAGGATAAACTACCATCGCATATCTAAAAAATAGTATAGTTTGTATTTGCCCGTTGGGTCTCTAGAATTTATTCTCTTCTTTTCTTGCCAATAGTGTCCTGATTTTCCCTTAGGGAATTTACGTCTTCTTCATTCTTAGTCATTAATTTTGATGGGCCTGATCCCATTGTCCAACTCTAGGTTCAGTCCCTAAATAACTTAGCTACTATCCTTCAGTCACAATGATTAGATAATTGGGACCGATGAGATATCAGCTATTTGCTTGCATTTCTAGGAAGAGAAGTTGCATTTCTCTTTTACTAGGGCTGCCAGAGGGAGCCCCAGTTCTTGTTCTCTGCATGTGAGGTCTGGAATTATAACAGCTATATATTTTTTTTCCACCGTGAGCAAGGTAGAGCCACCAATGAGCCACTGGTTAAGATCTTGAGGCTGAAATGAACATCATAGAAAGAAGAGCAAAGAAACAGAAATAAAGCTAAGCCAGGATGACATCGTATTTTACTGGAATAATCTTCACCAAGAGTCAGCTCTGCCTCTGGACTTTTCAGGTCTATAGCCCCATTTGTATTTTGGCAGATTGAGTTGCGGTTTCCTCATCAGCAAGGTAGAAAGTCCAGATGAACAGATCAAGGCCAATTTATTTTATATAGTTTTAGGGTAAGTTAGGATCAATTGATTGAGTTTTAAGGAGATGCATTCCAATTCAAACTAGAGAAGAAATTTACATGGTTCTATGTAACAATGGAATAGACTGCTCAGAAAATCAGAGAGCTTCCTGGGCTGGTTAGTGTTTTAACAGAATATTTTAGAAAAGGTATTTCAACTGAAATAAAACTTGAAAGAGGGGTCATTAAAACTTGCCTTCAAAGCTCAACAAATCAATAGCCTGTCTCCCTGAAAACATAGAAGCTTCTAGAAGTCACGTAGCTCTCAGGTCCACATCGACCTGAAGGCATTCACTTGGGTGCTTAACTTGACTACATTGGTGCTCTCTACATGTGCCTGTGTCTTCACACAGTGAGAAATTAAAGTCCCTTCAGAGTCACCTACAAATTGGAAATAAATAGGAAAAATATGTTGCAGTTCTTAGAATAAGATGGGAGGAAACTGAAGGTGACATAATGTTATTAATATCACAGTAAAACAAAGAATGCAGGTGGAGTGCCTGGCATGTGATACCCAGCACATTATTGGCCTGAGTCTGCTCAAAAGACATAACAAAACCGAATTTTGATGAAATAGACTTATTTATATATGTGAGGATTCAGGAATCTACTCATGTGGATTCCTGAATCCCTTCTAGAAATTCTCCTTCTCATGGTACCACTCACCCACAAGCAGTACTTGTGCTGTTACAAAGCAGCAGACAGGTGCAATGAGAACAAAAATATACCGGTGTTTAAGGTGGGAGCAGTGCATAGAACTACAAATATTACTAATTCATCTTCAATGAAATCTACTAAAGTTTCTATTTTTTCACATCATTTAAAAAAACTGTCATTATTACAAGATAGTCATTCCATTTTTTTTAATTTCAGCCCATAATTAAGAACAATGAAAGGATATTGAGATCTATTAGTCACATCTTTGGTTCTCAGGGGGAAATTCTCTACCCCAAAGAACAATTTCCTTAAATTAAAGGTAACTCAAACAGTTCACACAATCATTTTATGAACAGACTTCCTACGCAACATCATTTACACCAAAAAGAAAATCATGAACATACTAATCATTGCTTACTTTTCAGCCTCCTTAGGTAAGAGTGATGCAAATAGCCAACTCACAAAAGAGTGAAAGATTGAATGCTTATGCATGTTACACATTGTTCCAACAGAATTTGAAGGGGTTGACGTAGTAGAATAAAATGCAAACAATTTGTCTAGACGCTGTTAAATGCTGCTTTATTTTTGAATAATTTCATTTCCCTTCAGATGTTTGGAAAAGTAGACATTCAACCATTAATTATTCCCACCCACCACCAACCTTTTATTTTAAAATTCAAATTACAAAAGAAGAGAGAGACATTGTGGCTGGTGTGTAAGAAGTTCAGAGGTCTCCCTACCCTACTCCCTTTAGCTACATAAAGTAAATGGTGAAGGAATGGTCCCTGGGTGTGACTGTCATTCAGGTTGATGTGTTGCCCTGAGCAGTAGTTTACAGCATTACAATCATTCCACCAGCTGTTTTTTGTGAAAGTTTGTGGAGACTAAGCTTCAGAATATCAAGACATACTCATAGCTTTTGTGTAAATATTTCTGCAATTTGAACAACATTTTCTTTTTATTTTAAAAAAGTCAGTCTAAGACTTGACTTGGAGGAGGGAGTGTTGAATACACAATATGGTGGACAGGAATGTGTTTAGAATTGGGCACTTGAAGCCTGTATACTTATGTTAACCAGTGTCATCCTTCTGCCCCCCAAAATCTGTCTGACTCTGTTTGGCATGGTTGAATTCTACTACAGTTCATGCTCTTCAACTCAAGCATTGATGTTGCAAGCAGTTTGTGAGAGTTTCTGCAGAACTTCCCCCCAGATGGGAAGAACTTGCCCTGGGGTTGTCTATTTTCCATCTCTGTCACGTAGGAAATTTGGAGAACAGCTCAGTGGAGAGTTGTCCCCTGACTGCGCAGCGGCACTGACTGCTCAGCTCTGAGTGTATGGATGGCTGTCCTCCTTCTGCCCTGGTCTGGGGTTTCATCAGTCCTTGGTTTACTGCCTTCTGAAGGCAGTGGGTCCTAGAGTGTATCATAACTTCAGATTTGCCAAGGGAGTAAATAGCTTAATAATCCTCAGAGTTGCTGAAGTCTTTCTAAAATCTCTTAGATTGAAAAGGCCCTTTGAGAGAATGTTTCCAAGTCTGTTATTTTAGAGGTAGAGAAGCTCAAGTCTAGCAATGGGGGGAACAGTTTAACTTCATTCATTCATTCATTCATTCCTTCAGCTTACAGTCTAGTTGGAGAGAAAGATATTAAGGCATCCCCCAAGTAGAGAGTTTTAAATTGGGATAAATCCAAGGAAGAGAAATCACCGGGGACGAGGAGCACTGCCACAAGGGCCAGGTGTAGCTGTGGAATCGGAGAAGCTTCCCTGAGGATGTGGGAGAGAAGTATAATGGTAAGTGAGAGTTGGAAAGGCAAAAGGGATTGTAGGGGTAGATAATAGAAATATTTCAGGCAAAGATATAGCAAAAAGTACAACATGTGCAAAGACTTTGAAACCAATGGCACTGACTAGGACCTATCTCCCGACTTGAGTCTAGAGACCTTTAAATTCCTCGAGGAGTGACTTTCTAACAGAGAGTTTCCTCCCTGGGTCCTTTGGGTAATACTTCATCCTTCCTGAGAACAGGATGCTGGAAGTTGCATTTCCTTCACAAAGCAAAGTTGGGTGGTTTCTAAGCTGTTGTGGGAGCTGTCCCTTAGCTCCTGACCCAGGGTAGCTGTAGGCTCAAGACAACAAAAACAAAATGAAACTCAAAGTAATTGGTTGGGGGTCAGGGGTGTGTGTTTCTTACTCAAAGTTAAATACTTCTTCCAAATTGACCCAACGTAAGTAATTGGTGTTGAATGAGATGGTATTGATCAGTTTGGGAGGGAGATTTCTCATAGGACTCATGGTATTTGGAATCATACAGAAGTCCTTTCCCCCAAGTGAAATGCACAGGGCATTCTAAAGACACAGCTGTGAGCCAGTCTGGGTGACATATGTGTCTGGGAATATAGGGACCAGCTCTTCAGGAGGAGACTGGCACAGATCTCTGCCTGATTGAATTTGCTCCTGTGTTCAGACATCTGTGTACTTAGAATGTGTTCTTCCTACTTAATCCTTGCCATTCACCTTAGGCCCAGTAGGTATTCACCAGTGATGTGAGAGTATATTCATTGTGACATTGTACATGGTGTCAGAACCATATTGAAGCACAGGCTGTGAATGTGATGTCTGCTTTGTTTTGTTTTCATTTATAACTCAGTGCTCCTGCTAGCAGATTTTTTTTAAAGGTATCACAGACTGTTAGAACTAAAAAAGCCATACATATAATCTGAAGTGACCTTTTCATTTTATAAATGTGAAAATGAATTCTAGAAGAAAGTCGTGTGGCTTGCCTAGAGGCATATTATTTGTGAGATTCAAACCTGAGAGTCTAAACAGTCTCAGGACTGTTTCCTACAGAAGCCACCTCCTTACATGGATATAAAACTGTCACAGTCAGACTTTGTCTCTATGAATTTGGATGCAGAGTATAGCAGGAGAGGAATTATATAGACTCCCTCCTTCCCTCTTCAAAAATAGTTTCTCTCTTCTAATTTGATCCAGGAAAAAAAATAAAGAGATCATTTACCATTGTGAGCCCAGGAGAGAAACCTCTAATTGAAGATGTGCTGTAAACTCAGTGATAATTTTCTATTAGTCCCAGCTTTCTTACTCCGTTTTCTACTCTATCTTATGTGCTCTTTTTACCGTCCCATCGCTAAATCTCCACCTTCTCAAGAGAAGAAGTACAAGTTGATCTGACTTAGGCTATATATATTTTTTCATTTTAACATGATATTTCAACTACAGCCAAGGTGACCACAGTAAAGGGTCTAACTTTAAAACTGTGTACATATTTGTCTTGGAGTACAACACAGGCAGGGACAGTTTACGTTCTGCTCAGACCAAGTTGGTGCAGAGGGAAACTTCAATGCAGGCAATAGAGCTGGGCAGGGACTGGACCACAGGGTGTGCAACAGTCTCTTCCAGGTGACCACCTGTGCTATTTCACATGAGGCTCTACCTCAGACCCACTGAGTCAGAATTTCCCCGGGGGAGGGGACCTGCACATTGGTACCCACAGTAAGGTTTCTAGATGATTTGTAGGAACACCTAGGTTTCAGAGCCACAGATATAGAGGGAAGAATAATAAGCTAAGTTAAAGGAAAATTCTAAATGAGCAAACTTTGAGTCAGTGAGAAAAGAGTTGCTGATCTGAACCAGCCGGCGTGCATACTCACCCTGAGCCCCATGAGGTAATAGAGGATACTGATGACTGCCATGGGAAGGACATAGAAGAGGAAGGAGGTGACCTGGATGATGAAATTGTAGATCCACATGGGCTTGATGACCGCGCAGGTGGCCGAGCCCGGGACCTGGGACCCGTTGGGGAAGAACTGGAGTTTGATGCCGTGGGTGCTGGTGTTGGGCAGAGAGAAGAGAACAGAGAAGCCCCAGACGACGCCGAGGACCCGGAGGGCCCTCCGCCGGGTGCTCTGCAGCTTGGCGCGGAAAGGGTGGAGGATGGCCACGTAGCGCTCCACGCTGACCGTGGTGACACTGAGGATGGAGGAGAAGCACACAGTCTCAAAGAGGGCCGTCTTGAAGTAGCAGCCCACAGGCCCGAACAGGAAGGGATAGTTCCGCCACATCTCATAGACTTCCAGAGGCATGCCGAGCAGCAGGACCAGGAGGTCCGAGACGGCCAGGCTGAAGAGGTAGTAGTTGGTGGGTGTCTTCATCGTCTGGTGTCGCAGAATCACCAGGCACACCAGGAGATTGCCAGCCACCCCAACCACAAAGATCAGCGCATACACCACCGTCACCGGGAGGAAGAAGTGGCTTCGCTGAGGCCCGCAGAGAAAGGCCAAGTAGTCCTCGGTGCTGTTCAGGTATTTCTTGAATGGGTCTTCCAGTTCCTGCTGGGGGATCCAGGAAAGATTCTCATATTTTTCCATCACTGACATTAAAATCCAAGACTTGAGCTTCCTCTGCTATGAACCTCTGTCCCAAGATGAGCCAGAAAAGGAAGAGAAAAAGCAGACAGAAAGCACAGACTTAGAGCAGGAGGCGGGAGAGGGTGAGTGCTACCGCAAGGATCTCTTTTGAAGAGCCCCCGAGACAGAAGCCCCTCCCCTGCACAGGCCGTGGGCCAATGCGCCTGTGTCAGGCAGATGCGAAGACAGCTGGGTTGGACTTGCTGCCTTTGCGTGCAGGGAGCAGGAGAGGAGGGGGGGAGACATTCCCTGAATTGGAAACAGCTGGCAAAACAGAGCTAACACAGAGGGTGACACTAACTTAAGATGTGGGCACTCTGAGCAGTGCATTTTGCAAGTTGTGGGACTCTGTAAATACAAATTAAAATTGGAGGGTGATGAGCAGAAGAGTACAAATCTCCATTGATCCTTGTCACCTGTACAGCATGACAAAAACGGGGGATCAATAGATGTCTCAAGTTATCTTGCTTCTCTGGAAATTCAGGGCTCCCTGGGGAAAGCATGATCGATGTGCCTTTTTGGTTTTGACTGCATCCACAATAGAATCAAATGCCTGAAAAGATACTTGCCTGTCATCCATCCCTGCCTGCTGTCTGACGCTCTGTCTGGCTGGGCAGTGCCTTGCTGTGGCAGGAGGCAGCGAGGTTTGGAATCAGGCACACCCATAGATATCCTGTAAGGCTTTGGGGATGTTAACCTCTCGAAGCCTCGTTTCCTTATCTGTACATTGGAAGTTCATTCATTCATTCTATTTTATTCAACAAATACTTCCTGAAGATTCACCACATATCAGGCAGTGTTCTGAGCTTTGCAGAAACATCAGTCAACAACAAGCAAGACAAACTCTCTACCTGCTTGGAACTTTTCTTACAGCAGGGGATTCTGAAAATGTAGACGCAAACTAACAATAATAAAATTTCAGGTGATAATTTGTGTTGTGAAGGAAAGGAAAGGTAAGGGACCATACATAATGAGGCTGGAGGTAGTTTTTTTGTTTGTTTGTTTGTTTTATGAAGGACACTCAAAAAAGACATCTCAGGAGATGTCACTCAGGCTGAGTTGTGAATGATGAAACATAAGGCATAAAAGAGCTAAGAGAAGTGTGTTTCCTGCAAAAGTAATAACCAGTGCAGAGGTCCTGATGCAGTAATAAGCTTGATGTGTTTCAGAAACATCGGGAAGACCAGGGCAGCTGAAACTTAATGAGTAGACTGGCAGAGTGTGTGTGATTTAATTGAAGTAGCTGGCGGGACTAGATCATGTAAAATTTTCTAGGATTTTATAAAGAGCTTGGCTCTCATTCAAACAGCAGAGACTTTGGATCTGATTCAAAACGCAGAGAGAAACCTTTGGAAGGTTTTGAGCAGGAGAATTGAGAAGGATAAAGTTTTAACAAGATGTAGGTAGGGAGCTTGGATTACGGCTATTTCAAGCAGTAGATTTGAGAATTATCTTTGAATTGGGGAACATCTTTGCAAGGGATGATACCTTATATGGTTGAAAAGATTAAATGAGATGACATAGGTACCTTATACTTAAGAGATGCTCAATGAATGCTCATTCTTCTTTCTCTTATTTGTTAAATTGAATGTTGAAACAGAGAAAAGGTAAAGCAACTTGTTCAAGAATAATCTGCAATTCTTTTCCAGGCTAATGGAAATATCAGGGGGATAGCTTTGTAAAGTATATGATTGTCTAACCACTGTGCTGTGCTGGCACTACCTGATACTAATTAGTACCTACCTGATAGTAATACAAAGTAATATTAAGTGTTAACTATTATTGAAAAAATTTAATTAAAAAAAGAATAATCTGTCGGCCAAAACAGGACAGTTTATGCTGCTGTAACAAATGACCTCCATAGCTCTGTGGTTTAAAACGATAACAATTTATTTCACACTACAAATTTATCATTGGTCAGCTGGAGGGTCTGACCCATGTTACACTCACTCTGGGACCCAGGCTGATGGAGTGGTCATTTTGTGAGGACTTTGCTGATCATTGTGGTATAGAGAAAGGGTGCTCCAGGAAGTCTCAAGCAGGTAATTAAAAGCTCTAGCCCCGAACTCAGTAATACATGCCACCTTTGCTCATAGCTCACAGCTCATTGGTGAGGGCTCATGTCTGTTTACTCAAGCACAACAGGCATAGGACGTGCCGTCTTACCACGAACACAGTAGATGAAGATGCAGGAAAATGGATGGACAGCCTTAACAATGACACAGTCAGACAGAAAGTCACAGCAGAGCGAGAGTTTGGGCATTCTCATTCATGATAACCTTTGATGTTAAAACTCTAGTAACAAACTTTAATATACCATATTTCCCCATATATAAAACACACTTTTTTAAAAAATTGGGGATCTAAAAACTGGGTGCGTCTTAGACAGCGGTTGTAGTTTTTTTTACTTACATTTCCTGCTTTTTCATGCTTGTTTTTGTGCTCATTGTTGAAGACAGTGATTCATCATCAGACACAGATGAGGACAAGCTAATGGATGGAAGTTTTGACAGTGATGAGAAGTAGTATGAATTTTATGATGAATAAAACTTGAGGTTAGTAACTATGTAATTTTTTTTTCAAATTTTGGGCCCCAAAATAAAGGTGCATCTTATACATGGGAGCATCTTATACATGGGGAAATATGGTATATTTTTTTCTTTTCTTTTTTTTAAATGTTTTTAGTGAGTGAGATAGAGAGAGGGACAGATAGGGACAGGCAGGCAGGAAGGGAGAGAGATGAGAAGCATCAATTCTTTGTTGTGGCACCTTAGTTATTCATTGAGTGCTTTTTCATATGTGCCTTGACTAGAGGGCTCCAGCCAAGCCAGTGACCTCTTGCTTAAGCCAGCAACCTTGGGCTCAAGTCAGAAACCTTTGGGCTCAAGCCAGTGACCACAGGATCATATTAATGATTCCAAACTCAAGCCAGCAACCCTGCGGGCTCAAGCTGGTGAGCCCGCGGTCAAGCCAGCGACCTCGGGGTCTCGAACCTGAGTCCTCTGCATCCCAGTCCAACACTCTATCCACTGTGCCACTGCCTGGTCAGACTAATATATATTTCTGAAGAAGTGAGGCACAAGTTTAAATATTGGAATGTGATGGCTCTTTGGGATGTAAGGGTCATTAAAATGATAAAGGTGGACAGTAGAGATTATAAACTTCAGGCTGGGGGAGAGACAAAACATAGGACAACAAAGTAGAGATTCAAAGGCATCTGCACATTGTGACAGGGAAGGTCTAATCAAATAGATTGTTTTCTAATAAGGGATGCAGTAACAGGCCCCACACAGGGAGATAGTATAGGAACGACAAAGGCATGGACTCTAGTGCAGGCATAGGGTTCAAATCCTGGTGATGCCTCCTGCTAGCTGTGTGACTATAAGGAACTTGTTTAATTAACCTCCATGAGTCTCAGTTGCCCCATTAACAAAATGAGTAAAATAGCAATATTGTCTTATGGGGGACTGTTAGCAGAGTGAAACCATTCCCAATGAAATATTCAATACATATTATTTTAAATAATACAACACTTAAAATAAATATTTAACAATAAGATATGCAATAAGAGAATTTAACTATGAAAATGTTTATTTTAATTGAGGTCAAAAAGACTATTGATTGCAAGGTTTGAATACTAAGAGATGTGTGTTAATGTGACCAGGACTTCTCAGGGCTAGTGAACAGGCAGTGCAGAAGAGGTAGTCCAAGCAGCAGCTGAGAAAGTGTCTGCACACCTGTCCCCAGGTCCCAGTGCTCTCCCTCTCCTCCTCCCTCCTTTTGCACATGCGCACACACACACACATGTACACATGCGTGCACATGCATGCACAAGTACACACACACACACTTCTTGTTTGCTTTTGAAATTAGTTTGGTGGTTGTCTTCCAAGCCAAACATCAAAAGCAAGGAGAGAGGGAACTATCGTTGCTCAGAAGGTGTCTTTCCAGGTGTAGCACAGCTGGCTGGGAAGGACAGTATGAACAGGGGTGGAAGTCGAAAGGAATACAAGGATGCCAGCGCATCAGTGTGGCTGGCATCTGTGCTTCCCCACTTCTCCCTGAGACTCTCCAGCTGCAGCTTGTCCTTGGTTATTCCACTAAAGAGTCCACGCCAGGGAAGAGAATGGGGAATAGATGGTCAGGTAGCCCTGGATGGAAGTCCTAATCTCAGTGTCGGAAAACCTGCATATGCATCCCAGGTCTACCAGCAGGGGGACTGTGTTTGGTCTAATGTGTCCCCGGGCAGGTTATTTTATGTGTGTGTACTCCAGTGTCCCAATTCATAAACGTATGGGTTGTTGTGAGTTCCAGTAACACTCTGGCAAAATACTTGGTAGCTTCCAAGGGATTTTTGCAGTTCCTTCCTTGCATTGTCAGGCTGCCCAATAAAGATGTTAAGATGTCTTATTCACTAGTCTACTTCCATGGCTAGCATAGTGACACCATAGAAAGGGCATGGGGTCCTCAATGAAGTTGGGTTAAACGGATGGCTGTACACATAAAGGAAAGAAGGAAGAGGGAAGAAAGAGGTGAGGACGGTAGGCTGGTTGCTTGTGTGACATTAGCGTCTTTGTTATGATAGACAGCCCCATTCTGGTCTTCTGGTCTGATGTTTCTTTCACAGGTTTTGCTTTTAGTGATAATACTAAACTGGTTACCAGTGTAGTGAAAAGAAGGCAGACACGGTTTAATTTTGCTGCTTGAAACAGAACGACTTTGAACAAGTTATACCATATGTAAGCATCAATTTTCTCATCAGTTAAATGGGATTAGCAATTCCTAATTTAGGATTGTTGTGAGGATTAAATGCCAAACTAGTATTGCATGGCTTTGGCATATAGTAAGCATTCAATAAATGCTCTTTTCCTGCACTAACAGTTCATGGAAGTTGATCTACTAATGCAAAGATTTGATCAATGGCTGGTGTACTGCTACATGATAGGCATTCAATAAATGGTTTGAAGTAGAATGCATGAATATAATATCGATTTTTGTCCTCACATTTTAGTTGAAGGTGATTTATGCCTGGTTACTTTTTTATATGATTAAATTTTACCTTTTTTATCATTTATTTTAAAATGTTGATTGTATAACTTCTGCCTTTTGAAATTAAGATTTTTTTCTTTGTATGATGAATTTTTGTAAATGCTGTGTGGAAACCCAAAAAGAAGATATATTATATTTTGAGTAGGAGATAAAATCTGATCTATATTTATTAATTTCATCTTATGAACTACATCAGTTAATTTTTCTTTGATGGAAAGCATTAATAACACTGTAGAAGCAAACAGATAAGCAAATATCTTGTTTACCTGTGGCACTCTGGGTAATTCACAAAATTAAAGGGTGAGACAAATAGCCTGGCCTCAAGCAGGGAAGAAACCAGGTTAGCTCTGAAGAGCCACGCTGCTCACCCTCGCGGATGGCATCTTGGGTTGCTGCCTTCTGACGCTTAATTTTCTACTATGTTCTCTCCCTTTGGATCTCTGCTTGAGAGTCAAATTTCCCCAATAATGAATGAGATTGGCTTAGCTTGGATCTCTTGCCTAATACTGTATATTACAGAGGAGGTCCGGTTTCCTACTAGAAGAGGGGAGGAGGGAACCAGACAGGTAGTAACAACAGAGATCTACTCCCCAACCTGTGAAGGTCACATCTTTATATCCTCATCTAGATGCTTCTCTTTGATCTGCCAGACTAAACCATGAGTGTATTTAGGACTCACAAAAATGGGAACATGGTTGACTACATACGAGAACATGGCCAAGTCAGGGTTCTCTCTTTCCCTAGGTTTGCTCATCTACAGACAAAGCGTGTTATAGCATTGCTCCTGCAATTACTGTTACCACCACCACACACATTACCACCATTTATTGGGCATTTTATTCATTTATTAATATTATGTGTATTGATCAGACACTATGCTAGGTATAATTCTGCCCCCAGGGAGCTTAGAATCTAGCAGCATGACAGTCATTTGATGACATAACCACTTAAATTGATACATGATTATTGTTAGAGTAACTGTGATGAAAGAGAAATACATTGGGCTCAGAGAGAACATGTCACAGGGAGACCTGGTCTTGTCGAGCGGGACAAAGGAGACTCTGAGTTGCTGCAGGATGTGTAGCAGTCCACCAGGTGAAGGGGGCTCAGGGGTAAGATTTTAGGCGGAGATGAGTAGGAAAAGAAGCATGTTTTATTTGAGAAACCAAGTGAAAGGTTATATGGCTAGAGCACAGAGAGCAAAGGGCATTTGGGTAGGGTCCATGCAGGACCTTCTGGGTCATTTTAAGTATTCTGCTGCTTAGCCTAAGAGTAATATGAAGCTACTGGATCATAAGCATAGCATTGACATTCCCAGGTTTACATTTTGAAACAATAGTCCAGCCGCTACATGAACAGATTTGAGGGGCTAGGATTATATGTGGGGTGTATCAGAAAAGAATTGCGGGGGTCTGTGAGACAAGTGCAGGGAGTTGTGGAGTAGAGGTGAAGATAAAGCAGCCAGTTTGGGAGATAAGATAGATAAGGAAGTGAGGCAATGTGGTGGCGGATTAGATCTAGAGAACGTAGGACAGGAAACGGACGACTATGACTCCTAGGCTTCGGCTAGTGTAATTGAATGGAGCACTCATCCATTGAATTATCCATTGAATGAGTAATCATCCATTCAATTATGCCAGACAAAATCAAGGTCCATTCACACTGATGAAGAACATCACTGTAGGTCTGAGCTTAGGGGGGGAAGATCATGAGTTTAATTTCAGGCATGCTGGCTTTGTTATGCTTTCGTGACAGCTACGTATAAAATGCCAGACGAGGCTGAACACAGGTATGTAGAACTCATAGGGAAATTCTCAACTAGCAGTAGAAATGTGTGAGACTTTGCTTGTAAAAGCTGATTAAAAACCGCTGGTGTGGGGGAGGTGGGGGAGGGAAAGAGTGTCGATGTGAGGGGGATGGACATTGAGCCTTGAGAAATTTCAGGATTTAAAAGCAAGAAAGAAGATGAACCTCGTAAAGAGGCTGAGAGAAAGCGGAGTAAAAGCAAGACTGGTCAAGAAGGTCCGATTCTCTAAGACATTAAGTCAAAACCAGTCCTGGCTTGAGGAAAGGTGTGTTATTTCAGTGACGGGGGAGTGCGGGCTGCCCTGACCCAGAGACCTGGAGAGAACTGAGAAGGTGGAAGGTGTGTTCATGAGCAGCAGTGACAGAAATTATTCTGAGAATTTGGCCGTGACCAGGGAGAAGAGAGGTGAGATTGAGACTAAAGGGTGATTTTAAATTGAGAGAAGAATTATTACATGGTGGAAGAGACTGATTTGAGAGCAGAAAAAAATCCATTGGAAAGGGAGAAACAGGGAAGAAAAATGAGAGAGAGAGAGAGAGAGAGAGAGAGAGAATGGGACTTATACCAGAATGAAGGAACGCTATGTATGTAAAACTCCCGAGAAGGAGGAAAAGAGCGTACAAATTGTAGTAGAATTGGCCATGAGTAAAGGGAAATACAGCCCCTCTATTGTGACAGAGGGGAAGATGGTGTTGTATTTTCCAGCAGAGAGCTGAGGGACTCTGGCCTGTGTCTGGTGGCTTTTAGTTTTTTTGTGACATGCAAGGCAATAGTTTCTGCTGAAAGTCATCAAAGAGGTGACAGGGAATTTGAGGAGAATGGAGATGACTCAGGCTTATCAGCAAGTAGGAGACTGAGTTAATAAGAAAAAGTTGAAAGATTGCTGGCTGACCACTCTAAGATGGTCAATAAGTCAGTCAACACGCATTTGCTGAGTCACGCATGGCTCTGGCACTCAGGACATAGTAGTGAACAAGAGGGGGCTCTCTTCCCTTGAGGAGCCTGCTTATTAATGACAGGCATGATGAATGATGCAAGCTTCTATTCATGCATCTAACCAGCGCCTGCCAAGTGCTGGACCTTGTGCTACATGGTGGGGACAGGAAGATGAAGCAAGACCATCGGGCCTCCCCAGTTGATACGCACTCCACCCCCCTCCCAAAGAGATCTAGCTCTTTGATTCCTTCTTATTTACTGCAAGTGGAGAAAAGATAGACTTGGACCCTGCAGAAAAATAAAGCTCCCCACTCAGAGGTCCACACACCACCAAATGAGTTCTATGCACTGGCACATATAAAATATGAGTAAGAAACACAGGCTTGGTTGATCAAGATGCAATTTATAGTAGTGCACAGAGGCCAGATCTAATGACAAGGTCACATATCAGTAACACAAATGTCTGCAACATTCAACTTGAGGTCTTGACATAAGCACTGCGTGTAATCCGTTTACCTCCCCCCGGGCAACCCTGCCGACGAGGCCGAGGATGCTAGCACTCTCTTTCCCTTGACCCTTCACAGGCTCTGTCCTGGTTTACGCTCGCTGGGCTCATTATACAGCAGCTGTCTTCATTACCTTCTCATTTTTTCACTGATTGGAAAATTTCACCATGGTGATGCTGGCAGATAGGTCTGAACACAGACCAGCATGAACTTATTTTAAGTTAGAGGCAGTGGAGCAGGAAGGAGTCATCAACCATTCTCCCACTTTCCTCACGCGTATGTGCGTCTTCAGAGAAGGGGTGTTGGAATTTATGCAGATGAGCCCAGAGCAGCAAGTGGGATGGACGAACTCAGGTCCTCATGTAGCTACTTTATTTTATTGTCATTAGCCTGTTTCTCATGGACATGTTCTTGAAGACTCCCATGTTAGCAAAGGCATAGCCCAGTTTCCTTGAAGAACTAACCATCTTGATTGTTCTTCTCTACTGAAGTCATTGGGACTTCCAATGTCACAAATATGTACCACTGGTGCCAGATGGAACAGGGAAGCACAAAGGTGGCTTCCCATAAACTCTTAGCCACCTTTAGAAAATTTCAGCCTCTGGACCTATTGGGAGTAGTTAAAGTGGGCGTTCGTGTGCAGGATCAGGGACTGTTAGAGCTGAGAACCCTTAGAAATGATCTAAGGTGACTATTTCACTTATTGATGAGGAAGTAAGGTCTAGAGATGGAAAAGACCCTTTTTAGGGACCCAGTAACCAAGGGACAGTTTTAGGGAGCTGGAATGAGGAGTCTTTACTTTTCTATCTCTTAGTTTGATATGCTTTTCCACTTAATTCTACTTCTTTAATCAAAGGAAGTACAAACCTTTATCAGAACACAAACTTTTTCTTCTTGAGTGGGAACGAAATGGATGGAGATGAAAACAAATCCGGAAAACCTTTTTCCTCCCAACATTAAATTTGATTTAGCCATTTGAAGCCACTGGCCTGAGCCTCCAAATAAAGCCTGGCTTATTCTTGAGGAAATTATTAATAGAACCCTTGGGAGAGGCGGAGTATCAGCACTCAGCGCTAGCTTATTAGCCCAAGTCCCATCAAGCTGATAGCAGGACCTCTTACCCTTTTATCTCAGTTTTCTTTATCTCCAAATCCATTAGCATGAGGCACCATTTGATACATTTCTGTCTGTTCCTTCTAAAGCTCAAGTGCCCTTTATAATGACTCTTGGTGACTTTGCATTATAGGATGATATTAGAATATTATTGTGACACTGAGTTAGTTGGGTCCCTAGGAGAAGTTGGTGAATCTTGGCAGAAGATATATATTTTCTTTTATTTTTTTGTGACAGAGACAGAGAAAGGAACAAACAGACAGGAAGGAAGAGAGATGAGAAGCATTAATTCTTCATTGTGGCACCTTAGTAGTTGTTCATTGATTGTTTTCTCATATATGCTTAGACTGGGGGTGGGGGGACTACAGCAGACCGTGACCCCTTGCTCAAGCCAGTGACCTTAGGCTCAAGCTGGTGAGCCTTGCTCAAACTAGATAAGCCCATGCTCAGGCCAACAACCTTGAGGTTTCAAACCTGGGTCCTCCGCATCCCAGTCCGATGCTCTATCCACTGCACCACTGCCTGTTTAGGTGATATATATTTTCTTAATAGAAAGGGTAGTTTGGGATTTTGTGCTGGTTTATTTATTTATTTAATTAATTAATTAATTAATTTTTTATTTTTCTGAAGTGAGAAGCAGGGAGGCAGAGAAACAGACTCCTGCATGCTCCTGACGGGGATCCACCTGGCATGCCCACTAGGGAGCGATGCTCTGCCCATCTGGGGCTTTGCTTCATTGCAACCGGAGCCATTCAAGTGCCTGAGGCAGAGATCATGGAGCCATCCTTAGTGCCCGGGGAGGGGTGGAGAAGCAGATGGTGCTTCTCCTGTGTGCCCTGGCCAGAAATCGAACCCAGGACTTCCACACACCAGGTTGACGCTCTACCACTCTACCACTGAGCCATCCGGCCAGGCCCCCCCCCCTTTTTTTTGCCCACTGTCAAAGGCTGATGATTTATAAATCTTCCTGCTTGGAGCCCTGGCTGGTTGGCTCAGCGGTAGAGCATCGGCCTGGCGTGCGGGGGACCCGGGTTTGATTCCCAGCCAGGGCACATAGGAGAAGCGCCCATTTGCTTCTCCACCCCCCCTCCTTCCTCTCTGTCTCTCCCTTCCCCTCCCGCAGCCAAGGCTCCATTGGAGCAAAGATGGCCCAGGCACTGGGGATGGCTCCTTGGCCTCTGCCCCAGGCGCTAGAGTGGCTCTGGTCACGGCAGAGCAACGCCCCGGAGGGGCAGAGCATCAACCCCTGGTGGGCAGAGCGTTGCCCCTGGTGGGCGTGCCGGGTGAATCCTGGTCGGGCGCATGCGGGAGTCTGTCTGACTGTCTCTCCCCGTTTCCAGCTTCAGAAAAATACCAAAAAAAAAAAAAAAAAGCTTTCTGCTTGGGAAGAGACTTAATAAAAATTATAATTAATTGAGATCAAAATAGACATTAATAGTTTTAGAAGCAAACACTGACTCGGTATTGATGGAGAAGAGATTTTAACCCCTCTCAGCCTGAGTTTCCTTAGTGTATAAATCAGGTGTGGAATTACATATTCTGTTGGGCAGGTTGTGAAGAAGGAATATGCCAGAGAAGTGAGTAAAGGGCTGTCGCACCCTGTGGGTTTTGAGATACTCCAGGAAGGTCTGGGGGAGCTCGTGGGGACATTTTGGCCCGGTCATTTCTTCAGAAGGATTTTACATCCATCAGCTCACGTGATATTCCTGCTGATAATGTGAAGTGAATATGGGAGAGAAAACTGACTTGTTCAAGGTCACCATGCACACGGTTGGAATTCCTGAGTTTTAGTCCTTGCTGGGACAGAAACTAGTCTTAGCTTGTGTGATCTTGAAGAAGTGACTGTTGGGGACCGCAAGCTGACAGGGTCTTTGCAGTTTAGATTTTTGGGAGACAGAGGTGTGGGGAACTGTCAGTAAGCTGACAGTCTGTCAAAACCCCCACCTCACTTGGTTAAGTTGCTAAACGCTAAGTTTTTCTCCACACCTCCATGTTAGCTCTGATGCTGGATTGTTTGTACTGGTCCAATCCTCCATGTCCCTCAGAGAGACTGGAGGCAGTTTTCTTTGTATTCTGTGTTTGATGAAGTTAAAATGTTAAGTATGATGGGGGTTTTCTGCACTTGGAAGAATTCTTGGGTTGCCTTGGAAATATGATCAGAGATGTCATTGATTTACTAATGACTCTCTCTGCCCTATAAATAAAGCGGGATTGGGGGGTGGACAGCTCTCTTTGACTTGCCTTCAGCTTGCAGAGGACTCCCGATCCCATCCTTTTTCTCTTTAATTTTATTTCTTCATTCTGCATTATTCTCCCTCAGGACCTGTAATTACTAGCCGTGCTGGGTCACAGCAAATGACCTTCATGGAAGAAAGAAAGAAAGAAAGAAAGAAAGAAAGAAAGAAAGAAAGGAGGGAGGGAGGGAGGGAGGGAGGGAGGGAGGGAGGGAGGAAGGAAGGAAGGAAGGAAGGAAGGAAGGAAGGAAGGGGAAAGAAAGAAGAAAGAAGGGAGGGAGGGAGGGAGGGAGGGAGGGAGGGAGGGAGGAAGGAAGGAAGGAAGGAAGGAAGGAAGGAAGGAAGGAAGGAAAGAAGGAAGGAAAGCAAGCAGGGAGGGAGGGAGGGAGGGAGGGAGGGAGGAAGGAAGGAAGGAAGGGAGGAAGGAAGGAAGGGAGGAAGGAAGGAAGGAAGGAAAGAAAGAAAAAAAAGAATGAACCATTGTCATTTCTCCCAACTTTAAATCCTACATTAGCTTCCCTTTGCTGTTAGAACAGATGCAACATCTTCAATATGTTCTGCAAGGTCCCACAACACTAGACCCCTCCCTACCTCTATTTCATCTTTCTGTGCTTTTGCTCCTGCCAGATGTGTTTCAGCAGCAGAAAGCTTCATTCAGTTTCTCCAACACACCTTCGTTTCCTGCCTCGGGGTCTTTGTATGTGCAGCTGCTGCCACCTATAAGATTCTTTCCCCTGCAGTCTCATGAAACTTCCATTTCTCGTATTTTAGTTCTTGGCTAATATGTCATCATTTGCTAAGACTTGCCCTGAACACCCTACCTAAAGCAAGTATACTGTTATTATTTTCTGTTATAGTCTTTGGTTTGTTACCTTCACAGCAAGCTCAATTTATAATCACTTTCCTCTATGGTGTTTATTTGATTTATCTTCTTTGGACTATCGACGTTTTTGGAACGTAAGTTTCATAAAAGTAGGAACCATGCTTCATTTACAACTGTGTTTCCAGCACCTAACACCATGACTGGCACCTGGCCAGCACTCAATAAAATTTGCTGCATGCACAAAAAAATGAAAAATGTCACTGTCAGAGCCTTAGGTTCATGGGCTCAGGATCATATAAATATAAATATGCTATAACAGTACCTAGTCTATTCTCTTAACTACAAATATGGGAGCTGTGTAACTCTTTCCTTCTGTGGTTAACATTTCCTGGTCTCCATCAGACATGGTTCTTTCCTTTCATTTTATTTTTAAAAATCTTATTTCTCTGCCTTCTTGAGCTCTATGTTCAGTAGAATTTGCTAAACTATTAATAAAAGTTATCGCGATGAGGACACTAGATTGTCAGTCAGGAGATCTGAGTTCTGGACTCAGGTGCACATCTGCTCACAATATGATCTTGGACAAGTTGGTTGCCTACTCCTGGACCTCAGTTTCTCCTATGTTTATAATGAGGGGGTGAGAATAGATGAGTCAAAGAGACCTTTCCCACTTGGCAAATTATCTAGCCTAGACTGTGTTTCCTTCCCTTCTAGCAATTAACATTATGGAGAGCCTCCTAATGCAACTATTTTTAAAATAACCATGGTTGCCTGGATTCACATTTGGGCATATTGGTTGAAAAAAAATAGAAGTCCCATTAATTAGTTTATCTTCGTGCAATAAAATTTATATGATCCTTGAGCAAAAACCTAGCCTCAAAATGTCTTGCCAACGAACTAAATATTCTGCGCCTTTGATGCGTGCTGGGTACCTTCGAGTATACCCCAGGAGTCAGGAGCTCTGGCTGAAGACGGGGACAATGTGTGTTGTCACGTTGCTCTCCGTCTGCCACATTCTGTGGGCCTGCCAGAATTTCCCAGCATGACTCTTCCAAATTCTCCCTGCTATCCCAGATTACACACACATCTTAGCCCTGGCAGAAAGGTCCTAGTTTAGAACCAGTTTTGAATGTAGTAGAAATGTTTGACATAAACTCAGTTTTCAGTATGCATTACTCTGCGCCCAAGGGCAGATCAGAGGGAGTCTGACCAATAACACGGCTCACGCTCAAGGATGCTTAGGATTTCTCTCTCACACTTAAGTAAACCATCTTGGAATTTTTCTGAGTCTAACCTTCTCATTTTACTAATGGATAAATGGAGGCCCAGAGAGATGACATGACTTGCTTTATGTCTCCACAGCTAATAAACTGACAAAGCTTTCTGTAATCATTTCCGAAATATTATCACGTGATAGGTTCCTTGGAGTTTTGCGGGCGGCCTATTTTGATTGTTTATTTTTGTTTTTAATAAAAGCCTGTTATTAAATTTACATTTCTCTAGGATAAAAGCCATGCTAAACTGGAAGCAATAAACACTTTATTCAGGTTAGGGGAGGATCAGTTGTCAGTGCACCCAGAGGGAGCATAAGAAGGAAGCAGCCTGGAGTTGAGATTGGAGTGGAGAACTCACCCAGGATTTAGCAAGATCAGATTGGTTGGTGACTCTGATAACAGGGACTTCTATGCCATGTGGGAGGAAAACCCACAGAAAGTGGGTTAAAAAGAGAATAGGCTATGTGGGAGTGAAAGGATACCAATATTTCATGGAATTTTCCAGATGAATAGAGACATGAAATAGCTGGAGAGAAATATGAGGCCAGCGGAGGAATCTTTAAAAATATAGATCAGCCTGACGAGGCAGTGGCGCAGTGGATAGAGCATCAGATTGGGATGCAGAGGACCCAGGTTTGAGACCCCAAGGTCACCAGCTTGAGCACAGGCTCATCCTGCTTGAGTGTGGGGTCCCTGGCTTGAGCATGGGATCATAGACATGACTGCATAGTTGCTGGCTTGAGCTCAAAGGTCGCTGGCTTGAGCCCAAGGTCGCTGGCTTGAGCCCAAGGTCGCTGGCTTGAGCAAGGGATCACTTGCTCTGCTGTAGCCCACCCCCCCACATATGAGAAAGAAATCAATGAACAAGCAATCAACGAAAAACTAAGATGCCACAAAGAAGAGTTGATGCTTCTCATCTCTCTCCCTTCCTGTCTATCTGTCCCTCTCTCTGACTCTGTCTCTGTCTTTCTCTGTGTGTGTGTGTGTGTGTGTGTGTATTTATATATATATATATATATATATATATATATATATATATATATATATATATATCTCAAAGTGTAGCATGCTGTTGCTGCTGGAAATAAGCTTGTTGAGGGGGAAATGATCATGTGCACAATTGGAGGGCTTGGCTTTATATAGGGGTAGAAACAGTTTATGAATGAGAAGCAGTAGCGTGAGGGATTTGGGGTGGGAAGATGTGATCATTCCCTATTGGTGGCTTTGATTTTTCTCAATGAAATAAAAATGAAGCCAAGAGCTGAGTAGGAGTGAGTGTTGAAAATCTCAAAGGCTATGACAACATCCATGTCAAGGAATGGAAGTGTAAGTTTATTAGGGGATATAATAAAATTGCTCTGTAGTACGAAAGGCCCACTTGAGTTTGGCAGTCACAGATTTATTTATTTTTATTATTATTATTATTTTTTTTTACAGAGACAGAGAGAGAGTCAGAGAGAGGGATAGATAGGGACAGACAGACAGGAACAGAGAGAGATGAGAAGCACCAATCATTAGTTTTTCATTGTGACACCTTAGTTGTTCATTGATTGCTTTCTCATATGTGCCTTGACCGTGGGGCTACAGCACACTGAGTGACCCCTTGCTCAAGACAGTGACCTTGGGTCCAAGCTGGCGAGCTTTGCTCAAACCAGATGAACCCGCGTTCAAGCCGGCGACCTCAGGGTCTTGAACCTGGGTCCTCCGCATCCCAGTCCGATGCTCTATCCACTGAGCCACCGCCTGGTCAGGCTGGCAGTCACAGATTTAAAGAGAGATGAGTTAAACCTGTAGTGAGCTCTTCTCCAGAACCATCAAGGAGCCAGGCTTGCAAGTAGCTGCAGACTAGGTAGAGGATTGAGTTCAGATTGGGGTTTTGCCAAACTGGGGAGGGGGCAGGCTATAGGAGGAGCAAGGAGCCAGGGATGTGGGGTATATAGAAGGCGTGGTTATAGAGATAGTCCATGGAATCTAAAAAGGACAAGAAGGGAGCTGAGGATGCCAGACAGGTGATGAACAGTACAAAGTGGTGGAACAGGTAGGCTGGAGATCCTGGCAGGGGACAGAGAATTTGTAGAGGAGAATAAGGGAGAGTATAAAAGAAACTTATTATTATTATTTTTTGGTATTTTTCTGAAGTTGGAAACGGGGAGGCAGTCAGACAGACTCCCTCATGCGCCCGACCAGAATCCACCCGGCATGCCCACCAGGGGGCGATGCTCTGCCCATCTGGGGCATTGCTCTGTTGCAATCAGAGCCACTCTAGTGCCTGAGGCAGAGGCCACAGAGCCATCCCCAGCGCCCAGGCCAACTTTGCTCCAATGGAGCCTTGGCTGTGGGAGGGGAAGAGAGAGACAGAGAGGAAGGAGAGGGGGAGGGGTGGAGAAGCAGATGGGTGCTTCTCCTGTGTGCCCTGGCCAAGAATCAAACCCGGGACTCCTGCATGCCAGGCCGACGGTTTATCAGTGAGCCAACCGGCCAGGGCCAAGAAACTTATTTTTAAATATAAGAACAGATGTTTGAAAATTATTTTACAAGCAATGCAGTTATTAGTAACAGTGAGGTCTAGTGGATGGTCTTGGTAGCGGGGGGCTGAGTGGGGTGAAGGGGAACACTGGAGTTGAGGTAGTAAAGGATTGTGAAGAACGGGTTGCGGGGCTGGGTGGTGACTATGACATTGGTGGTAAGTGGTCAAGAATGCTAACATAGCAGAGGGTAGGAGGTGAAGAGTGGTGATATGGTGGGTAGAAGGGGCGAAGAGTAAGAGTGAATTTGAAACCACATCTTCAGTAATTATGGTGCTAATGACAGTGACAGGTGGCTGCCACAAGGCAGGATGATGAAGGGTGGAGCTTGATGGCATATGCTTTAAACATGGCAGGATTTTTGAAGGAAGAAGAAGGAAATGGACTTGAACTGATTGTGAGGAGTGTGGGGAGCACCTAGCCTCACCCCCAGGCTCTGTCAATGTAATGGTGTGGAAAAAAATACAACCTTCAGCTTAGAGGCCTGCAAGGGAAGCAATTTTCACAGGAAGGAGCTGGATTTCATAATGGGCACACAACTCTGTGTGATAGAGAAGCTTAAAAGAGGTTTGAGGTCCATGGAAGTTGTCCGGTATAGACCACGGGTTCTAGAGGACCCAGAGGATGATCTGGAATGGGTGGTTAACAGTGGCCATGCAATCAGAATGGAGGGTGCACACAGCTTCTCTAGAGTAGAGCATCTCAAACTCTAAGGAACCCACACATCTTCCAGGGCTTTTGCAAAAATTCAGATTGAATAGGTTTTGTGGGCAGGCGGGGGAAGGAGACTGAGATTCTGTGTTTCCAACATGCTCCCAGGTCATGGCCATGCTGCTGACTTGAGGATCACACTTCAAGGAGCTAGGCTCTGTAGGCTTGGATTAGTGTGAACAGTGTCAATGTTGGGGTCTGGGGAGGGGATGCCAAAGATACATCTGATCAAGGACACTTGGAACTATGGACCCTCTCCCATTCCAGGAATATTTAATAGTGGCCACCATTTGGGGAAGATCAGTTTGTACTCCTTCAATCCTTCACTTTCCTTCTCTGAATATGAAGTACCCGCATTTCACATATATTTGCTTTGCTAAGTTTATTGTCTGTATTTTCCAAATGTGTGCACTCTTCCATCAGGATCATTTGCTCCTTGGAATCAGAGACTGTGGGGAATAGTGAGACATTAGTAGGTCACGAGTCATAACACCTAAGTTTAATTTCCATTTCTGCCATTAACGAGCTATAAAAAGCAGTGGAAAAAATCATTTACCTTTCTGATGATTTCTGTATGTGCAGCGGAGATAATCATGCCTACTTGCGTTTTATGATATTCAGATGAGTTACTTGATATAAAAATGTCCTATAAAATACAAAACAATAGAATAGGATGACAATACTTATTACAGATCTATTTCTCTAGTACTTAACAGCATGGCATTCTGACATGTGCCTGGTTTGACTGATCAGTGCCCATGTCATAATAGTGATTAAAGATTTTTAATAGAACCCCTGAATATTGTGTTCCATAATTATTATTATTATTTATTTTATAAATTTTTATAGTCAGTACTAGCAGAAAAATGGGCATAAAAATAGTTATGGAATTAAAGATTTGAATATAACAACATAGGTAGAACAGAGAGAAAAATGAAAGTAACTTCAAAAGTCTGTGGAATGAGTTCTTTCTAAGGATAATTATGTCACTTTTTACCAGAAAGCATTAAGAAGTCAGTTCCTGTTCCCTTAAGAAATTTTAAAGTGAACTCACCACAAATTTTTACATTGTCTTTCTCTTCAGATTACACCATTCACATCGCTGTTGATGGACGGTTGATTCATGCAGGCGCACTCAGCCAAGGAAAGATTGGTAGGTACAGCCAAGCTGTGATTAACCTCACCCACTTAGTTTGTTCTAGAAAAGAACTCTCTGTTGGAAAGTGTGTCTGGGAACTCAGGTCAAAACTTCTTCAAAGACTTCTTAGCTGAGCTACCATATGGGAAAATAGTCTTACAAACACAGTCTGTTCTCTGATAGCAAATTCTTTCCATTTTTTTTTTAAAGAAAACTTGCTTGGTTGAGGATTACTTTCCCCAGGTCTCTGAAGATAAGATAAAAAGCATGGATTTTGGAATTTAGGTTCTGGCTTTACCTTTATTAGTTTTGAGATTGTAACCAAGTTACTTAATTTCTTTAAGCCTTGGGTTTCTCATGTGTAGGACTGACATTATTATAGTGTCTTCCTCATAGGACTATTTTATTGAGACAATGTGCATTGAGACAATGTTCTAATCTTTTGCTTATTATAATTGGGTCATTTCTTCTTTAACTGTTGAATGTAGAGTTCTTTATAAATTCTTAATCCATGCTCTTTAACCTACAGTGATACACACATGGTATTGATGAGTCTCAACATAATTCCGCTGAGTGAAAGAAGCTAGACAAAAAAACCCCAAATTATTCCTATATATTGTATGTATATACAATTCTACAAAAAGCAAATAAAAGGACTAAAAGCAAATCAGTGGTTTCCAGGGAAGGGAGTGGGGAGAGGTAGGAAAGAAGAATTAGAAAGGGACATGAAATTGTCAGGATATGGATATATTCATTATCTTGACTGTATTAAATGCAATGGTGGTTTCACGGGGGCATACATTTGTCAGACTTGGCAAATAGTACATGTGGAACTTTATGTTAATTATACCACCAAAAAAAGCTGCTATGAGAAAAGGAACTTATGGGGCTCCCACCTCCATTGCCTCCTCTATGCTTTTAAGTCTGGGAGGGGCTCCACAATTTCACCCAGCTTATTGATTGGCCTCGTCTCTTACTGGCCCTTCTGATCCACTGAGACCACTTTTTGTTTTTGACCCTTTCTCTGTGAGGTCAGATGGTTCCTGGCTTCCTGTCTCTCTGTTCATGGTATGCCTCCTATGTAGAAGACCCACTTCTTTGTTGTCCTGATAACTATACCCCTCTCTAGGGACCACCCAGAGCATTTCTGTTGTTGTTCATTAAGGATACAGTTAGTGGGGACCTGTTATGACACAGACCCTAGGCTAGGAGTTAGGCATCTTTCAGAGATCAAGACAGCCCAGTTCCTCCTCTCAGGAGGCTCACAATTGGCTCACAATCAGCTCAAAGACACAGACAAGTTCACTGCTGTACAGTTACGCATGTAGCTATTATTTTTGGCTACACAGCCTTTGAACATACTTTCTGCTATGGAAGAATTTTCCTTTGGGTGTTGTGGGTGGCAAGCAGGACTCACTTTTTCCTACAGGTGTGAGGATTGTTCCCTGCTTCCTGAGTACAGCTGTATAGTTTAAGATTGCTGGATAAATGCTCCGCCTACCACTTGGAAATGTTGAGAGAGTGAAGCAGAGACACAGTACAGTTTGGGTGGTGGCAGAATCGGAAGTTAGCAGCATGGGGCCAGCGTCATTGTCCCAAAGAGACCGTGTCTATGGGGAATGTTTTGCTTCTTGAGCATTTTCAGATCCTTATTCTTCAGACTTTTCTCTAGATGTATAGCTCTGCCTTAGTCTGTTCCAGCTGCTGTGACACAATGTCACAGACTGGGTGGCTTATCAACAACAGAAGTTTATTTCTCACAGTTCTGGGGACTGGTGCCAACTGGTTGAGTTCTAGTGAAGAGCCTTTTCCAAGATGCAGACTGTGGGCTTCTCACTGTCTCACATGGTAGAAGTGGCGAGAGAAGTCTGTGGGGCTCCTTTTTAAGAACACTCATCCCATTCATAAGAGCTCCACTCTCAGAACTTAAGCATCCGCCTCCATCACTTGCTGGCTTCCCGGCATAATACAGTGCCTATCCCATTTGCTTGTCAGAAGGTTCCATGGGATAATCCAAGTCAAATGCTCTGCACAGTGCTTGACATACCGAGGTGCTCAATAAGTGTTACTGTTACTTGCTTACTAAGGTGGTTTGATACTTACACAAAAATCAACTCCGGTCAAATGTGGTCAACTAATGCTTACTGGGAAGCATCAATGAGCTAGAGCTTTGGAGGGTGACTAGATCACCAAAGAAAATGGTTTTGTATAGATCATATGATCACTTAGCAAAGGAGACAGAAGTTCAGAGGACCAAGCACTTCTTTTGTGAGACACAAATACACACAGTGTGGAACTGCACAAAGGGCACATCAATTTGTGAAGGTCAAGAGGCACACAGGTAAGTACAGCAAATTGAAACAGAAGTGTCTTTCCAGAAACAATTCACCAGGCTTATTGGTTTCTGTAGGTAAGAAAGCTGGACCCGAAGCAACACCAATCTAAATGCTAAAATGACAGTTGAGTTCTAAAATCGCTGTTGGCCCCCACCACGGGCAGCTCTCAAGTGGGTAGGAGTGAAGATTGTGACGCAGGTGGCTGCCATGGCTGAGGAACATGGGATTTGTGATGACTGACAGATGGAAACTCATAGAAAGTTCTACTTTGCAGAGTCATTCTTACCTAAAAACTTGGGATCCGATGTAAATTTGGGTAGAGAAAAAAGTCACTGAAACAGTGTGATTCATCCCCTGGAAACATATTAGCTTGGTTGGTCATTTAAAGAAAATAAAATATGGAACCGGCTCATTCTCAGAGACATTACCCATGATGTAGTGGTAATGCTTTTAACGTCATCCCATAAAACATTCAGTGCTTCAGAAATTTAAGAATAATGGAAAATTGCCATTCCTCTTAATGAGGACGAAGCCAGAAAAGATCTTCTGTCATTATGCTAATTATCTTCTCGGCTTGTGAACTGGTTGGGAGTGTTATCTTGGCATGTCTAATGGCACATCCGGTGTCTGTGCGCAGAGCCCTTTCAGTCTGGAAAGGGGAAACAGCAACAATGAGCTGAAGGAGGTGGAGTGTTTGATGCAGCAGGTCTGATTGCAATTATAGACTTACTGTTTGCTATATCTCAGCTACTCCCCTGTGTCAAGCTTCTGCTGGAGATTATGTAGCAGCAGAAAATGGTTAAGAGTAGGAAAGCAACTGGCTGCAAACTGAGTGAGAGGGTTGCTAGCAGAGGTGATCATTAACACTGAGGTTTGGACAAGATGTGGAAGTTCAACACAAATGGAGTTGCTCTGCCTGACCGGGTGGTGGCGCAGTGAATAGAGCATCAAACTGGGATGCAGAGGACCCAGGTTCAAAACCTCGAAGCTTCCTTGGCAAGCTTCCTTGCCAGCTTGAGCATGGGCTCATCCGGCTTGAGCACGGGCTCATCCAGCTTGAGCATGGGCTCATGAGCTTGAGCACAAGGTCACTGGCTTGAGCGCAGGATCATAGACATGACCCCATGGTTCCTGGCTTGAGCCCAAAGGTTGCTGGCTTGAAGCCCAAGGTTGCTGGCTTGAGTAAGGGGTCACTTGCACTGCTGTAGCCCCCTGGTCAAGGCACATATGAGAAAGCAATCAATGAACAGCTAAGGAGCCGTGATGAAGAATTGATGCTTCTCATCTCTCTCCCTTCTTGTCTGTCTGTCCCTCTCTCTGTTACCAAAAAAAAAAAAAAAAAAAAAAAAAAAAAGAGCTGCTCAAAGCAAACCATGGAATCGTCTGGGTGGCCTCCCTTCCTGCCTTTGGTTCTCCCTCCTTTACTTTCCACTCTTGTCCTTCCTATTGTTCCCTCTCCTGCCCCCAAAGCACTAGGCGCTTGAGAGATTGCAAGAAGAGTAAGACTCATTCCTGCCACCAAGGAAGTTAGAACAGCACACTCCGAAGGATCTGGATGACTGAGCAAGTGTCTTTGCTTCTTGGTCCTCTAGCTTCCGGTTTTCCTAGCTCTGAAAGTTTACTCACTTTTAAATATTATCGCTTCTTATGGGCTAGGCATTCAGCTAAGAATATTATTTGATTCTTATGGAAATGAAACAGGCATGTGTCTGTTTATGTCCCCCATTTTACAAATGTGGAAACCAAGGCTTAATGAGGTTAAATAAGCCATGGTAGATAGCTCAGATAGCTAATAGGTATAAGAGAATTTGGACCAAGTGCTCCAACTCTGCCCACACATAACCACTATACCACACACACACACACACACACACAGTGGCACCTTGAGATACGAGTTTAATTTGTTCTGTAACTGAGCTCGTAAGTCAGTCAACTTGTATATTAAACAAATTTCTCCCATTTAAAATAACTGAAATAGATTTAATCCGTTCCAGCCCTGTGAAACATCCCCAAACCATCCTAAATTATGAAAAAAGCCATCTTTTTAATTAAGAAACACACATGTTTACTTTGCAAATGCATAACAAAACATGAAATAAAAGAAAAAAGTGTTATTTAGTACTGTATTCTTACCTTGCAGACAGACGAGTGCGGCTAACGGAGGTGAATGGCAGAGGGAGAGGGAGGAAGGGATGCAGGCACTGCAGACAAGTAAACTAAAACTGCACTTTCTTAACACTAAATGTAAACTAAAACTGCATTTTCTTTACTTTAAACAAAACTAAAACTGCACTTTCTTTACTTAAGATGAAACCACAAAAGCTTAATTGTAAAAAAAAAAAAGCACTTTCTTAACTTTAAACTTAACCTAAGCTTAACATTACATATTTTTCATTTAATCATCACCTGTTTTTGCCTTTTTGGCTGCACTTTCGGCACTTTCACTTGCAGGACTTTTGAATAAAAATCTATCTAAAGAGGTTTGCTTTTGCCTGCCTTTTAAAATGTTACGGAAAAGTGACAAACAGTGTCATTAAAGAGTGCTGAATCATGACCAGTTTAAACTTTTTCTGGGTGTTTCTTTTCAATGAAACTTGAAAGCTTCTCCCACATTGCCAGCATGTCTTTAATTTCACTTGTAGAAATCACTTCCTCCGACTCTACCTCCTCCTCACTACTAATCTCTTGCAGAAGCTTCGTATGTTGCATCATCTGTAGCTCCTTCAACTCCTCAGTTGAGAGTTCCTCCTCGTGTTACTCGATGAGCTTGTCTATATCACCCTCATCTACCTCCAGATCCATTGACTTTCCAAGGGACACAATCTCCTCCAACGCTTCTACCTTGATCTCGGTCTCTGGTTCAAATCCTTCGAAGTCCCTGTCTGTAAAAACATCAGGCCATAACTTTTCCCATGCCGAGTTCAAGGTTCTTCTTGTAACCTCTTGCCATGCCAAGTCAATAATGCGTAAACATATCACGATGTTGTAGTGCTCTTTCCAAAACTCTCGAAGGGTTAGAATTGTATTCTCAGTCACCTCAAAGCAGCAGCTGAACAAGTGTTTTGTGTAAAGCTTTTTAAAGTTGGAAATGAGATGCTGATTCATAGGTTGCAAGATTGAAGTCGTGTTTGGTGGGAGGCAGAGGACTTTCACGAATTTGAACTCATTGAGAATGTCATCTTCAAGACCAGGTGGGTGGGCTGGAGCATTTTCAAGGATTAGTAATGCTTTCATCGGGAGATTATTTTCTTGAAGATATTTCTTCACTGAAAGACCAAAGACGAGATTTACCCATTTAATGAAAAACTGCTGCGTAACCCATGCCCTAGCATTGGCACGCCACATAACCTGCAGTTTTTCTTTAAGAATCTTGTGAGTCTTAAAGGCTCAAGGATTTTCGGAATGATACACTAGCAGTGGTTTTACTTTACAGTCACCGCTAGCATTTGCACACAATGCAAGGGTCAGATGATCCTTCATGGGTTTATGGCCTGGCAGCTTCTTCTCCTCTGCAGTGATGAAAGTCCTCCGGGGCATTTTTCCAAAACAATCCTGTTTCGCACAGTTGAACACTTGGGGATGTAGCCTTCCTTTCTGATAAGCGCAGCAAAACGTGCGATGTACTCCTCAGCTGCCTTAACGTCAGCACTCGCAGCTTCACCATGCCTCACCACTGAGTGGATGCCAGATCTCTTGAAATTTTCAAACCAGCCGTGTCTTGCCTGAAACATATCTTCTGCTGCCTCTTTTGAGGTTGATGGTTCATTCTTCTTCAAGTCGCCATAAATAATATATATACATGCCTTTTCGCATATTACAGTCTCTGTCACTGTATCTCCTGCCAGCTCTTTCTCTTTCACCCACACCAGCAGAAGCTTCTCCATTTCTTCATGAATATTTGTCCTTAATTGGGACAGAATTGTAGTTCCTTTCGCTGGATTTGCACTTTTGATGGCATTCTTTTGTTTAAGGATGGTGCAAATTGTAGATGTATTGTGGTCGTACAGCCTTGCCAGTTCAATTACTCGTACACCATGCTCATGTTTTTCTATTATTTCTTGCTTTACTTCTATTGGCATTATTCTCTTCTTCTTCTCACCACTGTCCTTTACACTCACTTTCTTCAGCCCCATGATAGCACACAAAAAATTTCAGTAAAAGATGCAAAAATGATGCAAGAATGAGTACACCACTCGAGATTCGACTTGATTCTATGGGTAACACGTGAGAAAGAACGAGATGCTGGTGTTGTGCTGCCGCTACTGGACCCGTGCGCTAACACACCAACTAGTGGCAGCTTCCCAAATCATGACTCGTATCTCAAGATTTCACTCGGATCTCGAACAAAAATATGGACAGAGTCACAGCTCGTCTCTTAAAAATTTGTGTGTTGGTCTGCTCGTATCTCAAGGTACCACTGTATATATTTACACACAGACACACTCTATCTATCCATCCATCCATCCATCCATCTGTCTATCTAAAGATACTATATATGTGTATTTAAGGCAGTGGATTTGTTTTATAGCTGGCTTGGCTGGCACTGATAGAAATTGCATAGATGCATGAGCTCTGGTAGAATTGCCTGTGCTCAGATTAGAGCTACAGTCCTTTTTAATGGAGCATCTTTGGGCAAAGAACTTAAACCCTCTGTGCTTTATTTCAGACCATCAGTGGATTAATAACAACTCTTGGCATAGAAATCATTGCCATCCTAAGCTTTGCTTTACAAATCAATAACCACTGATTCTCTGACCCCTGGAATATTGCCACCTTCCCTGTTTCAGTGCCATAGTGCCTGAAATGTCATCGTGATAATGTAGATTTTGCCCTTCAGTAAAGTCCTCTAATTAATGATAAACACATTGACTGGGATTTTATATCATGCCAGGCAAGATATAAAACATTTTACGTCCACCATCTCACATGTTCTTCACAATGATTATATAAGATATGTACACACAGCCTATGTACAACGATTGTTCCCATGTGTAACATGAGAAAATGAGGCTCAGAGAGAGGCCAAGATCATACAGTTTGTAACTGGTAAAGCTGTGAGTCCCCTCAGATCTCTCTGATTCTATTCAATAGGATTATGCTCTTTTTTTTTTTTTTTTTTTTTTTTGTATTTTTCTGAAGCTGGAAACGGGAGGCAGTCAGACAGAATCCCGCATGCGTCCGACCGGGATCCACCCAGCATGCCCACCAGGGGGCGATGCTCCGCCCATCTGGGGCGTCGCTCCATCGCGACCAGAGCCACTCTAGCACCTGAGGCAGAGGCCATGGAGCCATCCTCAGTGCCGGGCCATCTTTGCTCCAATGGAGCCTTGGCTGCTGGAGGGGAAGAGAGAGACAGAGAGGAAGGAGAGGGGGAGGGGTGGAGAAGTAGATGGGCGCTTCTCCTGTGTGCCCTGGCCAGGAATTGAACCTGGGACTTCCACACGCCAGGCTGACGCTCTACCACTGAGCCAACCGGCCAGGGCCAATCTAGGATTATGCTCTTAATCATCCTGCTATTCAGTCACCAATACATATGCCTGGAAGAATTAGGAAAGAGTCATTATTACATAAATGTGGACTCATTTGTTTCCTCCACCATTTCCCTACAAGAGAAGGAACCGGAACAGTGTGAAGAATACATCCAGCCATGGTGTCGGGGGAGTGGCCAATTAACAAGAGAGAGAAAAGCCTGGAAAACCAACTTCCCTGGGCTGAGCAGGGCTGGTTATGGAGATTAATTTGTTTTTCCTTGCTCTGTTTGCACCCATGCTGGGCCTGCTGCTGAGAGACAAGGCAACCCTGATTCCAATTAGAATTAGAATAACAGAGGCTCAGAGCTGGAGAGGATTGGAGAGGGTAGCCAGGCAACCCTTGTCTATAAACAACACGCAGTGTTTTGTTTTATCCCTTGTCTGCGCTCTGCAGCGCCTCCTTGAACATGACATCTCTACATCCTTCAAGCCAGGTCTGTGTTTCAAAGCTCCTTCTTAGCCCAAGCACGACTTACCTTTGCTTTGTTCCTTTCTGTGGATCTACAAAGAACCAACCCACTTGCTCTTCTATACTGTGAACGTTGTATCTTTTTTATTTTGGAAGCAACAACTTGTCAACATAAGAAATGCCCAAACCTGTAAGAGTGTTTATGAGTTTATTTTTGCCCAACTGACATCAATGCTGGGAAGCAAAATCTTAATGGATTGGGAAAACGCTCTGGAGAATGGGAGTTTTGCACCTTATTTTATACATTACAATCAGTGGAGAAGGCATAAAGGGTTACACGGACTCCGCTGGTGACAGAGCAGGGAGGTGGGAGAAAGCAAAGAGGGAGACCTCTGGGATTGGAGATAAAAAGTAAACCAAATATTCTTGTCCATGTCTCTGAGTCTCATTTTTATGTCCCATCTATGTATGGATTCATATAGTTCTTAGTTTTTTCTGATTTACTTATTTCACTCTGTATAATGTTATCGAGGTCCATCCATGTTATTGTAAATGTCATCATTTCTTATGGCTGAGCAGTATTCCATAGTATATATGTACCAAAGCTGATGGTAACGGGGGTGGGGAGGAGGTGAGGAAGGAGAGAGGGGGGTGAGCGGAGGGGAGGGGCACAAAGAAAACCAGATAGAAGGTGATGGAAGACAATTTGACTTTGGGTGAGGGGTATGCAACATAATCAAATGTCAAAATAATCTGGAGATGTTTTCTCTGAACATATTCAATATGTACCCTGATTTATCAATGTCACTGCATTAAAATTAATAAAAATAAGATAAAAAAAAAAGTAAACCGAATAGACACATGCTTCTTTTACATTGGGGGGTATAGGATAGTTAACAGCCAGCAATTATCACAATAACAATGACAATGAGGAGCTCTGTGTTCTCCTGCTCTGGTGGGAGGCTGTGCAGAAAGACAAGAGACAGGCTCAGGTAAGGTAAAGATTGACCTTTGTCAAGACAGATACCAGACTAGGACAAAAGACTACTTACCATGACCTGCTTTTAGCTAGAAAGTTTGAATTTCAGACCATCCTAGGTGGTTGCCTTAGGCCTCTGAGTTTGTAAGGCCACCATGCAGGCCTCCTCTGAGCTTGTTGGGTTTAGTATGTGACCTCTTTTTCTTCCACAAATGATAAACCACGTACTTCATTTTTCAGTCTTGTTACCATCCATTTACCTGGTTACACCTATTTGTTCTTTGGGTTTTAGGTCCCACATAGCTTTCCTGAAGAGACAAGATCATTGTTGGGAAAATGAGTTTGTAAAATCTGTATTTTCTGGGTTTGCTCACTTTTATTGTTAAGAAATGGCTGCTGCCCAGGTAAATGGTGCTGCCAGGTGAAACTGTTAATTACCTTCCTGCTTGGGAAGGGGCTTTGTTATGCTAATGTGTGTTGGAGGAGGAGTTTTCACACCAAGAAATGTTTGTGAGGAAGGAGAAGAAAAGGAAGCCAAGATGGAAGGGAAGGAGAGAGAAGCCAGTTTATGCAGAGAGTAAGAAGCCATGTTGGCAGATGGGGAACCAGAGGTGACTTAGACTGGTGGAGGGGCTTTGATTTTAGGAAAACCCGGATGTGTCAGTAGCTTTGTGAGGGCTGAATGAGTGGGTTTTAAGCCCTGTGTGTTTTTACTCACCTACCAGGTGCAAGGCTTGAACAGAGGAATGGCCCACCAGTTTTTGGCTCCATTGTTTCTTTACCATCTGTTTTTTTTTGTTTTTTTGTTTTGTTTTGTTTTGTTTTTTACAGAGGCAGAGATAGACAGGGACAGACAGACAGGAACGGAGAGAGATGAGAAGCATCAATCATCAGTTTCTCGTTGCGCGTTGCGACTTCTTAGTTGTTCATTGATTGCTTTCTCACATGTGCCTTGACCGCGGGCCTTCAGCAGACTGAGTAACCCCCTGCTGGAGCCAGCGACCTTGGGTCCAAGCTGGTGAGCTCTTTGCTCAAGCCAGATGAGCCTGCGCTCAAGCTGGCGACCTCGGGGTCTCGAACCTGGGTCCTTCGCATCCCAGTCCGACGCTCTATCCACTGCGCCACCACCTGGTCAGGCTACCATCTGTTTGAATCCAATGGAAACCTGCGTGTGCCTGGCTGTGATGGCCGCAACTACTGGCCCTACAGTCATGGTCCCCTGTTTTGCACCTTCACAATTCTCTGAATTTTCTTCTGCAATATACTGTATGCCAACAATGTCACAATTTGTTGAAAGTACTCATTTCCCAAAGATAAAACCTCTCTGAAGGGCGAGAACTTGTCAGTCTCTTTTGAATCTATATCCCAGGCACTGTGCTTATTCATTCCATTCAAAACTTTCGTGGATAATCCTCTGGGTGTCAACAACGGTACTTGTGCACAAGAGAGATTCAGTCCCTCACCGCGTGGAATTTAGAGTCTAGCAGAGTGTTTCATCCTTTTCTCCCTGAAGTATTATCTCATAGCAATTGGCAATCAAAGCAGTTTGTTGTGTGATCCCTCTATATAATATTTTCCTAAGCATAAGTCTGTGCAGAGTGGTGGTTCAGAGGTGTTCTTACTGCCTTGGTTTAATTTGTAAACTGCACTTGTCCCCATTTTGCAGATTAAGAAAACCGGGGCTAGGCAGTCCACTGACACACAGTTGACTTACATCAATGACATCCTTCAGTTTTTTCAGCTCCTGGTTCCCTTTGCAGTTCAGGTTTCACTTATCTTGGCACTTGGGCTAATGAAAACTTTGGCCACCGTGGAGGCATGGGCTTTGGGGTCAGAGTGACTTGGGTTCTATAGCATCCTGCCAGTTATTAGCTGTGTGACTTGGGCTAGTTAGTTAAACTCTCTAATTCTCATTTCCTGAGAAATATTAATTCCTGCTTCATAGGTTTTGTTTTTTTTTGGTTTGTTTTTTAAAGAGGATTAAATAAGAAGTTGTAGCATTTGCATGTGACACTTATTAGGAGCCAAGAACTGTTCTAGAGACTTTATATCTGTTAACTGATTTAATCTGACTGACAAGGTAGATGCTAGTATTATCTCTATTTTACAGATGAGGAAAAGGAGGTACAGGAAGGATGGTGAATGTGCCCAGTGTCACCTACCTGGTAAGCACAGACCCCAGAGAGAACCCTCCGTATCTGGAGCTGCAGCCCACGCCTCGCCAGCCTGGTGTGACCGTCCTGGATGACACGTGCAGGGCCCTGGGCACGACAGTCAATGTGACGTGTCTCTGTCTGGCTAATACGGGTTTCTAACAACTCTGAACTGGTTTGCCCCGCTTTTCCTGGGAGATCTCATCAGATAAGAGAAGCATGGTGGACGTGAAGCATTGCTTATCAATTCTCTTGCTCCAATGAGCTCTGAGCCCAGGCTTAGATCAGTTCTAACCGGTCAACCTGACAAAATAAAAGAAATAAATAGGTAAAGAAACAAGTAAGGCATAGAATCTAATGAGGGGAAATGAGTTTCTGATGTAAAAGCTGTCTACAAGGTAATAGCATTGGTTCCTGCATCTTCCACACAAATCCCTTGGCCTTGGAAGCAGCGGGCTTGTCTATCAGTGTCAGCGACTGAACTAGTCACTGCCCTCTGCGTGCCAATCATACTAGGGGCTCTGAAGGTTTTAATCCTCTTTAAAGACAGAAAACTTGTACCTGGCTGGGTAGCACAATTGAGTGAAGCATCGTCTTGCTACACCAAGGTTGCGAGTTTGAGCCCTGGTTAGGGCATATAAAAGAATCAGCCAGTGAATTCACAAATAAGTGGAAGAATGAATCAGTGTTTCTCTCTCTCTCTCTCTCCCTTCCTCTCTTTTTCTAAAATGAGTAATTTTTTTTTTTAAGAAGATAGCAAAACTACCCTATGTTTACAGGCTCCCACTTGGATCTCAGTAGTTTCTGCATAAAGTAAAAAAGAGCATTTTGTATGCTTTCAAACCTGGCCTGCCAGCTTCCTGTCCTGTGGTGGGGGTGGACCCCTGCCCGTGCCAGCCCTGTGACTTGGCCCCTCTCCCTCTCCAGCCTTCGGTCCAGCCTGCCTGACTTTCCCTTACGGCCACCCAGGTGCCAAGTCATTTTTTTACTCATCCACTCACTCATTTATTCAACACATACTGACTGACCCCGTGTTAGGCACTGGGGGGTCAATATGAGAGAAAACGGAATAAGCACGGGCCCTGCTTTTTAGATTACATTAAGGAATTTAGGTTGTAGGTTCAGGGAAAAGGTTTTAAAGGTTTTTTGTTGTTGTTTTTTTCCTGTAAAGACTGTGATCAGATTTGCATGTTGAGAAGATCGCTCTGGCTGCAATATGCAGATGGGCTGGAAGGGACAAGAGTAGATGATACTGAAATAACAGGCAAGAGATGATCGAAATACCGGGTCTCTCTGCATCATACTCTCTTTCTCTGTGTAATCTCTCTCTTTCCCGTAATCCATTCAATCCCATCTCGCCTGCTTACGGGTGGCCTCCTAGCTGAGGTCCGCGTCGGATTCCTACCCTGCATACCCACCCGGTGCAGAGCCTTCCACATGCTCAGAGACCACTGTACAGAGCCTGACTCAGCATTTCAGAGTTCACAGGGCCCTTGGAGGAAATCTTGTCTGATCACTTACTCAACAAAGCTCAGGCCGGTTAAACAACTCACCCAAGAACCTGCATTTTATAGAGATTGCATTTAATGTCAACACTCTGACTCCAACTCCAGTTTATGAATGATCTTGGGCAATTAACGAATACAGATTTTTTCTTTTTTTTTTTTTTGTACTTGTTTATAGTTGGAATCCTATCATGAATTGGGAGAAGGGGCAGGGTTTGAGAAGAAACAACAGAAAGAGAAGGGATAGAGTTAAAAGTGAAATAAGTATTTTTCCCTGCTCCACATGCAGGATCAGTTTATGTTCTCGTAGCAGTGTGGAGATCCAGTAGTTGTAGGCCAGCCAGACCCCAACCAGGGGCCCAGAGGCAGACTGGGTGACTCCCTTGGGGACCGTTCAGCATCTTGGTGATAAAAAAAACAACAACAACAAACCTCTTGTCCTTCTTTCTTACCATTTTTTTCTTCTCTTTGTCAGTTCCAGCTCCTCTATACTCACAGTTCTTTCCTCGAACATGACAATGTTTCCTTTCATGCTCATGTTTAAATTCATGCACAAGGAGCCCAGCTTTGCATGTGAGAGTCTCTGGCTTTGGGACCAAACGTTTGCTTTTGAGATCTAGCTCCCCCTGTCACATGTCAGATCTGGGGCACATAGCTAAGTCTCTCTGAAAAGCAGTTTCTTTATCTGTAAAGTTGTCTAAAAAGTGTTGATTAGCTGACACAGCTATTGTCAGGCTGATAGCAGTTTTCCTGTAGACTCCCTGTATCAGAATTTCCTGCAGGTGTCTAGTAGAAATGCAGGTTCCTGGGCCCCACTTTAGACCTTTTGATTTCGAATCTCTGGCAGCGGCATCTCAGAGTTGGCTTTCTTCAAGTGATTCTGACATGCATCTAGTTTTAAAAGCCACTAGATAACTTGGAAAAGTGCTTTATGCTTTGTAAGGCAATGTATAAATGCAAATTTAAAAAATGTGTTTTTATACTTAAACTGTCCTGGTCTTTGCCTCTCTTTGTTCAAAAATCTCTATAGAAAACCACCTTCCAGGGGATCCTTGGCAACGTCTCCATAGTCTAAGGACAGGTGGATGAAAGCAGAGAGCCACCTGACAGGAAATTCTGTAGTCTGCTTTAGGCTTGACCCACCAGCTTCTTCAGAAAGTCTTGCAATGTTGTTGACATGAGCAGGCATAATAACCAGATAAGGATTCAGGCAGGAAGATTGAGACACGCCGCCGAACAAAGGAAACATCTCTGCTGCTGAAAATGAGCAAAATGAAGTTAAGCCCAGTGTTTTGTATGAATGCAAGGCCTGTGCTACAAGATTCAGAACATCTAGTGCAGGGGTCGGGAACCTATGGCTCGCGAGCCAGATGTGGCTCTTTTGATGGCTGCATCTGGCTCACAGACAAATCTTTAATAAAAAATAATAATGTTAAAAATATAAAACATTCTCATTTATTACAATCCATTCATTTCCTACTGCTCATGTTCATGGTTGCAGGTGGCTGGAGCCAATCACAGCTGTCCTCTGGGACAACACCATTTATTGGATAATGCATAACATACACGAGTCGTTTGTTATATGGCTCTCACAGAATTACATTTTAAAATATGCGGCGTTCATGGCTCTCTCAGCCAAAAAGATTAACGACCCCTGATCTAGTGTGCTGTCCCATCAAGTATCAAGTCTATACTTTCATCATCTCTTGTCTAGATTTCTGTTGTCCTTCGATTGCCATCTAGTGGGCTGACCTCTCTTATATCTCTTTGTATCTCAAAGTGGGAGAGGAGAACCGAGGCCGAGTCATTTTCTTGCCCCCAGCGAGAGGCTGTTGGCTTGGATGATATGGGCTATGCCTCATGGAATGGCAGTGAGCCAAGTACCTGGGCTCAGGCCACCACCTCCCTGGTTCGGCGCTACCTCTCTGTTTAGGGATACACTGACCTCAACATCTGCCCAAGTTCTCTGCTGCACGAACACCTGGTAGGTTCTCCCAGGCAGACTCTGAACACTCACGCAATATCCACGTGGGGTCTCAGAGCCCATGAAGAGAGTTGTCTTGATGGAAGCTTTGACTTTAAGATCTACTTTTGCATTCTGTACATTTTTTTAAAATATCTTCACTAAAGAAATTAGCTATTTTTGAATGAGCACAATGGAGCAGGGAAAGCTTATAAGATAGCTGGGATTTATGGTCTAGCTCAGAGGTGATTTTTTTTCCCCAACTCATTGAGGCTGAAATTACTGCAGTCTTCCCCATAGAGCTTTTCTGAAATTTATTTTCAATTTAGACCTTGTACCTGTAAAAATAGGAGGCAGGGTGATACTGCAGTTTCTGGAGAAGCCGTGCTTATGAACAAATTCAAAGCTCTTTGGTGGAAAGCCTGACTCAGACGGGGATTTCTGGCTTCCCGGTCACTGTGCCCAAGAGCTGTATCATTAACTCTTTGTTCAGGGTGACCCCATCAGGTGTCTGAATACACTTCTGTGTTGTATTGTATTTTAAGACGCTATTGGAGTCATTATGAGGAGACCTGGAGGTTAGTTCTGATTCTACCTGTCTGTCTATTCCATCATAAAAGAATTGTAACCTTTCCTCAGTTTCCTCATCAATTGAGGAAAGTGGAAGGAGACAACCGGATTACTGTTACTGAACTGCTGTTTTCTAGGAGACAGCTCAAATAAATTGCATGCCTGCATCAACCATTTTTCCGTGTGTCACTAAAATGTGCGAGGCATGTCTAACTTCATCTTCTGCTTTGACTTGCAAAGCATTTGAGGGTAGAGTGGGTGAGGCCACATCCTACCTGCGTTATATCCATATGTTGGAAAAGACTCAGAGACGATAACGTTCTCGCCGCCGTCTGTACGCTTGGTACAGGGCGGAAGCTGAGACTTCTAACCCCAAATCTTGTGTCCCTCCATTCATTCATAATTCAGGCATTACCTACCTCTCAGTAAATTATTTGAGAAGATAATAGAAAACTCTGAAATACTACTCAAATACTAATTATTCTATTAAGTCAGAGCTTCTTGTTTTTCTTGTCTTTGTCACCGCACTCACCCCCCTACACACACACAAGGCAAAGATAATGAAAGTGCGACCTACTATAAAATAGATGAAGAGGGAAATGATAGATTTAAACGCCGCCCCTGTTTCTGGCTACCTCTCACTTCATTGCTTCACGTAGAGAATGCGGCCAAGGCATCTCTTCTTTGTGTTTTGTAATTACCTTTTATTACCCTTTGCCATTGCTTGTAACTCTTTTGGATGACGGATAAAATGTGTTTTAAATTAATAACCATTATAGCATATAATCCTAGACATGAGAGCTAAGCAATGCATTTGTTTCATCCATTCTTCACAACGCTCAGAGGTAGTTTCTATTATTCTCATTTTACAAGCGAGGAACCGAGGTTTGGGGAAAGTTCTGGAACTTGCCCGTGAATCTACAGTTAGATGTAGAGATGGGGCTCAGGACCTCTTTGTTCCTCACCGTGTTAATAGTTCCCAGAGATGCATTACCTTCCAAAACAACCTAGTTGTTTTTAGAAATACAAGCTTCATATTGAGGGTGTGGGAGAAAGACAGCCGTGCCACCAGACACAGAGTGGCCCACCAGACATGTGTGCCCTGTAAACACAGTTACTGAACAAAAGAAGTTGAACCTAAGGAAGGAGGAAATAGTATGTCCCCCTGGTGACACCATATAATAAGCGCAGCAGGGGCTCTGGGGCACTGGCCCATTATGTTGAAGTGATAATAGTGCAATTAGCTTTTTCTTCATTTTCCCATGTTAACCCAGGGGTAAAAAGGCTCGGGTGAGCAAATACACTAAATAACATTGAACTTCGTATTCAATTTAAAACTCTTAGCTGCAGGCTGCAGAGATTAGCGGGCTCTGGCTTTTTTTTTTTTTTTTTTTTTAATCAGATGCAACATAACTCTCTGCAGGCAGCTCTGTGTTGGCTCTGTGAGGTTTCTCAGAGAGAACGCTTGGCATGAATTGGCAGAAGGAATCTTATACAATAACCTGTAAATTTATCTTGGGGAGAATGTTTGCACAGTGCTGAGCACACTGCTGGGCATGGAAATGATGGCCATCTATACCGAAAGGACGTTTGCCTCTGAGTTCCTGATCTCATCAGTGTCGCTGGCATTGTGAGGGCAGTGCTGGCTGGGAAGGCAGAGGGGGACCCCCAGTGCTCTGGTACCCCATTACCTGCAGAAATTAATCTGGCTTTCAGTTCAATGGTGATCACTGAGCCCCAGAATTTGCCAAGTTTGTGTAATATGTGGTTCTGTGGCTAAAGCCAAATTGGATAGATTGAGATCCTGGCCTCATTAAGGTCCCATTGATACATTTGACAAAGTTTTACTAATGACTTCACTTATGTGTCAGGCATGATATAAGTGCTATGTTCATGAGGAAAAATAAGAAATAATTCTATACTTCAAGGCCATCACAGGATAGGACCGAGACAAACAAGTATACAACAGTGTGTGAAATAGTATAATGGGTTAAAAAAAGAGCATCCAATCAGTGTATTTAAGACAGTTCTTTTTTTTTTTTTTTTTTAAATGACCCTCCACTACAGCAGACTAAAAATGAGAAGGGTGTGTGTGTGTCCACTCTAGACCTCCGGAATCAATCTGATTCTTTAACAGGATTCCCCAAGTGATTTGTTACACCTTAAATGTTTTAGAACCACTGATGCCAACCCTACGGCAGTTGAGAAACCCTGGGGCAGATGGCTGTAATGAAGATGGCAGGCTAGTCTGGGAGGCCAACCATCTTCAGAAACTTAAAAGGAACAGTTAGTTACCAGTTTAGGAGCGAGTGAATCTGAAGGCTCTGAGCAGGCTCTACATCAGGGGTCGGGAACCTATGGCTCGCAAGCCAGATGTGGCTCTTTTGATGGCTGCATCTGGCTCGCAGACAAATCTTTAATAAAATAATACTGAACGAAATAAGTAAATCAGAAAAAACTAAGAACTGCATGATTCCATACATAGGTGGGACATAAAAATGAGACTCAGAGACATGGACAAAAGTGTGGGGGTTACAGGGTGGGGGGAAGGAGAGGGAGGGGGTTGGGGGAGGGTAGGGAGACAAAGAAAACCAGTTAGAAGGGGACAGAAGACAATTGGACTTTGGGTGATGGGAATGCAGCATAATCAAATGTCAAAATAACCTAGAGATGTTTTCTCTGAACATATGTACCCTGATTTATCAATGTCATCCCATTAAAATTAATTAAAAAAATATAAAACATTCTTATGTATTATAATTCATTCATTTCCTACCGTTCATGTTCATGGTTGCGGGTGGCTGGAGCCAATCATAGCTGTCCTCCGGGACAACACCAAATTTTTATTGGATAAATGTATAACGTACACGGCTTGTTGTATGGCTCCCACGGAATTACATTTTAAAATATGTGGTGTTCATGGCTCTCTCAGTCAAAAAGTTTCCCAACCCCTGCTCTACATTCCTAAACGAGGGTGAAGGCTAGAGGGGGGAGTTGTGGGGTCCAAATGCTTGGGTGTGAATGCCAGTTTTGCTACTGAGATGCTATATAACCTTAAACTACTCTGGGAATAAAGAGCAACCAAAGAGAACAAGCAAATACTGTTTATTCTGAACTTGCTATAGCAAGAGAGTTAGCCACCATGACTTATGTTTTCACAGAAAGCTGAAGTCAGGCAGAGGCGTAGGAGGGCTTTACAGTGGGGAAAAGCTTTAGGTGTTCCTTAATTGGAAGCTATTGGCTAATTAAAGGTGGGGCATCTATGTGATTGGTTAGGAGAATATGTTTGGCTTTCTCTGGTTGTTCCTAAGTTGGAAGTGAGACAAAATTTAGGGAAGCCACCACTTATTTGTCAGGTCCTGGTCATTTGGGGCTAACAGTTACAGAATTTATTGTTTTGTTTCCTGGATGGTTACTAAATAGAGTACTCAGACTTCTTACAAGTCTGACTCATGGCAGGCTGGCTTCCTGGGCTGTTGATTACAGCAAAGGGCATTGGTTTCCTGGGAAGTGGGCTGTTGATTACAGCAAAGGGCATTGGTTTCCTGGGAAGTGGGCTGTTGATTACAGCGAAGGGCATTGGTTTCCTGGGAAGTGGGCCGCAGGTTGTGGGTCAGAGTTCTGTTCCATGTACGGTCCTGCCATCATTCATGTGTGAAGTCAGTCTTCCACAACGTTTAACGTTCTTTGGACTTTAGTGTTTCCTAATCTGCACAGTGATAATAATAATAGGGTTGTCGTGGAAAGGAAATGAGCTAACTCCGGTGGAGCTCTTAGAATCCCACTAACAAGGAGTAGGGCTCAGTAAGTCCACAGAGGCTTCAGGGGCTGTGATCTCGTGCTGCTACTCTCGGGTCTGGACATCTCTAAGAGCACAGTTTCAAGGAAGTGGCTGCCTGCAAAGGGGTGGCTATGACATTTCAGTATTCTCAATGACATGAAGGGCTGTTACTAGGATATGAATCTTACTATTAACAGAGATCAGGAACAGACCAATAAGAGTCCATCTGAGTTTTCATTACCTTGTAGCTGTGTGGCCTCAGGCACATGCCAATCTGGGCCTCTTTTATACGACAGATAGGATATTCACATTTATTGGTGAAGATGAACTAAAATAATGCCTATTGAGCACCCCGCACTGTGTCTGGCAGAGAGCAAGCACCCTGTAAAATGTAACTTTATTATTGTTATTATCACCGACTCGGCCTGGAGCCAAAGCTCCTCTTCCCCTGGGAACAGAGCCCTCCCACCAGGTAGGAAGGTTCGTCCTCTGGGGTTAATAGAGTTTCTAGACCTGCTTCTTTGGCGTTGGCAATTCCTGAGCACTAGGTCTACCTAGGGTGTTTATCAATGAACAGAATCTTCGTGCTGGAAGCTAGAAATACACATTCTCACTATTCCCAGGTGGTTCTTATATACACTAGGGTTTTGAAAGCAGGCTCTCCTATCTATTGTTCCCCTCTGGGTGCCTTGTGTTTCTTGGAAGCAATCCCAGTCCTCCTCACACCTGCTGTAAGGTACTAGGAAACGCTCAACACCCTCTCCTTATATATTCAGCAGGGGCCCGTTGGGAGAGCTCAACCAAGAACTCCGGAGCTGGGTGTCAGGGTTTCCTCTCCTGACCTGGGGGTAAGTAACGGCTCGTTGTGTTCTGGGCTCTTGGATACAGAGGTCTTGCAAAGATAGCGTTCCCCTACACCTTTGGGCAGCCAGGTGAAAGAAATATTGAAGTCCCTGGGGATCTGCTGTGAGAAGCCTTGTTATTGAACATAACTTCAGAAACTTGATATCTGTGTGTTCTTTAGATTTGGAGAGCTAGTCAGTTCTGGAGTAGAAGGTCAAGTGCTACCAATGAGGACAAAGGTGACAGCAGCCGGTGGCTTGCCATGGACTTCACTGAGTGGGGGACTCGGGGATATATATATCTGGGCCTGACTCTCCTGTACTTCATGTCAACTTTGCTCTAGGAGTACAGGCAGCACAGGAGAACCTGGGCCCAAGGGAGCAGGAATCTAGAGCACACATAGTATTATCCTGGGTCAGTTTCTACCAGTTTCCAGCATTCGCAGGCCTGCACAGGGTCTCCGAGTCTCCCAATCCAGATTTGGTGGTCAGGAGCCTTAGAGGAGGTGGGATTGTTCTTTTGTGCTGGCCCAGGCTGGTGTTTTGATCAATCACGGGCATTTGGTGTCATTTTTGAGGCACTTGGGAAGAGAGGCAAGCTTGGACAACTCCAAGGCTTAATCGGTGTCTCATGGTGCTGTCCTTCCACGGGTAGATGTCTAAAAGCTCGTTAGCCGAGTATTGAAAACTTACCGGCATCTCCATCACTCAGGCAGAGCTGGTGCATTGCCCCCAGGGCTCCGGGCAGGAGGGCTGTGCCTGCCGTCAGAGCTGGGACTCAGGTGGAGGCTCACAGTCCACAGGAGACTGAGGGGGAGGGAGACTGGGGGCTTCGTGGACAAGGTCATGTCAGATGGCTGCCTTTCCATTGGGACTGATAGGGAAACAGAAAACAAAAAGACTTGTGTTACTTATAACTCTGTGACGTTAGATTATTTCTTTAATGGGGATGATTCTTACCTAATGCCCCTCTATTAGCAAATACGTTTCTTCATGGAAACTTTCCCACAGTCTTCTCATCCTGACTTGCTGGAGCAATGTAAAATATCTTTTCTCTCTAGTTTATGTGAGGGGGCAGGCACGGCTTTGCTTGCGGAACCAGTTCACTGAGGTGATCGCAGTTGCCGGGGAGGGGGAATCCACACCGGGCAGGATCGAGCAGAGGATGGCAACGTTTTCCGTGTACTTGCTTATCAAACTGTTTGACTTCGAGGCTACGCACCTGAATCGTTGGATAAAAATATGAGTGTTGCGAGTGTTCTGTGCTAATTAGAGCAAAAAAGGGTAAAGCTCTTAGAAACCTGGATGCAGTTCTGCGAAATGAGAACTGTGGGTATGTCTGCTCCCTGAAAAGATTTATATTTAACTGAATGGATCTCATCAAAGAGGCGTGAAGAGCTAGCTACTCTAGGTTAATAACTGCTGAGTTAAGCCAAGGAGCATTTAACTGATGGGTCACCCCTTAGTTCAGTGGCTTTCTTTTTTGTTTGTTTGTTTGTTTCCTTCAGGAAAAAAGAGGAAATAGCAAAATAAAACTGAAAGGTCATTTATAAAAACCAAGACACAAAATTAGAGATGTTTTCATCTGCAGCTGAACTGCCTTTACAAGTGCGTGGGATAAAAGCTTAATGCTTCACAGGTGAGGATGCTACGTCTTTTCTGTCCTTATGAGTCTCAGATCCAAGCAAGCAGCCCACCTCTCCGAAACTGTGCCCAGGAATAAAACTAAAGCTAGAGAGAGCCCCCTGTCTCAAAGACTCCAGACTCCAGAGTTAATATGAGGGAGGGTCGATGTAGCCTGGGGAATAAGTTAAGGGTTAAAGGAGAGATTAAATGAAGTTGCAAAACTAATGCTACCTTTTCTTTAACTTTTTTTTTTTTTTAATTTGCTTCATGTGGCAATTTTGGTGATGCTTATAAGATGCACATGAAAATTTAAGGTGCCTTAAAGTAACATACACACTTTTAAATCAAAACTTATAGAAAGCCCCAACTAGATAGCCCGTGAGTTATTTTTTCTCTTTCTGTGCACAGGTATAGCATGCAGAGGCTGCATATGCCCTGGCTTCTAATGGAAGTGCCTCCACCTTTTATCTTATTTGGGGTGTGTGTGTGTGTGTGTGTGTGTGGAGAATCAAATACATTTATTTAGAAAAATAAATTCAAAAATAACGTTAAGGAAAACTAGGGTGGATTAGGCATGTGTTGTATTTCCTGTGGCTGTGGCTGGGAGCGGGCTGGTTGGGCGCAGGGTCTGCATTTGAACCGGTTCCTCGTTCCATTGCAAGAGGCCTTTTCCACGTCTGGGTTAGCCAACGTTCATCTTTTAGCCCAGAGGTCAGGCTTGTGTTTATTTTGGTTGTGTTGTTTTATTTATGTTTCTGTAGGTGAAAGCCCTTTATAAATGGCTGTGAACAGTTCTGCAATTAAAATGAAACAGTTTGCTTGTGGAAAAGAATCGTATCCAGTCAGTCAGAAATAATCAGATCAGAGAGGAATGGAGTGGTGGTTAACGTTAGAAAGCAATCCTAGGGAACCATTTGTAAGTATTGTGATCGCTGTTGTCGCACATAACCGTTTCTCCACGTGTGAGCTGCAGGATCCGGGAGGAGCAGCCTGGCTGGGCATGGCTTATGAAATGACTCTTACTAAGTAATGACGAAGAATGAAGTTATTTATCTCATTTCAGAATCACTGTCTTCTAAGCAGGGTATACGACTCACAATTGATCCTTAAGGCTGAGTTTAGTTTAGTGAAATGTTTCTGTTCTCAAAAATTCATGACATATTTATAAATTAAAGAAAATAGTGGAGACAGTGGAGAGAGAAGCAGCAAAGAAGTTAAGATTTCTGGGTCTGGATTCCAGATTCGCCGTTTGCTTCTATTGTCCATGAGAAAAACACTCCCCTTTTAGTGAATTCTACAGGGCCTGAGCTGTACGCTCATACCTTTGTTTTCCACCTTGTAATAGTCACTCAGAGATTCCGTGTCTCAAATGGGCATAACTCTCTATACCATCTCCACCATTTTCTTCTCTGCTGCCCTAGAATTCTTTGTCATCCCTCCCTTTGGTAGTCAAAGTTTATTCTTAGAGCCCCTACCACTGACCTATCTGAGGAGTTTATTACTATACTTATTTCTCGGGCCCACCCCTTTCTTCCAGAAAACACAATTTCACCAGGAGAGAGAGTATGTGTAGGAACCATGGGGTTAGCATTTTAATGACAACTGTCATTAAACCGGTCCCATGTCAGACAAATGTCTGAGTCTAAGGGCCAGAACAACTGGCATCAATATTTAAAAAAAAAAATTTCCCAGGTGATTCCAAGGTCTAACCCAGATTGAGACCTACTGCCTTTAGGAATTTGATAAATACTGGTTCTCAGGAAATGTCTGTTAAATGCAGTGCCCCTGAGTGGTTTTCCAGAAATGCGATAAATGGGCAGTAGTTTGCAGCCTAATCTCAGTTTCTCTGAACCTCCTTGTGTTTAATTTACCATATTTCCCCATGAATAATACGCCTCCATGTATTCGAAGCACCTTAATTTTGGAGCCTGAAATTTGGACAAAAGTATTACATAAAGTTATTGAACTCAAGTTTTATTCATCATAAAATTTATACAACTCCTCATCCACGCAAAAAAGTGGGATATACAAGTAAAAAATCTACAACCACTGTATAAGACGCACCCAGTTTTTAGACCCCAAATTTTTCGGAAAAGGGTGTGCCTTATACATGGGGAAATACCGTAGAAGGAGAGTGAGCATGACACAACTTCCTGTGATTAAAGGAAACTGAATAAGCTTTTTGAGACTAGACTGGAGAGCGAAAGAATCAGATATTTGAAGGAAAGTAAAGGAAGGTTTTAAGGGTAAATGTCACCTCTGTCAATGTGATCAGCACAGCCCAGAATCTCAGCCCTGGGGACAGAGGCAGAGTCAAGGTGCTGGAGCTCCATGGAGGGTTTTAATCTCCTGTTAGGGAAACCAGATCTCTTGATTTGGGCTGTGTGACATTGCCTAGAGCAACTTGCTAATGGAAAAGGGCTGTCTGACTGAGGCATTTTTGCCCTCAGGAACTGGAGTTACCAGTTTGTTTTTCAAAAAAAGGTTGTCATGTTACTCAGCCATGTAAGGACATGTATTTTCTTGGCAATAAAGTCCACATTTTATACAAGATTGATCTGAAATAAATTATATGTGAGGGTGTGCGACCTGAAAATTCTACTTTGCTCAGCCCTTACTTCAACATCGATACATTTTCTTTTTTTTTTTCCCCTGGAGGAATAGGTACACCTAACCTCTCATTCTTGCTTTAATGATATGTCCTATACTGGTAAATCTGTCACTTGCATATAATGTTTAAGCTGTTATATGAAAGTCTGCAAAACAGGAATGTTGGTATAGTCATTGTTAAGAGTTTATTTTTATAGGTATATATATTTTTAATTTTTTTATTGGTTATAGAGGGAGGAAGGGAAGGGAGAGAAATATCGAATTTTTTGTTCCACTTATTTATGCATTCATTGGTAGATTCTTGTATGCGTCCTGACAGGGTTGAACCTGCAACCTTGGCTGATCAGGACAACGCTCTAACCAATTGAGCTACTAGGCAAGGGCTCTAAGAGTTTATACCATGCCTAAAATAGAGGGCATCTGTGATTTAAAAAAAAATGCTTTGAAAATGGTTTCCCTCTCTTATCTCTATCCCTGTTCTCTGGACTTATTTAGGATTGTGCATGTCTGTGCGAAGGAATCATTGCCTTGGCAAGTTGGTGTTGGATGTTCTGTCTCTCGGCTATAATAGTGAGTTTTCTGGTTTTTTTCCTTTGCACTCAAATTTCTCACATATTCACTCTCACTTACTAAAAGAATAATTTGATATCATTGTCAAGATCACGGTTTTTCAAGTTAGATAGCTCTGGGTAGAGTCTGGGCTTTTTCTATCTTGTAGGAGGCAAGTTACTTCACCTAAGATTTCTTCAGTTGTATGAGGAAGGTGATACAAATACTACTTATGGTCTTGTTCCAAAAATACAAGAGTTAATACTATGAGTTTCATTTTTTATGGAGTGTTAGAATCCTCCAAGATCTTTGAAAAATTCCAATGCATGTGCCATGCCTCCCAGAAGCCTGATTTAATTGTGTTGCCCTGGCTTGGCTTGGTTGGTGGCTTGGTTGGTGGCCTGGTTGGTTGGTTTTCTAAAAGTGTTTTTTAGATGGCTGTGATACAGTCAGATCTGGCAGGACTGGAAGGCTCTGAAATAATATATGCAGAGCTCTTGATACTTAAAACCCAGGAAAGGCATTGACATTATTCTCATACCATGCTTTTTATTTTTTATTTTTATTAATTTTAATGGGGATGACATTAATCAATCAGGGTACATAGGTTCAGAGAAACATCTCCAGGTTATTTTTGAGGAGCCACTGCGCCACTTCAGCCACAGGTATTATAAAGTACCAAAAGCTGCAGAATTAATATTAATATTCTAAGAGGCTTGAAGAACATTTTATTAATTTGGGTTAAGGTGTGCAGAGAAATTTTGAGAATAATCTCTGTACTGTGTGATTGGCCTAAAACCAGGATGGCCCTTGGCATTGTATTGTAAATGCAAAGGGAAAAAAAACATGGATTCCCTGACATTCCACCACACCTGTGGGGAAAGGGGTGAATGGCTAGCCAGGTGCAGGAAGAGAAAAGCCAAAATAAACCTTTTCTTATAGCAATGAGCCATTTGCGGGTATTTGTCCCCACGGAAACTACCTCTCCTATGTGAATGCATGTGGTTAATGTGTGTGACTCTGGACAGAGAGATGGCGGATAAACATTAGAGAATATAGGAATGCCTTTTAATATGTAAAGAGACATCTTTCTACCATTGTGTTGACTTGTAAATTTTGTTTTCTCCAAAATGATGTATGGCTTGCAAATTGAACATGGTCCTATCATGTTAAAGGACATATGACTATAACCAATAGTGGTAAAGGGCACCTAACTGCAGTTTTTGCTTCTGTACTTCCCACTTGCAAAACTATAAAAACTAAGTAGAACAAAGGGCCAGCACGCTCTCCCTCAGATTTCTGTCGGAGTTGCCGCCGCTTGGCCAAGCTAGACAATAAAGCTCTGGTGTGGAATCGACGGATTTTGTTCGTGTCTTCAATGTTTCAAGTCCCTCCAGATTAGGCTTAACAATTTTGACATTTGATTATGTTGCATACTCATCACCCAAAGTCATAGTCTTCCATCACCTAGCAGGTTTTCTTTGTGCCCCTCCTCTCCTACCAGCCCCTCCCTTACCCTCCTCACCCCCAGTAACCACCACACTCTTGTCCATGTTCCTGAGTCTCATTTTTATGTCCCACCTATGTATGAAATCATATAGTTCTTAGTTTTTTCTGATTTACTTATTTCACTCAGTATAATGTTATCAAGGTCCATCCATGTTGTTGTAAATCAGTGGTAGTCAACCTGGTCCCTACTGCCCACTAGTGGCTGTTACAGCTTTCATGGTGGGCGGTAGCAGAGCAACCAAAGTATAAATAAAAAGATAGATTTAACTATAGTAAGTTGTTTTATAAAGATTTATTCTGCCAAATTTAGTGATAATCCAACGTAAAGTACTTGGTAAGTAATTTTTATACGCTTTAACTTGCTGTAACTCTTCTTTATAAATTTTATAAAGTAAAGTGACTTCCCTACTTTATAAATCACCATTACTGTGGAACCGGTGGGCGGTTAGAAAATTTTACTACTAACAGAGATACAAAGTGGACGGTAGGTATAAAAATGTTGACTACCCCTGTTGTAAATTATCCGATGTCATCATTTCTTATGGCTGAGTAGTATTCCATAGTATATATGTACCACATCTTCTTTATCCAATCATCTATTAAAGGGCTTTTTGGTAGTTTCCGTGTCTTGGCCACTGTGAACAATGCTGCAATGAACATGGGGCTGCATGTGTCTTTCTGTACCAGTGTTTTTGAGTTATGGAGATATATTCCCAGTAGCGGGACTGCTGGGTCATATGGTAGTTCTATTTTTAATTTTTTGAGGAACCACCATACTTTCTTCCGTAGTGGTTGTACTACTTTACATTCCCACCAACAGTGGATGAGGGTTCCTTTTTCTCCACAGTCTTTCCAACACTTGTTATTACCTGTCTTGTTGATAATAGCTAATCTAACAGGTGTGAGGTGGTATCTCATTGTAGTTTTGATTTGCATTTATCCAATAGCTAATGAAGATGAGTATCTTTTCATATATCTGTTGGCCATTTGTATTTCTTCCTGGGAGATGTGTCTGTTCATGTCCTCTTCCCATTTTTTTATTGGATTGCTTGCTTGTTTGTTGTTGAGTTTTATGAGTTCTTCGTATATTTTGGAAATTAGGCCCTTATCTGTGCTGTTGTTTGAAAATATCATCTCCCATTTAGTTGGCTGTCTGTTTTTGTTGTCATTTTCTTTTGCTGTGCAAAAACTTCTTAGTCTGATGTAGTCCCATTCATTAATTTTTGCCTTCACTTCCCTTGCATTTGGAGTCAAATTCATAAAGTGCTCTTTGTAACCAAGGTCCATGAGTTTAGTACCTATGTTTTTTCTATGTACTTTATTGTTTCAGCTCTTATATTTAGGTCTTTGATCCATTTTGAATTAATTTTAGTACAAGGGGACAAACTGTAATCGAGTTTCATTCTTCTGCATGTGGCTTTCCAGTTTTCCCAGCACCATTTGTTGAAGAGGCTTTCTTTTCTCCATTGTGTGTTGTTGGCCCCTTTATCAAAAATTATTTGACCATATATATGTGGTTTTATTTCTGGGCTTTCTATTCTGTTCCATTGGTCTGAGTGTCTTTTTCTGCCAATACCATGCTGTTTGATTATTGTGGGTCTATAATATAATTTGAAGTCAGGTATTGTAATGACCCCAGCTTCGTTCTTTTTCCTTAGGATTGCTCTGACTATTCAGGGTTTTTTATAGTTCCATATAAACTGATGATTTTTTGTTTCATTTCTTTAAAAAATGACATTAGAATTTTGCCAGGAATTGCATTAAATTTGTATATCGCTTTGGATAATATAGTCATTTTGACTATATTTATTTTCCCTATCCAAGAACAAGAAATTTTTTCCATTTCATTATATCTATTTTGATTTCCTTTAACAATGCTTTGTAGTTTTCATTATATAGGTCCTTTACATCCTTTGTTATGTTTATTCCTAGATTTTTTTTTTTTGTTGTTACAACCATGAAGGGGATTGTTTTGTTTTTTTTTTGAGTTCATTTTCTGATGTTTCATTGTTGGCAAATAGGAAGGCAATGGATTTTTGTATATTAATTTTATATCCTGCGACCTTATTATATTGGTTTATTGTTTCTAGTAGTTTTTTTGTGGAGTCTTTGGGGGTTTTGATGTACAGGATCATATCATCTGCAAAAAGTGAAACCTTTACTTCTTCTTTCCCAATATGAATGCCTTTTATTTCTTTCTCTTGTCTGCTTGCTCTGGCTAGAACTTCCAGCATACTGTGATTTTTAGTAGCATGTGTTATTAATTCATTTTATCACCTGAATTTTTAAAATTGAATTGAATTTATTGGGGGGGACGTTGGTTAATAAGATTATATAGTTCTCAGGTGTACAATTCTATAGCACATCCTCTGTATATTGTATTGCGTGTTCACCAGCCCAGGTCAAGTCTCCATCCGTCACCGTTTACCCCTCCTCACCCTCCTCTACGTCCCCCGCCCTTCTTTTCCCTCCACCCTGTTTGTGTCCGTGAGGTTTTTTCTTTGCTTAATTCCTTAACATTTTTCACTGATCCCCTAATCCCTTTCCCACTGACATCTGTGAGTCTGTTTCTATTTTGTTCGTTAATTTTGTTCATTAGATTCCACATAAGAGTGAAATGATATGGTCCGTGTCTTTCTCTGTCTGACTTGTTTCACTTAGCATAATGCTCTCTAGGTCTTGCCTATGCTGTCATAAAAGAGAAAGTTTCCTTCCTTTTCATAGGTGAGTAGTATTCTACTGTGTAAATATACCACAGCTTTTTTATCCACCCATCTACTGATGGGCGCTTGGATTGTTTCCAGATCTTGGCTATTGTACATAATGCTACCTGCATTTTTTAAAACTTCCTATATGAGGTGCAGCTTTTACTGACCAATACGTGTCACTACCTTATTTATCATTTTCCCTGGCTGCATGGTATTTGGTGGTACCATTGTCTTTTAATTGACTTGATTAGCTGCATATTAAACAGTTAAGGCATTTGATGTATTCCACCAATAATGTAAAAAGGCTTGTGCCTGTAAATTTTTTTTGTAGCTATTCACCTATTTCCTTAGGAAAAAATTCCTAGAAGATACACTGCTGACTCGGACAATCTGAGCATTTTCGAGACTTTCCGCACATTGCCAAATTGCCCTGCTTAATGGAACACTCAATATCATTTTGGATGCATTAGGGCTACAAATAAGAAGAAAAAAACTTGGTTCAAATTGACTTACACAATAGAGAAGATGTAATGTCTTAAATAACTGGCAAATCTGGAGATTAAGTGAATTTCAGGGCTGGTTTGCTTCAGCCTTTCAATGGTATCATCCAGGACCTGACTAGACCCCTTCACATTGCAGCCCTGTGCTGCACCGGCTTTTTCTGAGGTCAAAATATACTGCTCACAAAAATTAGGGGATATTTCAAAATGGATATGAAGCTATAAAATCTCCCCTAATTTTTGTGAGCAGTATACAATATCCAGATGATGTATTACAGAATTGTATGCCTGAAACCTATATAATTTTATTAACCATTGTCACCCCAATAAATTCAGTAAAAATTTAAAAAATTAAAACAAACTAAAAAACCAGGGCTGGGAACAATTCCTGCAGCAGCAAGCCTCTTCATCCAGCTACAGTGAGAAAGGGTATTTGTAAGATGTTTTCTCTAGGAGACCAGGTGAGCTATTTTCTTCAGAGTTGCAGCAAACCATCCCTATACTTTCACTGGCCTGGTTTGTGATGGTTCAGAATGAGAATATTCTGGCTAGCTTGTGCCCAAGTCACACACCCTACCCTGGAAGAGGGGCTTCTTCCAGCGCTCACAGATTGCAGGGGAGAGGCTGAGCTGCCTTGAAGGAGGGGGAGCATGAGAAAGGAGAACACACTTGGGAAGTGAACCATGGGTCCCAAGATAAATGCAATTTGCAATACAACCAGAACTCGATGCTGCCTACAAACTGGAAAAGAGAGGAAGAGAGTTTATGAAGGATGAGGCTCTGTGTTGGGCTGAGCGAGTCTATCAGAATCTACCCTTGGCAGCTGGAAGCCATTCCACAGCTGTGGTGGAAACCAGCTCTCATGTCCTCTGCCTAAAAGCCCACCCAGGATGTTGTGTGCTGCTTACGGCCACACACGTCTGGTGAGTTGTACCAACTAGCAGGGTACTTATCATAAGGCTATGGGACAGAGAGTTGTATATTTTCACTTAATTGTTTTAGGAAAATTCATCATTTGTCTTCTCTCCCACTCACAATCTAAACTGTTTCTTGAAGTGCAGAAATATATTTTGTGGTGCATGCATGTGTGAGTGTGTGTGTGAGAGAGAGAGAAAGAGAGAGAGAGAGACAAGGGGAGAGAGGAAGGAAAGGGGAGAGAGGAAGGAAAGGAGAGAGTGAGGAGGAAGAGAGGAGAGGAGAGAGAGAACCTGATGTGTAGACTGTGTAAAGTGTCTTTAAAATCCCATGTGTGATTGGTTAACAATAATGTAGAGGCTGTTGCAGTGTTAAGTAGGTCATTGGTTCCTAATCAATGCTTGTGGATGGACAGACTCACTCCTTAAGAGAGAGACACAGCTGAGAAATACCCTGTTTCTAGGATCCCCTGACCCTGCTTACCTCTGTTGGAAGTTTGGGTCTAGGTGTTGGGAAAGGTCACAATCTGACTTATTTCAAAGGCATTAACTTGTGTGGCCAGCTTCTAACTAGATTACATCCTATCACAAAGGTGATCTTGCAGTGTTTCCTCAGATGTTGCTGGTCTAGCAACCCCCCTATAACATTCAGCTTTCTAACCCAGACCCAGCGGAGTCTGGGATGGGGAAATATTAACATTTAGATTAATTTCTCATGGCAGTTGTGTTATTGGATTTCTCTCTCTCTTGCCAACCCACTTTAAACTGGTATAACTATCACAGTCTCCAGTGGACCTTTTAAATAGCATTGGTAGAATAACGTCCACTAAAAAGGACTGTATCAATTCAAAGTCTACCCTCAGCATCTGGCACAAACACCTTGCCTTGCTCAGCAGCACTGAGGTATATTTGTAAAGGCATCAGCATTTGTATTCCAGGGACCTTTGAAAGATCAGTTAGTCCCTCCAGGTGTCTAAGTGAAATGATTGCTGGGCCAGGTCAGAAATGTAATTGTCAGGACACACGAGACAAATTTTCCTTCTTTCTGTTGAAATCAAATATGTATTTACTTGTTCAAATAAAACTCTCTTAAAGAGAAAGTTTGGAGAGAGTTGGGAAGTTACAGTTTTGTTATTAGATGAATTATTCCCTAATGTATCGTTGAAACTCAACGTGTAATGAGAATGGATTTTGCTCCACATTTCTTGGCATGAGAAGTATCAGATCAATTCACTCCTCAGTATCAGGTTGAATTAAACTCTGAGACCCAACTTGTCAGCTGCGAAGTTTATGGGCACCTTATATGTTTTAAAAATTCTTGCAGCACACCAGTTGAAAATCACTGGGTACTTGATCAGGAGAGAATTGCTTGGGGATTAGAGGGTATGAGCATCTTTCATTTGCTAGGTAATGGCAATGTTGGTTTCCAAGTGGTAGTACCATTTTTCATGACTAACTAGGGATATATAAGTTCCTATTGTTCTGCATCCTTACCAATACTTGTCGTTGAAAGCTTTTCTAAATTTTTGCCAACCTGCTAATCACAAAAACTGTTTGTTGGATTTTAAATTTCAGTAATTTTATTACTTGTCTTTAGCCATCTCTTTAGTTATTCATTAAAAATCTATTTCTCTTAATTTCTTGTTTTTATTTATTGATTAATTTTAGAGAGACCAAGAGAGGAAGGAAGGGGAGGGGGATAGAGAGAGAGAGAGAGAGAGAGAGAGAGAAAGTCTTCATTTGTTGTTTCACTTAGTTGTGCATTCATTGGTCACTTCTCGTTTGTGCCCTGACTGGAGATTGAACCTGCAACCTTGGTGTTTCAGGACGATGCTCTATGACTGAGCAAACCAGTCCAGGCTTCCTTGTTCTATCTTATATCTTAATAGTTGGTGTTTTTAATTGTCTGAGTTATATTCTTTCAGATTCTGTGATCTGAAATTCTTGGGGGTTTAGCCATCATATTATATCTATTAACTCTCACTGATGGTGGAATATTTCCTTGTGAATTTTGTAGTTTTTTGGGGGAGGGGATGTTATTTCAATGGTACTTTATCTGATAAACTCCTGGGCACTTAAGGATGCTATGTTTTTCTCTCCATGGTGTTTCCACATTGGCTTCTGATGAGCACTTTAAGAACAGGCACTCTTGGGGCCATGTTTATGTCAGTTACTTGAGTTGGGAGTTTCAGAACCACTTGAGGAATATAACTTTCAATCCAAATCTAAGATTTTGAGATAACAAAGCTACTTCAATGCTATAGAAAAAGATGTGCATTGAGCACATACTAATTTACCTAGAACTGGCCCAACTCCATTCTGAGAGGAAGTTCTGAAAAACTTTTGGTCTCAATTAAAAAACAACAACAACCAGTGGATCTTGAAATCTGTTCTTTAAAAATTATGTTATAAATCTGGAGTTATATAAAACTGCAAATGTACTGATTTTTTTCTTTTGTGTTCCTTTTTTGTGTCCTGTATTTTCTAAATATAGTAGGTATAAAATACATAATTAAGTGCTTGCTACTTTAATAACTTTGTTTTTATCAAAGCACATAATGGTTGAATAAATCATATCCTCATTTTCTTTTCACTGACTGAAGGCATGCTGGACAATTATTTCAAACTCTATAGTGGAAGATACCTGAAATATAGATAGTGTTTTAATTCAATGGAATAGAATTAAAGCCAAAAACAATAAAAATGTTCCCAGAATGGCTAGTTTTCTAAACCCAAATATATGATGGCACTTTGCAGTCTGGGCTGGTTTTTTCCTGTTCCTATTCATTTCTTTCAGGCTGTGTTTCTAATCTTTCTTTGTCCTGTTCTTGGTGAAAATGACCTGCTGTAACTGGCCATGGTGACATTTCTCAGCTTTCTTATTTAAAAGCAAAATTTTACCTCCAGTGATAGAATTTTTATGAGGCTTTATTTTCTTATTTCTGTTAATTTAGGCATTAACTAGGTTGCTAATACTTCCATTAGGCATTATTATAGTACATTATACTAGGAGTTGTGTGTAATAAACAATTTCTCCAGGAAATATAAGTGGGGCTCTCCAATTTCTATTTTTTTAACCAAGAAACTCTTTAATAATAGTGAATAATAGTGTCTAATTGTTTTTCCTCATCTCCCCACCTCTTCTTAAATAAATAAATAAATAAATAACCCCTCGCTTACATGAAGGTCAATAATCGGAAGTATAGTAACTGTGGAACATTTTTAAAAAGTGAAACCAAAGGCCTGACCAGGCGGTGGTGCAGTGGATAGAGCGTCGGACTGGGATGCTGAGGACCCAGGTTCGAGACCCCGAGGTTGCAAGCTTGAACGCGGGCTCATCTGGTTTGAGCAAAAGCCCACCAGCTTGAACCCAAGGTCGCTGGCTCCAGCAAGGGGTTACTCAGTCTGCTGAAGGCCCGCAGTCAAGGCACATATGAGAAAGCAATCAATGAACAACTAAGGTGTTGCAACGTGCAATGAAAAACTAATGATTGATGCTTCTCATCTCTTTCCGTTCCTGTCTGTCTGTCCCTGTCTATCCCTCTCTCTGACTCACTCTCTGTCTCTGTAAAAAATAAATAAATAAAAATTAAAAAAAAAAAAGTGAAACCAAAGTAGTCAATAGCCAAGAAATACATTCTACTTAGGACTCTTTTATTTTGAAATTTTTTCCCTTTTTATCGAATTTATTGAAAAAGTCCAGGGAAGGAAAGCAACCCACCCAAGTAGGTGGTTAATGGCAGACCCAAGTAAAAACAGGTTATCACCTGAATCTTATTTCAGGCTGGTTCCGTGACCCCACATAGCTGCTGAAGAGGATGATGAATTGAGTCCTGGCTGTAAACCAGTCGCTGTGCTAAGTCATTGACATTTGTTACCTCATTTAGTCCTCAGGACAGCCTGACAGGGTTGACGCAAGTATCATTCACCTTGTGCAGCTGAGGGTGACACTCATTAACAAAATTATACAGGTTGTAGGTAAACAATTCTGCCCCACATAATCTTTTTTTTTTTTTAATACATGATTTTTAAGAAAATTAGTCATTTGATTTTTATTACCCACAGAATGAAACCAACTGGGACTAGATTCAGAAACACTCGGACTCGTGAGATGGCTGGCAAGTGAAAAGGAAAGGTGGGGGCAGAGAAGACGTAAGAAGAGGAATCTTGAGTCATGTAGGGAGGAGGCAGGCAGTGGTCCACGCTGTGGTTATCCCTGGTGTTTTTTTGTTTGTTTGTTTTTTTACAGAGACAGAGAGAGAGTCAGAGAGAGGGATAGACAGGGACAGACAGACAGGAACGGAGAGATGAGAAGCATCTATCATTAGTTTTTTGTTGCGCATTGCGACACCTTAGTTGTTCATTGATTGCTTTCTCATATGTGCCTTGACTGCGGGCCTTCAGCAGACAGAGTAATCCCTTGCTCGAGCCGGTGACCTTGGGTCCAAGCTGGTGAGCTTTTGTTCAAACCAGATGAGCACGTACTCAAGCTGGTGACCTCAGGGTCTTGAACCTGGGTCCTTGGCATCCAGTCCGACGCTCTATCCACTGCGCCACCACCTGGTCAGGCTATCCCTGGTTTTGAGAGGAATTCCTCTATAGCAGTTCTCAGTTTAGATGCTACTTCTGCTAGGAGGTCCTGAGCTCTTCTCCCCTTGCTCCCCTAGAAGTTCCCTTGTTATAGTATTTATCCTACTGTATCTTTGGCAGTCACTGCTACTACATTATCAGCAAGTTAATCAGTTATTTTCAAATGGTTTTCCAGGTCTCGAGCTGTGTTTATTACAATAAATGTGTTGAAAGAATGAAAGTGTCACCACTGGTGTTCACCATATTAACTCCAAATTGGTAAGAAAATTCAGCTGAAGTAAGGAAATGTTAAAACTCCAAGGTAACTTTCAGAAAAATTGGTCCATCTATTCACATCTGTGGACGAGAAAAAGTCCAGGGAAGGAAAGCAACCCACCCAAGTAGGTGGTTAATGGCAGACCCAAGCAAAAACAGGTTATCACCTGAATCTTATTTCAGGCTGGTTCCGCGACACCACATAGCTGCTGGAGGATGATGAATTGAGTCCTGGCTGTAACCAGTCGCTGTGCTAAGTGATTGACATTTGTTACCTCATTTAGTCCTCAGGACAGCCTGACAGGGTTGACGCAAGTATCATTCACCTTGTGCAGCTGAAAGAATGAGACTTAGAGCTGTGGTTTTCAACCTTTTTTTTTTACAGTCGGGGACTCATGAAAATATGAGAATTATTTTGGGGAACACTAAGGCAGAAATCACCCTGTGCATAAGTGAATTCGACTAAGCCCATTGGGTCTATAATCTTGATGCAACATCAGGGTGGTTACCGCTTTCGCGGACTGGCATAAAATTTCTTGCGGTGGTTGAAAACACAGGCTTATAGCATTTGAAAAACTTGTTAAGAGATGGAAGCAGGTTTGCATCCCAAACTCCAGAACTCTTTGCCCCATCCTCCTCGCCACTGCAAACTCAAGACTGCTCCCTTAGACCCAGTTTCCTACTGATAAAAGCAGGCGTGCATGAGAGCCCCCTGGGATGGTCATTTGTTTCCTGGTTCATAAATCTACCAGCTACAATTTCTGAATAAATAATGTTTAGTTCAAAGTTAGAAGAAGAAAGAACCGAGTTAAGGAAAGGATTTCCTCAGTGGTAATGATAACATGAAAAAAATGAATGAATTTGATAGGACACTAAGTACTTAACAAGAAATAACCTTTTCTATGGACAAGAAAAAACATCTGATATCTACATTGGATCATAGAACTCAGTCAAGGAAAACCATGCATGGGAGATGATTCATTTTACATAGAAAACTATTTCTAAAGGGTTGGGACATAATTAAAACTGTTAATGTTGTGCCATTGAAACTTTAAACATGAGTGCGCCTTGTTTAAATTTTGGTTACAATTCTGGGCAAATCAGGTGTGACTCCCCAGGTAGTCAGGGGTGTAAGGTCTAAGGAATTGGGGGGATTGTCGTAGGGTCTGTGTGGCTTTCTGGCTTATGGATGGTTAAGGAGTGGCAGGCTGTGGCAGAGCAAGTGACCTTACCCTCTGTAGACACAAAACCTCTCCTTAGACCCCTGAAATGAACATGGCAATGGTATAGCCCTTAACTCCTGTACATCCTCCACAAATGTTGACTCTACTCAGTGGTCTTTGCTTTCCCTGGTGGCTTCTGAAATATGTTTTAAACAATGTATTTGTTGAGAAGTTATGGGAATGGGGGAAGGAAAGAAGAAGAAGCAGCTGCAGATATGGGGTTATTTATAACCCTGTTCTCTTGAGGATTTCTATTGATTGGCTATTGCAGAAGGAAGTCAAGGAAGGACAAAGAGCCCCTTTGCAAATGAAGTTCATCCTGTGATAAAAATCAAGCTGATAGTAAGTGCTACTTCTTTTTGAGGGTTTTTCATGCCTGCATGACTTCATTTAATCCTCAGATAAGCTTATGGGGTAGATACCACAGATACCTCCATTTTACCAATACAAAGTCTCAGAAAGTCCAAGTTATGTACATAAGATTACACAGTTGTTGTTTTTTCTCTCTAGAATTTTGAGTTATAGCCATAACCCCTCTTAATGGTGCATTAAAAATATTTCCCTTTTGGTATCAAGGGAAAGCTGGGAGGAAAAAGACTGATCCAGGAGAAATCTTTGGGAGAGAAAAAGGTGGATTCCCTATGTGGAAGATTAGGACCCAAGAAAGACCCACAGGAGGAGATGTAGGAGAGAGCTACAATGTGACAAGTCTAGCCTCTGAAAGCACATTTGTGTGTGCTCGTATATTTCCTTTAAAATAACATCCAGATGAGGGAGGCAATACACTGTGGTGTTTAAAAGCTCTGTCATTTCCTAGAGTCACAAGAGAATACCTATATTCTTTTGATGATCTCCCCAAGGACTTTGTAAATTCTCACGATGTTGGTTACAGTCTAGTCACTGCAGCCTACAATATTTCTCAGTAGACTGAATGAACTACAAAGCTCCTCGCACTGACGCACTGACGTTCTGCACTGAGATGTTAGCGCACACACACAGCTAATGGGAGAAGAAAATGGCTCCAATAACTAAAGTTCCTGTGAAATGTGCAGCTCTGTTCCCAAGAACATGGTTTAAAATGATAACGCCATTAAAAGCAATAGGAATTTGCCAGTTTTATTTTTGTGCTATTTTATGTAATTAGAGCAGTGATTTTTTTCAACCTTTTTCACCTTATGGCACACATAAACCAATGACAAAAATTCTGCAGCACACCAAAAAAAAAAAAAATCTGACAAAAAAAAATTTAATTCATTCATCCTGGTCAGGCTATTGTTGTGTTGGCTGTTGCCATTGTTATATTTGACAATCTAAGGGAAAAAGAGAGGTCAGTGCCCCTGACTAAATACTCAGGTATTGATTGCATGCTTTTTTTTTTTTTTTTTTTTTTTGTATTTTTCTGAAGCTGGAAAGGGGGAGAGACAGTCAGACTCCCGCATGCGCCAGACTGGGATCCACCCGGCACACCCACCAGGGGCGATGCTCTGCCCACCAGGGGGCGATGCTCTGCCCCTCTGGGGCGTCGCTCTATTGCGACCAGAGCCACTCTAGCACCTGGGGCAGAGGCCAAGGAACCATCCCCAGCGCCTGGGCCATCTTTGCTCCAATGGAGCCTTGGCTGCGGGAGGGGAAGAGAGAGACAGAGAGGAAGGAGAGGGGGTGGAGAAGCAAATGGGCGCTTCTCCTATGTGCCCTGGCCGGGAATCGAACCCGGGTCCCCCCCACACCAGGCCGAGGCTCTACCGCTGAGCCAACCGGGCAGGGCCGATTGCATGCTTTGAAAATCCTGCAGCACACTTGTTGGGAATTGCTGGATTAGGGTCAGAGGGGCGCGTGTGCAGAGATGGAACTGCTGGGGCAGGTCCTTCGTGCTCAGTCTCCCTGTACTCTGGCTCTGCAAAGGCCAGCCCAGGGAGGCAACTTCAGGATGAAAATATTGTATTTTCTGTCTCCATAGGAGTTCCTGGAAGTGACATGGCTGCGTGAAAGGTCTGACTTCCTTTTGTATAATATTTCCAGACTGCCTCCCCACAAATGTCATTCCAATCGATGAACCCACCAGTAGAGAAAAGAATGCTTTAAAAAAAAATGGCTAAGAGGTCTCAATTTTTCTTAGAAAAAAACCAGTGTGGGTCCTTTATTAACTGCAAAGTACATCCCCTCCCCCAACATGTGTTGTCATAGATAAAGGGGAGAGTAACAGGGGCATCTAATTGAATCCTAGCTTGTATTTCCCATTGGGAACAGAGATCTGCTGGTGAAGGGGGAGGATCTAAGGAAAACTGCATGAATCAGAGACCTTCAGTGTTGCAGCTACGGATGCTTAAATTCATCCCCACTCTCTTGAGATCTCTGTAAGTGTGGCGGGTTCCTGGCTGTTCTTGGAAGTGCAGCTCATGTAGTTGGTGGCTTCACTGGTACCCTTGCATACTAATAAGGCTTCTGCGAACTGTCAGCGCTCACCCTTTCTGTCTCATCCCGCCATCAGTGAATTTGCGGGCAGCCTTCAGGGCTCCGTTTGGAGAAAAACAAATTGTAGTGACATTTACAGCTAAAGACCAGAAATCAGGGTGATTGATTGCTATATTGGATTTGGAAACCTCTGTGCGAGTTGATGCATTGTTTTTTTTTCCCAATGGTATAGAAGATTTTTTAAAATTCCATATCAGTAATTACTTAGAAAAAAATGACAAAAAAAGAAATTTGCTCATAGATGAGTTATTTTTTTTCCCCAGTCAATTGGAATGATTTCAACTAAAGTATATTGAAAATCTCTTAGGAGCCAATTACTAGGAAAATGTCAGGATGAGACCGTGTGCTTGCCATCAAGGAGATTAGTGGGAAAGACAAATGTTTGCACCAATATTATACTGTGTCGTATAGATAAAAATGGGTAGCAAGGACAGGGAAATACCTACCTCCAAATTAGAGATTGCAGAATGAAAGGGCATCTTTTCCGGCAGAGGCAAACATAGGCACAGGTGGGCTTTGGGGGGTATATTAGTTTTTTAGTGTTGTATAGCAGTGGTCCCCAACCTTTTTTGGGCCACGGACCAGTTTAATGTCAGAAAATATTTTCATGGACCTGCCTTTAGGGTGGGGCAGATAAATGTATCACGTGACTGAGACAAGCGTCAAGAGTGAGTCTTAGACGGATGTAACAGAGGGAATCTGGTCATTTTTTAAAAATAAAACATTGTTCGGACTTAAATATAAATAAAATGGAAATAATGTAAGTTATTTATTCTTTCTCTGCGGACCAGTACCAAATGGCCCATGGACTGGTATTGGTCCGTGGCCGGGGGATTGGGGACCACTGATGTATAGGAAATTACTACAAACACAGTGGCTTAAAACAACACCTATTAATTATCCCTGTTTCTGTAGGTTAAGAGTCTGGGCGTGGCTTCTGTGGATCCTTTGCTCAGGTTCTCACAAGGCCAAATTCAAGTTCATCCATGCTGTATTCTCATCTGGGGCTCAGATCCCCTTCCAAGCTTACATGGGTGCTGGCAGGATTCGCTTGTGATTCAGAGACTAAGGTTCTCACTTTTCTGTTCACTGTCAGCCAATGGCTCTCAGCTGCTGGCAGCCTCCACAGTTCTTTGCCATGTGGCTCCCCCTGTTGGCAGGTCCCATTACTGCTTGATTCTTTAGGTTTGTGTCAGAGTCTCTACACTTGGGAGTTTTCTGACCCTTGCTCCCATCTGACTGATTTAGGTCCACCCAGGATAATCTCCTTTTCGGTGAACTCACAATCAACCCTTTGGGGAGTCTATCTGTAAAATCCCTTCATTTTTACCACGTAATATAACATAGTCACAACAGTGATGGCTCATTACCTCGGCAACATTCTGTGGTCAGAAGAAAGTTACAGATCCTGCCCACAGTCTGGGGAAGATGATTATAAAAGGGTGTGCGTCACTGAATTCTGTTTATCAGGGTAGGTAGACTTGAGCTGTAACAGAGTGAAATCATAAGAGATTTTGTTCAGAGTTCTAAGGGGCCTGGATCCAGTCCTATAGGTAATGTTGAGTTATTGTTAGGTTTTAATCCACAGAGGCATGGAATTTAATAGAATAAAAGATCACTCTTTGGCTGTGTGAAGAATGATTTGTAGTGGAGCTGGATGAGAGGCAATTAGGAGTTGTTTAAATGAGTCAGGCTGGCCTCAAGAATACCATACTGATAATTGCCACAAAGACCAGCAGGAGGGGAAAAACCCTGGATATGTTTGGAAGGGAGAATGGGACGACCATTCATGAGTGATCGGATATAGTGGCTGATACCATGACTGCAAGAGGTTGCTCTCTTTCGAAATCCAGACTTGATTGGAAGGAGGCAAAAAAATTTAGCCTATGGTGTGTAAAGGGTATTGGTATATCTTATGAACTGTTACTAGATTTTAATTTTTTTTTTGTACACTGCTCACAAAAATGAGGGAATCAGGGGGCGTGCAGTTGCTTCAGTACTTTCAGCCTTTTGTACAGTGCATTTCCACCAGTGAAATAAAAGTTGGTTTTGCATCTCATTTGCAAAATGGAACCACTTTCTTTGACTTGTCATTTGCTTTTCTGATGTTCTTGTTTAATAAAAAAAAATCAATGCTTTTTTTTAATCACTTCATATTCATATTGAAATATCCCCTAATTTTCGTGAGCATTATATTTAATCAGGCTGCATTTCTGCAGTATTCTATATTCCTAAAGCAGCCTCTGACATGGGTATGTAAAATACATCTTGTTTAACTGAGATCAGAAATAGATTTTCCTTTACATCAATAAAACTTCAAATTACATAGAGATTGTAAGAATAATATAAGACACTCTTGCGCGCCCTTCATCCGGATCCATCAGCTGGCATTTTGTCCTATTGGTTTACTCATTCTGTTCACCTACATGGAGTTACAGATATGCGCACATATTTTTAACCATGTGAGACTGATTTGCAGACATCATGCATTTTCACACCTAAATTCACTGGTGTTCATTTCTTAAAAACTAGGTTTTAGTTTCCTAGTGAATGTTTTCATCTATGTTCATGAGAGAGATTAGTTTGTAACAGGTTAATGTTCTCAAAGAACCTGCTTTGATTTCATCTTCTTCTATTTGTTGTTTTAGCTCATTTGCATCAGCTCTTACTTGGAGCATTTCCTTTCTTCTATTTGTGCTAGATTTAATTTGTCCAGCTGCTTAGGATGACAACGTTATTGATTATAAACATATCTCTTTTTAATATAAGCATCAAAAATTTTACATTTCTCACTAACCACTGTTTAGCTACATCTGGCAAATTTCAATATGTTGTGTTTTCACTATCACTCGCTTTGAAATACTTTTTAATTTCCCTGTTAAACATCTTTGATCCATGGGTTTTGTCTCTGTGCACTGTTTAATTTCAACCATGTAGGGCTTTTATAGATACCTTAGTTTTATTGATTTCTGTTTGAATTCTATTGTGAAGAGAGAATGAATTCATTAAGATAGCTATCTCTTAAAACTTTCTGAGTTTTATTTTTATGACCCAGTATATAGTCTATTTTTTTTTTTTTACTATTTTATGTGTACTTATAAAGAGTGTAATCTAAAGTTGCTGCTGATGTCCTGTTCTGAAATGTTATTTAGGTCAAGGTGATTAATAATGTTCAGATTTGCCATGTTACTGGTTTTTTGTCTGATTACTTTGTAGCTTATGGAGGGAGGAATGTTAATATTGCTAATGAGCATTGTGGATTTGTCTTTTTCTCCCTTTAGGTCTTTCAATTTTGGTGGATGTTTCCCCCAGATCTCTTAATAGGCACATAATTCATGATTATTATCTTCCTAAAAAACGAACAGTTTTATTATTAAGAAATAGTCTTCATTATTTCTTGTCAGACTTCTCACCCTAAATTCTATTTTGTGTGGGATTAATATGAGCGCTCAAGCTTTACTGTGTTTGGCATTTGCATGGTGATTCATTTTTCATCCTGGTACTTTTAGATCATCTTTAATTAAAATGGCATAGTTTATAGACAGCATTTAGTTCTTGTTATATCCAGTCCAATTATCTTTCACTTTTAACTGGAGTACTCATGCATTTTTGTTTAATATAATTATCGACAGCAGATTTAAGTCCATCATTTTGCTGTTTGTTTCCATTCATTCTGATTGGTTGGCTCATTTATTTAGGGTTTCCTATTCCTTCTTTCCTGCCTTCTTATATGGTTTGTGTGTGTGTGTGTGTGAGACAGAGACAGAGACAGGGACAGACAGACAGGAAGGGAGAGAGGTGAGAAGCATCAATTCTTTGTCTCAGCACTTTAGTTGTTCATTGATTGCTTTCTTATATGTGCCTTGACCTGGGGGCTACAGCAGAGCAAGTGACTCCTTGCTTAAGCAAGCAACCTTGGGTTCAAGCTGGTAAGCCTTGCTCAAACCAGATGAGCCCACGCTCAAGCTGGTGACCTCGTGGTTTCAAACCTGGGTCCTCTGCGTCCCAGTCTGAAGCTCTATCCACTTTGCCACTGACTGTTCAATCTTATATGTTAATTAAATACTGTTAGTAGTCAATTTTATTGGCTTTTTAGCTATACCTGTTTATATTTTTGGTGGTTCTCTTAGAGATTACATTATGCATTTTTAAGCTATCACAGTCTCCTTAGTTATTACTTTACCAATCCATGTAAAATACTGGAAACTTCCAACATAGTTCCATTTAATCATCCATCCTTGGGGCTCCAGAGATGACCCCTCTGGCATGCATTAGGATATGCACCTATGACGTAGCACAATATGTAGTGTTAACTTTTCCTTTTAAACATGTGTCTTTTAAACAAAGAGATAAGTATATAGACTTTTTACCCATGTATTTATGATGTATGGTGCTGTGCATTAGTTTCTGGAATCCAAAGTTTTGAATTAACCATCATTTTCCTTACGTTTGAACAACAGGTTTTTTATATTTTTAAAGGGGAAGGTCTGCTGGCAATGAATTCTCTTGGTTCTTATTTATCTGCAAATCACTTTATTTTCCCTTTTCACAACTATTGTCATAGACTAGGAATCTTGGTACTCCCTGTGCCTTGCTCAGAGGTGAGCCAGCGCTTCGAGCGGTGTTCTGCTACAGACTCAGGGACTGTCTCCGTTCCTGTGCTTTCCCTTCACTCTTTAGCTGCTCTGGCAGCTCTAACCTCTAGCCTCTGACTTCTCAATTCATTATGGGTATGACTTTCTGCTTAAATTCTCTCCATCCAGTTCCCTGCAGACTAGAGAATGCCCTTAGGTGCAGAGTTTAATGAATGTGAATTTCATCCAGGGCTGTTTGCTTCTTTTTTTTTTCTTATTCTCTTTTTTTTAAATTTTATGTGAAAGGAGGGGAGACAGAGAGACAGACTCCTGCATGTGCTTTGACCAGGATCCACCCAGCAAGCCCTATGTGGGGCCGATGCTCGAGTCAACCAAGCTATCCTCAGTGCCCAGGCTGATGTTCAAACCAGTCGAGCCACTGGCTGCAGAAGGGGACGAGGGATAGAAGGGGAAGGGAAGGTGAAAGAAGCAGGTGGGCACTTCTCTTGTGTGCCCTGACTGGGGATCAAACCCCGGATGTCCGTATGCTGGGCTGATGATCTATCCACTGAGCAAACCGGCCAGAGCCTATGTGGTTTTCTTCTTTCAAGGGCCCAGCTTCCCTCTGATTTCTGATTCCTTCATGCTTTTAGGTGCTCTCCAGGACTTCAAAAAAAGTGGGGTGCTTCCCTGCTCCATTTGGTCCAATGTTTACAAATGTTTCTGGGAGGGTTAGTCAAATGTAAGCTTTCCCACCATTCCACTATGAGAGAGAGTAGAACCTGAGCCAATAGATCTTTCTAGATTTCAAGACAGTTCCCGTTCATTGGAAGTGTAATATGAACCACATACATAATGAAAAGTCTTCTAGCAGCCACATTAATAATAAGTGAAAAAGAAATAGGGAAAAATAATTGTAATACTAGACTTTAATTTAGCCCATCATATTCAAAACATTACCATTTTTACAAATAATCCACATAAAGTGATCAGTAATTTATTTTCCATTATTTCTGTGTACTAAGTCTTTGAAATCTAGTGTGTGGAAAAGTGTTTTACTTTGCTTGAGTTTGTCATTTAAAATCGATAACAATGAAATATATCTAAACACTCAACTCCTCAGTTTGGGGAGCCCCATGTCAAGTGCCCAGCGGCAACATGTGGCTAATGGCTACCATATTGAACAGCACAGAGGTCTCTGTAATGAGAAAGAATTTCTGTGTTTTCACTAAAGGAAGGGGCTTTGATGTAAGCTATCAATATAATTTTATAGGAATTAAAAATTGATTTCCATACAATTACCTCTACTTTGGAAAAATAAAGGAAATCAACTTTGTCTTTCAAGTTTTATAGAGACATGAAAAAAAACTCCCGACTGTTTTTGCAAAAAAGAGTTCGGTAACCGCAAAGATAAATCATGTGCCAAATTGTCAGCAAATTACTATTTTTAATAGAACACATTGTTCATTCTTCTATGAGTTTATCCTTTGGGGATTTATATTTAATAATATCCTGGTTATGAAATTCTGCTACTTTGAAAGTGTCCCTTTTTGTTGGCTAGATAATTACAATGATGGTGTTGATTATTTTAAAAAGTAGTCTTTTGGTATTATAGTTATAATTGCCTTGATTCCCAAGGCAGAACTGTGTTTAAATTGGCTTATGTAAAATCGCAGCTAAGTCAACTAGCATAAAAATCTTATGAATGGTGGTTGCTTGGGTGGAAAATAGATCTACAGTTTTCTTTGTACCCTTTCTAGGGGTGGCAGTACAGTGAGAGCCAATGCTATAACTCTACTGACTCATCAAATTGCTTAGAGACTTTTATTACTCTATGTGATTGATTTTACTTGCGCTGAGTTCCATCACTCCCCAAGCAAAATCGAGAACCTACTTAGCCCCCCAAAATCAAAATTTCAGGATCATAAGGCAGGAAACGAAATACAACTAAGAACAGTGATGTCCATTGGCCTTATCTAGATTGGGGCCCAGTGGCCATGCATACTCAGTGAATATGGTTGTCCTACATACACACAGATGTGGAGGAGAAGAAGCATGATAAGAGTGTGAGACTGGGTGGATGACGTCAGAGTAATGGCGGAGTAGGAAGCGATACCGATAAATCTCCCCTAAAACTCAACAAGATCTTCAACCAGAAACAGAAAAACCTATACTTGGAGCCTCCAGATGCTTCACAATACACCCGAAGGTATGGTCGAGTGAAAAATTGGCTAAATATATAACCAAACCCCGAAGGAAATAGGGAGTAAGAAATGCTCCGCCTTCCTCACTAACCTAAACAGGGCGGCTTTCTCTGGTAACTGTGAATATAGAAACTGAGGCGGGCAAAGGGGGTGAATACATCCAGGCCGCGCACAAACAGCCGAACCAGGCTGTGGCACGGAGATCCTAGCGGAGGAAAAACTGATCCTGTGGCAAGCCGGGCAATACAAGCTAACACTCGCGCCAAACCCAAACAAAGAAAGACAAGCGGGGCAGCCATTTTACCCGTTCTCCTGGTTGGTGCACAGTTAGTGGGCGAGAGATCTCGTCCTAAGCCCCAGAAGTGGGTGTCCGTGTTGCCCCACAGAGAGGCAGGGTCAGAGGCCTTTCTGTGGGCCGAAAGCAGAATCTCTGGGCAGCCCCAGCGCCCTGGGAAAGCCGCGCACGGGAGGGAGCGAGAACTAATTCCAACGGTGGAAATTTTCCGTGCTGGTGAGGGTTTCACTCAGGGAAACGCGGCCGGCCTCATATCCTGGTGTGCGCGCGCAGATAGGTATTGAGCGATTCCTCCGAGTGCCTCGGCAGTGCGCGCCCGTGTTATCGCACAGAGGGGCAGAGTCAGGGGCCTTTGTGTGGGCAAAAGCGGAATCTCGGGCCGCCCCAGCGCCTTGCAAAAGCCGCGCACGGTGACAGAGCGAGAGCGAATTCCAGCGCTGCAAATTTCCATGCGGTTGGGGGTTTCACTCAGAGTGTGAGACTACTGGCCGGATATCCTGGTCTGCGCGCGCAGATAGTGAATGAGAGTTTCCTCCAAGCGCCCCGGAAGTGGGTGCCCGCCTGTGATACCGGACAGAGTGGCAGAGCCAGAGGTCTTTGAGTGGGCGGAAAGCCCGCCTGATTATGCTAGCAGCTCTGACTGACTGAGCCTTACCCAGAGCCCTGTGCTGAGTGGGAATAGAGTGGGGAGTTGCCAGCTCTTTGAACCTCTTACTATCCAGGCAGAGGCAGCAACAACCCCATAGCTGGATTATCAGGCTACTAATTGAGGAAGGAAAGACTAGGAGAAAGGCTCCAGGAACACGGACTCTCTCACTGTCGGAGCCTATGAATGCTAATGAGCCTTGACTCCCAACGAGACTGAAGCACAATACATGACATTGCCATAGAGACTTATCAACTGAAACCTCTACCTGGGCGTGCCAAAGGGGCAGAACCTGGGGTACAGAGTCACCGACCAGGAAGAGGGAGAGAAAAGAAAAAACAAGAAGATAACCTCTCAAAATCAAGAATAATCTGCAGACTTTATAACCTATCCCATTTTATTATATTTGTTCGTTTGTTTCTCTTATCTTCATTCTTGATACTTTTTTTCCTCCTCCAATTTGGCCGATTAACTCTCTGCCGGTCTTACTCTCTCCTCTCCTTGAACTACACTACCCATAAGTGTTACATCTCCCATTATCTTTTTTCTCCTCTTCCTTTCTCTCTATGAGGGTTGCACTCCAAAACCCTTAACTCTCTCTCTCTCCTTTCTTTTTTCTTCTTTTAGTGGTTCCCTCTTTTTTCTCTCTCTCTTTCTTTTCTCCCTCTATATTAGTTTCTTCCTTTCTCCTTTACATCTCCTCTCATTCAAACCTCAATAACAAACAAATTATCTTATCTGGGACTCAAACTTATGTTTGTGGCATTTTGGGGGGTTTTTACTTCACCTTTTTAACTCACTAGCAGTGCTCCCATCCCTGGCTCTCCATTTTATCTAGTTCTTGTTCCACTAAATACAATAGTATTTTTTAATTTGTCCCCCCATTTTTCTGTTCTCCTCTTATTCCTCTCATCATAACTCTTAGAGAACCAACACCTAAAAGCAAATCATTTTATTCTTGACCCAAATTTTTTCCTTATTTGCTTTTTGTGGGTCCATACCGCCCCCCCTTTTTTTTTTGCCCCTTTATTACTTTTCCCCAATTCAGGACCTCCATCACAGGCATTGTTTGTTATAATTCACAGTTCACCACAAGATTTTCTCAAGAAAAAGGGGAGAGGAGAGGAAAAAAGGAGGGGGGGAATAATTTCCTTTTTTTAAAAATTATTATTTTATTTTTCTTTATTTCATTATTAATTTTTTTTTAAAAAAAACCTCTTTTTGATTTTTTATTTTAACTTTTTATTCTTTATTAAATCTCATTAATACTATCAACAAAACCACCCTCAGATGCCATTAAGGAAGAGAAAATCGAATATCATGGATACAAAAGAAAGAGAGGTAACACAGCTAAATGAGGAAAAATCTATGGAGAAAAAATTTAATATATTGGAAACCTTGGAGCTAAATGACAGAGAATTCAAGATAGAAATCCTAAAAATCCTCCGAGATATACAAGAAAACACAGAAAGGCAATTTAGGGAGCTCAGAAAACAACTCAATGAACACAAAGAATATATGTCCAAAGAAATTGAAACTATAAAAACAAATCAAACAGAGATGAAAAACTCAATTCACGAGCTGAAAAACGAAGTAACAAGCTTAGCTAATAGAACAGGTCAGATAGAAGAGAGGATTAGTGAAATAGAAGACAAGCAACTTGAGGCACAACAGAGAGAAGAAGAAAGAGACTCAAAAATTTAAAAAAATGAGATAGCCCTACAAGAATTATCTGACTCCATCAAAAAGAATAACATAGGAATAATAGGTATATCAGAGGGAGAAGAGAGAGAAAATGGAATGGAGAACATACTCAAACAAATAATAGATGAGAACTTCCCAAGCCTGTGGAAAGAACTAAAGCCTCAAATTCAAGAAGCAAACAGAACACCAAGTTTTCTTAACCCCAACAAACCTACTCCAAGGCATATCATAATGAAATTGACACAAACCAACAGCAAAGAAAAAATTCTCAAGGCAGCCAGGGAAAAGAAGAATACAACATATAAAGGAAGACTCATTAGATTATCATCAGATTTCTCAGCAGAAACTCTACAAGCTAGAAGAGAGTGGACCCCAATATTTAAAGTCCTGAAAGAGAGAAACTTTCAGCCACGAATACTATACCCATCAAAGCTATCCTTCAAATATGAAGGAGAAATAAAAACATTCACAGATACAGAAAAGATGAGGGAATTTATCATCAGAAAACCCCCACTCCAGGAATTACTAAAGGGGGTTCTCCAATCAGATACAAAGAACAAAAAAAAAAAAACAGAGCCACAAGTAAAAGCTCCCAAGAAGAGCACAATGAAATCAAATTTAAACTGTGACAACAACAAAAAGAAAGAGGGGGAGAAGATGGAGATTAACAGTAGCAAAGGACGATGGAGTGCAAAAGTACTCACAAAATAGTTTGCTACAATGAACAGGGTAGGGACCCTTTTCATTACTCAAAGGTAACCACCATTGAAAAAACCACCACAGAAGCACATGAGATAAAAAAGATAGCAACAGAGGAAAGATGTATGGAATACAACCAAATAAAAACAAAAGATAGAAAAACGAAAGAGAAGGATCAAACAAGACACAAAACTAACAGAAAGCAAGATATAAAATGGCAATAGGGAACTCACAAGTATCAATAATTACACTAAATGTAAACGGATTAAACTCACCAATAAAAAGGCACAGAGTAGCAGAATGGATTAAAAAAGAAAATCCAACTATATGCTGCCTACAGGAAACTCATCTAAGTAACAAGGATAAAAACAAATTCAAAGTGAAAGGCTGGAAAACAATACTCCAAGCAAATAACATCCAAAAAAAAGCAGGAGTAGCAATACTCATATCGGATAATGCTGACTACAAGACAGGAAAAGTACTCAGAGATAAAAATGGCCATTTCATAATGTCTAAGGGGACACTGAATCAAGAAGACATAACAATTCTTAATATATATGCACCAAACCAAGGAGCACCAAAATATATAAGACAGCTACTTATTGACCTTAAAACAAAAACTGACAAAAATACAATCATACTTGGAGACCTCAATACACCGCTGACGGCTCTAGATCGGTCATCCAAACAGAGAATCAACAAAGACGTAGTGGCCTTAAACAAAACACTAGAGCACCTGGATATGATAGACATCTACAGGACATTTCATCCCAAAGTGACTGAGTATACATTTTTCTCCAGTGTACATGGATCATTCTCAAGAATTGACCATATGTTGGGCCACAAAAACAACATCAGCAAATTCAGAAAAATTGAAGTTGTACCAAGCATATTTTCTGATCATAAAGCCTTGAAACTAGAATTCAACTGCAAAAAAGAGGAAAAAAATCCCACAAAAATGTGGAAACTAAACAACATACTTTTAAAAAATGAATGGGTCAAAGAAGAAATAAGTGCAGAGATCAAAAGATATATACAGACTAATGAAAATGACAATACGACATATCAGAATCTATGGGATGCAGCAAAAGCAGTGATAAGAGGGAAGTTCATATCACTTCAGGCCTATATGAACAAACAAGAGAGAGCCCAAGTGAACCACTTAACTTCCCACCTTAAGGAACTAGAAAAAGAAGAACAAAGACAACCCAAAACCAGCCGAAGAAAGGAAATAATAAAAATCAGAGCAGAAATAAATGAATTAGAGAACAGAAAAACTATAGAAAAAATTAATAGAACAAGGAGCTGGTTCTTTGAAAAGATCAACAAAATTGACAAACCCTTGGCAAGACTTACCAAGGAAAAAAGAGAAAGAACTCATATAAACAAAATCCAAAATGAAAGAGGAGAAATCACCACAGACACCATAGATATACAAAGAATTATTGTAGAATACTATGAAAAACTTTATGCCACTAAATTTAACAACCTAGAAGAAATGGATAAATTCCTAGAAAAATACAACCTTCCTAGACTGAGTCAAGAAGAAGCAGAAAGCCTAAACAGACCTATCAGTAGAGAAGAAATAGAAAAAATCATTAAAAACCTCCCCAAAAATAAAAGTCCAGGCCCTGACGGCTATACCAGCGAATTTTATCAAACACTCAAAGAAGACTTGATTCCTATTCTACTCAAAGTCTTCCAAAAAATTGAAGAAGAAGCAATACTTCCAAACACATTTTATGAGGCCAACATAACCCTCATACCAAAACCAGGCAAGGATGGCACAAAAAAAGAAAACTACAGACCAATATCTCTAATGAATACAGATGCTAAAATACTAAACAAAATACTAGCAAATCGAATACAACAACATATTAAAAAATAATACATCATGATCAAGTGGGATTCATCCCAGAATCTCAAGGATGGTTCAACATACGTAAAACGGTTAATGTAATACACCATATCAACAAAACAAAGAACAAAAACCACATGATCTTATCAATAGACGCAGAAAAGGCTTTCGATAAAATACAACACAATTTTATGTTTAAGACTCTCAACAAAATGGGTATAGAAGGAAAATATCTCAACATGATAAAGGCCATATATGATAAACCATCAGCTAACATCATATTAAATGGCACTAAACTGAAGGCTTTCCCCCTTAAATCAGGAACAAGACAGGGTTGTCCACTCTCTCCACTCTTATTTAATGTGGTACTAGAGGTTCTCGCCACAGCAATCAGACAAGACAAAGAAATAAAAGGCATCCATATCGGAAAAGAAGAAGTAAAGGTATCACTTTTTGCAGATGATATGATCCTATACATCGAAAACCCCAAAGAATCCACAAAAAGACTACTAGAAACAATAAGCCAATACAGTAAGGTCGCAGGATACAAAATTAACATACAGAAGTCAATAGCCTTTCTATATGCCAACAATGAAACAATTCAGAAGAAACTCAAAAGAATAATCCCCTTCACGATTGCAACAAAAAAAATAAAATACTTAGGAATAAACATAACAAAGAATGTAAAGGACTTATATAATGAAAACTATAAACCATTGTTAAGGGAAATCGAAAAAGATATAATGAGATGGAAGAATATACCTTGTTCTTGGCTAGGAAGAATAAATATAATCAAGATGGCTATATTACCCAAAGCAATATACAAATTCAATGCAATTCCCATCAAACTTCCAATGACGTTTTTTAAAGAAATAGAGCAAAAAATCATCAGATTTATATGGAACTATAAAAAACCCCGAATAGCCAAAGCAATCCTAAAGAAAAAGAATGAAGCTGGGGCATTACAATACCTGACTTCAAACTATATTACAGGGCCACGACAATCAAAACAGCATGGTATTGGCAGAAAAATAGACACTCAGACCAATGGAACAGAATAGAAAGTCCAGAAATAAAACCACACATATATAGTCAAATAATTTTTGATAAAGGGGCCAACAACACACAATGGAGAAAAGAAAACCTCTTCAATAAATGGTGCTGGGAAAACTGGAAAGCCACATGCAAAAGAATGAAACTGGACTACAGTCTCTCCCCCTGTACAAAAATTAACTCAAAATGGATCAAAGATCTAAACATAAGACCTGAAACAATTAAGTACATAGAAGAAGACATAGGTACTCAACTCATGGACCTGGGTTTTAAAGAGCATTTTATGAATTTGACTCCAATGGCAAGAGAAGTGAAGGCAAAAATTAATGAATGGGACTACATCAGACTAAGAAGTTTTTGCTCAGCAAGAGAAACTGATAACAAAATAAACAGAAAGCCAACTAAATGGGAAATGATATTTTCAAACAACAGCTCAGATAAGGGCCTAATATCCAAAATATACAAAGAACTCATAAAACTCAACAACAAACAAACAAACAATCCCATAAAAAAATGGGAAGAGGATATGAACAGACACTTCTCCCAGGAAGAAATACAAATGGCCAACAGATATATGAAAAGATGCTCATCTTCTTTAGCTATTAGAGAAATGCAAATCAAAACAGCAATGAGATACCACCTCACACCTGTTCGATTAGCTATTATTAGCAAGACAGGTAATAGCAAATGTTGGAGAGGCTGTGGAGAAAAAGGAACCCTCATACACTGTTGGTGGGAATGTAAAGTAGTACAACCATTATGGAAGAAAGTATGGTGGTTCCTCAAAAAACTGAAAATAGAACTACCTTATGACCCAGCAATCCCTCTACTGGGTATATACCCCCAAAACTCAGAAACATTGATACATAAAGACACATGCAGCCCCATGTTTATTGCAGCATTGTTCACAGTGGCCAGGACATGGAAACAACCAAAAAGCCCGTCAATAGATGACTGGATAAAGAAGATGTGGCACATATACACTATGGAATACTACTCAGCCATAAGAAATGATGACATCGGAACATTTACAGCAAAATGGTGGGATCTTGATAACATGATACGAAGCGAAATAAGTAAATCAGAAAAAACCAGGAACTGCATTATTCCATACGTAGGTGGGACATAAAAGTGAAACTAAGAGACATTGATAAGAGTGTGGTGGTTACGGGGGGGAGGGGGGAATGGGAGAGGGAAAGGGGGAGGGGGAGGGGCACAAAGAAAACAAGATAGAAGGTGACAGAGGACAATCTGACTTTGGGTGATGGGTATGCATCATAATTGAACAACAAGATACCCTGGACTTGTTATCTTTGAATATATGTATCCTGATTTATTGATGTCACCCCATTAAAAAAATAAAATTATTAAAAAAAAAAAAAAGAGTGTGAGACTGTTGAAAAGAGGGATCAGGTAATTAAAGAAGAGGGTCCAACGTTTTCATCACTGTGGGCAGCTGAGTAGACCCTCGGGCATGTGGTGTCATTTATTTGAAAGTTTCTCTGTACCGTGTAAGAACTATTTTCTAGTAATAGTTTTGAATTGTCATCAACCAGTTATCCCAATTCTCAAATGGGTAAAACCTTCAGTGGTTATTAAATTGCTAGACAAGGTACTAAGAATTTACAGTCATTACATCATTTAACTGTCATTAAAAACAACAAACAATGGTGTGGCTCTTTTCAGGGAAAGAAAGTGACACCTAAAGAATGACTTATTTTTTTAATTTATCTTTTTTTGTATTTTTCTGAAGTGAAAAGCAGGAAGGCAGAGAGACAGACTCCCACACGTGCCTGACCAGGATCCATCTGGCAAGCCTGCCATCTGGGATATTGCTCCATTGCAACTGGAGCCATTCTAGCACCTGGGACTTATGTAAAATAGCAGCTAAATCTATGGAGGCTATGGAGTCGTCCTCAGCGCCCGGTCCAACTTGGCTCCAATGGGGCCTTGGCTGTGGAAGAGGAAGAGAGAGATAGGGAGAAAGGAGAGGGGGAAGGGTGGAGAAGTAGATGGGCACTTCTCCTGTGTGCCCTGGCCAGGAATCGAACCCAGGACATCCACATACTGGGCCGATGCTCTACCACTGAGCCAGCTAGCCAGGGCAAAAAATGACTTCTTTTAAAGTTGCCAAGGACGTGTGTGGCAGGGCTTGGATTTAAATTTAGGTTGGACCACTCTAGATGCCACAGTCTCAACCACCAGCCATAGTACTCATCTGAGATCATCTCTGCACTGGTGTCTCTTGCTTCCCCATATGAATAACCCTTGCTCCTGCCTGAAGATATAACCCTTTGGAAATTTAATGGCCCCAATGTTCTTACTCATGGCTCTATTGCTTTTTGAAAAGGAATTAGTTCAACCTGCTTGCAAAACTTCATTATCTATGTCAAATGACAGTGTTATATATTGTAAAACCCCCAGGATATTATTCTGGATCCTGTACCCTGAGCTTCAGTAGCTTAAAGGGAAATAAATATTTCAGAATCCCAGAATTACAGAACCATTTATCATGACCAGCCTTCTTCTTTGCTTGTGATTAAACCCTACTTTATATTCCCACCAAATAGGGTCATCTAGCATCTCTATTGGCAAGTCTTCCAGATATATGTTATTTACAGCTCTGTTCAATAAGTATTAAAATTAACCCTATTTTACAAATTGAGATTTGACTCCCAAGTATTAAGAAACAACAATAGGTAATGGGCAGAGTAAGAGTTAGAACCTAGTTCTGTTCTAATCCTGAACTTGGGCTCTCCGTTCTCTCACATCAAATTTTGCTTGCATACCTCCAGCAACAGGGACCTCATTAGTACCCAGGGTATGGCTGCATATCTTTGGGTGGTTGTGATTATGACAGAGCTCCTCTTTTAATGAGGCTGAAGTTTGTTTCTATTGGGCTTCTGGGAATGAATCGTATTCTATTTCCTTGATCTATGTGGGTACAAGTATGATTATTTCTCCACACAGTAAACCTTGAAAAATATGAAGAGCATTCCCACTAGTACCTCTTTTTCTCTTCATCCTTTAGTTATATATTCCCATGTCCTTGAAGTGGTCCTTCCTGGGTCATGACTTCTAGGTACCTTGCTTTCCAGCCCCTCTCCTTGGAGCTCACGTCACGGTCAGTGAACCTTAGAGCAAAGATCCTGATTGGTTTCCATCTGGGGCTGGGTGGACTTTATTAGGAAGGGGAAAAAGAGACTGTCCAGTGCAGTGGCTTAGACAATGTGGACGTTTCCTTCTGTTGCACAGACAGGTTCGTGGGTGAGTGGTCTGAGGCTGGCAGCATAGCTCCATGATCCTGAACACAGGCTTCCAGAGTCTCTCTAATCCTCCCTTCCCAGCCAGCAGTGGAGGGGACAAAGAGCAGGCAGGGACTGCGGCTCCATCTTTAAGGACAGGACTGTAAGTTTTGCATACTGCTTCCAAGCGTGTTTGGGTGGCTACACCCAGCTGTAAGGAAGATGGGAATATCACCTCCACCGGGGCCATCCTATTGCTTGTGAAAAGTCAAGAAGTTCTACTGCTGAAAGGGAAAGCAAACACAGGATGACCGTAAATTCTGCACTTGATTAAGATGCAGGCGACAAGGAGTGGTCCAGGGATGCAATCTTGCTGGCCAGCACACGGAAATGGGAACCAGAAGTTTGGCATCTAAGGTTTATCGGACCTCCAGCAAGTCACTTAGCTTATTAACTTTAGTTCTAGAAAGAATATTAATTATATTATTTTTCTCCCTACTTCATAGAGAGATTGTGATTGAGTCATAAAAGTGATTTTACTTGTTGAATCGAATGGCTTTATAATGGAATTAGGGCCAATAGGATTGTTTCTTAAGTGATCTGTTTGGAATGAGCACATTAGGACCCAGAGAGGTAGAATTACAAGAGAAAGAAGATTCTCAGATTCATGAAACGACATTGAAGTTATTCCTAAAAACCATTTCTGTATGTTAAGGCTTTTCAGCAATTTTTGTCCTCAAGGTTTAATGTACCCTTGAACAGAAACAGTCTGAAGTTAACATTTTTGTTCTATATTGTTCAGTAGAAATATGATGTGATTGTTCCCATTTTTTGTTTGTTTGTTTTGTTTTTTTGAATATGCAAACTGGTTCTGATAGGTCTTCAACAGAGATTTCATTGATATGATAATTGGTTGTACGGTGGGTGAATCCGAACATTTAGAAGCTACACAGTATATAAGCCATAAACTCTATGGAGCCCTGGGCACTTTTGTTAAGCTTTGAAATGCAACTTGTACTTACAGACTAGAGCATATAACCAAGGGGAGAAGATGTGCTTTCTATAAGGAGAATTCAGGATTAAAAAATGCCCACCCACTCTCGGTTCCCCAGGTTTTTCTAAAGATGAGGATGAACAGGTCTCAGACTGTCCCTGAACAAGGCCTGCTCCACATGTTACTACTTTGCTGCTTCTAGGTAAATCTGCTCTGGATGCCTGCAAGACACAAAGACCAAGTGTGCAGCTCCACTGGCTTAGAACCCTTCTTCCCTTTAGCATGTCCATCATTTCCCCAGTTGGATCATGAAAAGATGTGATGTTAATTACTGGTCTGGTCAAACAGGGGGCGTGAACAGATCCTAAGAAAGGCCAGCTCTGTTGTTGAAAGAACCTACCTCATCTGGGCTTTCTTCAAGGTCATCTAGCAAGGGGATCCTTGCCATTTCTGCAAGCCCAGAGAGTTCAGGGTCACTGGGGTTCAAGGTATTCAAAATCATCTACACAAACATCCATAGGGGGGTTTCTTTCTTTATGAGGGACCTGACTTTGGCAGAAGAGACCTATAACAATAACTCGGTTTTCCCTAAAGTTCTGCCACTTTTACTGTGAATCCCTGTGCCTAACCTTCAGCTGTGTCTGCTTTCCAACTAGAGCAGGGGTCCCCAAACTTTTTACACAGGGGGCCAGTTCACTGTTCCTCAGACTGTTGGAGGGCCGGACTATAAAAAAAACTATGAACAAATTCCTATGCACACTGCACATATCTTATTTTAAAGTAAAAAAACAAAACAGGAACAAATACAATATTTAAAATAAAGAACAAGTAAATTTAAATCAACAAACTGACCAATATTTCAATGGGAACTATGCTCCTCTCACTGACCACCAATGAAAGAGGTGCCCCTTCCAGAAGTGTGGCGGGGGCCGGATAAATGGCCTCAGGGGGCCGCATGTGGCCCGTGGGCCGTAGTTTGGGAACCCCTGAACTATAGCATATGGGGTTGCTTAAAACACACACACACACACACACACACACACACACACACACACAATGTTATTAAGGTATAGTTTACATATTATATAATTCGCCAATTTTAGTTTACAACACTGACATAGTTCATCATTTTAAAAAAATTTTATTGATTGATTGATTTTAATTTATTGTGTTTACATAGATTCTGGTGTTGTCCCAAATGCATCCTTCCTCCCCCGTATTCCCTTCAACATCTCCCTTGCCCCTCTCCTCATATCGCCCTCCCCCCTCAGGTTTATCCCATCCCATCATCCCCTTTCCCTCTGTCCTCTTTTCCTCTGGTCCCTTTGATCCCTCCTCTGTCTCAATTCTGTTCCTCAGTTCACATTGTTCATTGGATTCCTCAAATGAGTGAGGTCAGTTCGTCATTTTTAAAGTAAATTTACCCACTTGTAGATGTGCATCACCGTAACTCAGCTTTAGAATGTTACTATCAGCCCAGTAAGATCCCCACATGTCCGTTAGCTGTTAGTGAGAAGAAAGAGTTGTCCTCGTCCATCCAGAGTCTGTTGTGGCCCTCTGTTCAGCACTTCAGAGGCCAAATGTCCTTCCCCTTGGATGTAGTTCCAGATCCAGATTGGAATGGATGGAGCAGTGAAGAGGTCTACGAATAGGGCAATTATTAGAGTGCTTTCTTGACCAGAACAGCCAGCAAGCGGGCACTGTAAGAATAGTCCGCACCATTGCTCTCTTCTTAGTAGTGACCCATCGACACAGAGCTGCTCGGCTGGACGTTCCTAAGCCTGAGCAACACCAGAAGCACCGGGAAAGTGTATCATAAATACATAGTCTGGGCTCTGCTGCCAGTGCTTCTCAGACACTGATAAAGGTCAAGGGGAACAGATTGGTATTCTTGGTAGAATACCTTGGTGACTCTTGTCACCCACCGGATTTAGGAACCTTTATTCTGGTGGTGTGTACATTTGTTTAGTTTTTTTGTAGTATTCATGCATTTTTTCCCCTAGGAAACACAGTCATGGTATGGGTTAGAAAGGGTTAGATGTGTGTGTGTTTAATGTATGGTTTCTGGATGGAAAGCAAGACCTAGCATATCATTTATTTCATATTCTTGTGTGCAAAGTAGAGATGTCTATGTTTTCTGAAGTGAAAAAGCATCACCTTTGCCCTCAAGGAGCGAGGTCTATATACCTTCAGTTGGTTGAATTGAAGAGCGTGCATGCAAGGCAGGTGAGGGTGACTTGGGAACTTGCTGTGGCCCAGAGGTAAAGAAGCTGAAGTCCATGCCACATTGGAACCATCAAATAGGAGTTGTCGGGGTTAATCAGGAAGCTTGTCATTTCCACAGAATTTTTACAGCGGAGGCCAGATCACTTTTGGTGGTTCTTTCCAGCATTAGAATCTCACAACTCTGGTTAAGGAAGGTGTGATGTAGACTTGAAAGGACTGTTTGATCATAACATTGGCTGGGTATCGGCATCTCCACCCTAGCGTTCTGGAAAAGAGCGGGGAGCCACTAGAGAGAAACTTCTGACTCCTCCTACCCCGCATCAAATATCTCAACAAATCCTGACATTTCTGTTGTTAAATTATATCCAGAACTGGACCATATTCCATCTTGTTTTTTTTTTTGTTTGTTTTGTTTTGTTTTGTAACCACTTTGGCCAAGATCTCCAGCATCTCTTTACTGAATTATCACAATAACTTCTAACTACTCTCTAGCCCTTGCCTCCTACTAAACACATGCACACATACTGTTTGCATCACAACAGACAAATTGATTCTGTTAAAATACAGTCTCTACCAGGCCTCCCCAATAGCTGCGCACCTCCCGCACAGTAGAGGCCCAGGTCTTTATCCTGACCGCACCCCGTTGCCTCCCCAGCTCGCCTCCTGCTCCTCTTACCTTCGCTCCTTCTGCTTTGGCCTCAGTTTACGGAATGCATCAGACAGTTCATGGCTCCAGGCATTTACTCTTGCCGTTTCCTCTGGAGCGGTTCTTCCCCGGGATGTCTGCCTGGCTCACTCTCCTGGTCCTTTTCAAATCTTTCTTCATGCACCCCCATCTCAGGGAAGTCTTCTCTGGCTCTTTTATTTAAAAATTGAATCCTGCCCAGAACAGTCTGTACTCCTTCTCTAGGTTCTGTTTTATATCCTCAGCACCTAACATTATCTACCTATTACATATTTTATTTATAGACCTTATTTACCGTCTGTCTCATTAACTGGAGTAAGAGAAGCTCTATCAGGACAGAACACCTGGGTCTAGGTGCTCAGTAATTATTGGAATTAATGGGGAAAAAAATCTGTTATATAGTTGTTGGTGACCTCCCTGTTTTAGTCTGAGAATTTCTTGGTTTATGTTGTGAAGGTGATGAAAGCAAAATTTTTCTTTTTGGGGGCACAAAAGAAAAATAGAAAATAAAAATAAAAAATAGAACCAAATTACTGAGAATTAGAGAAGGTTGAACTTGGTAACGGGGCCTGTGTCTGTCACAGTCCTCTGAGTTCAGCACTCAGGGTCTGAAGGCTTTAATGTGTCTTAATACCATTTTGGTCCAGTCTTGCATTTTGCAAATAGGGACCTGGAGCCTCAGAGTAACGAAGTGACCTGCCTCTGGTCACGCAGGATGGCATGTGCTGGTGGGACCCTCGGTCTCCTCACTTGCAGCACTGTGTCCTGTCTGTTATCTTTCTTGGTCTTCTGTCCCTAAACTAACATCTTCAGTGCACCTTCGAACTGAAATCTTCTTAAAATAATCAACTGTTATCCTTGAGAAGAAAAATATTTTGGGTTGACAAAACCTTACTTAGCCGTTTATACTTGTTTCACAACCAATAAATAACTGTTAAAATATCCCTGTATGTGAATAGCACCTGTTTTTTACTTGCTATAAACTTAGTAAGCTATATGTTCAGTTTCAACAAGGTGCCCATGTTCTGAGAACCCTTATAAGGGGCAAAGAATTACTGTTGCATTTATTTAAGTACTTATTGAATGCCTACTGTATACTAGATGTTGTCCTAGGTACTGGAGCTTCAGTGACAAATAACATACTCCTTATAGAGGAGACAGATGATAAATAATGAACAAAAATAATTTCATATAATTTATGTGCTTTGAAAAAAATGAAAAGAAGACATGCAATAGAGAGTTTTTAGAAAAAAAATTATAAGAAGGTGACATCTGAACAGAGACCTGAAGAAGAACCAGTCAGCTCCTATGATAATAGGGACAGAGTGATGGAGATAGAACAGGTTTATGCCCAAGGAAGAAAAGAAAGGACACGTTGATGGTGGCACTGTGAACACAGGGAAGGCTGGGAGAGGATGAGGTCAGAAAGGATGCCGGAATCTGATTGTCAATCGTCACTGTCTCAGTAACAATCTTGGGAAGTCAGAGTGGGAAGTGGTTTAAAGGGGAGTGACCTGCTCTAGTTTACATTTTTTTAAAAGTCCTCAATGGCTCACGGGAAGAGAATATCCTCAGAGGAAAAAAGTGGAGGCAGAAAAGCCAGTTAGATTACGGGGGGGGGGGGGGTAAGCAGTCCCGAGAATGATGTGGCTTGTAGAAAGGAGGTGGGGACATTGCCTCATACGTCTGCAGGCACCACACCGAGCACAGCGCAAGCCACTGGTCTCAGGAAATGCTTGGGTCCGTACTAACTCTTACTAATGTGCAAGGTCAAAAATGATTGGCAGGTCCAGTCAATTCCCCAAGACGACATCCATGTGTTGTACATCTGGGTACAAAGCACACTTCATGGATTACTGCTTCAAAATGTTACTGGCATACGATAGACAGACCCAGTAGGAGTCCATGCACAAAGTCACAGTGCACAGTAGCACGTGGAAAATTCTGAGATACCTCGCAGTACAGAAATACCTTTTACTTTGTCCTTCCAACACTTTCTAGAATCCTTTGATCAAGAAATCCTGTTTTCTCCCTTTCCCCCTTCACAGAACACTCACAGTCAGCGAAGGGACATGGTTTTGAGTGCAGTGGAAAGAGAACCAGCATAAGAGGGCGTGAGCTCTGTGTCCCTTCCTGCTATTGGGTATGTCACGTTCCTGTTGAAACCTCAGTTTCCTCATCGGGGAACTAGGAGGTGAGAATCACTGGTCACTACCTTCTCTTTTTATCAAGTTGTTCTATGTAGAGCTGTTTTCTATGTAAATCTTCAAAGGGTAGTCATTTTGGATGAAGCTGCCAACTTGGTTTAAATGACAGTTTGGAGGTACAGCTAGAAAACACCCCTTATCTCCTGAGTTGATCATGATTCTTTTTTTTAAAATTATTTTTATTTATTCATTTTATAGAAGATAGAAACATAGAAAGAGAAGGGAAGGAGGAGCAGGAAGCATCAACTCCCATATGTGCCTTGACCAGGTAAGCCCAGGATTTTGAACCGGTGACCTCAGCATTCCAGGTCAACGCTTGATCCACTGCGCCACCACAGGTGAGGCGATCATGATTCTTTACACTGTGGGGAGTTTATTTTTTTTATCATCTTTACTTGCAAATAATAATAATAATAATAATAATAATAATAATAACTGGGTCAGAATTTTTGCTGGCCCAAGATCTGAATCCACTAGGAGGGGAGCCCTAATACTGGGAATGTGGTCCAAGACAAACTGTATGTGCTCACTTAGCTGTTGCTTGTTCCTTGGCGATGTGCAGGGTGGGATGGAATGGATTTTGGTACCCAGACTGTCTTGTAAGCCCATTTGCTTCAAATCTCAAGGGCTAAATTTCTTAGCAAAAAGTGTTGCTTGTTGAAAAAGATACTCTTGTTCAAACCATTTTCTGTACACCAGGAACAATGAAAGTATAAGACACGTTTCTGCACGCTGAAGGCTGCACGGGTTCTATATATCAAAAATAAGCCCCGCCTCTTCACCCCTCCATTTCTCATTGGGGAAAATGGGTCATCAGTCTCAGCCTTCAACATTCCCTCGTGGTGCCTTTGGGAACCACCAGCAAACTTAAGAGAACAGGCAGAACCAAAGAAAAGTACAAGGAGGCTGGTGAAGGGAACGGGGTTCAAAAGCCACAGAAGCATGCAGTAAGTGACAAGTTGAGAAAGGATAAGAGAAAGATCAATGGAGAAATACACTGACTTTTAGAGAAGGAGAGATGGAAAGAGAAAACATTTTCAGATTCATGTTGACTCTGTTGGTTCAGAAAGACATAAGGGCTGCTAAGTCGGATCCACTGGGGCCTGTCCTTTCTCAGTTACCTACTATGGTAGCACTATAAAAAAGATACTAAACACACTGTCTCCTACCATAGAATTTGGTCTTTTGTCTCTCGTTGTCTGAGCGCTTCCCCCTTAGATGCTACTAATCAATTTTGGAACAGGAAGTAGATACGGCATGAGAAGCAGGAGAGGATCAAGAGCGAACTGGAGAGGAAACACCCCAGCAGGGGAAGAAGCAGCCAATGTTTTGGGGAGGCAAGGATTGGGGGCAAAAGAACAGAGTGTCGGGAGTGGGCTTAGTTCAGGCAATGGAGGCTCAGAGGGAATCGGGGCAGACGGCAGGCTTTGGAGCAGGTGCAGTGCGGAGGGCGAAGAGCAGGGAAGATTTGAAGGCATTTGTGCACTGTGAATTGGAGCTCCTTGTATGATGTCAATGAGGAATCCCGGGAAAGACTGATGTCACCTGTCTTTCCTTCTGATCTCTGTTTACTACCTCTGAGAGCAAAGGCCGGGTGACATGGAAAAGTTTATGTTAAGATTCCCCAGATGATGGGAGGGAGTGGAACCTTTCGAGCTGGGGGGATCGAGAGACACATACACACGGGAGTGAGAGCACAGTGAAGGAACTGGGATGTTTCCCACTTCCACCAAAGATGCCAAATTCTAAGTGAGAAAATGTGCATGAGATCTAAGTGCCCTTCCTGGCATATAGTAGAAGTTGTACTATGTACGTTTTTTGATAGTCATCAAACTTGACAAGTCCAATTCCTGGCATTTCTAAGAAAATGTTGACTGTGGCATTTTTCTGGCTTACTATGAGAACATCTTCGGGGAGAGAAGAATAAATTGAGCCGATTTCCTGGCCTTAGTGTCTGTGATTTAACGACTCAGTACCTCTGAAACAAATTTTAAAATCGTCAATACTAACCGCCCCACCATCTCACTGTTACTGTGCTCACCGTGTCGCTCCCCTGAGGCTCATTCTTCCATCACCGTTGTCTACATTGCTTTCTCTCTTTCTTCCAAAGCCACGAAGAGACTTGACGCAATAAAAAACCCCTACCCTATTTCTTTTTCTCCAAGTGACCATCAGTGCTTTGCAGTGTCAGCAGTAATCGCCCCAGAACTTCGTGGCGGTGGGTGTGCCAGCTGCATTGATCAAGTTCAGTCTTGTTTTAAGAAAAGTATCAGCATGAGGAACTGTTCTTCAGTTGTGATCCATAAGACACTGGCCACCAAGATGCTGTCTGGCAAAAGAGTTCATAGTCCAGTCAGGCTGAGCACCTGGGACAATGCTGGAATGAGCTGACAGGGCATTGGCTTAGGGGTGGGGGGACTTGGACTCTGGTCCTAGGCATTCACTTCCCACTCTGTGCCATCACGACAAGCCTCAGACTGGAAAGGGATGGCCAGAGGAGCTGTCCTCCCTGCGTGGTAGGGCTGTAGCCTGTCATTTAAGTGTAGTCTCTGGTGTCAACTCCAGGATGTAGGATCAGACAGCCTCTCCTGTAGGCACTTCTGCTCTGCCTCCAATAAGCTGTGTGACGAGATCAAGTTACTAAACTCTTCTGAGCTATCGTTTCTCTGGAACTGTGAATAATATTATGTTTGTCTCTAGAAGGTGGTGAGGCTTAGCTGAGAGATCTGATGTTAAAGGAACAATCAACATCACAGTGCTATTTAAATATAAGGCCAGTCATAACTAATAGCAACACTGTAATTAGCAACAAGAATAATTATAATTATTAAAACTATTTTTGAAAATGCTGGTAATAGCGTCAGTACCAACAGCAGTAATGACTGTTTATCGAGTACTTTTTTCCCCCATACACTATTCCAAGAGCTTTACTTATTTAATTTGCATAAAACCCCTGTAAATTATGTATCTAATTATCCCCGTTTTTTTACAGAGAAAGATGCTGGGGTTCGTAGAGTTTCAAGTTGCTCAAGATGTCGCAGTCAGTCAGTAAGTGACAGAGGAAGATGTATTCCTGTTCTGCCCGGTGCCAGAGGCTTTTCACCTGACCTCGGTGGTTGAGTTCAACTTCTCTCCACCTGCCCCTTGGAGCGGTTAGCCTCTGAGTCCTCTGGGCTGTGTAGGGCTCTAAAGAGAGATTATGGATGGTGATTCTTCTCAGAGTTCACCAGCAAGGCATTACAAATAGAAATTAAAGAAGTACAGACAGAATGAGGAGCACTAGAGGCACTTAAATTTCCCTAATGATTTTGTTTCTTCCTCCATGGCAGTTTTTATTTAAATGTTAATTGTAATTGAAAGGATAGTGCTGGTGTCTTGACTATACAGAGAGAATTTGCATTAAGTACTGAGTATTGATTTAAAAAACATAAAGGGGATGGCGTTGAGTTCTCCCAGGACTGACTGCATTGTGAAGTCTGTGAAGGCAGGAGCTGAGAGCCCTCAGGTTTGACGCGTAATTCCTGTTCTGGAAATGTTGAAAAGAGGGATGAAAGCCTCCTAGGTCTTGGAAGAGATATGGGCAATATTGCCATCTAGTGGACTCTGAGTGAACTTCAGCTAAAAAAAATTAGCTGTGTTTTAGTAGATCTTACCTAAAATGGAAAGTAACACCATGGGTAATTTATTTAAATGTGAGACAGAGGAATACAGAGTAGGTCAGACCAATACTCCAGCTGGATTCTTACTCGGCTGATTTAAGAGAACTAGAAAGAATCTGAGGTTCAGATGCGTAGGATGGCGGCACTAAGAAAATCTGAGAATAACATCTCCCTCTTTACAGCCCAGGGAAGGAAAATAGCTCACTTAGGATCACACGGATCTGCCGACTAGTATCCAGGCCTCGGTGCTCAGACTTTTATCTTGTGTATAGAGCAGGGCATTGTCCTTCATAACATTCAGCAACAAGGAAAGGAATGCATCCCAAATTGTATATAGATTGTCCCAATTAATCACTACAGACTCATAGTTACGGAACAAGATGGATGTCATAAGTGGCCATTTTCTCCCCCAAATCTTTTGAGCACATCTCTGTGCACACCAGAGCCTCTGTTTACAACATGGTATTGAAACATACCCTATTCTTACTGAGGGGTCAGGCTGAGCTTCTCTCCGTATGTGCTGTTTGGGGATTTGCTAAGTACACTTACCCGAAGAGTATATTATGGGACTCCATATCATTTCATTGATTTTTTTAATTCTACCCCCATTCATCTATTAACTCTTTCTGTTGTGCCTGTGTTTTTGGTATAGAAAAGTTAAAAGGGAGAGGAATTCTGAACAATTTCACCACATGGACGGACATGTCCGGTTAGAGATCTAAGATACAGAGAGGTTGGGTAACCCCTGTTTTACATCAGGGCTGTGTTCCTTCCAAGGCTGTGCCATCTGGGATGGGGTCGTTTATTTCCTTCTTCATTTCTGGAATAGAGATGGTGATACTGTGCCTGTCAGCAGAGTCCTCAGTAGGTTTGAAAAACATGAAGCCCAAGTCAGCTTCTCGATACGGGCCCTATTCTCTTTCTCTGTCCTCTCCCCGGAGAAGGTTTTCATTTTTTAAACTGTTTTCCTTGTCTTTTCTCCTATACAGTAATTCCAAACCTGCAGAACAGTTGAAAGAAAAGTTCATTTACTACCCACATACCCTTCTGCCTTATACTGTTTATTCCTAAATTCTTCTGCATGCACCACCTAAAAACAAGGACATCGCCCGATCTAAGCACAATAGCATTAACACATCCGAGAAAGTCATTGATGTTTCTGTAATGTTGCCTTATGTTTATATTCAAATTTCTTTCATTGCCCCACAAATATTTTTTACAGCATTATTTTTCAATCCAGAATCCAATGAAGGTTAATTCGTTACCTTGGATTGTTATGTCTCTTTGGTGTCTTGTCTCGTCGAATAAAACAGATGTTTTCCTTTTTTTTTTTTTTTTGAGGTTGCCTCTTTGAAGATGTCAGGATTTAAAACTGTTGGTGATACTATGTATGTTTGATCACTTGATTAAGTTGATCACTGCTAGGTATGTCTGTTGGTAAAGCTGTGTATTTTTAAAATTATTTGTGATGTGTGAACATTCTGTCCCCAAATAGAGTTTGTCTCCAAAGTTTTATGCACCCACAATGTACTCTAGCTGAATTGTGAATGCAGTGAAGGTTGAAAGCAGTCATGTCCTGTTTTTACTTTGCTACATTGTTTATTTGGGAGTTCTTTCAAAAGAAGTTTCTTTTCTCCCCCTTCTCTTTCTTGGGTACCATTAAGGATCCAAGAGGTTTAAGTCTAAAGTGGTTTAATTCACTGCCATCATTTTCCTTGTCTTAAAGCCCAGGTTGTTCCAAGTCTGGTCCAGGGAAATTCCTTCAGGCTGGGTCCCCTGTTCCCTTGTGTATGTTAATACCCCTTTACGCCCTGGCACAAGCTGTCTGAGGCTCACCTTGTGCTTTTCCTAACCTAACCTAGAATGAATGCTAAAAGGAAGGGGAATGATAGTTAGAAACAGATTTTAATACTAGACGAAGCACTATGCAAATGTTTAAAAACCCTGGCACTGATGTACCATGAGGTAGAAAGAAGAATGCAGCTGACCGTGCCATTTGTCAAGTGACCCTTCTGCCTGGTCCAGTCGTCCTTCCACTTAGTTTAATGGTCACTTCCTCAGAGACTACCACAAAGTCCCAGGTCCCTCGGGATTAAGATCATTTTTCTCCTGACACACAGGCCTTTGGGGCCCTAAATTTTTCAATACTCTATCACTCGTCTAAGTATTCAAAGTTTATCTCACCTGAAAGAAGGCTGAATGAGGGATAAACTCTGCTTCCAAGGTCACTTGGTGGTTGGCCACATTCATTTCCTTGCAGGCTACCAGACTGAAGGCCTTAGTTTCGTGCTGGCTATTGGCCAGCGGCCACCCTCATCATGTGACACTCTCCACAGGGCATCTTAAACGTGGCAGCTGGCCTCTTCCTAAACTGGCAAGGAAGTGAGAGCTCTAGCAAAGAGACACATCGCAATCTTATGTAATCAAGTGCAAATGAAATCTCACCCCCTTTATTGTATTCTAATAGGAATAGCTTCAACCCACATTCAAGGGGTGGGCTTGTACAAGATGTGACTAGCAGAAAGCAGGAATAATGGCATTAGAGCTGGTCCACTCGCATGGGCTTGATATTCTACTGTGAGAAATCAGATGACACACACGTGAAGTATCATACCAGGTGGTATAAATCTGTTGGGAGCCGATCAACAACTACTGGCTGACAAGGTCACAGCAGAAGAAAATAAAAAACTGCTGATTGACAAAGTCACAGCAGAGAAGACCAATGGCTGCTGGTTGACAAAGTCACCGCAGAGAAAAGGCACAACAATACTTCCCCCTTTGACCTTTTGAATTAATTTGGTCTTATATCCCCCCTTTCTGGGTGTGTGCTATCATTTATGGCACAGGGATCATAGTACCGTGCTTTCCCTGTAGATTCATAGTAATTTCTTTGGAAATGAGACAGAGGGTGTGAGTTCCACAGAAAAGCCTGTAAGCCCCTTTGCCTGGGCTCATAGAAATAAGAGGCTGGCTATGATATCCCTCGAAAAGGGTTAAGTTTGTAGGAGAATTTCTTCTTATTAATAATGTTAGAAAAAATAGATTGTGACTTATGAATAGGTAGGAAACAGTAACTATACACAGAGCACCTTTCAGCCTTCACTTAATCCATCATTTTACCTCCCTAGCCTTTTCATGTGATGGAGTAGAGAAACTTTCCTTTCTTCTTGCATACCTGACCTGCAGGTGGTGGAACACTCTGAGAAGAATAAAGTTAGAACTTAACTAGTGTATGAATATAGTAAATAAATAAAATTTGACTAGACAATAGAATCTTAGGTAGAGTTATTAATCAGTACTGATCTTTTAGAAGTTTGTATCAATATTGTTATTGCTATTCAAGTTATTGTATAACTGTACTTTGAATGACTTACCACCTGATTTATAGCTTATAGAAATGCATTAACTGTTGCCTAGAAATATGTAACCATAGTGAGACAAAAACAATGATTAATCAATGTATTCTGAATACCATGTGATTGTAACTTAGTGTGTGTGTATAAAAATAAAGCTAGACCAGCCATTGGCAGAGATGCCTGGCAGTAAATGCTAAAGAATGAAAAAAGAATTCGGCTCTCTCACTCGATTTGTGCCGACGCCGTCTCTTCCTGTGAGACCCCTGGATTCCCCCCGGGGCTGGACCCCGGCATAAATCTATCATGAAAATGAATGGAGGGGTAAGGTGGAGAGCCACTGGAGGAAACTCATTAGCTACAGCAGTAAGACGTAGACCTCTATAGGGAGGAGGAATGAACTAAGAGTTGATAGTGAGAAAGGACTGGTCGTGTGAATGTGTGCAATAGAAGAATGAACTTGCGCAAAGACCCGGAGAGGATAATGCACCATGATGGAAGGAGGCCAGGACCCCCGGAGGGACCACCAGGATGGGCTAGAGAGGTAGGCAGTGATCAGACCCTTTGGGACTTAGAGGATATATGCTTAAGAGTTCAGGTTTTATGTATTTATAGTTTGAAGCCAGTAGAGGGGGCTTATATGGGCTGTGATATGATCTGGGTTTTGCTCTCACGGGATGCACTTTGTGAATGGACTAACGGGAGTGGAAGCAAGGGGACCGGTTTGGAGGCCGTTACAGCGATTTAGGTGTGAGAGGTGACTGGGCTAGGCGAGGGTGGAGGTAGAGGATTTGATGAGAGGTGGCCAGATTCCACGTGTATTTGCAGGGAGCTCTACAGGGTTTCCTAATGGATGAGATGAGAGACTGAGAGAAGTCAAGGGGATAGAGTCATTGGCTCTGAGCATTTGAGTGGTTAGTACTGGAGGGAGGATAGATACAAAGAATTGATGTCTAGGAACATTTTTTTTTTTTAAGAGGCTTCATTTGTAAGAGAAATCTTAGGTCAATAGCAAAAGTATACAGTTTCCATGTATCCCCCACACACACACACCACACTGCCTTCCCTACTGTCAACATCTCACCACAGTGATAACATCTGTTACAATCTACAACATTATCATTGACACATTGTCATTACGCGCAGTCCATAGTTTACATTAGGAATATACATTAGGTGGGTCTTGAAAAACACGTAATGACATGTGTCTACCATTATGGTATATGGAATGAATGGTTTCACTGCCCTTAAAATCCTCTGTGTTCTGCCTGTTCATCCCTCCCTCCCCCTGTCCCCATAGCTCCGTAGTTCTGTCTTTTCCAGAATGTCGTGTATTTGGAGACATACAGTGTGTAGCCTCTTCCAATGGGCTTCTTTCCCTTAATAATATGCACTTAAGGTTTCTCTGTGTCTTTTCATGGCTTGGTAGCTCTTTCCTTTTCAGTAGTGAATAATATTGCATTATCGGGATGTTCCCTCAAGACAATCCATCATCTGCCGAAGGGCATGTTGGTGGCTTCCAACTTTTGGCAATTATGAAAAAAGCTCCTGTTGATGTCCATGTGCAGGTTTTTGTGTGGACATAAATTTTCAGCTTATTTGGGTAAAAGCCAAGGGGGCACGATTGCTGAACAGTATGGAAAGAGTATGTTTATTTTCTAAGAAACGCAGAGCACTTTGATTGTATTAAATGCCACACACGGGTCCTCATAATTACCTCATTTGTCATACATATGCCAGCACAGCTAATAGGTGGTGTGCTACTTACTGCTGCTTGTGAAGTTAAAGCTCTCTTTTTATTGCCTTACACATTTTTTTTCACCTGGTTCCCCAACATTAGTCTAGTGATGTGGGTGCCATCTAGTGGACATAAAGAAAATGTGTGTTCATAGAGCAACCGCCACCACAAAAAGATTTATTACAAACAAAGAAATAAAAATTCTATTCCATTATGCTAAGAAAACTTTTCAATTGTTTTGGACAATTTGCAGTGGATTCCTACACTAGGAAAGGCACGGTAGAGAAAAGAAATAAGCAAATATTAATCAGCAAGTTATCCGGAATCTCTGAATCTATTCCACCAAGATGATTTGGGGTCTTCCTTACATATATAGAGCTTTTCTAGGGTGTCTGTGAGGAGGGATGAGAGAGAAAGAGAATTAAAGTTTAAATCATGGCCATTGTCTCTAGGTCTTCTAATCTTGTTGTGGGAGAAGACCAATTATGGAAACATGCAGAGTATGGTTCGATCTTAAACTATAAGTTGTAGATAGGAGGAGAAAGAATCCCAGAGGGCAGAGCACCCGGGGAAGGTGTCGCTAGAAAACTATGGACTGACGTTAGTCTTGAAAATATGGATAGGTAATGGGAAGGGCGTCATGAAAAGAGGATAAATTCAGGGCAATATTAGGAAAAGGGTGATTCACAGAGACCCGTCCAGGACATCTATATCTATTTGTTCTAATTCATTGGGACTTAAAGAGGAGGTAGGGGAGTAAGTGCCATGACTGAACTCTCTCTAGAGACTTAAGAGTAATTGAAATAGTGATAAAAGATATTACTAGTGTTAAAAATGATCGCATTAAGAGCTACACTGATATGTCGTAGTTACTTATTCATAGATGCAGTTCCTGTTCTAATTTTACATCTATCATTTCATTTGAACTTTATAATAATCTTGTGAAATTAGATGTGATAATTTTCTGTATTTTAATTTGAGGAAACTTGAGACATAAAATTTTTCATAACTTTTTACTAAATCACACAGCTGGTAAGTGGAGAAGCCTGGATTCAGACCCAGAAGTCGGATTTCAGAGCTTACGCACTCTCAAATTCTGCTAGACAGAGGGAAACAGTTGGGAGGAACAGACTTAGGAACTGAATTGTGGACCTATTTTATCACTTATGTACCGCGGGAAAACTCATTTGACTTCTGGGCATCAGTTTCATCTTCTATTTAGTGAGAATATTAAACCACATTACCTGTAAGGTATGCCTTAGTTCTGAAAGCTGTTGATTATGTTTAACGAGAATGTTCAGTGTTTTTGTTCTAAGAGTTGACTAAGACTAAAATATGTGAAGTTACAGAATCCTATTAATTAAGAATTTAAAATGTAGGAGGTGATGTTCTCCTATTGGTCACGCCTCTTTTCTGATTTAAATCGCCTAGTCTGTGAGGTCACTGTTAAGCAGGGGTCCTCAAACTATGGCCTGTGGGCTACGTGCAGCCCCCTGAGGCCATTTATCTGGCCCCTGCCCACTTCCGGAAGAGGCACCTCTTTCATTGGTGGTCACAAAGTGCAGCGTCGCTCACAGTACAGTACTACTTCCGGTGACGCGGGATGCACGCGTCACAGCTCCGGAAGCGAGTCATATCACTTGTTACAGCTAGCAGTGACAAATATGGAACCGGACATTGACCATCTCATTAGCCAAAAGCAGGCCCATAGTTCCCATTGAAATACTGGTCAGTTTGTTGATTTAAATTTACTTGTTCTTTATTTTAAATATTGTATTTGTTCCCGTTTTGTTTTTTTACTTTAAAATAAGATATGTGCAGTGTGCATAGGGATTTGTTCATAGTTTTTTTTATAGTCCGGCCCTCCAATGGTCTGAGGGGTCTGGGCCTCCCTGTAAAAAGTTTGGGGACCCCTGGTTAAGAGGGTCCTATAGGGATACCTCTATCGCCATTGTTGGGGAGCATGGGAAAAACCTACTCTGGATTGAAATACGATAGGAGTTGGCTCAGTGAACAGGGTGCAATGGAGGTCACCATCCTTGACTCACCTCTCCCTCCCTACTTGTGTCTGTTGAATCCTACTGATGCAACTCACAGAGCTCTCCGGAATCCAGCGGAGCTCTGTTGAATCTATACAATGTTCCTACACAACCCCTCTAGAGCGCCCATCTCACCACCTTTCTCCTAATCGGACATCATCATCATTCTTTAGAACTACCTACAGTGGCTTCCTAGCAGGCCCACCCACTTCCAATCTCCTTCTTCACAAGTGGGTGGAGTACCCCTTTCCATGATCTGCTGAGACCCCTCCAGCCACGTCTTGGGGCACTTGAGATGAGCTCCCGGTATTCTCATTCCTTCAACAGCCTTGAGGAGGGATTTCCTGTTCTGAGCATAGCTCACCTTCCAGCCTACATCACTCCCTACTTGGAATTTGACCTTTCAGCCACTTTATGTCACACATTCTGTCATCTCCAGGCTTCCATTCAGGCTATTCTAAAGTGGAATCCCCCATCAACCCCCGACTCAACTGCTACCTCTACCCATTCGCTACCCCTGCCCTAGGTTTCAACTTGGACTTCTCTGTCACTGAAAAACATGCTTTACTTTGTCCTTGAGGTAGGTGACCTTTCTATGTGACCATGGCTTTTGTAGGAGAATAATTATAGCGCCTACCTTACTGTGATACAGTTCCTTTCATTGCCTAATGAGCAGCAAGAACCATGAAAATGTTGAATGTGAGGTTTTACTGAGGATGATATGGAAGGACCAGTTCTAGGGGGGAGGTTCCCAGGAATGTGACTATCTGTAGGTCTTTCCTCTTAAACTCATCAGATTCACCAGAGGAGACTCTTCTAATGTCCTCCCCAAAGGCAGAAGCTTGGCTGCTTGTTTTCCAAGCACCAAGAAGGGGCAGAGGATGCCAGGAGTCAGTATTCACTAGTAACTATTGGAAATCTGGAAAAGAAGGAACAGCCAGAAAGGGAAGAGGAGAAGAAGCCTGTTCCTCTCACAACCAGAAGGCGGTCTGCCTGTCCTTGGGCCTAGCTGGGTTTCTTAAGGAGAAAGACAACTCATTCTGCCATAAAGATTACAATGTTTAATTTGACAGGAAACTGTTACTGAATTGAGACATAAGTTTTGTGTTCTTAAAGTTTGCCTGACTTTTTTATTACCTAAAAGTAACAAGAAAAGTCTTGGAGGCTATAAAATTTCATTCAAGAACAGAGAAGGTCACCCATCGAGCAGGATGAAAGAGGATATTGCAACTTATAAAATTAAATCCTCATGGCTCCTACTTACTTCAATGTTCAGTTATCCATAATTAAAAATCTAAAGTTAATCAGCACATTAACCTTCTCTGCTAAAACTACAAGGACCTTATGAGTATTTTATCTCTGATCACTCCCTCCCAATTTACACGTAACTTTTGTATAAAGTTTATTGCTTCTGAAGCCCACAGAGATTGGTGCTATTATTTTTGCTCCTTCTTCAAAATCTTCAAACTTTCTAGGTCATTTTTCAATTGTTTATAATCATAAAATAACTTTTTTTTTTTTTTTTTTTTTTTTTTTTTTTTTTTTTGCTAGAGAGAAAGAGAGGGACAGAATGGGAACAGACAGAAGAGGAGTGAGATGAGAAGCTCCAATTCTCCATTGCGGCACCTTAGTTGTTCATTGATTGCTTTCTTTTTCTTTTCTTTTTCTTTCTTTCTTTTTTTTTTTTTTTGTATTTTTCTGAAGCTGGAAACAGGGAGAGACAGTCAGACAGACTCCTGCATGCGCCCGACCGGGATCCACCCGGCACGCCCACCAGGGGGCGACGCTCTGCCCACCAGGGGGTGATGCTCTGCCCCTCCGGGGCGTGGCTTTATTGCGACCAGAGCCACTCCAGGGCCTGGGGCAGAGGCCAAGGAGCCATCCCCAGTGCCCGGGCTATCTTTGCTCCAATGGAGCCTCACTGCGGGAGGGGAACAGAGAAACAGAGAAGAAGGAGAGGGGGAGGGGTGGAGAAGCAGATGGGCACTTCTCCTGTGTGCCCTGGCAGGAATCGAACCCGGGACCCCTTGCACGCCAGGCCGATGCTCTACCACTGAGCCAACCGGCCGGGGCTTGATTGCTTTCTAATATGTACCTTAACCAGGGGGTTCCAGCCAAGCCAGTGACCCCTTGCTAAAGCCAGTGACCTTTGGGCTCAAGCCAGTGACCATGGGGTCATGTCTATGATCCTTTGCTCAAGCCAGTGACCCCACACTCAAGCTGTTCATCTCCATGCTCAAGCTGGATGGGTCTGTGTTCAAGCCAGTGACCTCAGGGTTTCGAACCTTTGTCCTCAGTGTCCTAGGCCGACACTCTATCCACTGTACCACCACCTGGTCAGGCATAAAATAAATCTTTTAAGAATTTCTTTATTAAGGTTTTGCTGGTGACAAGCTCTTAAGAATTATTTATCTGAAAACATGTTTAAATAGTTTAATTGGGTGCATATTTCTAGATGGACATGGGCTTTCTGGTTTCCAGTTTTTGTATTGAGAAGCCTTCTGTCCATCTAATTGTTATTCATCGCAGGGAATTTATTCTCTTCTCACTGGCTGATTTTAAAGCTTTCTCTTTGATTTAATGTTTTGCAGTCACATTACAGTATGCTTAGGTATGCACTTCTTGAGATCCTTTTCCTACTTGATATACAATAGTGCTTCATCTTTCTCTTTTTTTAAAGATATATTTGACATATAACAGTTTCTGGTGTTGAACATAATGATTCAATATTGGTATATATTGCAAAATGATCACTGCAGTAAGTCTCGTTAACATCCATCACTGCACAGTGGCGATTTTCTTTTTCTCGTGATGAAACTTTTAAGATTTACTATTAGCAACTGTTAAATATGTAACCAAACAGTATTACAAACTGTGGTCACCATGCTATACATTATATCCCCTGACTTATTTATTTTACCACTGGAAGTTTGTATCTTTTGACCACCTTCATCCATTTTTTCCATGCCCCCTCCCCTCTTTTCTCCTTCCCCTCCTCTCCCTGTCTCTTCCCCTCCCCTCCCCTCCCCTCCCCTTCCCTTCCCTCCCCTCCCCTCTCCTCTCCTTCCCCTCCCCTCTCCTCTCCTTCCCCTCCCCTCCCCTTCCCTTCCCTTGCCTCCCCTTTCCTCTCCTCTCCTCCCCCTCCCCTCCCCTTCCCTTCCCCTTCCCCTCCCCTCCCCTTCTCCTCCCCTCCCCTTCTCTTCCCTTCCCCTCTCCTCTCCTCTCCTCTCCTTCCCCTTCCCTCCCCTCTCCTCTCCCCGTCTCTTCCCCTTCCCTCCCCTCCCTTTCTCTTCCCTTCCCCTCTCCTCTCCTCTCCTTCCCCTCCTCTCCCCGTCTCTTCCCCTCCCCTCTCCTTCCCTTCCCTTGCCTCCCCTTTCCTCTCCTCTCCTTTCCTTCCCCTCCCCTCCCCTTCCCTTCCCTTCTCCTCTCCTCTCCTTCCCCTCCTCTCCCCGTCTCTTCCCCTCCCCTCCCCTCCCCTCCCCTTCCCCTCCCCTTCTCTTCCCTTTCCCTCTCCTCTCCTCTCCTTCCCCTCCTCTCCCCTCCCCTTCCCTTGCCTCCCCTCTCCTCTCCTCTCCTCTCCTTCCCCTCCCCTCCCCTTCCCTTCCCTTCTCCTCTCCTCTCCTTCCCCTCCTCTCCCCTTCCCTCCCCTCCCCTCCCCTCCCCTTCCCTTGCCTCCCCTCTCCTCTCCTCTCCTCTCCTTCCCCTCCTCTCCCCTCCCCTTCCCTTGCCTCCCCTCTCCTCTCCTCTCCTCTCCTTCCCCTCCCCTCCCCTTCCCTTCCCTTGCCTCCCCTTTCCTCTCCTCTCCTCTCCTCTCCTTCCCCTCCCCTCCCCCTCCCCTCCCCTTCCCTTCCCCTTCCCCTCCTCTCCCCTTCTCCTCCCCTCCCCTTCTCTTCCCTTCCCCTCTCCTCTCCTCTCCTCTCCTTCCCCTTCCCTCCCCTCTCCTCTCCCCGTCTCTTCCCCTTCCCTCCCCTCCCTTTCTCTTCCCTTCCCCTCTCCTCTCCTCTCCTTCCCCTCCTCTCCCCGTCTCTTCCCCTCCCCTCTCCTTCCCTTCCCTTGCCTCCCCTTTCCTCTCCTCTCCTTTCCTTCCCCTCCCCTCCCCTTCCCTTCCCTTCTCCTCTCCTCTCCTTCCCCTCCTCTCCCCGTCTCTTCCCCTCCCCTCCCCTCCCCTCCCCTTCCCCTCCCCTTCTCTTCCCTTTCCCTCTCCTCTCCTCTCCTTCCCCTCCTCTCCCCTCCCCTTCCCTTGCCTCCCCTCTCCTCTCCTCTCCTCTCCTTCCCCTCCCCTCCCCTTCCCTTCCCTTCTCCTCTCCTCTCCTTCCCCTCCTCTCCCCTTCCCTCCCCTCCCCTCCCCTCCCCTTCTGGCAGTCCCCAGTCTGTTCTCTGTATCTATGAGTTCAGTTCTGTGTTTATTTTTTATTTTATTTTTTAGATTTCTCATGTAAATGAGATCACACAGTATTTATCTTTCTCTGCCTAGTTCACTTAGCATAATGCCTGCAAGGTCCATCCATGTTGTTGCAAATGGTAAGATTTCCTTTTCTCTGGCTGAGTAATATTCCATTGGGTTTGCATGTGCACGTGTGGGTGCATACCCAGTGCCCATGCACACACACATAGATTACATTTTATTTACCCATTCATCCATCAGTAGACACTGAAGTTGCTTCCATGTCTTGGCTGTTGTTGTAAATAATGCTGCAACAAATATTTTTTTGAATGCTTAGCAATGAACTTAAAAAAGCTTGTTATAATTTATATTATAAATTATCTGAGTCTTGTTCAAGAATCCACTCCCCCGTATAGCTAGAAGCAAAGTCTGAACGTGAAGTTTTCATTTCCTTTGTCATATAAGAGCTGCTGAACGCGAGACTGCATGTCTAATGTTGTTCAAGCACTTTTTGTGAGTTCCCAGTATTACTGCTGCTGCTTCTGTTTTCATGTTTGGCTTCTGCTTTTTACGATCAATTTCTAATTCTATTGCAGGTATTAGAAAATCAGGTGGTATCCTTCCTGCTTTATAGTTTTTTATTTAAGTTTTTATTTGTGCCTTGTACAATGGTTTTTTAAAATATTATATTAGTGCTTGAAAGAAGTGTATTCTATCTTTGCAGTGTATGTACTATATTGTTAAGGTCCTTTTTATAATAGTCATTCATTTTTACCCACTTGGAATGTCAAGTAAGAGATCAGTTATTCACTGCTTTTTAGAGATTCCTTCTTCATTACCTTCAGATGTTACTTGATATGTATTATTACTGTATCTTTGAGTGTCAAAGGTTGATTGATGACAACTTTTATCAGAATGTCATCTTTATGATTATAAAGAGATCCTCTTTCCTGAACACTTTTATCATCTAAGTAGCATGCTGACCATTTTAATATCAAATTTTTGTTCATCTTTTTATTCCAGACTTGCTTTATTGGAAATGGTACACTTTATAATAATCACCATATTTTTATGCATATGCTATCATGTATTTCTATCTTTAAGAAATATATTGTTCAGCCCTGGCTGGTTGGCTCAGCGGTAGAGCGTCAGCCTGGCGTGCGGGGGACCCAGGTTCAATTCCCGGCCAGGCACACAGGAGAAGCGCCCATTTGCTTCTCCACCCCCACCCCCTCCTTCCTCTCTGTCTCTCTCTTCCCCTCCTGCAGCCAAGGCTCCATTGGAGCAAAGATGGCCCAGGCACTGGGGATGGCTCCTTGGCCTCTGCCCCAGGCGCTAGAGTGGCTCTGGTCGCGGCAGAGCGACACCCCGGAGGGGCAGAGCATCGCCCCCTGGTGGGCAGAGCTTTGCCCCTGGTGGGCGTGCCAGGTGGATCCCGGTCGGGCGCATGCGTGAGTCTGTCTGACTGTCTCTCCCCATTTCCAGCTTCAGAAAAATACAAAAAAAAAAAAAAAAAGAAAAGAAAAGAAATATATTGTTCAGTCTTATAGATTTTGGGATGGTATAGAAATAGAATGCTATTCAGCCAACAAATATTAAGCACTCTTTGCCAAGTACTTGAGAGAACAAAAGTACCAATGGGCAGTGGCCAGATCATAACATATACTGAACTCTGACCCACGACCTACAGCTGCCCTCTGAGGACATCACTCCCTTGTCGGTATTAACCAGCCAGGAAGCCAGCCTATTCTGAGTCAGACTTGGAGGAAGTGAGACTGCTCACTTCTGTAACAACCCGCCCCAAATAGCCAGGACTTGATTACTAACGGACAATTTTAGTAAGACCTCTTCCAACTTAAGACCAACCAGAGAAAACTATGCTCTCCTAGCCAATCACATAGATTCTCAGCTTTTAATTAGCCAACTGCCTCCAATCAGGGCATTCCTGAAGCCTTCCCTTATCCCCACTGTGAAGCCCTCCCCCCCGTCTGCTGCCTTGAGTCTCTGTAGACATGTTCCTGATGGTGACTGTCCCCCTGGCTGTGGCGAGTTCAGAATAGCCTTTCTTTGTTCTCATTTGGTTGATCTTCACTTATTTCCATTGACTGTTGTATAAGGTGACCAACTTTTTTTATAGTGAAAAGGAAGACAAAAATAAATTGAAGAAAACAATATCGTAAATAAAAGAAACATTTTATTCATTGGAAATATAATACACTATAATATGATAAATGCATAATAAAAACATTTTAATATTTTATATTGTAATCATGCTTACATGCCTATTAATTTTTAATAATTGTAAGAAAGAAGTTCTCATTTGGACACAAATACATCACATGACACACAATGGATTGACTCTGCATTGATTGAATATGGACATTTACAGATTAGTCTTCCAATATCAAAAAGGAGGACATGTAGGAGGACACTTTTTGAGGGAGGATGGAACTTACAAAAGAAGGACTGTCCTCCCTAAAGGAAGGCAGTTGGTCTCCTTACCGTTGTAGCGTGAGTACTAACTAGATCAGGAAAAAAGAGCCCCTCCCCCCTCCAAAAGAAAATTCAGCCTTCCCGGAACCTCCGTTCTAGCGGAACAATGGTGGGAGGAGACAGACAGTAAGACATGATAAAGAAATGAGTTGTATAGAAAAGGTGAAGCTTTAAGTGCTATGAGAAAAAGCAAGGGAGGGGCCACAGTAAGGAGGGTGTGGGGAGGAGATTGCAATTGTAAATAGGATGGTCAGAGGAGGTTCTGAGAAGGTGACATGTGAGCAAAGACGGGAGAGGTGACATTATGTAGATATAATGCAGGGGGAGGAAGCCTTCCTGGCAGAAGGGACCTCAGGGCAAAGACTTGGATGCAGCAGAGTGCCTGGGGAAGGCAGGAATGTGGGTCTGGACCAAAGGGAATAAGGGGAAGAGGAGGTGATGTGGTCAGAGGCCTGGGAGAGCCAGATGGTGGGGAGCTTCGGGGTCACTGAAGGCCCTTGCCTGTACAACAAGCAAGCTGAGAAACCGCTGAGCAGAGCAGTGCGGGGTCTGCCTTTTGTTTTGGGAAGACTCTTGACTGCTGTGTTCAGATTAAATAGGGCGACTATATGAGCTGACTTGCGCAGGACAGTCTTGGTTTATGCCTGCTGTCCTGGCCCCTTTCACATTCAAAATGTCCTGAGTTAGATGATAAAATTTAGAATTGCACTAAGCATAGACAACTAGCAGGCAAGGATACATGCGAGGCAGTTGGAAGCTGTGTTAATTCTTCCTTGTAAGAAATGAAAGTGACATGGAAATGGTGAGAGCAGTGGAAGGAATAAAATATGTTAATTTTATGCTGTATTTCCAAAATAGAGCCAATGGGATCTCCAGAGAGATGTGTGTGCGTGTAGGGGAATCAAAGATAGCTCCATGCTTGACCTGTGGTGGTGCAGTGGATAAAGCATTCACCTGGAACGCCGAGGTCGCTGGTTCAAAACCCCAGGCTTGCCTGGTCAAGGCACATGTGGGAGTTGAAGCTTCTAGCTCCTCCCCTTGTTCTCTCTCTTTCTAACAAAAATGAATAAAATCTAAAAAAAAAAAAAAATTTAAAAAAACAAACAAAAATACCCCCAAAAAACAAAGATAGCTCCACTGTTCTTGCTGAGTAACTGAAAAGTGCTTTTTTTTTTTTTTTGACAGAGAGAAAGACAGATAGGGACAGACAGACAGAAAGGGAGAGAGATTGGAAACATCAATTCTTTGTTGTGGCACCGTAGTTGTTCATTGATTGCTTTCTCATATGTGCCTTGACCGGAGGCTACAGCAGAGCGAGTGACCCCTTGCTCAAGCCAGCGACCTTGGACTCAAGCAAGAGACCATGGGGTCTTGTCTATGATCCCATGCTCAAGCCAGCGACACTGTGCTCAAGCCAGATGAGCCCGCTATCAAGCCAGTGACCTTGGCGTTTCGAACCTGGATCCTCTGCATTCCAGTCTGATACTCTATTCACTGTACCACTGCCTGGTCAGACGAAAGTACATTTTTTGTTAACTTAGGGAAACTGAGACGTGGTTCTCAGGAGAAGATTGGGAGTTTGGTTTTGAAAATTTTACCTCTGAATTGTCTGTTAGGCAATCACGTGGAGATATAGGGTAGACACTTGAATGACTTTGGTGTTCAGGGGAGATGTGTGGGGTCCACATATAAATGTGCATTCTCCACCTGCTGGGTGGGGTGTACTATGATTACACAGTTCCCTAACTGTATAGGCACAGCTCTGTTAACTGCTTGCCTGTCAATTGAGAAATCAGAGCCCAACATGTCTTTTCTTCTTCTTTCCATAACTACTTCTGGACCTTATTTTTATAAGATATTTTAATGTTGAACTATAACAATCAGAATATATGTGTGACACTATTTATTAAATTTTCCTAGAAAACAGGAAACTCCCTGGACCTTCATAATAAACTCTTGCTTTCATTTCTGAATTATTTTCTTCCAATATGTCAGAGTAATTTTTTCTATTGCAATGATTTTTTTCTCCTCTTTGGAAAGAATAATTAAATATAATGACCTCTATTATTTCCCTTCCCCCCAATATTGTATTTTATCTACCCATCTTCATCTTAGTCTTTTTTTTTTAAATGCAGCATTGTGTAATTTGTTTCTTTTCAAGGCTGCCGTGAGGACACTGACTCATTATTTTCTCTGCCTGCTAATTCTGCTTGGGGTAACTCCTCATCCTTTAACAGAGTTCACGTAGCATCAGCATCTCTTTACTCGGCTGGTTTTCTTTTCGTTGTGTGTTATGGGTTTATTCCCTGCATCGGGGCATTCCTGCTTTGTTAAATTTCCCCGGCAGAGAAAGGCCTGCGTGGTGTGCCACTTCCTCCTCCGACTCCTGCAGTCCGTGTGTCTCCTGCTCTTCCAGAGGCTTGGTGCTGGGTTCTCTCCTTTCCTTGCTCGTCTTTCAAAATGGACGATTCTATGCAGTCCAAACCAGTCAGTAAGTATGGTTCATTGAACGAACCGGGCTGGGTAAACCTCAAACAGGAAATGACTTCATTTAAAAAAATTTTTTTTTTTAATTTTTCTGCCGACGCTGTCATTCTGGACTATGTCCGGCCTCTTTTCTCTATCCCTGACGTGGCCGTGGGTGTGCGTCATAGCTTTTGCTGTCACTTTCAGTAATAACAGCCTTATTTTCCAAGGCGCAAAAAATTCCATGAAGTCTAATATCAGAGCATCGATTCTTCCCGTTTTAGACTCTACCCATCTCTCCAGGTTGAGCGGGTTTTGGTCTGGGATGCCTCCAGTGCAGAAGCTGAGACAGGATGGGTTAGCGTTGCCACCTACTCATTTGTTTTTCCTCTCTTTATGCCCCCCCCCCCCACTTCCGCCACCGCTTCTGGCTCCCACGGGACTGCGGAAGGGCGGTGAGAAGAGGAAAAGGACAGGGACATTAGGGCAGGTGTGGTTTGTAATCCAGGGCCATAAAATTAGTCAACTGAGGCCCAGAGAGAAGAGGGAAACTCTAGGAGCACACAGCCAGGACTGGAATATGGGACTTGAACCTCTCCGTCTCTGAACATGGCCTCGGCACCCGCGGTCTCTCTTCCCGAGGTGAGGTGCTCCGCCCCTTTGGGACTTACCGAGTGTGGCGGGATTTCTGGCTCCTCATCTCTCACCTGATTCTTCCTGCTGCCTCGGTGGGTGGCCCAGTTGTGACATGGATAATGCGCGTTTCCCTTAAGAGCCAAACCTTACCTAGAAGGAAGTCAGTATTTGTGAAACTTTTAAGAAACAGCCACCAGATGTCACTCTAGACTAGCTTTTGTTAGGTAAGAATACTGTTGTCACTGTTCCCAAATTTGCTTGGCTGGGTGGGGGTGGGGTGGGGAGGTGGGGGGAAATGAGAAAATAATAAATGCCATGCATCCTAATATGCCAGGGCAAGAGGAATTGTCTAGGGCTGTCCCAGACAGCCAGCTCCGAGGACCAAATATGGAAAGGTACTATAGCTCTTGCTCCTGGGGTAATTATACTTCAGTGGAGGGAGGATCAATCAGGCGTGCAAGACACAGGACATGTTATCCTGACCCCTCTGCTTGCGAATGAAATAGACTGAGGCAGGGGACGTTAGACTGAGTGAAAGGAAAAACTGACCCTTCCCAAGGCAGGGAATCACGAGGCTGGAAGCGTATCTTAGATTCAAGGTAAGCGAAGTCTAGGACCTGGGAGAGGCCACTGACCGGTTAGGAGCGGGTGGGAGGGACGGCGGGGTTGAGAGCTTAGCGGTGTGGATGGGCAAGTCAGCATGTGTGAGGGACTGGAGGAGGCAGTGAGCCCTTCCAGAGGGGTTCAGTCAGAGAAAAGTGAGGGGGGGGGGAAGGCTAGCTAGGGAGCACGTGGTTAAGGGCGGGGACTCGAGAGCCAGGCTGCCTGGGCCCAGGGGTTAGCTCTGCCTCAGACTAGCTGTTGGCATGGCTTTAGGGCACGCCCCTTCCCCTGGCTCTGCCTGGGCTTCCTCATCTAGAAAGTGAGAAGATAATGTCATACCTGAGTCAGGGGCGGCGGAAAGACTTTCATATCTTTCAAGTGTTTAGAAGACTGTCCAGCAGCAAGTGCTACCTTAAGTATTTGTTGACTAAGATTTTGCACAGAGCTAGGATCTAAGAAATCAAAATAAGGTTAATATTGAACATAGACCTGCTTGTGCTCAGTTCGGCACCTGCTCATTGAGGACTATGTAGCAGTTTTGTTTTGTTTTTGTTTTTTTGTTTTTTATCATGGGCACTGCATAAAACTTAAACATATTTTTAAAAATAAATAAAAACTAGAATGTGTTGATGTTAATTTCTATGTATTGAGCTGTAACTAGACACTAGCAACCAAGTTAAATACTTTGAATGCATTATTTAATTTAATCTTCTCCAGAGTGTATGGGGTAGGTATTTTTGTTATTATCTTTATTTTGTACGTTAAGAAAAAAAGACCCAGAGAGAGTAATTAGTTTGTTCAAGGTCATACAAACAGTAAGTTGCAAAGCTGAGATTTAAACCTAGAGCCTGATCATGTCACCACGACTCTGGATACCTGAGATGCATTGAAGAATCTTATAAAATCATATTATTTCAGAGCTTAGAGGGGGTTTGTGATACTCTGGTTTAATGCTCCCATTTTATGGGCGAAGAAACTGAGTCTCATAGACATAAAGAGATTTATCCAAGGCCATTTGGTTGATAGGTGACAGTATAAGAACCTACATTTTCTGTTCCCAGTTTAATTCTGACAATATGAAGTTTTTGAAAGTAAGTGTCAGTCCAGTACATTATTAATTTTATTATCATTCAAAGAGACTGTTATACACTGTTTCCTTTACTAGGGCAACATGTAAGGACATTGCGTTGCTTTTTTGTTTTTTGTTTTTGGCAGTCTAGCAGCAATTTAAGAATCTTTTCTATTATGGATGTTGATTAAAATATTCCCTTTCCTTGTTTAGATCACTTCTCTGTGTTTCATCATCAATTATCTGTTTTGTCATCTGCCCCGGATAGAAGGCCCATTTCTAATGGCAGAACTGGGGGGAGGATTATGGGATGTCATCTTTCCACAATTTTTTTTCAACTCCACCAAACTTTGCCCTTCAACAAATTATATGCTCTTAACGATAGTTTTGCTATATGTGCTCAAATGAACTCCACCCCCCATTCATCCCAGTTGCTGGCCCTGTGCATAGAAACTCTGCAGCTGCCCCTGATAGCCCTTCAAGGCCTGTGACAGGGTGTTTTGGTTCATGTCTGTCCTCTACCAAAGTGCCTGTCGTACAGTAGACTCTCTGTTGAGTGGTCAACAAGGAACAGCCCTTTGCACATAAAGGGAGGAAAATGTCTACCCAGGGCTGTCTGCGCTTGTTCTGTTTGGTTTTTGCTGGCGTTTTTTATCTTGCCCCTGGGCTTGTGAGTTCTTGTTGTGTTAGAGCTCTCTGTTGTTCATGCCTTTCTTCTAGAACAGGTGCAAAAGGTGAAATGGAAACCTGACTGGGGCATATAGTTTTTCATCCAAAATGTGAGTTAAACACTGGTTTCTAAACTATATTCCTGGGGTCACTTGTTCAGTTATGCTAATAAGCGTTTGTGCAATCAAGAACGGGGACTAATTTACAGTCTGTTCCGTTCTGAGTGTCGGCGAGCACTTTAACAGAAGAACAAAGCCACCTAGAAATTCAGTAGTGTAAAGGAAAAGTGAAATATGTTTGAATGATGTTTCCCAAACTCATGGAAAGCCCGGAATACCTATTGCCTAATGTCTTATGGGAATAGAACACTGTAGGAAAAACTAGTCTAATTGAATAAACAGAGATTTGGATATCTGAAAACTAATTTCCTATTGTGGTTTTGTAAACTACTTAGTTGAAGTCAGTACTACTCGAAATGTGACCTGGGGACTACCAGGTCGCAAGCTGCTTATGTCTAGACTGCACTACCTAAGGAGCATGCGTGGAATGCCAGTCAATCACATCAATTACCTCATGCTGACTCCCCCCTCGCCCCCCAGCAATTCTTTCTTGGTGAAGGAAGCCATATATGCTGATTTATATTCTATTACAAGCCTGGCACTTTTGATTAATATTAGCTGCAGTGGTTGTAAGTAAATCACTTGACCTTTTTGATTGCAATTCTACTTGCTCTCAAATTACTGGGTTAAAAAATAAATGCTGAGTTCTATAATTCTAAACTTAGTAATCTTCCAGGAGCCCAGGGTTTTGGAGCAAAATTGAGTATCTCTGTTCCAAGCCTCTGACATAAGCCCTGAGAACCATAGGATCTGACCTGCGTCTTCATTTCCAACTTGCAAAATGAAGACATTTAATATTGTCTTATTCTGGACTAAGTGTTTGTTCAGTAATAACTGATGCATAGTTTTCCCCCTTATTGTTCTAAGTCCATAGATGTTATGGATAAATAGTGAGGCTGATCATCGACTTGAGCAATGTTGACTAGTATTTAAATTGTGCTTGCTGCAATGGTGTATCCGTTTCTCAGATGATGGACAGATGTCGTTATAGGATTTTCTGGCAGAGTCATAATCTGAGCTACAGAATGCAGATAATTGTGAGGTGGCTGAGGATTTGCAGAGCAGCATGGTATTCTGAACTGGAGTATGGGCTTTTGAGTCAGGGAGACCTAACTTAAATTCCGTTTCCATGAATTGGGCACCTGAAACCTGTGTAAATGATAACCAGTGTCACCCCAGTGAATTTTATTTATTTATTTATTGATTGATTGATTGATTGATTGGAGATGTAGTCCCCTATTCAATCTGGGCTGCCACGAAGACAGACAGAAAGTGCAGGGATTCTTTCTTTCTCAGTGAATTCAATTTTAAAAATCCTGTCTCCATTACGTACTATCTCTGTGACCTCGGACAGTTGTTGTATTAGCCTTTACGGGCATTCATTTTCTCATCTGCAAACTTCATGGGTTTCTTAAGAGGATTAAATAAAGTTAATGCTTCTAAGGTACCTCTCATTTTTGTAGTGTTGAAAAAGAAGAAAAGGAAAGATAGGAGTGAGAAGAAAAAGGAGAATACAAGGTCAAAACACAAGCACCTTTCAGAAAGAGCCCATGGAGATCATAAAATAATGGCTCCAAAAATTCTGATTTAAACGCAAAGAGGGAATGGTCTGTAAGATTGCTCAGATAGTTCAGTGGACGACGAGCGTAGCCAGAGGCTTGAGGAGTTTGAAACCTGTGTTCAGAGGCCGAGGAGAAGGTGTACAGTGGAAATGTGGACAGGAGGGGGGAGAGTATCAGCTTTCCGGGATAGAAAATGGCAACACGTACAGGTTCTATTCTAGAAGGGCAGGGGTCGGGAACCTATGGCTCGCGAGCCAGATGTGGCTCTTTTGATGGCTGTATCTGGCTCGCAGACAAATCTTTAATAAAAAAAAATTAATAACATTAAAAATATAAAACATTCTCATGTATTACAATTCATTCATTTCCGCTCATGTTCATGGTTGCGGGTGGCTGGAGCCAATCACAGCTGTCCTCTGGGACAACACCAAATTTTTATTGGATAATGCCTAACGTACACAGGTCGTTGAATGGCTCTCACGGAATTACATTTTAAAATATGTGGCGTTCATGGCTCTCTCAGCCAAAAAGGTCCCCGACCCCTGTGGTAGGGGATGGAGACAGACCAGAGGGGAGCTCAGGAAAAGAGAGCTCTACTGGCTGGAGGTAGACTGGAAAGACGCTCACCAGGTGACAAAGTTGCCGGCATGATGTGCGTCAGTGTCATAGCACTCAGGACAGTTGTCGCCCTCTGTGGTAGAGTTGAGCTCACTTAATCATAAGTGGAACAGATAGACCTGTAGGGGGCTGTAATTGCAAAATATCTCTCAATATGACATAGTAAACTCTCTGTATTTTTTCCCTTTAGTAATAACTCCTATTTATATAGCACTGCTCAGTATCCAAAGCATCTGACATGCATATATTTCAGTGTGTGTGGGTGTGGGAGGGGCGTCACCACAGCTAATAGGTCTCCCCAACACAGGGATGAAGAGCATGACACTCAGAAAGGTCAAATGACCACCACAAGGAAACAGTTTATTTTGGAGAGAAGTAGGAATGGCACCAAAATTTAAAACTCATACACTTAGCTTTTCTCAGAACAAAACTTTGACTCTCCCTGAGAATGAAAGTTACTGGTTGCCATCCATCCCACTCACGTCTACTAGATGGAAGGAAATAGGGGGAGAGAAGTTTCCCTGGAAAGGTCAGTAGAGGCGCAGCTGTGGACTGATGTTGCTGACAACACTTAAGGGTTGCTTTTCAACATAAGTCGATTTGTTACCGTTTAGCTCTAAAATAAGGGCCCAATGCCAATACAGTTATTTATTTGAGAGTCTTGAATTACTTGTGAATGGTTTACGTCAGAGAGGATAAGTTGTACTCAAGCTACCACTTTCCCTGTCCATGACCATGACAGACATCAATAATCAATCACAATGTCCTTTCCCCTTGGATCCAGGTGAGGCGTCACAGTTCTCAACAAGGTGCTCTTGGTGGGCACTGCTTATCGTTCGGAACTGGCCTCCCCCCAGCCCCTCTTTCCCTCTGGTAATCACCATACTGTTTTCTGTGTCTTTGAGGGTTTTTTTATTTGTTTGTTTTTGTTTTGCTTAATCTTTTCACCTTTTTTACCCAGTTCTGCAACCCCCCTCCCTCTGACAGCTCTCAGTATGTTCTTTATCTATGAGTCTGTTTCTATTTTGTCTGTTAGTTTTTTTGTTGTTGTTGTTCATTTGATCTCACATATGAGTGAAATCATATGATACTTGTCTTTCTCTGACTGGCTTATTTCACTTCGCATGATGCTCTCTAGGTCCATCCACACTGTCACAAAGGATAAGATTTCCTTCTTTTTTATGGCTGAGTAGTGTTTCATCATGTCACTGCACCACATCTTTTTTATCTACTCATCTGCTGATGGGACCTTGTGCAGCTTCCAAATCTTGGCTATTGTAAATAATGCTGCCGTGAACAGAAGGGTGCATATTAATCTTTTGAGTGAGTGTTTTGAGTTTCTTTGAGTAAATTCTCAGAAGTGGAATTGCTAGGTCATAAGGCAGTTCCATTTTGAATTTTTTCAGTTAACTCCATGCCACTTTCCACGGTGGCCATTTATTCTACATCTTGGAGGACATTGTCACTTCTGACAAAGGGGCCCTCCAGTGGTCACTGAATTTCCCTCTTCAAAAGCACGATTGTTATGCACTTGTTTCCTGCAATTCTAAAAATTCATTTCATTCCAGGGACCCAGAGAAGTGAATCATTTCCTTTAGGAGAGAAATTTCTCTTTGCATTGTTCATTGTTACCAGCTCAGAACCAGTTATTTGATTCAGAAAGTGTAAGGTAGGGCTTAAACGAGTCTCACTTCTCACTTAGTGTAACAGCAACATGAGAGGGTAGGCTTGTCTAGAGCTGGGGATGCATCACTCATTTGGGGAGCTTTCTCTAAGTATATTTGCTTATATAATCTCCACATCCCTTGTCACACCCACCTCCAGCCTTCCTTTATTCTGGTTCACCTGGGTGGCAGAGGACTGTTGGAGCTAAATGCACATTTTTTCAAAAGCTCCTCCTAGTGATTCTGATACCGAAATCATTTTCCTTTCAAATGAGAACATCCTTGAAGTTTTCTTTCCATTTCATCCTTTTGAAATGGAAAGAAAACTTCCATTTTAAGTTGAGAGATGTTGTTGGAGTTGATGTTTTTGGTCCTGCCGTGTTTAGTTGATAAACGTAGTCTTTACATCTTAATTGGTTGCAAGTGACAGAAGCCCAAGTCAAAGAGGCCTTAGCAAGGGAAGAAAGGGGAGGGGGTTGGTTCCCATACTTAGAGTAGTCAGGGTGGATTCTGGCTGGCTTCAGGTATAGCTGGATCAGGAACCCAAGCACTACCGTACAGACCTATGTTTCTCATCTCCTTAGCTCTTCTTTTCTCTGTTGGTGCAGGTCTCAGATTCTATGTGGTGAGTCTCCATCACTTTAGTGAGAGAGAAAATTTCTTCCCCCAGAGTCTCCCAAAGATCTTAGCTACACTCTTTGGCTTGACTTGTTTCTTGTGACGATTTCCAAACCCGTCACTATAGTCATGTGACCGGGACAGCATAATTTGCTTGCTTCTGGGCAGAGAAGTTACCACCTCTGTTGTTATGGTTGTCTGTGGCTGACATCTGTGCTGTTCCAGATATTAAATGCTTTGTCTATTTCTCCTCTTCTTAGATGTTGGGTTCTTTCTTAGAGTTGACAACAAGTATGAGTCTCCTGAACCCGGTAATCTAGAATTGGAAAAGTAATAGGTTCCCCAAGGGGAAAATAACATCAGGAGAAAAGAAAATGGATAAACATTTTCTAAAAAATGGTACCACTACCCTGGCAGTGGTAGAGCATCAGCCTGGCATGTGGAAGTCCGGGTTTGATTTCTGGCCAGGGCTCACAGGAGAAGAACCCATCTGCTTCTCCCCCCTCCCCCCTCTCACTCTTCTCTCTTCCCCTCCCGCAGCCAAGGCTCCATTGGAGCAAAGTTGGCCCGGGCTTCATGGCTTCCGCCTCAGGTGCTAGAATGGCTCTTGTTGCAGTGGAGCAGCACCCCAGATGGACAGAGCATCGCCCCCTGGTGGACATGCGGGTGGATCCTGGTTGGGCACATGTAAGAGTCTGTCTCTCTGCCTCCCTGCTTCTCACTTCAGAAAAAAAATTGGTAGCACTGCTTTGGGTCATAGTCTTCCCATATGGAAAAGAGAAAATATACATCAGTTGATCTGTGAGTTGCCTAATCATTTTAATTTTTACAAAAAGGAACAGAACTTTGTAGCTTTATCTAGAACCTCTTACAGTTTTTATAGTAAATGTACCTAAATAAAAATAAATGTGTGTGCATAAATCCATGTGTGTGTGTGTGTGTGTATGTGTGTGTGCGCGTGCGTGCACGAGCACATGTCACTCAGCCTTGCATTCAAGGTAACTGAGACTCAGAAGTCACCATGGATCCCCCGACAAATGTGACAGTTCTATATTTCCTAGCAAATATCTATTTTTTTTAGTAAATTATGCTCAAATATTCATGGCTTACACTTGGCATATTAACCCTTTAAGAGGATTTTACAATTTATAAGAGTCTCTTTAGAAATAAAAAAGCCATAACTCAAAGGTATGTGCTTCCATGTGGAATTTTAGCTGCTATTACCAGAAGTGGGTAGGCAGGTCATCGCACTGAGAAGGGACATCGCAGCAAAGACAGGGTTGGTGTCATCGTTTGGAGAGGCAGCGATTAGCTTAAAAAGCATCTGTCTTGTCTTGGCTGCTTTTCTGTGTCACCATGCTCTTGTTTCCATGAGTGTCGCTCTTGCTTTCATGAATGACCACTTTACTTTACCACATTTTTAACAACAGGTGTGTCCTAACCTATTACCTAATCAGGTAATAAAATTGTGCTGTTTTTCTAGACCATGGCTTCTCCTTGCTCCTTAGCTATTGCCCTTACAGTGATATGTCGGTATGGGTGAAACTTTAGATCAGAGTAGTGTTAATAATGTTTGTCATACTCTATTAAGTCCTTGTGTATTGTACATAAAGTTCATTTGTTGCTATCAGTGTAAGGCCCTTTTTCTCCTCCACATCTTGCAGAGGTTTGACGTAGAAATTGTTAGGTAAGGACTTGAAATCCGAACCTTGGGCCCAGCACAATATACTGTGTCTCATTCATGTGAAAATCACTTATTGAATGCCTGTTCTGTGTAAGGCTGCATACTATATAAAGATGAATTGCTGTCTTACAGAGATAAGGCCTGCACATAAATCATTACAATACAAGATGGGTAGGAAAATATGTCACAGGAGAGGAAGAGATAAATTGCACTGAGAGGAGAGAGGATAAAGAAATTACTTGGTTGTACGGGAGCTATGTAGTAATGTATTTGGGCATCTTTGGGCTGGAAGCAAATGACTTATTTTCACACGTGCTCAGCCTCAAGTCAAAAGCATGTTCAGGTTTTATTCTGGGCATAGGAGAAGTCTTCATGAAGGACAAGAAGTTCAGGCTGAACCCCCAAGGATCAGTAAGGTTCAGAATTAAGACAAACTCCAGGAAATTCTTGAAGAAGGAACATTTTAACCCATTGGCCTCCATTAGATGCTTAACATGGGATGACAATTACTTGGAAGAATTAAAAACAGACACTCCAACATTGATGTGGTTAGAAAGAGGAAGTGCAGGCAGGTCACCCTGGGGAGTGGAGGAGCGACTCCTGCATTCATTCCCAGGTAGATACATCAAGCTCCCAAGAGTAGGGAGAGACCTACAGATTGAAGCAGAACTGACATATGAAATCGGGAAGACAACACGAAGGACAGTGATACAAGGGGCATGTTTGGGAAAGGGATGCCACCTTCCCTAAACAGTAGTCCCTTTATGAACATGAATAGTCCTCTATATGAACATGAGCATATGGAAAAGGACAAGATGGTCTGGATTTTCTCACTGTAGAAAGGCTCTGTTTGGGGGGGGGGGGTTAAGAATACAGCAGTGAACAAGAAAACGTCCTTACCTGGAGGGAGCTTATACTCTGGTGTGGGGAGGGGTTTGTCAGCCAGCAGCGATTACATATGCAGTGTGTTCCGTGGCAACCTGTGTCTCAGGGCTGGGCTCGAGCCCCTTTCAGATCTGCTCCAACTCTCCATTCCAGTTCTCAGTCTTGAGATTTCCCTTCCTCGTAGCCATTCAGTAATCCTTTCACGCTTTCTTTCATTCATTCATTTATATATCTATTCAATATTTGATATTTGAGCATCTACTGTGTTCCAGGCATCATGATGGGCTCTGGAGGAGAGCAGTGAACATGAGGAACAATGGAACCCTGCCCTTAATGAGCCTATATCCTAGGACGGTGTCGTCTCTGATGTGTTCCAGGCATCATGATGGGCTCTGGAGGAGAGCAGTGAACATGACGAACAATGGGACCCTGCCCTTAATGAGCCTGTATCCTAGGACGGTGTCATCTCTGATGTGTTCCAGGCATCATGATGGGCTCTGGAGGAGAGCAGTGAACATGACGAACAATGGGACCCTGCCCTTAATGAGCCTGTATCCTAGGACGGTGTCATCTCTGATGTGTTCCAGGCATCATGATGGGCTCTGGAGGAGAGCAGTGAACATGACGAACAATGGGACCCTGCCCTTAATGAGCCTGTATCCTAGGACGGTGTCGTCTCTGATGATGGCGATGTCCTATGTGTGTGCTGCCACCAGTCCTGTGGCTCCTGAGCACTGAAGTGTGACTAGCGTGGCCAAGAACTGAGTTTTTAATTTTATATAATTTTAACTATTTTAAATGTAAATAGCCACAGGCGGCTAGAGGCTAGTGAATTGCACAGCAGAGTTCTAGAAGCGATAGATAATAAGCCGGTGATATGTGAAAGAAATAATTATGGATTATTTTAGGTGCTGTAAAAGAAATAAATGAGATCCTAAGTTAAAAAAAAAAATCAGAAAGGATGTATTATAAGGAGTGGTCCAGTAAAACTTTTACTACATTTAAATCGCGATCTGAAGCATGAGAAGGAGACAGTTATGAAAAAGACTTTTGGGGAACAGGGTTGGGGGGAGTCCTCAAAGTGGGAAATCGCTTGGCATGTCTGAAGGGCTAACAGAGTGGTTGGAGCCACCCAGTGAGAAATATTGTACATGAGGGAGCCAGAGAAGAGGCAAGAGCCATATCAATGCAGAGATCAGACAGTGTGCGGTGGGATCCAGACAGTCCCATGCTACCTCCTGAGGCATGCCTGTCCTTGTCCCCATTTTGTGGCACAGTGGTCACTTCCAAAAGGATCCTTTTCCATAGAACCCAGGTGCTAGTATCCCAAGAGCACCTCACAGCATCTACTCATCACATTGGGTCATCTGCCTACTCCATGTCGTGATTTCACTAGGAAAATATCATTGCCTGCCACGGGGCAATAAGTAAGTTAGACAAGGCTCACGCTTGTGAGAAGTGTAGCAAACTAAGTGCTAGTTAAGAACTCTTGTTTTCAGAAGACTAATAATCAATTATAAATGAATTGGAATAGGATAAAAACTATTCTTCTTTTTCTTCAAACAGGGCTCAAGGGAAGCTAGCTTATGAGATCTGGGAACGCTTATGTCCTGAAGCTTTTGAGAGAAAACATAGGGGGAGGTAAAGAAGAGAATAGGAAATGGCTTAAAATAACTTGACTATTTTTAAAGCTGTCAATCCTTGATTTGGTTTTCTTCTCTAAATGGATAGATACTCAGACTAGAGATGAGTGACGGGCAGGGAGACGCAGTCATTGTATGGACTTACTGCCTGTGGCAGAGGGTGTTTGCCAATAGCTCTGTTTCTCAGCTGCCACTTTTGTCAGCCTCATTGATTTTAAAAAATTGTCAAAAAACGTGCATTTTAGAAAAAAATGTAGATTACTCTGGGGCAATGTTTATATACTTTTTTCTCTGTCGAATTGTGGTACATTTGTTTGGGTTCTGAAGGCCAGGGATCACCTTTAACTGATCAAGATGAAAAAAAATGCGAAGTGTGACGAAGTGCTTTGTTCTATAGAAACAGAACTTTCCAGTAAAATAGCAGAATCTATTACGGTTTTGTCAGTTATTAATCTCTAATGATGAATATCAACCTGAATGATGTATGTATGTATGTATGTATGTATTTATTTATTTTTTACTTTTTCAACTTAGTCCAGTGCCAATTATATGTATATTCTATATCAGAAGGCTGTTTTTCATAACTCATTATGATACTAAAGCAAGCAAATAAGAGCATATATTTTGAACCAGTCATCATACCAAATAGTTCTAGGAGGCTGTAGGTTTGTCATACTTGTTTCACAAGCATTGTGTCATTTCATACTCTCAATAGCCCCATGAAAAGGTACAACAAGGACATTATCTGCCTCTTACGTATAGCAGTCCTGAGGCCAACTCTCCTATGCCCGGGGAGAGCAAATGATGTGTGGACAGAACCGGAAGTCAGGACGCAGGCCACTGTACCATTTGCCCTTCTTGATGATGGAGAGAAGAAGAAGAAGACAGGTTCTCCTCGACATCTTCTTTCATACACAATGTTATGTGCTCGTAAAACCATGGACTAGGTTTAGGAAAAGCCTTTGGATTCAGAGAAGGAAAAGTCTATTAATCAGGAAACTTTGTATTACAAATAACCAACGTGTAACTCATCGTGATCTAAAAAAAAACATCAAAGAACTTGATTGGCTCCGATAACTAAAACGTCCAGGGACAGGACTGGTTTCAGGGCTCAAATAATAAAATAATGTCCTATCACTCATCTCCTTGAATTCTGAATTGGCTCATGACAGATAAGCCCTTTCCTCATTTAATCAACTTATATTTTACAAAGAGCACAAGAGCGGTAGTTAGGAAATCTGACTCAAATATCAATTATGTCCCCGGCAATGTGGACTTCACCTGCCAGAGTGGCCAGAGAAGTGTGAGTTAGCTTCTAAAATTAGTATTTCCAGGTGGAGATCTACAGTGTGGAGGGGGGTCGGAGGGGAGAGCGCCTTGGCCCCAGCGTTTCCAGGAAAGAGAGTTCTCTGTTGGAACTCACATATTTAACATGTCCACCCCAGAACCTCTTACCTGGGTTTGAGCATTGGCATGCTAACTGTGTGTCTGTCAACTGTGTGTCACCTAAGCCATGGAGTGAAGGGAGGAGAGGACACCTTTAATTAAGGGGGCTGGCTATTGCCGGAAGTATGTTGAACACCCTCTGGGTGGTCCTCTGTCCAGTAAATGCACAGCGTGCACCAGAGCCTCCACTGACCTAAACCCCAGCCCTCAGACCTCAATCTTTTTAGTGACATGAGCTCATCCTTTTGGCCAACTGTTCATAGAACCAGCATTCTCCTCTGCTCCTCTCATGAGGACTCCCCAGTCGCAAGCTGCCCGAGGGAGAGTGGGGCCTCCAGATGGCTTTGATCCATGCCAGTACTCTTCATTATGTAAACTTTCCTTCTGACAGCTCGCGCGGAACATGTCACATCTTGAAAGAGGGGTTTTCATTAACTACTTTGCGGCTGCCAAATGGAATCAGGGCATCAGGTGGCCCCCTGCCAGGATGTCAGAGAGAACTTCTCCCTCTGTCTGCGCACCAGCCTGGCTCCCACCATTGAGCCAAAGCCTCCTGTTTTTCAAAGATCGCTGAATTTCATACCTCCTTCAGCCGGGGTGGGCTACACAGCCAAAGGCAGAACTGAAAATAGAGCCCAAGTCTCCTGAGTGGCAGAACTGTGCTCTTTGCACAATACTCCTTAATCTTTAGAGTCTGAAAATGTTATTTTAAAAATATGAACGCAGTCAAGTTTGATAGAGGGTGTGCATATATTACACAAAGAAACCTGGCCACCATCTTTCCTTCCCTCCCTCACCTCTCTGCCATATGTAGTCAGTCAGAACATTCTATTTATTTTATCTCTCAAGTTCTTCAAAATATACTGAATATTTTGCTCTCTGCTGCCTGGGGTGTCGTCATCTTCCTCTTGGACAACTTGTACGGTATCGGAAGTGGGCTGTCTGCTCAGAGCAGACAAAGGAAGTGGTCTAAAGCACAAGTCTAGTCTTGGCAGTCCCCTACCTAGAACGCTTCAATGGTGTCCTCTGCCTTTGGCTCAGCTTGAACCCTACTGAGGTTCCCTGCACCCCTTTTTTTGCCTAGTTCCCAGACCCACTTCCCATCACAGCACATGACATTTTTTTCTTTTTTTCCCAAGCGAGAGGAGGCGAGATAGAGAGGCAGACTCCTGCATGCACCCCAACTGGGATCCACCCGGCAACCCCCATCTGGGGTGATGCTCTGCCCATCTGGGACCATGCTGGCAACTGAGCTATTTTTAGTGCCTGAAGCAGAGGCTCTATGGAGCCATCCTCACTGGTGCCCAGGGCTAACATGCTCAAACCAATTGAGCCATGACTGCAGGAAAGGGGGAGAGAGAGAGAGGGAGAAGGGGAGGGGTGAATAAGCAGATGTTCACTTCTCCTGTGTGCCCTGACTGGGAATTGAACCTGAGACATCCACATGCCAGGCTGACCCTCTACCACTGAGCCAACCCACCACAGCCATTTTGGTTTCTTAGAAAGAGCCAACTCATCTTTTTCAATTCAAGTCCTTTGCATATGGTATTGTCCTTACCTGGGATAGTCTTCTCCTTCCCAGCCCCACATCCTTCTATTGATTTTTTTTTTTTGTATTTTTCTGAAGCCGGAAACGGGGAGAGACAGTCAGACAGACTCCCACATGCACCCGACCAGGATCCACCCGGCACACCCACCAGGGGCGACGCTCTGCCCACCAGGGAGCGATGCTCTGCCCCTCCAGGGCGTCGCTCTGCCACGACCAGAGCCACTCGAGCGCCTGGGGCAGAGGCCAAGGAGCCATCCCCAGCGCCCGGGCCATCTTTGCTCCAATGGAGCCTTGGCTGCGGGAGGGGAAGAGAGAGACAGAGAGGAAGGAGTGGGGGGATGGAGAAGCAAATGGGCGCTTCTCCTGTGTGCCCGGGCCGGGAATCAAACCCGGGTTCCCTGCACGCCAGGCCGACGCTCTACCGCTGAGCCAACCGGCCAGGGCCCACATCCTTCTATTGAATAATGCTGACTCATTCTTTAGATCTTGGCTGGGAGGCCTCTTAATTCAGCAATCTTTTTCTCCTCTCAATCTGGCTCAGCTGCCCCAGCTCTGAGCAGCATCGTCACTGTGCTTTCTCTTATATCAGCCTCCTTGACACACACACACCACCATCCCTTTCCATAATCACACACCCACACAACCTTCACTGTGAGCATTTTGTAAATTGAGCACATTTAATGTGGACTTGGAGGTCGTGGGGTAGGAGCACACCGTAGAATGGGGAGTTGTGCCTCTCGCGGGTTCTAGTTTTCTTCTCCCCTTCACATTGCTGTTGACCAAAATGAAGTCTTCTCCACAACAAACCCAACATCCTACCAAAGGTAGTATGGTTATCAATCACAGTTTTATTTCTTTTATAGTCAATTTTCTTTCACTTCCACTTAAGAGGAAGTGTTTTCTCTTGGGACATGTGTAGGGCAAGTATCATGCCTATTTGCTTACCATAACCCTTCTTTTTCTCAGTTTTTTTTTATTTAAAGAGAGATTTGATAATTATTTATAGAGTTTGGGCCCCAGGGACAATTCACATCTAAGTCAAAATTGAATTCTGAAAAAGAATGGTGGCATTCCAGTGGCAAATGTCAGGAAGCACCGTAAGGGTGAAGAGGGTGTTGGGGTGAGCACAACTGTGGAGTCCCCTACAATCTCATCTTGTAGACGTCTTCCCAAGTCCCAGAGCCTGAGGTGGACAGAAACGTCAATGGCATACTAATGATCACTAATGATCCTGTGACTAGTTCTTCTCAAAATCTTTTTAAAGTCCAATCGTGTGTGTGTGTGTGTGCGCGCGCGCACGCATGCATGCACACACCATGATCTAAGTCACTATTCTCGACTGGATCAAGTAAATAACTTCTTCAATAAGTTTACTACTTTAAAAATCTGTTCTTCTACAGTTGATTCTTACCATGGAAGCAGGAATAGTAGTTTTCTTTTTCCTTTTCTTTATATATTTTTTTTTTGAGAGAGACAAAGACAGAGACAGGAAGGGAGAGAGATGAGACGCATCAACTCGTAGTTGTGTCACTTTAGCTGTTCATTGATTGCTTCTCATATGTGCCTTGACCGGAGCACTCCAGCTGAGCCAGTGACCTTGGGCTTCAAGCTAGCAACCTTTGGGCTCAAGCCAGAGACCATGGGATTGTGTCAATAATCCCATGCTCAAACTGGCAATCCAACGCTCTAGCTGGTGACTTTGGGGTTTCGAACCTGGGACCTCAGTGTCCCAAGTCAATGCTCTATCCATTGCACCACCATCAGTCAGGCTGAAATAGTATTTTAAAAAGCTAATCAAAACACTTCTTTGCCCAAGCCTCCAAAGGCTTCTTACTTTATTCTGAGTATAAGCAGAAGGGTTTAGGATGGCCCCGTGACCCCCAGGGCCTGCCCCCACCACCATGCTGACCTTCCCTGCTACACACAAGTTGAGTGATTTTGTCCTATAAAGAGAACTGAAAGTCCACTCTAGGCCCTTAATTCAGCTCAGCTTCCCTAAGCCAGGCAGCCACTTGGGCTGGGTCCGGGGAGGTCCCTCTCTCTGTTTGCACGTTGTTCAGCCGTCCCTATCTTCCGCACAGAAACAAAAGGCCAAGGAATGGGGATGCACGTGGAGATTTCTTTCACATAATCAAAGCAAGGCTGGAGCCAACAACCTGAATTTAATTACCATTCTGACAGCTGGGAGGCAATTAATCCTCCTTTCCCTCCTCCTCCCTCTGCCCCAGCTCCGATGTCATAGCTCTCCCCTCCCTCTCCTACTAATTAGAAACATGCTGTAGGGTGAAAGGTGACCAGTGTGAAGCCAGCACCGTGTCACCGAAGGCCCTTGGACAGCAGAGAGAGCTCACCGCTGCAGGAGGCTCATTTGCTCCAACACGGGAGCCTCTGCTTCTGGTGGAGAGAAGAGCGGGGTGGGCAGCTGGCCCTGAGGTCTGACTCCCTGCTGCCCACCTGTGCCAGCACTTGAGCAAGGCACCTGATATCTCTGTGTATGTTTCCACATCTGCGAGTTAGGGACGCCCAGTTTTCTAGTGCCCAGTGAGTCCGAGAGCATAAAATAAAAGGGAATGTGCCTTGCATAGTGAAAGCTTCATCTGTCCCAGTCTATGAGACGGAGACCAGGTGTCTTTGTCAGATCGGCTGTTGTAACGAAAGGCCACACAATAGACATTCATTTCTCACAGTTCTCTTGGCCGGGATGTCCAAGATCAAGGTGGTGGCTGTCTTCTCCCTGCATCCCTCCCATGGCTTTTTTTCTGTTAAATGTGTGTGTATGTGGGCGGGGGGAGAGAATATGAAAGAGAAAGATATAGATATCAATTGAGAGATTTCTTTCTCTTCTAAAAAGCTATCGACCTGTTGAATTAGGACCCCACCCTTATGACCTCCATTAACCTTAATTAATTCTTAAAAGACCCTGTCTCCAAGTGCAATCACATGCTGGGCGTTAGGGCTACCAGGTATGAAATTTTGTAGCACACAGTTCAGTCCATAGCACCTGAAAATGGCTTTGTTCAAATAAAACCGTGAACTAGACAGCCCAGGACTCAGAACCTTAGAGGATGAAGTCATGGATTTAAATGTGGGTGTAAGCTTTTTACACACTGTTCTCTCTTGGCAAATCGTCCCCTTCACTCCACAACATCTCCCTAGCAACAATGGCAGGCTCAGTTTCAGCCCCAGGACCAGACTCTTGACAGCGATGAAGAGAAGAGATTTCGGTATTCAAGGTCAAGGGCAAGAGGCCCATCAATACCTCCTTCATGGATCCTTCCGATGGAGCATTGAGCTTTCTGTGGTTCATACTAGGAGCCAGATTCCTAGATATTTGTTTTAATTATTAAGAGAGAGAGAGAGAGAGAGAGAGAGGGAGAGAAAGTTGAACAATTTTGGAATTAAGTGTGGGGGAGGCTAACCACCCCAGGGGCACTGTGGGGCACTGTAGGGAGAGTGGCTTTTCCTAGTCACCGGCCAGTCAGATTTCAGAGTGGGGCTGCACGTTTCCTAAATCCCGGTAGGAATTTTAGATTGGTAATGAGCTCCTCCATAATTCCTCTCTCTTATTTAAAGATGATTATGGCCCCAAACCTCATTACATTAACTGGATAATTCTTTCCAGATGTAAACTACTTGTAGAAGCAAAAAATAATAACACTAATTCAGCTTAAATACATCCTTCTTTTCTCCAAGTGCTTTCGACCCATCTGGGCTGCATTTCTTACCCACACCAGCGTGTTGATTTTTTTTTTCTCCCCCTGAAATTGTCACTTATTGTCTGGAAAACCATAGGGTCCATAGATCAGACATTCTCTGCTTGTATCATTGTAGTTGAGACTTCCCCCAAATTCCAGAGGGAGCAAGATGTGTATGAGAGAGAAGATACCGCACAAGGAATTAATGACCAGTACCTCTGTCATTTGAGGTGCAGATTATGCTGTTTTCTGCTCCTGTCTTTACTGTTGACCCATCTTGTGACCTGCGGGGCATCCTTTCACCATTCTAGACAGCAGGCTCTTCTTTTTAGTATATGGGGACCCAACTAGGTCAGGGTAGTAAATGGGAGGTCTGCAGGCTGCATCTTCCTCTTAACTTGCTTTCTTTGGTCTTCACAGTATTTTGAAAATTTGAGAAATATTCCATACATTCTAGAGTTCTGGCTTCTCTTGGACTATCTGCAGGTCTGGCAAAAGGGGATCACATTCCTGCATGAAAACATCTGGCTGGTTCTCAGTTATAGATGTCTGTCTGCTCAAGACAGAGTGTTCATTGCTGCCTGGTGTATCGAGGTCCCACCACCAAGCCAGTTCACGCATGTGTGCTATCTGCCTGGCCTTGGAATGAGTGACCCATAGAATAGGGGACCCTCAGGCTCCTTTGAACTCTGGATTCCTGGACTTGCCTCTCCATCACCATACAAGGTCCGAGCTTAAAGGCCAAGAATGAGCCCCAGGCTAACTTCATATCAGATGGTGGCCCTGACTCTGCCACTCATTGTGACCTGGCAGATTTATCTTCGGGTTTGACTCTCTGTGTCATCACTTTCTCAGGGGACATGTCCAAAATGATCTGGAAATAACATGCTTTGAATTAAGCTTATGGATGTGAGGAGTACCATTTTTTTTTGCCTGAGGACTATTTTAGGCAGATCTACCCCAAGTAAAAGTAGTAATAGTGATGATAATTATGATGAATTATTAATAACTATCATATTTTCTATATTATTAAAGCATGAATTTTTTTAAAAAAATTATTTGGTCCAGTTATGAGTCAGTGACCTTAAGCACAGCATCCGTGTCAGGATGGTGGGCACACTCATGTGCTTGTCCCTAACGACCTGGCATAACATCTTAGCATGCTCCCATGATGTGCAAAAGGAGGGAAAAAAATAGTCATCTGGAATGTGTGCCAAACCTAAAAGAACACAAAGGTACAATGTGACATGAAAGTCACAGTTCTATTTGTTCTGCAAGAGTGTGAAAACCACACTTTTTTTTCCCTGTAGATCAAAATGAAAGGCAGGAATACAAGAACCAGTAGTTTACAGAACAACCTTCTGTTGCCGCCTCTGAATGGCAGCCCCCCCTTACCTCCCTGAAATGCCCCTGCCAGGCTCTTGACTGGGCACTTTCCTACTTGATCCTTTTGATTCCACAATAAACCTCCAAGTGGGTTGGACACTCTTGCATCACACTGAGGAGATTCAGAGAGGTTAAGTGACTTAAACAGGCCACAGAGCTGGAGTGTGCATCCGGAACTTGTGACTGCAACCTTATTTTGCTGCCAACTGCAAATGGGAAGGTTTGCCTCGTGGGTTTTGGGAGCCCCTTTAACACAGACAATCTGTGATTTGGAATGGAAGAATGGCATACTGGTAAGACCATGTCTTTTTACCTTCTTTTCCACAGCTGTAGGCAGGATTCAGAATAAACCTGGAACACTTCTTTGCACTTGGCAAACATGATCTTTATTAATATTTCTATCCCTGGTACTCTAGAAAGAGCAAGCACAAATTAAGAGCAAAGACAGTGTCTGTTTTTCCCATAGATATGCCTCAGTGTCCAGAATAGTCCTGCATGCTTTAGGAGGCAATCAATAAATATTTGTTGAATACATGTATGTATCTATGATGACTTAATGAAAGATTTAGTCACGTGGAAGGTTGTTCGTGTCTAAAAGGAACAACGTTACCTTTTTGAGATTTTCACTTTGTCAAACAAGCTTACTGCTGCAAGTTATTGCAACTGCCAATGTGAGCAGAGAAAAAACCGGCTTCATAAATCAGCACCATCAATCAAGCCGAATACCTGTTTGGGCCCCATTTCCAAGGCTCCCTGAGCGTTGCTCCTGTTTTGTGTCCTCTTGTGACCATCAGGGGGCAGTGCATATTCACGCAGACCGGAAACCGAATTTGTTCTGAATAATCTTGTGACAGTCTTTGTGTGTGGTCTTATTCCTTGGAGATGTCTTCATGGTGATTACAAATGTGGGACAAGATTGTTTTTTAACTACCTGTACTTTAAACAAATTGTGTTGTTGTTATTGTTTAATATGTAATTAGTGAGGGTAAGAAGCAGGTTTGATACTTTTGTGAGGCTGACACTCCTATAAACACCATGTGCTAGGAGGGCAGTAAGTGGCAAATGACATGTCTTACCCATTTGACAACTTCTCCTTTAGGTCTTACTGGGGTGAAAGCCGTCAGACCATAAAAGGCTGACTCAGAATTCATTGCATGGCTAGCCTGTAAACAGCACCCAGTTTTGGGAGTTAGGATGGCCATTGTTTTTCAAGTAGATAACAGAAGGCTGGAATCTCAGGGGTAGGAAGGAACCTTAGCGCATGTCGAGCTTCCTGGTCCTGCAGCGGATCTTCTGACAGCAGATCCCAGAATGCCCCACGGAGGTTCCTATGCTCCGATGGCTTCATTTCATGGACGTTGGAGGCATGATTGATGAGGAGTCTTCTCCCTGGCTGGTGAAGGGTTGGTTGTTCATCTTGAAATTTACATCGAGTCACCTTGGAATTATTTCTACTTCTCCCAAAAAGAAAAAGAAATACTAATAATTTCACTTGTGTGACCAAGGTGTTTGGGGAATTTATTCTCACAAGCAGGATTTTGAAGTGATGCTTAGTGTTAGCCTGGGAAGGAGAGCATGCGGCCTGAGGGACCAGGACCTCACATAACAGTTGCTGGTACACATGGCAAACTGCTGTCTGTGGCCGTTTGAGCCTGTTTAGTTTGATGTCTCTACCACGTGGCCATAGAAACCTCTGTGTTTGTGAGTTTTTGTTTTTGTTTGTTTGTTTGTTGTTTTTTTCTCTTATTTTCCTGCAAATGGTTTTACTTTGGTCCTAGTTTTCTCCTTCTGGAGTCCCGGAAACCCAGTCATATGGGAGTCAGTCAGTGCTGCCATGTTGTGCAATTCCAGGGACACCATTCAGGTTGTCTTCTGGGTGAATGCTGTCCCTTGAGGCACAGCTCCGACTGGAGGAAATTAGACTCCAGAGATGGCCCGAGGATACAGCCCTGGTTTAGATGTTATCTGGTAGGATGTAGCTGGATGCATCTCACTGAGGCCCAGAGAATGTTCATTGTAACCAGCTTTCTAGATTATTCTGATGCAAGAAGAGATCAATGGACCACTCTTTGGGAAATATTGTCTCTCCTAAAAAATGCCTTGTCATAGACAGGGGAATAAAAGCAGTCAACAGGACAGAAGGACACTCATTAGTAATTAGTTAGGACCAGTTCTGTCTCAGGGACTGGGCTAAGCATGTGTGGTGTTATTAATTTAAATTGTTTTTAGCTCTTTTCAACTTTTGGAAGAATCAGAACCCCATGGATTATGAAACAAATCTTATATAGTCCAGTGGTCTCAAAGCTCAAAAATGCCAGTAACAACAGCCAGTCAGGTAGCAGATCTGTAGTTGGCCGTCTGGGGAAGCTATCAGTCTCTAGAGAATGGACACATTCATGGTACCCAGCTCCAGCCAACTTTTGCTTTATTATAACTGTTTCCTGTCAGACTGATGAGTTTTAAGTGAATTTACAAAGTGTAGTTTTTTATGTGGAATTTTATGGTTTGTAAAAAAAAATGTTTGCTACATGTTCAAGTTTATAGAAAGTACTAGATGGGATAAGAAAAACCTCTCTATGGGCCAGATCCAGATAATGGGTTGCCAGTCTGAAATCCTGGCTTAATCTTTGGTAACTGTTGTTGGGTTTTAGGCGGAAGAGGCCTTTGGTTATGGCAGCCTAATGGAAAAGATGCAAACTATAGTCGGGGAAGTTGACTGTAGCCTCGGTTCTACAATGCATTAGCTGTTAGACTTGGGTACTTTACCCAACCTCTCTGAGTGTCAGTATTTTATCCAAATAAAGAAATGGGACTAATAGTACCTTCCTCACAGGATTTTTGCAAGAGGAAAGTGAAATACTATGTGTCAACATTTCCCAGACTTGAGTAATTCACAAACAACCTTCATAATTTTTGCCACATCCAAGTATCCCCTCTGCTATTACTTACCTCATGTTTTTCTTTAGACTCACTTTTTAAACTCTAAAATATCGACATTGCTCTCAGCCAAAGCAATCATATCTGTAGAAACATGAGTTCAGAGTACATGTTTTCCCCCTAATTATATGATAAAGTAAAACAATTTCAAAATAGTTCAGCTATAAGCCCTTTTATACCTTCACAATCTCCAAAGCTTTTATAGACTAATGCATTTATAGAATAAAATACAACAAAATAAAATGGCAGCTGAGTGGCTATAATAGTTATAGCAGAAACTGTATAGTAAATGTTGAGCATTACTTTTAATGAGGTAAAAGTAGATTATATATTTATGAAGCAGCTATTTAAACTAGGAGCTCTCAGTTTTATTTTTTGTCACTGTCAACTTGGGGCTTACCATTAATAAAAAGCAGCATAGGGTCTGTAGGATCCAGTAATCTAGGGTGTATTTAATATCGTGGCTCTCATTCAATATTGATTTGTACGTTAATAAACTTTTCAATGTTTAGCATCTCATTTTAGTACTAAATCAATGAACAGCAATCTCTTAAAATGGATTTTTGTATTATAGGGCCAGTGTCTTTAAGATTCTGAGGCTGAAGCTTGCTGGTTGATGGTGACTACATTTCAATTTTTTGCCTGATGCTCATGGTATCCATTCAACAAAACTGTATTGAGCATATACAATGGTTATAGGAGCTGCAGCAAGGAACATGGCAAATTGTTAGTCTTTATGATGCTTCAGTCTGGGAGGGGGAAACAGGTGATTGAATACTATGTATTTACTCTCTCCTCTGGTGTTACATGCTATGAAAAAGGAAAGCAACATTGGAAGAAAGTGACGGTAGGGATTGGCGACTCTTTCCGACGTGTTCTTCTGGGAGGGACTCTCGATCGGTTGTTATTTTATTAGAACGTAAATAAGGGGAGCAGGCAAGTGGTGACGCTACCTAGGAGAATGGTCCAGCAAAATGGAGAGGTGTAAAGGCCTTGGGGGAGGGTGCTCAGTGTTTCTAGAAGATCAAAGAAACTAGACTAGCTGGAGAAAGAACAGGCAAGCAGAGGGCTGAGTGATGAGGTCAGATCATACAGGCATACCCCAACCCCCCACGCTGGGTGAGTGGAAGAAAGCATTTGGGACTCTGAGCGAAGGTGACATGATTCGATCTGATTGTGAACCATTTGTCTAGTGACTGTGTGGGAAGGAGTACAGGGGCCAGAGTGGCAAAGGGACACTCATTCAGTGACATTGGTGTGGTCCAGTGGGAGGTGATGGTGGCTTGGACTGAAATGATAGCATTGGAGGTGGAAGGGGATACACGTGGTCAGATTCTAGATACATCTTAAAAATAGAGCATGTGGTATTGTCTGATGAAATGGATGTAGGACAAGAGGGAAAGTAGAGTCAAAGGTGCCTCACAGGTTTTCGGGAGTGGGGAGAGCACCAGGAATAACGGAGTTTGAATTTAATGAAATTTCCATCGTTGTTAAATCTTTCAGGTCTTTTTCCATAGGGCACCCTCCTCCAGGCCACCTTTCTAGGGGGCAAAGTTTAGTTAAAATTTATGCCTCCTTATTCAAATGCAAATGATTTTGGCCCGGGACGGCCTTTTGTTCCAATGGCAACGTCCTCAATTACAGCTCTCACACGGAGCAGAGGGTGATGTTTGCTTTTGACCATTGTTCTTTCCCAAGGGGTCTCCAGAGTAATGATAGACATACAACCTGTGCCCGCAAACAGGAGGGGCATTTCCCAAAAAGGTTGACTATTGAGTAAAATAATTCAACTCAAATTGAGTTATGTCTGCCTTTCTTGCCCACGTTTTATTCCCATAAACCTAATCACTCACTCTTTCCTGGCACGGTTCCTAGACATCAGTCAGGACTCTGTTCTCTTTGGCTTCTTCTAAACACTACATGCTTTCCCACTTTAGGCCTTAACAAGCCTACTAATATGTTCCCATCAACCCCAGATTAGTTGTATCACCCCCTTTCCCAGGTGCGTAAACTGAGGTTTAGAGACGGTAATTGGATCAATGAAGCCCACAGAGCTCAGAAATGGGGGGTGCTGGGGCCTGAAGCTGGGAGCCCATGCCATCCCCAGAACGGTTCTTGAATGCTTGGCTGTTCTGCAACTGCAACATCACATTAGCAGTTGTCACTCTCCCCCACTGAACTGTTTCCATCAGCTTCCTGGTGGCACCCATTAAGACCCTATCTTAAAGAAAACGTGACGTTTGGGAGTGGGACATCTGCCTCCACTATTCAGCCTTCCTTGAGTGCCTCAGCTTTTTTTTTTATGAATCTCATTTCTTTCCCTCTGAAATAGTGGTATTCAAATATTATCACTGACCTACCTAAAATATATATTATTTCCTTGGTGAAGCCTTCCCTGATTACCCTCATTAGAATTTCTCTCTCCTTCCCTTTTCCTCCTGTGGCGCTCAACGATTTCTAGGATGGTACTTATCAGAATCTGCCTCTGATCGGATAGCACCAGAGGACTGTCGTTGGTTATTAGTGTCTGTCTTCCTATTAGATGGGAGCTCCTTGGGTTGGACCATCTCTTTCTATTCTTCACAGCCCAGGACTGGGACTTATGATAGTAAATTCCTTAAGCATAAGAATATGATAGGATTTTTACATGTGCTTCCCAGTGTCTGGCATAAGTCTGTATACAAAATGGGTAAAAAAATGTATCTTGAATGAACAAAGGGGAGAAAGGGAGTTGCTATTTTTCACACTGCCTTCCTTTAAAGAAAGCGGCTGGTCAGCTTCTCTGGCCTTGCAGTCTCCTGAATTTCCCTTCATCCGGGCGTTTATATTAGTGCCAAATGAGTTTCTCCAGGATGAACACCAGCCGTGCTGAGGTTTGGCTTTCTCTTTCATGCAGCAGAGACCAAGTCAGCAGGGAGACTCTCACCATCCAACCCCCACCTCCTCCAAACCTCATGCAATTTTTATTTGCCTCCTTCTGGCCAGCCAATGTAGTATTGAGCTTAGATAAAAATTCAACCCTCTGGCATATGATAAATAAAATAACTCCTTGGCCAGAATATACTTTCGGCAGGGAAAAGATCCAAAAGACATCCAGCCCTCCACGCACTTATATTTCCTTAGTGGGGCACCATTCCATTCCGGCACCCATCAGTAATTAGCCCCGTGCCCTGGGCTTACCCGGCAAGTCTTCACAATGAGAAGGGGCAACGTTGAACGACAAGAACATCAGGCTCGAAATCAGGAGATTTGGTCCGCTCTTTACTGACTTTGCAACATCTCTGAGTGTGTCTGCCTCTGCAAAATGGGAAGAAAGATACCTTCAGTAAATAGCATTGGGGCTGTTTCCAGGATCGATTGAGAAAGGGCAGGTGGAAGTATTCTTTGATGATAAAATCATCTTATTCATAAAGGAATCCTGACTTGATTTCTCTGGGTAAGGTGGTCACGAGAGTCACGTGGATAAGAGGGGCATGTGGAAGAAGAGAGAAGGTATCATGCACATACAGCCCTTAGCACACTGCCCTGTTTATGGCACATGATCAGCGCAGGTGTAACTGCTACCGTTGTTGATTTGATGGTTGGAACCTAGTTTCTCGACTTAACCCCTACCGTGCGAATGCTATCATTTGTAGAGTTAATAATCATTATGAATTTTGAGTGCTTTGGATAGATTTTTCTCATTTGATGCTCACAAGAACCATCCTTTTTCTCTTCCTCCTCTCTCTTTTCTTCTGCTCCTTACTTACAAAGGGGGGAATTCATGCTAAGAGAGATGACAGGTTACCTGCGTAAAGCAACATAGCTTGTTAGTGGTGATGTTGGGTATGCAACCCAGACAGTCAAGCCCCAGAGCTCTGGCCCCTCTTGGCTATGAAGTAGTGGCCATGGATGACTGCCACTCTGCCAAAGGAAACTAGAATGGCATTGTCTAGCTGAAATAATTCTGGATTTGTGTGGTAATAATCTGCCTTTGTTCTGTGAGGGTGAGAGGATATATTTTATAAATTGTACCTTCATAAATAAAGGAAGTAAGGGTCACAGGCTTAAAATGACTCGATCAGGAACTGTGCTGTTTTCCAGAATACTAAAATTCTTGGGGTTCATCTTGTTTAAACCTGTCATTTTAAAGAGGAGCTTTTAGCAGGGAGATGGCTTCATTTATTCAGTGTGATATATTGAGCTAGTCCTAGCACCAGAGCTGAAACATACTCTCTGTTTAATCACATTCACAAACAAATTGACTGGATAAGGAGCATTTCATGTGGTTACACACTGAATAATATTAAGTGATGACATACTTTTGAAATAATGAATATTCTAATTCGCCTCAACTTTTTAATTGTATGCAAATCTGGTGTCAGTTTGGTTATTTCCCGGAGGAGCAATTTTAGATGGGATTATAGGAAGATATTTGAGGATTTACCAAGATTCTTTATGAACACCGTGAACAGGAAGTACTTTACAAATGGACCCTTTTGCAAGGATGCTTGGGGAAAGAATGAATTGTAGAGGCCAGCAGGGAAACTGATTCCCTTCTTAACTAGAGACACTGGCAGGGGATAGAGTGTCATTCACCTTATGGGTCTGACTGCCTTGGGAATGATGAGACACATTAATCCTTTGTGATCTGACAATGGGATGCCAACTTTCTCTCGTAACTATGGTTTCTAGAACTATTTTCCTCTATTGAAACAAATCAGTCACCACCAGAACATTTTTTTAAAAAAATTAAAACCCTAACAGTTCTTTTATTAAATCTAAAATCTTACATCTTGTCAATGATAGTTTTGAAGTCAGGGGTTCCCCCCCTTTTTCTTCCCCTCTGCAATGACACCCCTAATAATGATGATAACGGCTTTTAAAAAACAGTAATAATGACTCACAAATTCTGTCACTAGACAAAAAACAAAGATGCCAAGTTTGAGGTTCTCTTGAGAATTGGCAGAAATTATTATTATTTTTTTTTGTTGACTTATGTACAGCTTCATCATACCACATTTAGTACACATTTTTGTATATAGCTCGCTATAGCTTGGTGATGACTCAGAGAGAAGTGTAAGGCACAGGCAAGGTGGACACTGCATCTGAAAAGGTTGCTGTATTACTTTGTGGAAGAGAAAAATATATACTCAGGATGTGACAACTGCTAGACAAAGGATGCATGCTAACACTTCTGGAGAGACAGGGTACGCAGCCTATAGTGGAGGAGTAAATGGAGCTGTCCGTGGTCCTGGACAAAACCCAAGAATCTGTGCAAAGCCATCTGGAATATTTGGGGCCTTCACAATGGGGGCAATCAGACTTCCTCTCAGAGGACTGATTGCCACTCTTGTTAACAGGGAGGAGTTAGTAATCAATCTGTTTAATCACAGACTGACAGTAAATTCTAGTAAACAAGGACTTAAGAAAGGAAAAACATTTAAGAAGTAAACCAGGGTTCTATAATGTTTGAAAAGTGTTACCCCTTGCTTGCCCATAATCTTCCAACCCAGGCAGGCTTTAGTCTATCCAATGTCTGCCTTTTTTTAAACTAGTAAATTCCTATGGATAAGGGATACTAAAATCTACAGGGCAGAGGATGTTTCCTCCATGGAAACATAGCAGTGGAATCTATATTAGGGGATATTGTATTGCTTTATATTCATTTTGAAATATCCCCTAATTTTTGTGAGCAGTATATAACTTAGGAATGGAATCTATAAGTCTAACTATGGTTAGTGCTTATATTTTGGCAAGGAGAGTCACTTGTGCTTGGTTATTTTAATTCCATGAATACAAGTGCATTTCTCGGATTCTTTGGGAATAATTTAGAAATGTTTAAAGTGTAGTTCTAAATTGTATTGGAGCCACAGAGCAATAATGCATAATCCTTATATCAGAATATAAACCAAGATGTAACAAGTACCCTATTACCTCATGCACATTCATTATAAGGTGGAATATGCTCATCCCTGTTCCCAGAGGTACAACAAATGTGAAAGAAGTGTAATCCAGAGGTGGAGATTATATATTATGGTAGGAGAATAATAGATGTAGATGATGTCATTTGAGAAGGTCTTTGTTCGGTACACTATATTTAAATAATCAATAATGAGTCATGGCAAAACATTATTTTATCTGTCTAGTCATCTTCTTTTTTAATTATAAAAGAGAGGGGTTAAGTTTGACAAAGACTGTGGCATGAAGAACTCAAAGATTAAACCAAGGAAGGCAAACAGGTGGCTTTAGAGTTTTACAACTAGCCCAGGTGCTTTGATAGAGCATTTTGTTACCTATAACTTTAGAGGTGTTCAAAAGCAATGTACCTAGATTGTGTTTTGCTTGGTTGAAGGACAGGCTGCTTAGTACACATTTTTGTATATCCAGCTAGCATTATGATACGTTTATTAACCTGCAGACATTCGAATTTGTGGCCTCTGACCTAAATGGTAATGGGTGTCTCAGATTTATTTCTTCTGGAGACGGGGCTCATGTGGGCAGGATGGCGAGTTGAATGCTTTGCAGAAAGCAGTGAAGGGACATTAAAAGAAAGCAAATGGTTCTAGAAAGGTTATGAGATCCCTTTAGATAGACATTAGCACATCTTTTATTATATAGATAGGAAGCTGATGCCCAGGGTTGTAATTAGAGGCATATATCAAGCCCATGGCTAAACTTGGAGCTCGGTCAGTAGGCTCTCTACCTGTTGTTTTTCTAATCCCCTGGTAGAAGCTGAGTTCACAGATGAGTACACCTGAAAACTGTAGAATTCTGTTAACCACTGTCACCCCAATACATTCAATAAAAATAAAAAAAAACAACATGAGTTCTTTCTAAAGTTATAGGGTTAGTCAACAGGGGACTCTCAGATTCAGGCACAGAATTGATATTTATGGTGATGATGATGGCGATAACTTGAAACACACAAACCACAGAAAAGTAGGATTTGAATCACCAAAGGAAGATACAGATTAAAAGACATTAATGAGTTCTCTGTTCTGATTTGTTTAGCTCAGGGAGGCACTAGACAGTCTGTTTCAATGATGTTACCTTGTACTGAGATATTTTAAATGGAACTATATTTTTGTAAAAAAAAAAGAAGTGCCCTCACTACCTCTTTGTCATCTGTGCTCTGTCTTCTGACTAGCAATGTCTTTTTACTCTTTCTGCAGCTGAGATCTCTAATGCTTCAGAACATTTGGGTATAGGGTGGAATGTTGACGTTAGTGAGGATTCATTGAGTAAACAGACCCAAATTTATTGTGACTGCAGGTCAGTGTGCTGACATCCATTCTCCCGAACCAAATTGCTTTATCGAAATACAAATCAGTTAAGGAGAATTTCCTATTTTCCTTTCCTCGAAGAAATCATGCCTGGACCTTCTGACACCGAGGGCCAATGATTTCTGAAAGTAATTATTCCTTGAGGAAAACCTGCTTCTGATAGATTCATGAGTGGTGAATAGCAAAATGCCAGTAGGGAATGTCTGATGTTCTCACTACAAATAAGCCATTGTCCCTTTATGGGTTTGCAGTGGTCTCAGAGAGGACTGGGGCATGCGTACTTTGAGTTCAATAGCACGTAGGCATGTGTGTGTGATATTTTATGTCAGTGGATCTCAAGCTTTAGAATGCTCCAGAATAACCACATGGGTTTGTAAAGTACATATGATTGGCCATCACCCCCCAGCATGTTTTTCCTTTTTTAAAGATTGTATTTATTGATTTATTGATTTCAGAGAGATGAGAATGGGAGGAGGTTGATGGGGGAGGAGCAGGAAGTATCAACTTAGAGTTGTTGCTTCTCATATGTGCCTTGAGTGGGTAAGCCTGAGGTTTTGAACTGGCGACCCCAGATTTCCAGGTTGATGCTTTATCCCAGGGGTTGAGAACCTATGGCTCGCGAGCCAGATGTGGCTCTTTTGATGGCTGCATCTGGCTTGCAGACAAATCTTTAATAAAAAAAATTAATAACAAATTAATAACTAATAAAAAAATATAAAACATTCTTATGTATTACAATCCATTCATGCTCATCTTCATGGTTGCGGGTGGCTGGAGCCAATCACAGCTGTCCTCCGGGACAACACCAAATTTTTATTGGATAATGCATAACATACAGGGGTCATTGTATGGCTCTCATGGAATTGCATTTTAAAATATGTGGCGTTCATGGCTCTCTCAGCCAAAAAGATTCCCGACCCCTGCTTAACCCAGTGCACTGCCGCAGGCCAAGCAGCCCCAGCTTTTCTGATTCAGTAAGTCTGGGGTGCTGGGTAAGAATTTGCATTTCTAATAAACTCCCAGGTTGGGCTAATAATGTTGCTGACCCAAGGACCACACTGAGAAAATGCTTTATTCTATACTTGAAAAATTCCTTTCTGTTTAGCATCAGGTTCATTTTTCAGATAAGCAGTGCAAACCAGGAAGGGCTAGCATAATTTCTTGTGTGTTATATGCACGGTCAACAAAGATGCTGAAATTAACTGGCCAGAGTTCATAGTCTAAATCAGTGACGAAGGGAGTGCTGAGTCCATCTAACCCTTAGTGTTGGCTTTCATGATGCACATAAGAGCGAGTAAGATTCGAGTGATGAGGCCAATGTACAAGGCATGAGATGGTCTTTACTGTCAGGTGACTAGAATATAAATTAAGGACAACCTCTTTTGCTGGCATTTAAGGTTTTCAAGAACTGTTCCCCGTTTAACTTTCTACCCCACCTCTAAATTGTCTCTATCTCGGTTTGCAAAGAAACTGGACTTTCCTCCAATGAGGGCGGTAATTTTCTGCCTTCAAACAGAGACACGTCCTGATTTTCCCCTTCATCTCTTCCCTCTAAAATGATGTTTCTTGGTGTTCAGTTAATATGCCACCGTCTCCATAGACTTTCCCATTTCCTTCCTAGCCTTTCCCCAACCAGAAGTGATTGCAATCTGAGCCCAGCATTGTGGAGTGGAGAATGTGTAGGTTTTTATTTTGAGGGGAGGGAATCAGATAAAGTGGAAGAAGCTAGTGGTCAGTTTCCATGTTTGATATCCCTTTGCTTATCTTTAATTTTCTATTTTGTGTTTTTTTAAAAAATTTTTTAATTACAGTAAAATTGGCTTTATATATATATGTCATATATATATATATATATATATATATGTCATTCTGTGATTCTACCTACTTGTAGACTCATGTAATTACTGCCAAAAGTAGGATATAGAACAATGCTATTACCCCATAAAACACCCTCATATTATTCCTTCGTATTCATACCCTTTTCACATTCCCAATCCCTGGCAACCACTGATGTGTTCTCTGTCACTATTGCTTTGTCTTGATGAGAATGACATGCAAATGGAATCATAGAGAATATAAGCTTTTGAGACTGGCCTCCTGTCACTCAGCATAACATGTTTGGGCTTCATCACCAAGTTGTTAAGTAGATCAACAGTTTTTTTGTTGTAGTTTGTCTTGTATGGCTGTTGTTAGTTTGGAGTTTCTTTGTTTCCTTTATTTTTTTGGTTGAGTGGTAGTCCCTTGGGTGGATGAACCGCAGTTTGTCTGTTCAGTTATTGAAGGACATATTTGGGTTGTTTCCATTCTACGTGATTGTAAATGAAGATGCTATAAACATCTGTGTCCAGGTTTTTGTGTGGAGGTCAGGCTTCATTCCCCGAGGATAGATACTCAGAACTGGGATTTCTGGGACACACGGGATGGGGCTAACATAGGTTTACAGTTGTAAACACATGAACCAGTTTATTCTTGTATTTTTATTTATTAATTATTGTATTATTTTTCCATATGAAGAACTGTAAACTTCCTTTTGCCCCATCCTGTATGCTAAGAATATGGTTAACTTAAGAAACTCTCTCCAGCGGTATTTAAGAGTGGCAGTTGTCACTCATCCTCATCAACACTTGGTGTTGCCACTGCTTCCGATGCCATGAGATTGCTCGGGTGCTGGGGCACAAGAGAACAGAGAATGGGGAGATCCATGAGGAGAAGAGCCAGGAGCTCCCTACTCCCCTGCCCCACTCCTAGATTCCTAGAGGCCTTCTCCTGAATGCATCTCTCTCCATTTTTGCATTTGTTTCCTGGGGCTGGGTTGGGTTGAATTTACATATGAGGATACTGTGGGAGGAGCATGAATGAGATCATTTCACTGCCAGTTTGGTAGTACTTCAGATTCTGGTTTTCATACTCAGTCAGCCCACTACTATTTACTTGGTAGAGTCTTCAGTGCTGCCACATGAAGCAGAGAACAAACAGAACTTACCAAGGGGTGGCGCTGGGGGTGGGTAGTGAAAAGTTGTTCAGTGGTATAAAGTTTCAGCTATGCAGGATAATGAAGTTATAGCAATCTGCTTACAAAATAGCACCTATGATTAGCAATACTATTGTGCACTTAAAATCTTAAGAGGGTAGGTTTCATGTTTAGCGTTCTCATCACACACACAAAAAGAGTACATAAGGAAACTTTTGGAGGTGATGTGTATGTCTTGACCTTGATCACAGTGATGGTTTCATGGTATATGCATATAACCAAACTCATTACACCATATACATTTAATGTATATAGTTTTGCATATCAATTCTATCTCAGTAAAGCCAGTGAGAAGCAGCTGTTTCATGTATTGTGGCCAGATTTTTTAGCTGTGTTTAATGTGAGTGATAGAGTGGTGTGTATTACACTCAGAACCGGAACCTCCCAACAGAGATATGATCTTTCCTTTGTTGAGCACACGTGATATATATTTTATAAACCTCACAGCTATTTATGTGTGCATCATTTTCATCACAGGCTGAGCATCTTTATGATGGTAGCGTACGGCGTTTTACCCAGTGTTGTGTGACCCACAGCGCTTAGGAGAATGCTGTGTACATCAATCTTTGTTACTCATAAACTGTTTGTTGAATTGATGCTTACATAGAAATCAATTAATCATACCTCTTTGTCATCAGTCTTGGTGAAATCTGGACGTTCTTAATACCATGGTAAATAAAATACCATTATGAGTTTATCTCTTTATCATAAACTCAAGTAAAAGACCTGCACCCAATCAGATCTTGTTCTAGGAGAGAGGGGAGGTAGAGGGGAGGTAGGAATAGAGGTGAGGGAGAGAGAGACAGAGACGTGCAGAAAGACATCTTGTTAAAAGGCATTTGCCCTGGCTGGTTGGCTAAAGGGTAGAGCGTCAGCCTAGCATTTGGATATCCTAGGTTTGATTCCCAGTCAGTGCACACAGGAGAAGCAATCATCTGCTTCCTCACTCTTCTCTCTCCCCCTCTGCCCCTCTCTCTCTCTCTCTCTCTCTCTCTCTTACCCTTCCTCCCTCCCTTCTTCTCCCCCACCATGGCTTGAGTGGTTTGAGCTCATTGATCCTGGGCACCAATGATGGCTCTGTGGAGCCTCCACCTCAGACACTAAAGATAGCTCGGTTGCGAGCATTGGCCCAAGATGGGGTTGCTGGATGGATCCCAGTGAGGGTGCATGAAGGAGTCTGTCTCTCTATCCTCCTCTCCTTTGGAAAAGAAGGGAAAAGAAAGGTGCTAATGCCACTAAAAAGAATATTCAAAATCGACTTCCTAAGGAGAAACTGTTAAATCCCCTACATTGAACCCTTTGAACCCTTCTGTCCTTAGTGTTGCAAGATCTCATGCTTTGATCTTGAATAGGTTCTATTGATAGATTAGTAACTAAAGGAGTAGACTGAGAAACTTCAGAACTGCCTTTATTATTTTGATAACATTTATTTAACAAATATTAGCTATACTACTCAAAGCTCTTGATAAGGTGATGGGAGGAAGAAGTGAATGAAAGTTACTTCCCTCCAGGATAGAGGTTGAGAGGGTTTCTGCAAAAGGCCAGATACTAAATATTTTAGACTTTTCAGGCCATATGGTCCCTGTCATAACCACTCAACTTTGCTGTTGTAGTGTGGAATCACACAGACAATGTGTATAGACAGTATGTATGTTATGGACTTGGCTGTCTTCCAATAAAACTTTATTTACAAAAACGTATGACAGACTGGATCTGGGCTATAGTTTGCCTTTTTTTTCTCAGAAATGGATTATAGCAGAGGAAAAAGGATGCAGCATGACAAATTATAATATGTCTGTGGACAGTGATGAAATCATCATATGGGGGTACTATGGGAATACAGAAAATAAGTCTAGCCGAGTCTGGTAACAGTGATGCTTATGGAAGTCTTCCTGGAGGAGGTGGTATTGGACATAAATTCTAAAGTAAAACTGAGGATAGGTGAAGAATTATCCATGGGAAAATGGAAGAGTTAAGGATGTTACATTAAGAGGAAAGAACATGGACTGCGGTACGGAGGTGTCTGTAGAGAACTACATAGATATTTGAATTTTATGAAGCTTAAAAGAGAAGACTGAGGGTGAGTTTTTCTACTTAGGTATGGTGCTCAAGTGATAAGGTTGGGAAAGTAGATCAATGGGTATCCAGTGAAGGGTCTTTGGCAAAGCATCAATGCATTTGTGTTTTCATTTATATAAATACCTCTGGGGACCACATAGAGAAAGGATTAGAAAAAAACACCAGAGGCCATGCTATCAGTAGGAGGCTGTCCAGATGAGGAGTCATATTCAGAAATAGGGCATCAATGCAAGGCAGTGAGGATATAGGGATCAGATTCAAGAAGTATTTAGAAGCCAGAATCGGCAGGATCCACGAGGATTGATTAGATGAATAATTATATTATACGGAAAGGTGGGAGAAAGATGAAAGTCAGGGGTGACTCAGATTTCCAGCCCTGTGGTACCACCAGGGGACCCCGAGAATAATAGTAGACAAAAACAATTTAGAGCAGAGGCAGGAAGTTTAGACAAGTCACATTTCAGGCAGTTATGGAAGATCTCCATGAAGTCGTTCAGCCTACAATTGCATAAGTGTAACCAAAGGGTTAAAAAGGAAAGAGAGAGAGGGAGGGGGGGATTGGCGTAGATATAGGTAAGTTAATGGTTGGGGTTAGGGTAGAATCCCTTCTCTTTGTCACACTTCCCCATGGGATAGATCTTGGTTCCCAGAAGTCCCTGGGCTGTTTCTGCATAGCTAACACATTTTATTCTAAGAAAACCATACTCAGTCACCAACTATCATAGTGACAGAACAGATATAAAGGAGGTGTACCATTTTTGCCTCAAATTTTCCCTTTTTTTGTGTTTTGAAGACATGACTTCATTTCAGCTTTCAGGAAAAGCACCCGTGTGAACAGTGGTTTGCCTGGAGTCATTCCAGCAGATGTGTGGACTTTGGAGTCCTTGGCCCGGGTTTAAATCCCAGCTCCTGAACCAACTACCTGAATCTCAATTCAGAAGCTTAAGCTTCCTTCCTTTTCCCATAGGTACGTGGATAATTTCACATAAAATAAAGCCCCTATAATTATTGTCAAGATTCATATTAAATTGTGGACATGTTATTAGCTCTCCTTACAAACGAGAAAGCCCAGAGATGTACAGAAGTTAAATGTGCTGTACAATCATGCTCTGGAATACCAAGTAGTGTTTTTGCACTCAGAAAATATTAGCGTCCTATGTCCTTCTGATCTATCTACTCTTTGTATGGGCAAACTGAATTGAGAGTTGATTTATAGGTACCATTAAAAACATTTATCTATCTAAACTGTTGAGTCAGGTCAAGAAAATTAGAATGGAGTGAGGCTGGCATATTATCTACCCTATAGGAATTCGTATAAATATTTGGATATAAGCCCTATTCCCCTCTGATTTGGGAAGTTTGTACTCATGCTAATGCATGTTGTGCTTAACAACAAAAAGCCAGGGGCAATCAATCCAGTGAATCTGGTCAGCCACTTCTAAATTCAGTTGCTCTGAGCTGATGTAGGTCCATCTTTCTTCTTCTTCTGGGCAGAGTCTCTGTCGAAACATAGCAGCTCTGAGTCTGTGGCCTCATCTGGTACGACGAAACTGCTCTCTAATGAAAGGCCTAGAGCCAAAGACCTCATTTCCTTTCCCCAGAGTCTTCCCAGATGGAAGCTAGGATTTCTATTTCACAGAGCAAAAGTCAAAACTACAGTCTGCTTCTCCACTCAATAAAGCAAATTCAAAATCTAATGTCCCCACTGCTGACCTTGTTACCGGGGCTGTGTTTTTTCAACATGGCTGCATCTCCTGTGTGGCAGTGGTTAACTCCCTGCAGGGCCAGCCACCTGCCTGCTTGTGAACTATGCTGCCCAGCCCCGGGGCTCTTGAGCAACGCCACAAGGGAAAAGGAAGCTGCAGAAGTTCAGGGAGAGACTGGCGGCAGCCACTGTATGGTTTTAGGGACTGCTGTTCACTGCTCTGGACATGCTCACATGCACATGCACCATATAGGGATGATGGCTAGAAATCCATCCATCGACCCACCCTCTCCCTTTATAAATGAAGAATTCAGCGGGTTAATGGGTTAATACCTCGCCTAACTTTCTCCAGCTGCTGGTGCAGGCAGGACCCAAGTCGATATCTCACCCATGAGCCTTTCACAGCCTCAGGTTGTTACTGTTCATGTACTCATCTCTAATTATCACTCAACTTTATTACACATCAGTGTTTCTTTTAATCAGGGTTTCTCCCCGTGTGATCCCTGAGAAAGCTTCATGCGTGTGCCCAGTGGAATGCAGGTTCCCGGGCCCTGCACCAGGACTGTCATTCCCATGTCTCTGGAACTGGAGGAATGAACATTTTCCACATGCACTGGGGGTGATACCCATGAGATAGAGTTTCTTGTTGTTGTTTATTTTTGGAAATTACGTTAGATTTGCACAACAGTCACAATGTTCGCGTGACGTTTCCATGAACCCTTCATCCAGCTGCTCTTAATGTCATCTCCCCTAACAACTGTCAAAACCAGGAAATTAATGTTGGAGAATTACTATCAACTGATGGCAAGTTTTATGCAGATTTCACCAGTTTTCCAACTCATTTTTTGTTGTTCTCGGACCCAAATTAGGGCCTCATCTTTTTGGTGGTTGTTATGAATGCCAGGTTTTACTGTCGTGGGTCGCAATCTCATTTCACTCTACAGGGGGTGGATCTGGCTCGGAAGGCTGCCACAGGGTTAATTCCAGTACTGGTATGACTCCATTTAGATTCAGGCTACAATGATAGTGCTGTATTTTTTTTATTTTTATTTTTTTATTTATTGATTTTAGAGAGAGACAGGAAGGGAAGAGAGAGAGTCAGGAAAAATGATCTGCTCTTATATGTGCCCTGACCGGGGATTGAACCGGTAACCTTTGTGCTCAGGCCAATGTGATAGTGCTGTTTAATAATGCTGCAAAGACTCCATCAAAATTCGTGGAGATGTAAAAGATCATTCGGTCTTGACCTCTCATTTTACTAATGGAGATATACAGCACTCCGGAGAAGAAATGTGAGTGAGTTTGTAGAAAGATTGGACCTGAGTCCTTATCACTTGGCTCCAAGTTTCATGGTAATTTCTTTAAATACTTGAGTTTGATTATATATTTTTTCTTTATTCTCAAAGTGACGGTCATGAACAGATTAGAAAACAAAAAAGTCTATTCCTTTCGTTTTTACCACTGAAGCTAGTTTTGTGCCCATAAGCAGTGGCAGTTTTGTGATACGATGCCTCCGTCACTCCAGATGTAAATGAGAGGGTTGGAGTTGGTGATTTGGGGGCAAAGCCATAGTTAGGATCAGTTATGGGTGGGCAGCCGTGGGAAGGAGCTGGTAGGTTGAGCACGGTCTATTCCATTGACCCATGGAGGTGTATCCTTATGAAAATGTTATCAACCTTTTCCTGTGCTGTCTGCGGTTCCCAAGGTCTTACTTCATTCACCGCGTTTCCTCTTTTCATCGGAGTATTAACAAAAGCTCTTTCCATGCACGTCTTTTCTTTTATTTCCTTTGAAGCCTAAGTGGTATAGAAGGTTTCCCCTGCTTCCCGTCTAGCCAGTCCTTCACTTTATGGTCCTTCCTGATTTCCTGTGCATCCTAAGTTGCCAGGGCTGATGTCCCTTTTAGCAAGCAGAATAAAGTGGCTTAGCTTTCTGTGAGGCTTCAGCAGACAAATATGGCAGACTGGGCAGTCTTTCGGGCGGAGCCATCTGAAATGCACCTCTGGAGGCCTCAGTGTGAAAGGCAACCTTGGCAAATTGTGAAATGGGGCGTCTTGGCTAAGCTCTAACTTTGTATTTTTACTTCTCTGTCTCTAAATAACAAACAGTGGCGTAAGGGGTTGCCCTGCCGATAGGATTTGGCTTCTAGCAGGGGAAGTTAGAAGACCTGTCAGCTCAGAATGATCACTCTTTAAAGGTAACATTTCTGAAGGGTATTGGTATTTGGGGTTGTGAAAGATACTGTTAATTGGCCTGGACAACCTCCAAATCCAACCTTATGGAGATTTAATTTTGATTATATACTTAAGGTTAACCTCTGAAGTTGTCTTGGTAAGTTTATTTACACTTGAAATATATGACAAATAAAAAATGCAATTGTTTCCCTTTGTTACCCTCCATGGTGTCCTACCTGTCTTTTCACACCAGGACCATAGTTACAGATTTGTGATGGCACCAAATTCTCTATTGGAGAGTTTAAGGTGGGTTAGCAACCTGTCTGGATAATGACAACACTGTTTTGACTCCCAGACTTAGTTTGGGAAAACTGGAGTCGAAAGTCACTTTGCCAAAAATGAATACAACCACAGACATTACTTCCTTGGACCTTTCTTTAAATTGACGAGGACATCAAGTTTAAAGATGGGGATTTAGTTGCCCAAGGAAATAATATGAGTCAATAGAAGGATGGGGCTTGAAAAATCAAGTCCTCAGATATGGAGGACCACAAACTCTTCCCTCTAAAGCAGGTGTCCCCAAACTATGGCTCACGGGCCACATGCGGCCCCCTGAGGCCATTTATCCAGCCCCCCCCCCCCCCCGCCACACTTCCAGAACGGGCACCTTTTTCATTGGTGGTCAGTGAGAGGAGCACTGTATGTGGTGGCCCTCCAACAGTCTGAGGGACAGTGAACTGGCCCCCTGTGTAAAAAGTTTGGGGACCCCTGCTAAAGCAATTAATTAACTTCATAGCTTCAATAGGAGGGACTGCTTCTTAGACGAGTGGCCTTTTCCCGAGGGCCATTGTGCGAGAACTCCTTTTGCAGCTCTCCAAAGGTGTGTAAGAGGTCTGCATGTGTTTGCTTCGAAGTTCTTAGCCGATACTATTTTACAGTTATTCTGAGGGAAAGGGTGGTTTCGATTTAGCCTAACCAATATGTTGTGAGTCAGAAAGAAGCAAAAGGCAATACAGGGAAATTCTGTTTGAAGATTGTAGCATTTCAAGGTATTCATGGAAAAGGTAAGTTTAGTGGAACTGGTAGATCGATGCAGCCTAACGAGGCAGTCAAGCTTCATCCTGGAAGAGTCAGGCTCTCAAGTCAGCATGTGAAGCAAAAATCAAGTTTTGTTAACACTAGCCTTGAAAATGTCCTAGGTAGGTGGCAGAATACTTCAAAAGGTCCTCCAACAGGACCTTTTTTTTCCTCCAGTGACAAAACAGATTCCTTTTTTTTTTAGGTGAATATAGACAAAGTATTCTCAGGGTTGTGTTGTATGAAAAGAAATGCAATGTGCCTTTAAATGCAAATCACCTACATCCTTGTAGGAGGCCCAGGCGGGAGGTGCAGGTGAGAAGGGGACTTGCAGAGGAAGTGGTCACTTTGTCTCCATCTCATACTCTCCTGGGCACTCTGCTCATTGACAGGAGTGATGTGTGGAATCCTACTCTCCTGATCTCTCTCTTTGTTTCATTCTCTTCTCCACCTCCCAGAGTGGGTCTAACAGAATTTGTCTAAATGCAGGATCTTGAATATCTTCATATTGGACTAAAGAAAAACTGAATATATTTGGAGAGGTATCTTGTGCCTGCTCTAGAATAAGACAGTGTGGATCTGAATCCCAAATCCACCACTTAATAGCTAAAATGTTGGGTCTCACCAAATGTGGACAATAATGGTACCTACCTCATGGAGTTGTGCAGATAGGATGAAACAATGCATATAAAGTAACTTGCACAGCTTAGAATATTATTAGTGTTAATTAAATGTTATTTCTCATTATCTTGAGTCTCTTATAGAGGATGGCTTTAATGTCTACTTTGGTAGGGGAATTTTTCAACCCATTATTTTCAGAAGACAACGCAAACTATATGGTTCTGTTCAGGCATTTTCCACTGAGGATCATTACAGTGAAGGACAAGACCCCCTGGTCTTAATTATTACCCATCAAGCCCACTTCAGCTAAATTAGAGCATTGCATGGAAATCACTGATGGCCCTCAATACCATGACTGATATATTTTTAGAGAGAGAGAGAGAGACAGACAGGGACAAAGGGAGAGGGATGAGAAGCATAAACTCAGAGTTGTGGCACCTTAATTATTCATTGATTGTTTCTCATATGTGCCTTGACCCAGGGGCTCCAGCAGAGCCACTGATCCCTTAAGCCAGTGACCTTGGGCTCAAGCCAGGGACCACTGGATCATGTCTGTGATCCCATGGTCAAGCCAGTGACCGACCCCATGCTCAAGCTGATGAGCTTGTGCTCCAAGTGGATGAGCCCAGGCTCAAGCCAGCGATCTTGAGTTTCAAACCTGTGTCCTTAGCATCCCAGGCTGATACTCTATGCACTGTGCCACTGCCTGGTTTGGTGACAGTGCCTGACATTAACAATGGACAAGAAGGGATGTGGAATTCCATGACTTTGGACAGCTGTCTCTTCCCTACCAGCTGAGGGCTTTGTGTTCCCTTGCTTACTGCAGGGTGACCCAAGAGCTCACTCACTTCGATTCTTTACTTGACTTTCATTGTCTAATCAATCAGTATTTGCCAAGCCAAGTAGTCAACCACCCCTCCCTTAGATCATGGCCTAACTAAATTGGTTCTGCTCCTTCAAATTGCACTTGGTCAATGTGAAAGTCCTCAAGACTCACCACGTGACAATCTTTAAACCTATCAGCTTGAAGAAATGCTATCTTTTATCTTTTATTTCAAGCAATGGAGGTATCAGATTGAAATAGCACTTGGGTCAAGGGCTAGACAGGCAAAGTAAATAGTCTCCATTCAAGGGGTCCCTTTAATAACAGCGGTGTTTCCTGGGGGCATTGGTGGCTATTTGGTCACTGAGGGCTATCGCAGGCATTCGGTCACTCAGAGGTCCTATCCCAGCACAGTGCTTTCTTTCTTCCCATGGGTGCTCTGCTTCAGAATTTACCCCAAATCCTGCCTCTTCTGTCTTCACTGCCACCTCCTCCAGCCAGCGATCTTGAGTTTCAAACTTGCTTTATGGTCCCGTGGTCACCTCTTCCCCAATTTCCCGCAAACAATCCATTCATCACACAGTAGCCAAATGATCTGTAATAAAATAATAATAACACTTAAAAGAAATGATAGTGATGGCTATTCCTGACACAGCATTTACTAGGTGCTGGGTCCTGGGTTGTTTGTTTGTTTGCTTTTGTTTCTTGTTTTAAACAGCTTTATTGAGATACAACTCACAGATCATAAAATTCACCCTTGGTGTCCTCAAATGATTCTGTTTCAAAAACGTAATTTCGTGGAGTGACAAATGCTCGTGATGGTGGAGCACACTTCGTTTTCGGGGGGGGGGGCGTGGTGCTTGAAGGGAACGCGTTTTTCTCTGTGGAATGACCTTGGAAATCATGGAAGGACCCTGGAGCCCCTCTCACCAAGCAGGGCGTCTCTCTGTTTCTCCCCCCGGAAGGGAAGGGGAGCTGGAGGTCTGGTGGGGAGGAAAGAGATTCCCACGGGTTGCTCAGCCTAGTAACTCATATGGAAATGCTTCTGTGGCTTAGCTCAGCCCTTTGTTGAAGGCACAGACTTGATTTCACGCTTAAAAGACATACAGACAGTAATCGCTTTGGAGAGCAGCCATTTATTTGTTTATTGACTTTAAGGAAAAGGATTTAAAAAAAATAGAAAAAGTAAGGCTGTGTTTTTCCGATTAGGTTATTGGGAGGCAGCATTGCCCCCAGGCGAATGTTGTGTTCATTTAAAATGTAAATGAACTTCCACCATCCTTCACTCTGAGCCTCTCAGCTTCCATTACGTGAAATCAGATGGGTTTTTATACTGAGAAGCTGTTCGGCTCGCAGCAGGCTGTCCCTGCTCCACACTCTGACAGTTGTCCTGCTTCTAATTCTCTGAGGCTTCCTGTCAAAGAAGTAGGCCTGTGCGGCCTGGTGTGCCCAGGGCCAGCTCGGTAGAATGGGCATGTGCACCCCTGCAAGGTCACAATCAGTAATGTCCTGTCCCTTAATGAGAACCTTCCCGTGCCTCCCCTCGGAGGGAACCGAGTGGGGCCGGGGTGAAAAGGTCAGCACAGAGAACGCCTTTATGAGGGACAAAGGGTAAAAAAGTGGTGGTTTCTGGGGTCATGGCTTCGGAGAAACTGGCAAGTGGCTCAAGTGAGGAGCAGTGGGTGAGAGCTAAGCGTGAGTGACAGCCACATGTGGGAGAGGGCGGAGTAGCGAGAGCGTGCAGACGATGGCCAGTCTGGGAGCCGGGTGCGAGCCTCGGTTCAGATTAGCCATCTGCAGAATCTTGTACAAGTCATTCTACCCCCGGATCCCCAGCTGGTCTTCCTGTCTGGGACGTGGGTGGCTTGGAGGAGCTCACTTCCAAGGCTTCTTCCAGCTTTACAGCTCCGCTGGGCGGGCAAGGCCATGCTGCTTTTTGATTCCCATTTGGTTATGTGTTCACGTATTGCCCAAGGCCTTTTATGGTAGGTTTCCATATACCTTCCATTTCCATGAAGTTTCCTGTCTCTGAAAGAACTGGACTGTGTCTCAGCACCCTTATTTGTAACCCTGTGGTCTATAATACAAGTATATGTAAGGTAGACAGAACAGTTACTACCTGAGACTTGGATGTCTGTGAACCTGAACCACGCTTCAAGGTAAGGGAAGGAGGCAGCCCTGCATGGGAGAAGGTAGTTTACCAGAGAATCTTGGGAGTATCCTTCATCACTTTGACATGCGCAGTGGTGGTGATGTTTGCCTTGCCTGGGACCACAGGGCTCAGCCAGGTTATCATTTTAGGGTGTCTGAACTACCAAACGCCATATTGTGGAACAGGTACATTACTATTCCCTGTGCAGAACTGAACTTCATCCCTGGAAGTCCCTTGCTTTCCTTGAAGCCATCCCAGTAACTGTAACTGTCTTTTCAGCCCGCCCCGAGAGGCAGCACAGCGCAGCGAGTGAGGCTGAATCCCCAAGCTTAGAGCCCGACTCTGTCACCTGCCAGCTTTTTACCCTTGTCCCTCTCTGGGCCTCAGTTTCCATACGTCTAGACCAGGAGCTACAATAATTGTAAATATATGAGTTTTCCTGTGAGTGGACTGAAACCATTCAGATGAATTCTGTTTCCCAGGACCTGATGCAGAATAAGAACATAGTAAAAAATATATAGTTCTTATTATGCTCACATATTTTAGAGTGAACCGTAGGTGCCTCCTTCTCAATTAAGGTACTGTTTATTACTCTGACCCAGAAAGAGCTATTCAGTCTTAAATGGTGGCAATTAATATTTTAATAGCCTGATTTAGCTCTTGCTTACACACTATCTTGGAAGAGTCCTTAACGACAAAATGTCCCAGTCATACAATAAGCTCGCTAGTGAAAGAGGCGGGGCCTGAGACAGTTTAAGTGTCTGGGTCAAAGTAAAGCAGCTCATAAGTGGCTGAGTTCTTATTTTCTGGCTCCAAGGCCACTCTGTCCCCCTTTGTGTCCCAGGACACTCCTCCACCTCCTAAAACGAAGGCTGGGTGTGTTTTCTCACAGGTGGGACTAAGAAGAGGGCCCTTTCTTGGGAGCTGGTAACCAGACTTGAGAGATGTCACTGCTCAGCTGACTTGTTCTAGAAGTAGGAGCCTGAGATATCCTTCTCTGAGCCTCAGTTTCCCTCTAAAAGAGCACGGCAGGGGTAGTCAGTGGTGAGATCTGGTGCTAGGGCTAGACAGAACCGGCCCCATCCCTGGTGCTGCCACCACCTGCATAGCCCTGAGCGAGTTACTTGACCTCCCTGAGCTCAGTTTCCTCTGAGCTTTAGGTAAGATGCTGACACCACATCCCACGAAGAGCTGCGAGGGGTCAATGAAATTGTGCCTGTGAAGCGCTTGCCGCAGTGTTGTTGTGGGTGTTATCTTTAATACTGATCTTATCATCTCCATTAGTTTTCATAGCACAGTGGGGAAGAACACAGGCCATGGATGGGGTAAGACCCTACTTGGATTTTAGTACCCACGCCCATTTCTTCCTAGCTGTGAGACCTTGGGCTCCTCATTTGTAGAACGGGAGGTGTGATACGCCTACTTGACAGGGTTGGTGTGAGGATTTGGTGAGGTGTTTTAAGTGTTTATTTAGCCTGTTGTCTGGCGTGTGGGTATTCAAAGATTAGCTGACGTAAATCATAATGATGATATCTACTTAGATATCACTTTTTTGACCTCCTTGTTATAAGTCAGGGCTCGGGAAGAAATCAGACTTATGCTGCAGAACTTGGTAAAGCCATCCGTGGGTAAGCGTGGAGTCGATATCCTCACATGTAGCCAGCCAGACACCTGTCTACACTCCTGCGGAGGCCTTTGAAAGAAAACAAATGGGCTGTGGCAGGCTTTTGGCCTGCTTCCCTAGGACCTGTGTCCTGGCACTGATGCTCAGACCTCCGCAGACCAGCTGGCCAAATGGAGTTCGCTGACTTGCTCCCCACCCTGCTCCTCACATTAGCAAATGGAGCAGAATGCACAAGAGAGTATTTATGAGCGGATGTGATGAAGCCTGAGACTCTGTAGCCAATAATGAAATGCAACATTGATGAAGACTTTCTGGAGGGAATAAAGGAGACAATGGCCAGGAGGAATGTGTTCTTTACTCAAGTACTTGCCTTTTATTAAAAGGGACCTCTGATTAGATGCATTGAAACAAAACTCTCAGATGGGTCACACTGATGTTTGGAAAGCATGAGACTAGACATTGTCTAAGGTCTGTGTCCATTCTAACTTTTTAGGACTAAAAGGATTTATAAGAGTAAGCAACAGAAACAAAACAGCATCAGGGATATTGACATTTTAGCTTCTCTAAGAAAAAAAAATGAGGCATGGCCCATATTTGTGATATGGATCACAATGCCCCTCCTGATTTAGTCAGTAGATTATTATTTTTGTTCTTTGGAAATCAGGGAGGCAGAAATGTCAAGGAGGATGAGATGACTTATTGCGTTTAGTGATCTTATAGCTGTGTTGTGGTCTCCAGCCGTATCCTTTTCTGCTTCTCAAAGTTGCTTTCAAGAATTCTATTAGAAACGGCGCTGGCCGGTTGGCTCAGCGGTGGAGCGTCGGCCTGGCGTGCGGGGGACCCGGGTTCGATTCCCAGCCAGGGCACATAGGAGAAGTGCCCATTTGCTTCTCCACCCCACCCCCTCCTTCCTCTCTGTCTCTCTCTTCCCCTCCCGCAGCCAGGGCTCCATTGGAGCAAAGATGGCCCGGGCGCTGGGGATGGCTCCTTGGCCTCTGCCCCAGTCGCTGGAGTGGCTCTGGTCGCGGCAGAGCGACCCCCCCCCCAGGGGCAGAGCATCGCCCCCTGGTGGGCAGAGCGTTTCCCCTGGTGGGCGTGCCGGGTGGATCCCGGTCGAGCGCATGCGGGAGTCTGTCTGACTGTCTCTCCCCGTTTCCAGCTTCAGAAAAATGCAAAAAAAAAAAAAAAAAAAAAAAAAAAGCTATTAGAAACAAGCAAAGAAAAGGAAGGTTACCTGCCACAGGTAGTGCTCAATATGACAGTAGTAATGGATGGCAATGGTGTTCCTGAAAGAGCCCCCAAATATGTAAAGGATATAGCTCAACGAAGCCTAGACCAGTAAGTGGTGTTCCCAGTGATTCATTACATGGTCGAATCAATAAGGGAAAGGGAGTTACTGTATTCATATGTTTAAAGCATTTCTCCCTCATTGTGGCCCACTACCTAGACACAGTGGGGCCTATTAGTAGTGAATTTATTCTTTCTTAATCTTTCCAAGCAGTGTTGATTGGGCATCTATGAGGTGTCAGGCAATATCCTTTGAGAAAGAGCAGGAACTGCATTCTTTTCATTTTAATAGCTTTTTTGAGATATAATTCACATACTGTACAATCCACGCCTTGAACTGTAGAATTCGATCTTCTCAAATATGTTGAGGCTAGTTTTGTGTCCCAACATATGGTCTTGAAACATATATAATCTTATTAACCATTGTCATCCCAATAAATTCAATTAAAAATTAAACTATAAGGCACAGAATTCAATGACTATTAGTGTATTTAGCAATATATGCAGCTATCACTTATAGCTAATTTTAGAACAATTTTATCACCTCCAAAAGAAATCGCATGCCAGTTAGATATTGCACCCCCAACCCCTGTCTCCCTGAACTCCCAGCCCTAAGCGATCGCTGCTCTACTTTCTGTCTTCACAGATTTAGCTATTCTTGACATTTCGTATGAATGGAATCATGCAATGTATGCTCTTTTGTGACTGGCTCTTTTCATTTAGCAAGGTTCATTCAGGTTCTAACATGCATCGGTACCTCATTCCTTTCTAAGGTAAAAAATATTTCATTATTTGGGTATATCACACTTGGCTGCTCCATTCATCCATGGATGGATAATGGGTTGTTTCTATCTTTTGGCTGAGTGATTAATACTGCTGTATATATTTGCATACAAGTTTTCTGTGCAGACATATGTCTTCATTTCTCTTGGGTACCTAACTAGTGGAATTGCTAGGTCATGTGGTAACTCTATGTTTAATAGTTTGAAGAGCTATCAGACCATGTTTCAAAGTGATGGCGTGAAACTTGACTCTTGGTAAAGAAATAGAATCAAATTAGAGGTGGCAGTGTGTGGGGTGTTTGACAATATATAGTCTCTCTGTCATCACCCCATCTACTTCATTCTTCCCACCTCCATCTGCACAGGCTCCTTAGACAATCTCCTTCAAAATGTTATTTCTCCACTCAAGAATTTACTATGGAAATTCGAGGACTGGTGCAAGCAAACCCTCCAGGGTATACTCAGTGCCCCCATATTATGACATTAGCAAAGCATAGTGGTTGGAAATAGAAATTAACATTAAAAAGAAACTTAGGTTTTAATTCAACTTTGGAACTTTCTTTGCCTTATGTCCTTGGCAAAGGACTATGTAACTAATTTATTCAATATTTCTGCCTCAGTTGCATTGTCTCTTAAATAGATTGCTATAAAGATTTTAGTAGAGAATGTTTAGTACATTTTCTGGCATATTATAGGTACTCAGTTGGTAGTGATGATATAATATTAATAAAACAATAAGTTGTATTTCTATATACAGCCAACATTTTGAAAATTAAATTTAAATATAACATTTGCAAGAGCGTAATTCATAAATATAGGGATTAATCTAACAAAAAGATCTATGAGACTTCACTACTAACAACTCTAAAGCATTCCTAGGAGATTTAAAGAAGTCCTAAATCAGTGAAGATAATATGTTGATGAGTTTGGAGATTCAATATTGTTTTGATTAAACACAATCTCAAACAAAATTTCATGATTTTTATTTTGTGAAACAGACAATCTAACTTTAAAATTTATATAAAAATGCAAAGCATATACACAACATTCAAAGATATCTTGAAAAAGAACAAAGTCAAGATGAATTTTACTACTTGAAATAAGGATTTACAAGCCATGGTAATCATGATGGTATTGTATTAACATAAAGATATAACAAGTTGGTCAATGGGGCAACGTAGAGTTCTGAAATAGATCAATATACATATAGTTAATTTCAATTAAATCTCAAAGGCAATTTCAATGAGAAAAGGAAAGTCTTTTTTAACAAATGGTGCTGAAAGAACTGCATAGATAAAATGGAAAAAATGAATCTCAACCCCAACATCACACCATTCACAAAATTACTTTAGATAAATTATAGACCTAAACATAAAAACTAACACTTTAAAGCTTTTGAAGTAGACATAAAAATAATATATTTATCATCATTGCATAGGCAAAGGTTTTTAGACATGGAAGAAAAAGCACTAACTACAGAAAAGAGATAAATGAGATATCACCAAAGCATACAAACAACCCTGTGCTCACTGAAAGAAAATAAAAAGGTTAGCTATAATCTGAAAGAAAATATTGGCAGAGAATATTTTACGGTGAAATTGATCCAGAGTAAACACTGAACAAGCCAAAAATAAAAGGCCAGCAACTTTAAAAAAAAATTAGGCAGAAGATTTAGACTCTTCACAAGAAAGGATATATGAATGGTGAAGATGCACATGGAAAAGTACTTGATACCAGTAGTTATCAGAGAAATGCAAATGAAAACCACGATGTAAAACCATTTCATTGTGGCAACAACAGATGGGGGTGAGGGAGGAAGTGGAGGAGCCAGACCCTCCTATTGTTCAGGGAAGTATTTCCATAATGGAACACCCCTTCAGAAGACAGGTTAGTAGTTGCTCTTAAAGTTAAACATATACCTATCTCTACAGACCCAGAAATTCCATCTCTAAGTATTGAACCAAGAGAAATAAACATATCTTTTCAACAAAAAGATTTGAACATTTATAACAGCCCAAAGAGCTTTACTAATAATCGTCAATAGGACAATGAGTGAACGAATTCTGACATGTTCCCATGAAAGAATACTCCTCAGCTACAAAAAGGCTACAGACTGCTTGCTGACTGATACTTGGAAAAATATGGAGGAATTAAAAGAAAAAATAATGTTGAACAAACCAGCAAGAAACAAAGGCATACACAGCATTTGATTCTGTGTATATGAAGTTCCAGTTCATGCTGACAGAAATCAGAACCATAATTGCCTATGAGGGGTGGAATGGCTGGAAGAGGATGTGGGAGGATTTTCTAGGGAATGGGAATTTTCTACATGATGATTGCAGTGTTGGTTATGTGGACATATCTGTTTGCCAAGCTCATGTAATTACAGGGTGAAATCTATATGAAATCTCTCCATATATGTTTTTAATTAATTTATTGGTTTTAGAGAAAGAGGGGAAGGGAGAGAGAGACACACATTTTTGTATTTTTTGTATGTGCTCTTACTGGGGGGTCGAACTGGCAACCTTTGTGCTTTGGGATGGTGACCAACCGAGCTATCTAGCCAAGGCTCTTCATATATATTTTACCTCAAATAAAGAGACAGATTTTAATTCATCCTTGGAAATTTATTGCTTTGTGTACCTGGCAATATAATGTGTCTCTCTCTGTATTAGTGTCTTTATTTCTTTAATGGATTGTTGCAGAATCTAAAGAGAAATGTATGTTAAATGTTTAGGTATTTTTTGGCATGTTGTAGGCAGTAAGAAGACACATTGCATCATCAGTGCAACTAAATGTCCAGCTAGCTAAATATTTGCTGTAATCAAATAGGAATCTTGACAGCTTTTGCACCTTCCCCTTTTGTGAGTTTCTCTATGTGTCTTCTTCTCAGTATCTTCTCCATTGGCACCTCCAAAGGTGCTCACTGCTTATAATTAAGGCAGTACTTGCCGCCCGCCGAGTGCTGTGATATGCTCTTGAACGGACCCTTTGACTTCTTTCAAATTTAATTTCTCATGCCTGTCTATATATTAGACACACTTGGTGAAATTTTTAAGTCACACTGGTGCTCCATTCTCACCTTGACGGCTGCTCACCTAATTGATCTGGTGTTCATATTTTTTAAAAGCTATCCAGGGACTTGATGTCAGAGTTGAAAACCGCTGGGTCAGGTGATCTTTAAAGATGCTTTCAGCTCAAACAGAAGACTAAGGGGCTGAAGACATTCAAGTGTTTGGTTAAGCCACTTATTTTATCATTGTCCTTAGTAAGGTTGTCATCGTTGAAATACAACAGGCTTAGGCGGGACATTGAATTTCCAATCAGATGCCAGCACTGTGCTTTCTACAGCCTCATACCCAACCTCTTCACCTCACCTGTGTGGGCTTTTAAAGTATTAGTCTTCCTTATTTATGATCTTTGATTCTAAATATATTAAGTATTATAAAGAAAGCGCTTCCCCCCCCCCTTTTTTTAGCCATTGTTGTTATTATTGTCCTTTTCCCTGAATGGAAGCCATGGTCTTACTCATCTGGAATTGTGAAGATAATCTCTCATCCCACACTGCTCAGTTGCAGCCAGTTGGCTAGGAAATTGCCCTGCACAGCTATTGTGTCTACTGCTGTATCAGCAAAGCAAGTCAGAAGAAATCTGATATAAAACCTTCCGAAATACAAAAAAGTTTGTTTTATTTGTTAAAATCTGGAAATCGCAGAACAGAGGGAAAAAATAGCTTCAGTCTTTTCTTTCCACGTATAATAAGGTATTCAACTCGGGTGAGTGAGATGAGGTCACTAACTGCATTACAAATAGCTTGATCAGGTGGACTGATTTTGCAAGGATAATGATTTAGAATTCATACTGAGAGTAAAGAATGGGATTCTGGGATTGCTCCTGAAGCCCCTTTCAGTTCAAAGAAGCCTGGCTAATAGTCCCTACCCGTGAAAAATGATCTGTCATTGTCAAAGTTTTCTGAATGGCTGACAGTACAATCTGCAGCTTGGAAGCTCAGAAGTCTGTATGGATGGGGCATTATTTTGCTCTTCTGTGGGGAGAAATAGAGTAAATCCTATGATGATTGAAGTAGGTGATATCTCTTCTCAGCCATTGTGGTGCAAGCAGTAAAGTGACATGCTTCCACTCTCAATTTTGATTTAAAAAATTCTGTGGCTTTTTTTAAAATAGAAAAACCCTTACTCTTCTTTCTACCTCGTAACTTCTTTTGCTTAGGAAATAAAGCATACTATGTCTTTCAAACTGGTGCCTAGTAGAGATGAAATGATATCTTGGGACGTATATGCTGTTGGTTAAATGCATGATTTTTAAAAGTCCCTCTGGCCACCTGGTGGTAAATATTTATAGAGAGGTTTGTACATGGGCTTCATCTTAAATAGTTCAGCTATTAGTGGCATTCACTACTTCATAGATGTCATTTTAAAATCTTTGGACAGGTTTTGGAACTTCTACCTAGCAGTCCTGTACTCTTCTCTGAAACCAGATGAAAAGGTCTCATCCCTCTTCAGTATGATAGACCTTTTTAGTATTAGGTAAAACATGGTAACTGTTTTCCAGGTCTTGAATTTCTTTCTGAAGCAAGGCAGGGAATAAAGGAATAGCTGTTGTTCTGTGTAACACAGACTTAGACGTAGTTTTCAGTAGCTTTTTATTTTTTCCCCCAGGCTACCTCATTTTTCCTGTTCAGTGAACTCAATCTCTGTGGCTGGTTAATTCTGTCACTTGAGAGTGTGATTCAGATGAAGCCAGGCTGAGTGCCACGCTGACCCAGATTAGAGGCCACAGCCCTCTTTCTTGGCAGTCATCAACTCACAGACCATTAGTTATAGGACAGATTGGCACATGCTTGGTACATCGCATCACCCCAAAGCAAACGGGACCATGAGAAAAATTAGCTGGTTTTAGCAGCTTGGGATCATAATTTTGGACCTGCTTGGAATGGCTGGGTGACCTTGGGTTACGTTTCTTCAAGGGAGCCTGTGGAAGTTGTTGTAAAGATGAAACCAACACAGAGTACTGCCCATACCCTTACTGATGGTCAGTATGAAGCATCCTGGTTTTTTTAGGGAGATGGGCACAGTATTACACTTTGACTGGTAGGACTGTGAAACCTTTTGAGCATTACGTGTTAAAACTTCAACTGCCCTTTCTTGTCCTCTCCACTGAATTTTTTTGAGTGTGAAGAGTCACTTTCTTGAACAGTCAGTCATGTGACTTTGGTACTTGCATTTTGTCTCCACTGTATTGTAAACACACAGAGAGCTCTACCAGTCATTGAATTCTCTTATTTTCTGTAATAGGCATGAGGATGGGCAGAGGAAAACACAAAGGTCGTACTTGTCAGATAATATTGTAAGTTGGAGGATGCTAATCTAAAATCTTAGGCTATTAAGCAGTTCCCACCATTGAGTACTGGGCTAGGAGGGCCTCACTGATGTGTTCAAACCCATAAAAAAGTTGTCAAGCTTGACCAGGCAGTGGCGCAGTAAATAGAGCATCAGACTGGGATGTGGAGGACCCAGGTTCGAGACCCCGAGGTCGCCAGCTTGAGCGCGGGCTCATCTGGTTTGAGCAAAGCTCACCAGCTTGGACCCAAGGTCGCTGGCTCAAGCAAGGGGTTACTCAGTCTGCTGAAGGCCCACGGTCAAGGCACGTATGAGAAAGCAATCAATGAATAACTAAGGTGTCACAAAGAAAAACTGATGATTGATGCTTCTCAACTCTCTCCGTTCCTGTCTATCCCTATCTATTCCTCTCTCTGACTCTCTCTCTGTCTCCGTAAAAAAAAACAAATGTTGTCAAGTAGTGATATTTCATTTGATTTCTCACTTCTTTTTGTTTTGGGGCAAGGTCACACATGTGGTTGGTGGTTGCTTACCTTCTGGAACCCCGGTCAGTGTTGCAAGTCCTCACTGTGATGTCTGCACGAACCTTCCCACTGGCGGCACTCTTCACCTATGAACTATGACACTCCTTTGTGTCAACCGCAGATACAGTCGGAAATACGTGTCCAGAGAGCATCACAGACAGTTACTACCAGCTGATAGCTGCCACGGGAATTAAATAGTTTCATTTCAGCTTAATCTTCTAGAGCTAGATCACCTGGGTTCAAATTCAAGCTCTGCTTCTTTCTTAGCTTAATATTGAAGATACGACACATAACAGGTCCTCAGCAGAATTTCTCTGCAGCTCTTTCCTCATCTGTAAGAATGGATGTAATAATAGGACCTACTCTGCAGTTGTTGTCAGGATTAAATGAGATAATATGAAGATGTTGGAACAATGTCTACACATAGTTGGTTCTTAATAAATGGTGGCTCTCAGGTGAATGCAATGGTCCCTTTCTTTATGCAGGACCACCTTCTAATATATAGTCAAAAACCTATTTAATCACTCAAAGCTGGACATGCGCAGTAGGTGACATGTTTGACAGTCATAGATGCTCAACTGTGTGCTTGTCTGTCTGTCTGTGTCACAGTTGATTCCTATGTGCATTTGGGGGGATGACTCTAGCAGCATAGGGATGTATGTTTCTGTAACTTACTGTTTCAGCTAGCATTCAAATAGGACCATTTGGTACAAAATACCCTTTCCACAATGGGCACCAATCGGCTAATGGTAGTCCTCAGCCATTAACCTGCATTTCTCCCATCATCCATTCTATTTTTAGAAGCACGGAAGAATCACTGGTTGCTTTAGGAAGCAGGAGTCGATCACACTGACCTTTCCACTGACATTTAGCTAGGTCTTTGTTTTTCTGATCGACTCTGGGTCGGGCAGCCTGTATCTTTGTGTCTTTAAAGCATGTGTGTGCTCGTGGCTACACTTACTTGACAGCTTTGCTGGGACGCTGCTGCTACTGTCATGGATGAGAGGAAATGGGCGTGTGTGTGACTTGTGGCAGCATATTTATGCTGGGCCTGGCCACATGAGTTGTACCTAGAGAGGAAGAGAAGGAGACTGTGTGTACACACCAGTGCCTGTGGGAGGGGGAAATATGTACGTATATATGTCTATCTGCACAGTTGCACGTGTGCACCTTTGAGAATATAAAGAACAGCCACTCCTCAAGTCAGTATTTTCTTTAAGCTCAGCCTGTTCAATGTTATCAGGCATTTTCTTCTCCTGTTGCCTCTCTCCCTAGTGCTTCTCGCTTTTCCTTCCTCCTCTCCACAAATTTTACCTTCTCAGATGGTACCAGCACTCAACAGTCTGTCCTAGCCCCTCTGTCTCTTAGAGCTGAGAGCCTCCCTGTATTCATCTGCAGAGGGCTTTGTGAGTTGGATCGATGGTTCTATGCAAGATAGCTCAGGTTTATGCAGGGCACGCATCGTTTCGGGATTTCCTGGGTAAAACATGCCTGAAATCTTGAATTTCAGCTCCTCTCTCCAGCTCCCTGAGAGGGTACTCCTCTCTGCCGGTTCCAGCCGGGGGGCGGGGGGCAGCTGGTATAATTATGCCTCTGTAATGGCGAGGAACGTGAGGCCCGTTGTTCTAGAGTCAGAGCCGGACCATGGTGCTCTTTTGACAAAGTCATTACTATGGAGGGTAGGGGAGAAGAGAGTGTTCAGACCAGATGTAGGTAGAAGAGTCTAGCAGCACAATACTTCCAGAATGTTACTTCACGCCCGAGGCCTTTCCTAAGCCCCAACACGGTTGAGTCCTTATTCCATAGGCCTCAAGAGAGATCCGGTGATCGACAGACATGATCTCAGGGCTGGAGTGAGATGTGTATCCCTTCCTTTTGTAGAGGCATTCCTTGGAGAATTAAGTTCTCGATAAAGGAGGCTTCCTTACTTTATATTTGTACCCGTGTTGACAAGGTGCCTGGCAAAATGAATGGTAATATTAATAATGATGGCAGGCCGTGAACAAAACCTGTCAGTATCATGAAAGATGCATGCTTTCTGTAGCCATTACGTTCTGTTTGCAGTTCTAATAATTAAGCATCTCAGAGTTCTGGTAGAGAAATAACAACTGAGTTTATTAGTGAGAACAAGTATGAATATGTAATTATATACAAGGTACTATTTACATAATGCAAATAAGAGAATTAATTACAAACCTAGAGAGGGGAAGGGTCCCAGCTTGTCAGTGAACTCGAAGCCCACAGCATTCACATTAGGATGCTTTTGGTTTTTCATTTCTGGCATTGACACTGACCTACCAGGTGTCCATGGAAGGAGAACTATAACTTGGGACTTTAAAGGTTATAGGCTTAAATATGATTGCTTTATGTCTGATTTATGGGGTGACTTATGTATAAAGCTAGTGCCTGACAGATGTAAAACTCTGCATTCCATAAGTTCTTTTTCCTTGTACATGGTATCATTTAAGACTGAAAGCCACGCGAGGGAAGAGAAGTCAGGTTTGACTGTGAGGGCTTGCATGAAGTTACGCAAGTCAATGGACACCTTGGGAAAATATTACCTCAGCTCACAAACACTCCCCCTGCCATGGGAACCAATCCCGTCCTTGGGCACACCCTCTATTCATGCTTTTTAGGCCGTGGGAAGACAGCTCACACTTGCTGCCAATCAGACTTTTGGCTGGGAATTAAACATGGAAATGAGGATGAGCATTGGGAATCAGTCTTTCCTGATGGTTGGACCAATACCATGAAAACTTGGTTTATCTTTTCTTCCACCAGGCAGACGGAGGGGGGAAGAGAAGCAGATGGACAGACAGCAGCCCTCACAAAAGAAAACATGTGCTTCCTTCCTGGCCTGCAGTGTGTTTTTAGCTCCCTTCTGCACTCCTTAGGAGACCCTATTGTGTTCCTGCCCCTGGCTTCCACAAAATGCCCGTGGACCCTTGAAACATACCGCTTATCTTATGTTTCTGATTAAGGTAGCTCTAGTGTGCGTTTCCTGTTAATAAACATTCTCGGAGAGGATGGATAATCCGCCTCAGTCGCACAGCTAGGGCGTGGCACAGAGTGAGCGAGAACTCGGGCTCCCCAACCACTTTTCTGCAGGTTTGCTGCAGCTGCTGTGCCAGTCCCCAGGCCTCATCCTCCAGTCAGGACCCTGCCAGCCTGTCGTGAGGGCAGAGCCCACATCACGGGCTCAGATCGCAGAGGTTGGCATGGGTGCGTTCTGCTTGGCTTCTGGCACGTACAGATGTTCCCCATCAGGACGCTCCCCGAGTCATTAACATTCTGGGATGGAGTGCCTCCAGCTGCCATTCTCCGTGCCCATCATCTCTCCTGGTGTCAGTCGCACCTCGTTGCATTTGGCAACGCTTTTGACGAGAGTGACATTAGCCAGAGCACAAATCAGGTAGCATCTGCTGAGGAGAGGGGGAAATAAAATCAGACACACATCTATAAAAGGGAAAACAAAACCAAGGTGACATCCAAGTTGTCTTTCTGATAGTCTGTGTGTCTGGTTTAGTGGTCAGGACAGATGGCTCCAATTTTTAGTGTTCCAGTTTAACTGTTTCAAAGGCTGTCTCTAGTGCTGGTCACAGAGGAAGCTCATAACTTTCAACAGCTACAGTAGAACATAGGGTTATAACTAGGATGCCACGTGATCTAATTTGTCCAGGATGATCTCAATTTATAGTTGCTTTCCTAGAAAAGTTTTTAGTAGAGTCCCTTTCCTTCTCAAACAGGTCCTGATTTGGATGACAAATCATTTGATTACCCTGGTCACTGTTCTATTAGACAAACTACCCACCAGTAATATTTACTGAGTTCCAACAAGGCATGATTAAAGGTGGTTTGAGTTGTGTGTGTGTGTGTGTGTGTGTGTAGGTGTAAATGAATTTCATGGCCTCTGCCCTTAATGATCTTTATTCCAGTTTAGAGTTCCTACAATAGCAACATGGAAGTTTAGCTCTAGGAGACGAAACCTTCTTTATGGTGGGACTGGGGAGAGTCTGGAGGCAGATAACTTGGGTTCACATCCCAACTCTATTGTTTGCTAGTGCTATGACTGTGAGAAGACTAACTCATCTTCACAAGCCTCCAGTTTCTTGGCTGTCCATGTAGATGGTAACAGAATCTTCCTTTTTAGGGTGTTGTGAGGACTGTCACGTGTAGAAGGTAATTAACCAGTGCCTACTGGAAACTAAGCACTCAGTAAATGAGAGCTAAGGTAGGTTCTGTAGCAGCAGGTCCATAATGGATAAAAAACCTTTGGATTCGGCCTGTGTCTCTGTCGTTTTGACTCTGACGTAGCAGACAGCGCTGAGCACAGAATTCCAGTGTTGTGAGACCGTACCGTTATCCAGTCCTTCCCCACCACCCAGTGATGGGTGTTTGGTAGCTCAACAGTGGTCCTCAGAATCATTCATCACATTTCTTTACATTTTCAAATAGAGTTGTGACAGCAAAGCCAACTGTGTACCATGGGCTTGGGAGAACAGATGGTGTCAGAAAAAGCGAGTGTGTGATGGAAAACATGGCTCCAAACCAACCTAGAGAGGGGCAGGGATAGTGCATACTAAATAATTACTAAATAAATCCCCCTTCCAGGTGGTGGGGGTGGGAAGAAAAGGGAGATAGTGGGGTACTGATAGTCAACTCCTTCACGGAAAAGGACTAGAGTTTCCTCTCGAGATCTAGAAATGTACTAAATAAATCATGTTAAATGCTATTTGAACATGTGTCTTAGAAATGCACAAGGCACTCCTTCTATGAGTCAATTGAGAAGTTTGGGATACCTTAGGACCTTGGCCAAAAAACATGGACCCCTCGGCCCTGGCCGGTTGGCTCGGTGGTAGAGCGTCGGCCTAGCGTGCAAGGGGTCCCGGGTTTGATTCCCGGCCAGGGCACACAGGAGAAGTGCCCATCTGCTTCTCCACCCCTCCCCCTCTGTCTCTCTCTTCCCCTCCCGCAGCGAGGCTCCATTGGAGCAAAGATGGCCCGGGCGCTGGGGATGGCTCCTTGGCCTCTGCCCCAGGTGCTAGAGTGGCTCTGGTCGCAACAGAGTGACACCCTGGAGGGGCAGAGCATTGCCCCCTGGTGGGCAGAGCGTCACCCCCTGGTGGGCATGCCGGGTGGATCTCGGTCGGGAGCATGCAGGAGTCTGTCTGACTGTCTCTCCCCATTTCCAGCTTTGGAAAAATACAAAAACAAAACAAAATAAAACAAAACATGGACCCCTCAAAAAAAAAAGATATAAAGCCAAATATGTAATTTTTAAAATTACTATTTATTATTATTTAAATTATTGACTAACATTTATTAAGCTCTTCACAGGGAAGAGCTTTTACTATATGCCAGATCTGAGCTAAGAGCTTTCCAAGAATTGTTTCATCAAATGGGTACAACCAGACTCTGACACGCATGCTATGCTGCTTCCCATTTGGCTTATGAGGAAGCTGGCGTGGAGAGGCTCATGGTCCTGCAGTCACTAGGAGGAGAGGCTATTCACCTGAGTCAGTCTGACTGCAAATTTTATGCATCTTATTATTATGCTGTTTGCTATAATGAACTTATCCTAACAATAATAGGTTATGAACTAGGCAAGCAAAATGTCTTTGATGATCATCGTACTCAAATGTGGGATCATATTGATTAAAAGAAGAGGAATTAAAGTACCGAGGGGTTAAAAAGGCATTTGTGGTCGGGTTCAATCTTCCTCCTGTTCCCAGTCTGAGTTACCCAAGCTCTGGTGTTACAGTTGGGTGGCTAGTCTTGTTTCATGGGGAAGAGCTTTTACTTTCCCTCTGGAAAAATATTCCAAAGTTTTAGCAATACAGCACTAAAATGCCAGAAAGGTCTTCTGGGTTTTGAACCTAAGGCAGTAGCATTTGGTCGACCTAAATGATACAAGGCAGGAACTGGAACACAAGCCCTTTTTGCTGTATTGGGTAACACACTGGTTCCTGATCTTCATTTTTATTCCTTAGTTTATAAATATTTATGATATGATTACTATAGGCCAGGCTCTATGCAGGCACACAGGAGACACAATAGCCAGGGAAAGAGATACAATGCCTGTCCTCCTTAAGTTTATCTTGTGTTTTCCTAGGAAGCACACAGGCGATTATGAAAGCCTCCTATATTCAATGGTGGGATGTACAGTGTGTCCGTAAAGTCATGGTGCACTTCTGACCAGTCACAGGAAAGCAACAAAAGACGACAGAAATGTGAAATCTGCACCAAATAAAAGGTAAACCCTCCCAGTTTCTGTAGGATGAGGTGGCAGCATGTGCGCATGCACAGATGATGACGTAACGCCTTGTATACAGCGGAGCAGCCCACGGCCATGCCAGTCGAGATGTGGACGGGCGGTACAGAGGAAAGTTCAGCGTGTTCTGTGGCTCACTAAATTCGAATCCGTGACCAAAGTGCAACGTGAATATCAGCACGTTTATAATGAAGCACCACCACATAGGAATAACATTACTCGGTGGGATAAGCAGTTGAAGGAAACTGGCAGTTTGGTGGAGAAACCCCGTTCTGGTAGGCCACCAGTCAGTGACGAGTCTGTAGAGGCTATACGGGATAGCTACCTAAGGAGCCCTAAAAAATCTGTGTGTGAGCCACATCGAACTGCACTGAATAGGTATGAAACTGGGAGAGTTTTCCTTTTATTTGGTGTAGATTTCACATTTCTATCTTTGGTTGCTTTCCTGTGACTGGTCAAAAGTGCACCATGACTTTACAGACCACTGTATTAATTGCATTTTGCCAATCATCGCTCTTTAAAATTCTTTGCTTGCGTATCTCTCTAAATGCACCTCCCTGCTGCCTCCTCATGAAGCCACAGAGACATCAATAATGTAGTGTTTAATGGTTGACCGCTTTGATTCAGAAAGAGAAGAGGGTCCCAGCTCTGCTGTGTAACCCAGAAAAAATTGCTACATTTCTCCAAGCTTATTTACTGATTTAGAAAATGACCGTCTGTCCTCCTTTCTCTGCAGGCAAGCCACCCAAAATCAGATGGTTTTTCACGTGAATGTGCAACAGCCCCACCGTGGAACAAGTGCCTGGAAGGAGCCAGAAGACTCCGAAAGGCTTGTCTTAAAGAATAAGCTTCATCTCCTTTTCCTGGTCTACCTCTGGTGAGTCCTCTCATCTTCTTTTACATGGGAATGTCATTCCCTGCTCTGCCTACTTTGATGATGGCACAAGGTTAGGATCCAGTGAGATGGATACAATGGTTTCTAGTGGAATGGAGCTTAAATCTGAGCCGTTTGGTAAGTGTGAAGTAATTTCAAACTGTGTGCTTGTGCATCTTGCAATATTACACGATTTCTTTGGGGGTTGTATTGGACAAGAAGAGGGCAAAGTGAATTATTCTCTGAATCCAGATGCCCCTGTCATGGAATGCCTTCTGCAAAGTAACATCTGGTGAGTGGCCAAGTGGAAATGCAGGCAAAGTCTATCAGTGCAGGAAATAGTCCGTGAAATACGAAGAGTTGGTCCTCCAACTTCTTTTCTTCCTCCTTGTTGAGGAGAGATGTCCATAGCTCCTGGGACCAAGTCCCCAAAGCTGCCTCCAGATTATAGACTATGCTCAGCAAGGACTCGTTCCCTTGTCAACAATAAGCCTTAGTGCAGCAGTTGGACTGGAAGGAAAAGCCTTTGTCTGGTAGGAAGCCTGCGGAGCTTGGTTGCTAGGCAACCCTGTCTGGAGGCAGCAACCAGTGTGCAGCACAGGGAATGCAGGGAGGTGGGCCTGGGAAACGGGAGAGCGATTCTCTGAGTCGGCTGGGGCAGAGGACGAAAAGGCACTCTACCCCCGGGTAAAGCAGTGGTGCACACCCTGAATGAAGTTGTGCACGTTAGCGTCAAAGCGCTAAGTGCCCCCGCTCACTGGTAACGGTCTGGTCAGCTGGAAAACTGTGTGACCTTGAGTAGGCGACTTTCTCCAGCCTCAGTTTGTCTGGCAAAAGCAGAAAGCCCAGGAGGCAGGTGTCACTATTCTCTCCATCCTCACCACTGCAGCCACCACCCACCCCCACACCCTCCTTAGATCACAGAAACATTATTCTGATCTTTTATAAACTGTATTTGCGTGAAAGTATGGGAAGAGGGAGATATCTCACTAAAAATGCCGGAGCAAATGGTCTTTGGGATTCCCTAAGCTTGAGGTTGTAAATAAAACGACTTTTTCTTATTCCTAAACATAATTAAATAAATATTTGCACAGGACAGAGTATGCCAAAATACAGATAGGGGGCAAGTTATTGTTCATATAGCCAAACCCTTAACAGCTCCTCTGTCCTAAAATATATTCTCGAGTAGTCTGCCAGTAGATTTGAACAATGCAGGATTAGCTACTTTGTGGGGAGGTAAGGATCAAAAATCTAGTCGCCTGGGAGGTCTGATATAGCAAGTAAACATTCACTAATTCTCAGCTGAAGCCTGACAATGAATTATTATTATTATTATTATTTGTATTTTTCTGAAGTTGGAAACGGGGAGGCAGTCAGACTCCCGCATGCACCCGACCGGGATCCACCTGGCATGCCCACCAGGGGGCGATGCTCTGCCCATCTGGGGCGTCGCTCTGTTGCAACCAGAGCCATTCTAGTGCCTGAGGCAGAGGCTATGAAGCCATCCCCAGCACCTGGGCCACCTTTGCTCCAATGGAGCCTCGGCTGTGGGAGGGGAAGAGAGAGACAAAGAGGAAGGAGAGGGGAAGGGGTGGAGAAGCAGATGGACGCTTCTCCTGTGTGCCCTGGCTGGGAATTGAACCCGGGACTCCTGCACGCCAGGCTGACGCTCTACCACTGAACCAACTGGCCAGGGCCCTGACAATGAATCTGAACTTAAAGGAATAAGGCACCTCCCAGTGGAATTTGCTATAAAGGGTTGGGTATTGGGCTGGGGTAGGCGCATGCCAGCCCAGGAGGGCCGAGGCCTCACAGAGAGAAGGCAGTAGAGCATATGATTTGCAGACCGCAGATGGAGATTTTGAAGCAGGACTTCTTCACCAACTTTTGCTGTTAACCTTGGACACGTTCCCTAAATTCCGCAAGGCACAGGTACTCACCAGTATGATGGGAACGAGAATACTATTTACCTCGAAGAGATGCTCTGAACTAGAAATGAAGTCATGCCTAGAAACCACTTAACAGAGGGCCTGCCGTGGAGGCTGGTGAGCTCGAGCTTGTCCAGGGAGGTACCTGAGTCAGTGTCAGAGAGCAGAAGTGGGTGACCTGATGGTTTTTTTTAGAAAAAGAGAATGTGCTCACAGCTCAGGGGCAGGGTGCTGTCATGGGAAAGGACTACAGTAGGACAGGGGGACTGGGCTTCTCTGGAGGTCTGTGTCACCGCCAGGCAATTAGCATCCAGATGTGCAATGTGACAGCTCAGACATCACCCAGAAAGAGCAGGCACGTGCCCAAGACCACCTTCTGGAGCACCAGAGAGCACTAGTCCAGCCGGAGATGCTTTGCACCTGGACTGTGATTTGCAGATATCTCTGAGTACGATCGGAGCCTTTTGTGTTCTTGAATCTGGGACTCGCACTCTACCAATGGCCTGCCTTCCAGACTCGCACATTTGTAGGTTCCTCTCTTTTGCATAGGCTTTCCTCTAAACAACGTGTGTCTTCTTCCTCTCTGCCTTGCTATTTCCTTACCAACAACAAGAAAGATCGGCTTAGATGATCTTTGCATCTGCTCCTGTCTTTGTCTTTTATGTAGTTTTCCTAAACTTTTCTTAAGACTCTTGGGGCTTTTTATTCATTCATTCACCATATAAATTGTTCACATCCTCATTCATTCATTAGGGCCCGGGCACTATCAGAGGCACTGAGGGTACTTACAGTGGTAAACAACCTGGCAAAATTTCTGTTGTCACAGGGCTTACGTTGGCAGGACCTGGGTCATAGGTGGAGAGGAATGTCTGGGTTTTTCAGATGGGGATAAATGCTGTGAAGTACATGAAAAGAAAACTGTTTTGGTTATCAATTGCAGTGTGAAAACTACTCTGAAAGTACTGCCTTTAAACAAAAATGATTTATTAATTCTCCCGAATCTTGAGTTGACTGGATCAGCTGAGTGATCCTCCTCCATGTGCTGTCGCTGAAATTACTCTTGCAGCTGCGTTCAGCTGGGATGTCAGCTCGGGCTGGAACATCCGAGATAACTTTGTGCCCTTCAAGGCCTCTTCACTTTGTCATCACCCCGTATTCCTCCCCTAGCTTCTCTATAGAATGACAGCTGGACACGAAGTGCACAAGCCCCACTGTGTAAGTGCGCCCAAAGCATAGTTGGTTGTCATGCGTTCTGATATCCCAGTGACCAAATCAGGTCACATGGACAAACCCAGAGTCAGGGAGGGGGCGGCTGCACAACCACATGGAAACGGGGCCGTGGTTCCTTCCGAGTCACCAAAGATAGGGAACGCCGACTACTTGATATTGGAAAATGGGTGAAACTTCTCAGAAGCAGTACTGTGTGGCCTGGGGCCTGAGTCTGTGAGAACAGCAGAGAGACGAGGGTGAGCACAAAGGCACTGAGGTGAGAAAGCTTGGAGCCTGAGGACCGGGGGTTAGGCCCATATTATGGGGACTCCGAGAGAAGAGTAGTTAGAAGGTCAAGTTGATGGCCAGAGGCCAGATTGGAAGTTCGGATTTTATTCTACATACAGCGAGAGGCCCTTAATATGTTTAAGAAAGAGGGCCAACTAATCTGATTTACATTTATAGAAACACATGTCAGACTTCTCTGTGAGGAGAGGACATTGAGAAAATTGTCTCGAGCTTTTCGCTAAGTCAAAAACGTAAGAGAGAGACTGTGTTAGGTAAGAGCATGATGAAAGTGTGGTGCCGGAATGGGGGGAAGCAGCTACGGGACATTTCAGAATCACTGGAGACATTTCAGGAATTACTGAAATGCAGAGCTGATAGTATCAACTAGAAAAAAAGGTACAAAACAGTATGGACAGCTTTGGTCCCACTTTGCTTAAGAAACCACATGTGTGTGTACACACTCATAGAAAAAAAAAAGATCCACAAAGATGGATACTGAGGTGTTTAAGCATGGTGGCGATCCCTGAGTATAAGATGATGTTTTCATTTGCCTAAAAAATAATGGATGGCAAGGAGGCTAGAGTAAAACTGGGAGGCCAGGGAAGACGCCGTCAGAGATGAGAGATGATAGCAACTTTGAAAGGCTGATTCAAGTGGAGTTGCTGAGGAGTTGCTATATGAGAGAGAAAATTTGTAGGTCCAGGGATCAGGACATACTGATTTTCTAGGAGAGGCACAAGGTCATCAAGAATGACTCCTAGGTTTTTGGCTTGAAACATGGATAGAAGTGGTGACATGCTCTGCGATGAGATAGACCTTAATGAGACGGAAGGACAGGAATGATTGGAAACACTATGGATGGGTCATCTTTAAGAGGGTATGTTATTTTGAATTTCTCATCTGCTAGGATGAGTTCTTGTCCATCCCCAGAGCTGTACTAAGGGCAAACCTTGTCAAGCAATTACAGGAACACTTATTTAAGAAGAGGATAGGCTGACCAGAAGGTGGTGAAGTGGATAGAGCATCGGACTGGGACATGGAGGCCCAGGTTTGAAACCCCAAGGTCGCTGGCTTGAGTGTAGGCTTGAGCCCAAGGCTCACCAACTTGAGCAAGGGGTCACTTGCTCTGCTGTAGCCCCCCTTTCCCGGCCAAGGCACATATTAGAAAGCAATCAATGAACAACTATGGTGCCGCAACAAAGAATTGATGGTAATTGATGGTTCTCTCTCCCTGTCTGTCTGTACCTCTTTCACTCTCTCTTTCTCTGTCACACACACAAAAAAGGGGCTGGCTCTGGCTGGATAGCTCAGTTGGTTAGAACATCATCCAGATGTGTAGAGATTGCCAGTTCAATCCCTGGGCAGGGCACATAAAGAAACAGATTGTTATTTCTGTTTCTCTTTCTAAAGTCAATAAGTTTTTTTTTAAAAAAGGCTGAATGAATAATTGAGGAGGATGTGTTTTGAAAAGTCACGTGGGGCGTGAGACAGAATATAAATAATATAGCACCAGATGCTCTGTGAAATAATGGTTGCCTTCTTAAGCCACTCTATTGTAGGAAGTCAGTGGCCAACACTTGAGATGGTCCAGTTAAATGTAACTCAACTGCTAACCATAGATAAACATGAGACTATTGAAGAACAGAAAGAGGAGTAAAGGTTACTACTATGTCCAGAGAGTGAAATCAGACATTTTGGAGAGAGATTATCAATGTCAATAATCCTTGATTGGAAGGAGGTTCTTTTAGCCAGCCATGGCTTCCCTGAACTTCCCAGTCAATTCTAACTCCTGTCAACATCTCTGTGATCGTGAGTTTATTGGGATAATCTCACAACTTTGTAGGACTGCCTGGAAGACTTCCTTCTCTATGCTGAAGTTAATGCAATGTGGCTTTTGCGTTAATGGTAGCAAGACAATGTTTGGGTAGTTATGAAGAAGAGTTTCCCGAACTAGTGACTCATGACTAGAATAGGTGATTTTTTGAAAGGGGTTTCACTATTGAGACTGCTTCCTAATCTCTGAGTCTGTGGCCAAGTCTGTAAAGCAAAATCCACCAAACTCTTGAAAGGCAACCCCATCCAGTGTATTTTTTTTTAAACCTGGCCCCTAACCAATCTATCCAGATGCATCACAGCTGAATCAATCCAGATGGTGCTTTGAAGCGGCCAAACTGAGCATTTCCGACGTGCCACACATTTGGATACTGAGGTTTCAGACCCTTCACTAAACAGGAAATTGGAGCTGCCAATTACTGAAGCTGAGGGACAGGAATGGAAAGGGTAGGGGAGTGTCAAGTGGTGAGCGGTGGGGATTTGAAAGGAGGAAAACTTCCTCGGCCTTCAGTTGGGTTTGGGTAGGCAACCTAGTTCTGTCAGCAATGTTTATCTAATTTGTATTAATTAAATATATCTATTTAGACGCTCTGAACAACAGAGTTTCTCGGGATATATGCTGTTAGTGTTCTTGTTTAAGAAGCAATTTCACAGTGGAAAGGGGAGAATTTAAAACACTTGGTTGTCCTAACAGCCTGCACAGAATATTTGGGTATACAGCCTACAGGTTGGCTTGCTGTGGCAGAGCTAGACTGTTACATTGTAACCATTCTAAACATTGGCTCTAAACACACACACACACACACACACCAAGAAAACACTCACAGAAAGTAATAATTCTGCAGTTCCAAACACAGGACGGGAAAGGGATGTGTAACAATAATCCATGGTATCGCACATGAGCACAAGTCAGATGAAGCAGCAGGGCTCAAGGTGTTTCTAGCAGGTGTGTAAGGTGAGTGGAGGACCGAGAAATATGCAAGAATGAGTTAGAGGTTATAAAGGAGGCAGGTAGGTGCCTTTAGATGCCACATTGGATGCCCAGCGGTTGGCCCTAGCTGCTGAGCTGAGCTGACCTTGTTGATAGTTCTGTCCTAGAGACAGAGTAACGCAGGTCACAGAAACCAGCTAAGGGCCAGTGAAGAGCCTGTCACATGGCAGAAAGGAAAGGAACTGTCATCAAGTTCTGACTGGAAGTTCAGTGTTATTTCTATCCTGTCCTTCTGCCAGGATGTCTTGACTCAAGGGTTTGGGATACGAAGACTGTTAAGAGTGTGCCGGGGCTATCGCACAGACTTCTGGGCCAACACGAGTCTCAGAGGCCACCACCGACGAGGGATGGGCCAGGAGGGCATTTTAAAGTAGGCCAAGCCACACATTTCTCAGTTTGAGGATGAAAACTCACACCTTGCATTCTGGGGAGGAAGATCCTGAGTCTCATTTGAAATTCTTTTTTATCCTGACGACGGTAGTGCTCTTGTCTAGCGAGGAGGAATGCTTTCCTGTGCAGTAGGTGGTCTGGCCACGCTGCCTAATTCAATCTTTCATTGCGTCTAGTCCCTCCCACACAGTATCTTGGTTGACAGTTATTAACCGCCTGGCTGATGCCAGACGTCAAAGGATCGGGGAACAAACAGGAGATGCCGCCTCCGATTCGTTTAGCAGTCAAAGATAGCTGCTGGGTAAATAACGCCCGGAGCAGGTGTGTCTTCGGGATGAACGGCCGGTTGCTCTGTGCGTTGCAATCCCCGAATCTGTTCACTCCATCAGCCTGCCCAGGGCACTCCAGCGGCACTTGTTTGAGGTATCTTGGAGATTGGCTTTTCCATCCTCACTGCTGCTTAAACGATCAGTCCTCTTAGATGCCGAAATGCATTTTCTTGTCTCATGGTTTTCCTCCTCCAGTGTGCACTGGGGTTTCCTAGCCGGTGTGGCATCCGTTACTTAGGAATTCCGGGGCACTGAGAATACCTGTGCAAAGGGGATTTGTCAGCGGCAGGATCTCGTTCCCACCTTCTCCACTCTCAGCAGCAGCATTTAAAGAGCTAGAAGGGTGGCCGCTGCTCTGGAATCTCAGGCAAGGTCTCAGGAAACCACACTCTTTGCTCTGTCGTTCTTCCTGTTCAGAGGAGCAGATGTGGCCGGACATCCGCTTTCCCAAGTCTCCACCTCCTCAGCCCCTCGGGTAGGAGGCCTTCTGCTCCATGAGTATTTCAAAGAAGGCTGAGTCAAACTGATGACGAGGGAAGTTCACTGCATACTGTCTTGATCATAAAGGATGACAGGTGTGTTGTAGAGGGACAAACACAAGTGCCTGCAAAGGCTGGAGAAATAGAGAGTCTGGGACTGTTGGAACCCATGGAGAGCAGAGGAGCACATGCCCTGCTGAAACTGACACCATTCTCCATCATCGTCATCATTATCGACTCTATTTTTGTTTTTCTGAAGAGTCACTCCTTCAGGCCAAACTTGAAACATCTGTGGACCAGATTAGCCCTGGGCCTTCCTTTTGTAACTTTTTAGTTAGTACTTTCCAGTGTGCAAAATAGCTTTTTTTTTTTTTTCTGTGCTTGTGATCTCCAGGACAGGTCCCAGTTAGACAATAATGGTTACTTCTTTTATGCAAATGACAGCACTCAGCTCAGCCACTTAGAGGCCAGGGAAGAGTGAGGGCTCTAACCCAGCCTTCTTCTCTACAGCTCCCGGGCTCTTTCCCTGAGCTCTGCCCCTCCATCTTTCTCATCTCTGCATGTCTTCCCCTCTCATCCCCCCTTCTTGTCTAGGGAACCAGGGTCCTGTTCTTGCCCCAGTCATGCAAGGATGCACAGAGATTTCAAGTCTGGGAGAGCTTGTTTGGAGTCACAGTAGCTTCTTTCCATTTTGCTGTGACATTCTAGAATAGCTGTTAATGTGTTTGCCTATCAGTGAGTGAGTCTAGATAAATAATAAGATATACTAGAAGTTTCAGGCCTCACATTTGCTGAGGATGCTATGTCAACCCTTTGTCTTGCTGTTATTTGAAAGGAACTGGAAACAGTAAGTATAGAGAACAAACTCTGTGAATGGGTAGACTTTGGATCAAATGATAAGACCACTACTTTCAAGCTATGGGACTTGGTGTAAGTCCTCTCAACTCTGGCTCCGTCTCCTCAGGCATAAACTGGGTAGGAGTAGTAGCTGACTTATTGTTCTGAGGCTAAAATGGGATCATGCATCTTTGTAAGGCACTGACGCCAGCAAGCCTTCAGTGATGTTCATAATATAGCCCAGGTGGCAGGGGGACAATTCAAGGCCAGGTCTGTCTGACTCAGACAATTTATTTCCCTGGATTTAGGAGCAAGCTCAACTAAACATTGTAACCAGATTCAAACATCAGAGAAAAATCTATTTAAATCACAAAAAAGCAAGCTCCCACAAGTCTGTGGACTATTGATCTTTCTTTTAGATTCTGAACACCCCTCAGCACATGCAGGTGTGGCAATAGGAGGGGGCCATCTTTCTTGCCTTCTGTGGCTTCCCCTCAAGCTGAGGTAATTAGGGACAGAAGTACTCTCCTATCCACCACAGTCCACAGTTAGATCCCAGAGACTCCTTGCTCTCTGACCTGATAATAGGAATGTGACTACAGGTATTATGAATATACAATTTATAGGTTTGAGAGAGGCAGGACCAGTTATCGCTTGATATTTCTATCTGAACCCTGGGATTTCAAAGGCTGGAAACCTACATATATATATATATATATATATATATATATATATATATATATATATACAGTTAATTATTTCATTGCTCCAGTTCTCTTTCAGGCAAACCACAGTTTCTTTGTAATGTACTATTTAGCTGGTTCAGACTGACTGAAAAGCAAAAATGTTTCCTCTGGTTTGCAATGAGAGAGCAGTTTGTCAATACAAAGCTTGCAAAATTCCAAAGGAAAGAAGGAGTGTGACGGAGCTGTAATGCTCTTGAGAACAGTTAGAGACAATGTAAGCCAGCGCGATGAGGGGAACAGCAGAGAAGACAAGGTGTGGGAGGAGTATTGATCGACGGGCAGTCAATTTCTCACAGCATAATAATAAGGAAGGAAATAAGACAGTGTAATGAGAGGGAGGAAGCACCCAGATAATGGTATGCCGGTGTGTGATCTTGGGTAGGCAAGGAATACGTATATTCAATCAATACGGTAACAAATAAGTAAGCACGAGGATATGACCCAGGAGTGGGTGACAGTTTACTGGAGTGCTTTGGACAAGTCGTCCTTGCCAAATGTGTCCTGGCTGAAATGGAACAGAAGGACGCACCGTGCCCTAGGACCTCCTCTGACCCCCAGCCTCCATCCAGAAACCCACTCCTGGATCAGCCCTGTGTGTGTGCGTCCACACCCTCCCCCCAAGGGGATGTCCATCACACCGGTGCTCTTCTTCAAGCTAATCTCTAAGGCAGCAAGGCCCTCTGGCCATTTCTTCTGAGACAGTATTCTGCCAGGCGTCAGGGCAGGGTTTTCGCGGCTGTGCTGTTGTCTTTCATTCCTTTTGGTTCCTGAGCCTTTGCTTAGGTAACTCAAATGGACCTCCGTGCCTTCTGCTGTGACACGGTAGTTGTCACCTAGCAGGCCAGGTGGGTTCCCAACTTGGTTGAGGTTGACCCTGGACGTCTACCTCTAGTTAGAAAAGTCCCTATCATTCACATCTGAGATGGGGACCTAACTGTGTCACTGTACCGGATGTGAGACATTAGGCAAGACCTCTAACTTGTCCAAGCCCCAGTTTCATGAGCTATGTAATGGGAAACACATAACACTCAAAGGCTAGAAAAGTTCTTGTTGGGGAAAGAACATTGGTTAGCCTCCCTCGAGTGTTAAAACTACTTAATTTCTTGCAAACCCAATCATGAAAAATCTTGTAGACATTGGTTGTGACCTTTTCCTGGTATACATAATTTGAAAAGGAAAAATGTATTGAAGTGTAATTCTGAGAAATAACTTAGACCCTGGTACTCTCTGTGTCCTTGGCATTCTGAGAGGAATGGTGAGCAAGAGAAACATTGAAGTGGTTAACCTGAAGATAAAGGCAACACATGTACCCGAGGACTGTCTCACTAATGAGTAATTTTCTATCCTTGCAATTTTAATATTAGAAGCCTAGATAATTTTTAAGGGCTGTGTGATGTGGAGACATTCTTTTCTCCAATCCCAGAATGGAAAGGAGCTGTATCAAAGATCCACGTACCCTCAGTTAGGAGAGCTTTCAGAGTCAAGCCTGTGCACTCCACCCCAGTGCCGGGTGTCCCCTCCACTCACCTTCTGTCTGTCGTTGCTTGAGTACCTCCGACAATCGGGGAACTTGATGCTTTTCAAAGCTGTTCATTTTCATCTGGAGTTCTATGTGGGACTGTCCTATGTAAATCCGGTATCAGAAAGACACGTCTGACTCCTTGCAACTCCCAGACGTTCAATTCTTCTTGTCACAAGTTACACGATGATTCTTTCCTTAACGAGGCAGTCCCCTCCATTGATGCAAAAAGGATCTCTTATCTTCCCAGGTAAATCACCTGAGCTTGTCCAGCTATTCCACCTAGTTTTAAGATCGTTTTCCCTGTGGCAGTTGCCCTCTGACTAGCACTGACTTGGCAGTCTAGTGTCCTCCCTCCAGGGTGGCACCCAGATTAAATACACACGCTTCTAACCTGAGTTCCACATCTCATGATCTCAGGTGCATGTCCAGTTGTCTCTCCCTCTTCACGGGAGCTCCCACTAGGCCCCATCTTCCTATGCCCTGGGTCCCTGGTTGGTAAACTCTGGCTCGTGAGCCACGTGCGGCTCTTTGGCCCCTTGAGTGTGGCTCTTCCACAAAACACCAGGTGCGGGCGCTACCTTGATAAGGAATGTACCTACCTATATAGATTAAGTTTAAAAAATTTGACTCTCAAAAGAAATTTTAATCGTACTGTTGATATTTGGCTCTGTTGACTAATGAGTTTGCCGGCCACTGCCCTAGGTATAGCCTTGGCGAAATTATGTCGTTAAGATATACGCGTCTTTCTGTTAGCCGGTCTGGAGGTAATGTTCATCTGGGTGGTGTTTTTCTCCAGCCAGAAAAATACTTGATCATCTCAAAGAATGTTGTGTACAGAAAAGAGTGTGGATTGTATTGTATTGGACCAGGTCCTTCAACTCCCTGAGCCATTAATAAAATGGGCAAAAAGCTAAGATCTACCAAATGACCAAAAAGGATTGTTGAGAAGATTTAAAGAGTTGTATTCATTCTAGTGCAATGCCAGGCCCATAAGTAAGTACCTAAGAAATGGTCCAAATTATATATCAGTAATGGTAGATAGTGACTCCCAGAGAAGTCAAATCCATAACCCCTCAAGTAAATCATTTTTATTTTTCCATAATTTGCACACACCAGAAGTTATTTGTTTCTAACCATTAGCTTTATTGCCTCTGGTTTCATTACAGAAGGAAAGTGGTTACCAACTTCTGTGAATAACCTCAGTCTAATATTTCAAGCCTTTATTATCCTGCCTAGGTAAAGCAATGATAGCCATTGCCTTGAAATTCATTCTTTGATCTCAATTTTCAAGGCACATAAACTTCCAAGAGAAAGGAAACATGTCAGAGCCATGGGAATTTTATCTTCAGCCTTTGGAGGTACCAGTGTTTCTCAGTGTCTGTGTCTTAAAACTGTAGTGGGAGGAGCAACAGGAAATAGAACTATCTCTTTAATTAGAGAAGATTCTGGTTTATCTACAGCCATGCTGTGTTCCGGAAAGAGATGATCTTCCAGAAATGAATACTCTTGACATAAATTGAGATTTAAGAGCCTGTGGGTAGCTTTGCTTTTAAATTACGCAGCCTACTTGTCTACCTGTAGTGAGACTTCTACAAATACCATCTGCTTCAGGCTGGATTATTCCATGGCCCCTTGTGGCAAATGAGGTTTTCTGCATAATTATAAATTATGTTTTTATACATTCACAACTCTTCACTTTAATAAGCAATACTGTATTTTGTAATACAGTGTTTACCTTACTCTTGGAAGATAAGGAGTTAATTTGCCCATTTTATAGCTGAGCAAACTGGATTATGAAATGAGAGTAGCCTCTGTCTTTAGATGGATTTTATTATTCTCTTCTTCTAAAGAAGAGAGGCAGTGATGATTGTTGATATGAATGAGCTATTAAAATAATAGCAATCTGGTAATATAATTCAAGGATGAGAGCAACGTTCCAGTGTTCATAGGACATCTTCTGCAGATACTCAAGATTGGTCATCTACGGCGTGAGACCGAGCAAGCAGCTGTTCGGATGTTCGTGGTGCCCTGGTCCTACCCCTTTATCCTACCTGAAATCACGGGTTCTCTCCTCCCCTTCACTAGGCTAGGCTTTCTCTAACCTGTTGCTTCATGAATGGTCTTTACACAAGCAAGAAAACCATGAACAATAGCCACACGGGTGTTCCTTACATAACAGGGTGAGTTGCATAAGAAATCTGCCTTGCCCTGGAGGCCATCAGCGTGGGGTGCACAGGAGAAGTGGGGTGCACAGCGTGGGGTGCGTGGGAAGCATTCTGAACAGAAAGAGAGGAAGTGGTGCCGGAAGACGGCAGGCCACCAATTGGAGGAGCTCCCATTATTTCAACCAGCTTACATTGGGGAGAGGGTTCTGGACAGGGGCACAGACACTTGGTGTGGTCATCCACATCGAGGTGGTATTTACAAACTAAAAACAGATGAGATCAGCGGGAGTGAGGTAGAGAACGAGGATGGAGGCATGGCCTAGTCCCACAGTAAGAGGAGGGAAGAATCGGAGAAAGCAGCCAGGCGATGAAGGCGGAAGAGAGTGGAAGCAGAACCAGGACCATGTGGTATCCCGGAAACCAAGTGAGGAGAGTATGCCACACTCAGTGCCATGGTGGGAGGAAGTGGGAGGGGCAGGGCAGCTGGGCTCAGCAGTGTGGGAGAGCAGTGGCGATCCTGGGAAGAAAAGTTCTGAGAGAAGGGCGAGTGATGGTTTAAAAGGAGTGGGTTCCAGAGAAAATTGGGGAAGAGGCTCTGGAGTGAAGAAGTGTTCAATCCTTCCAGGAATTACATCATGAAGAGAAGCAGAGACATGGGAGGCAGCTGGAGAGGAAGGGAGGACAAAGTGAGTTGTCTTGGTGTGATCTGACTTTTTAAGATGATCAAAAGTGTCACAGATGACCTGAGGGGAAAGACCCAGGAGAAAGAGAGAATGCATAAGAGGGCACGAGTAATGCCCTTGAAATGGCCTTCAGAGCCCATGTACAGGGATCGGCTAGAGGAGAATTGAGACTAGGTGGGAAGGTTCCCATCCCATGGGTAAGCGAGGGAGAAAAGTAGAGGGACAAAAAATGGCAAATTTAACCAGAAGTAGAAAGACCTCCCTCTTCCTATTTTGTGTTTCAAGATATCACTACTAAATATTTTCAAAGCTATGTTGTGTTTTTTATAACTAAATAGGATTCTGATGTCCTGTTTACTTGTTCCTTAGTCTGAAGAAAATTAAATTTTGAGCCCGGCTTGAATCATGGACTGAATGTCACCCACTTCTATAGCTGACAATAGGAACTTGGGTTCTAGATCTGGCTCTGCCATTCTTAACTGTGTGTCTTTAGACCAGTTATTCACCATCTCAGGGCCTCAGTTTCCCCTTCTTTAAGACATAGGGTTTGGACTAGTTGTTGCCATGGTGGTGGCCCGAGTGCCCGCTGTCTGTCCCTCAGTACTGACTCCATTTGGTTTTAGGAGGACTAACTAAACGTCCATATGTAAAACACACAGAACCATGCCTGGAATGTATAAAAAAAGCTCAATAATGAGTAGTCAGTCATCTTCCATCATGAAATAAAAGCCAGAGTTTCCAGTGGGATTTAGTGTGAGATGTAGTGTTTTCCGGGCCAGCAGGATCTGCCTGGGTGTCCTCTGAACTCTGTCCCTGGGGAGCACAGGGCTACTCCTCCTCGAAGGGAGAAGCCAGATGAGGAAGAGGCTGAGGTCTGGAGTCTCATATTCCTGCTCATTGTTTACTGGGCTCAGTATTATTTTCTAGCTGTTGTAGGTAAGCGATCAGAAAGTCACCGAGACTAAGTCCCTTTACCAAGGTGTGACATAGGTGGTCAGTAGTTCAGTGGCATTGTGAACCCGTGAGGTTTGATTTTACAGCCTCCCCAATTAGTTTGTAAGGAGGTGCTTACAAGGGGCATTAGGCTTTCTCGGTCCCAAGTGCCCTTATGTGAATATTCCTGTGCAGAGAAAACCATTAAACTGACCATGCTATGCCTTTAGCGGAGAAGGGAATACACTCATTAGTCATTAGCAAGTGGAAGAAGCTGAAGAAGGTAGCTGGGTAGAAAGGAAAATAGAGTGAGTCATAAAATGTTTCCCCAAAGGATTCAATGTAAAAGAGAGGGACTGGGGAAGAATTTCTGGGCAACAACTTCCAATGCCACGCTAGGGTCTCTCCCAGAAAGGCCTGAAGATTAATGAGTCAATAATTCAGTGACATTTAATCAAGAGCCAGGAATCTAATCAATGGCTGACCCTTAGAAAACATTGGGGTACTGGTCTGGCTGCTTGCCTGGACTGCCCAGCCGTAATTAGCAATTATCTCAGCTGGGTAACCCTGTGCCCCTGGGAAATTTCAACACAAGGAATAGCTATTTCTAAGTGGAAAATTCCCCTCCTGCCTCCATCACTTCGTCTTAGGCGGTATGTTTATTCGGCTTTCAGTGTCTCATGGGGCCCATTTGATGGGAAGAGCTGGCATTAGACCAACAATGGCGGTAATGAAGAGAAATAAAGAAGTCCTCCTACATTTGAGATCTCAAATGTCCTTCACTTCCATCTCTCATAACGTCCTCCCTCTCCGTCACTTTAAATGTGGCCTTAATTATATTCATTGTAGTTCTTTCTAGACTAAGGAGAGAAAGAAACCCAACCCAGCGTGAAGAATTCTTGCCTCCATTGGAATCACAGTTTTCAGTGGAAATCCTTGTCTCAGGATAAAGAGCAAACTTTACCCTGACCCTTCCAAGGACGACATCTTTTGAGCCCCACTTTGGAAGGTCTAGGTTCCAGTTGTTGCTCTGCCCCTTTGTGTGCACGGCCCAGGGATTTAACCCTTTTGAGGCTATTGCAACTGGGATGGTCAAGAAAGGCCTGTCTGTAGAGATGCCATCGAGCCAGGAGCAAAAGGATCCTGTTTCCTGGTCATCAGGAGTGAGAGTATTCCTAGAAAGAAACAGCAAAGGAAGCACCTTTGGGCTAGTGTGGCTGAGCCCCAGGAAGCGTGGTGCATGCCTGGTCAGAAAGACAGACAGGGATAGACCACACGAGGCCTTGGAGACAGGGAGAGGTATTGAAGGACTGTGTCTATATGCAAGGGTACTCCATGACAGGGTTTATAAGCACTAGAGTGACATGATCTAAGGTCCCTTATCATAAACTCTGATGAGTTTCTGTGTAGATGACTTACTAGGCATAAGTGCAGTCAAGTGCTGGGCACGAGGGCTGGCTTAGAGTCTGAGTTGTTCTCAGTGAGAAGCCTAGTCCTTAGGGGGGCATGTTGGAATTTTTCAGAAGAGGGTACTTGACCTCAAACCACTAATTCCTTGGCCCTTAGAGCATCCAATCCAGTTCTGTAAGAAGTTGTGCTCTCACATCCTCTGCCCTGACCACCCTCACAGCTTGTGGAGTGGCGCCAATGGCCACGAGTGTGTTGTCCATCTTAGGTGTATCGGGTAGAAATAATGGTGAGGCTTCTGCATTTCTCTCTAATCTCCTTCTGAAGAATTTCACTGCCCCTGGGATCATATCAGATTTGGCTTGGTATGCAGATCGTTAGAGAACCCATTTCTATACCACGTGGGGAACCCGATATTAGCAGATAAGGCACTTTGCAGGGAACTCATTATAACTGCTATTGTAAAAACTGCACCATGGAAAGAAAGTTACATTTTCTAACTTGCTTACTCACTGCTGTTATTAAGGCCAAGACGTGGCCTTGGGTGACACTGGATGAGTGGGATAGCCTCTTACACTGTCATCTCATTTGACCTTCTCAGTGCTCTGATGACGTTGGTCAAGTTAGATCAGCGACTTCTGGTTCTGGGGGAAAATCGTGAGAATTGTGTGACATGTCCAGGCACACAGAGAGCTCCTAACAGGGACCCACCCTTGCAAATCAGTCTGGTGTGGTTTTCCTTACCCGCCATGGCTGCTGCTACCCCTTGCCTGTGTTCCCTCCACAGCGCCACGGAGAACAGGAATAGTGTAAGGTGCTGTATGCAGCTGGGATGGTTCAGATGCCATGTGGAATGCATGCCAGCATCAATTTCATGGTATTCCAAGAGGGGGAGAATTCTGCACTTGGGTTCTTAACAGAGAGAAACATGGAAGTCTTTGTCATGTACAAGGAGCCCAGCTTTGATTTAAAAGCCAAATGAGTTTGGAGAGGGCTGGCTCTCCTCCCTGGCACATGAAGGTGTGGAGAATGAGCTGGCCAGAGATACTGTGTGTTCAGACTAAAAAGGTTATCAGTCTTTTCAATGAAGATTCCCCCAAATAAAAGCAGAACAGATAGTTCGAGGAGATTTAAGGAATTGACCACAACAGGATTCTGTCTTCTAAAATGGGTCAGTATTCTGTTTGTTTTTTATTTTGTGGGCTATGTATGAAAGTACACCTATAGGGTAGCCCACACACTGTAAGTCAAATGTTTGAATAATGTTCACCGAGTGAATATAGCCATGTGATTACTATGCAGGTGAAGAAGTGGAACATCTCCAGCATCCCCAGGAAGTGTCCTTGAGTCACTGTCATTACCACCTTCTCCAGGAAACCATTACTCTGATTCTCTCACCTTCAATTAATTTTGCAGATTATAAATGGGTGGATATGATGTGGGTTGGGCAACCACTATCTTAATAATTTAGTGTCAGAACTGAGAAATTCTCTCTGCTTGCTTCCAATGAATTACTGCTCCTATTTCCACTCCCGACCCTAGACAACCCCTAATCTGTGTCTATGAATTGACCTCCTCTGAAAATTTTATCATATACAGATAGACAATATCTGGTCTCTGTGTCTAGCTGCTCTTGCTCACCATCATAGTGTTGAGGTTTATCCATATGTAGAATGAGTCAGTAGTTTGTTGTGCTTATTCTAGATTAGTAATATTTCACGGTGTGGATTTCAGATGTCCCTTTATCAGGATGCACATCTGGGCTATCAGAAATGGTGCTGCAAAGCCCTGGCCAGTTGGCTCAGTGGTAGAGCGTCAGCCTGGCGTGCAGGAGTCCTGGGTTTGATTCCTGGCCAGGGCACACAGGAGAAGAGCCCATCTGCTTCTCCACCCCTCCCCCTCTCCTTTCTCTCTGTCGCTCTCTTCCCCTCCCGCAGCCGAGGCTCCACTGGAGCAAAGTTGGCCCAGGCACTGAGGATGGCTCCATGGCCTCTGCCTCAGGTGCTAGAATGGCTCTGGTAGCAACAGAGGGACGCCCCAGATGGGCAGAGCATCGCCCCCTGGTGGGCATGCTGGGTGGATCCCGGTCGGGTGCTTGTGGGAGTCTGTCTGACTGCCTCCCTGTTTCCAACTTGAGAAAAATACAAAAAAAAAAAAAAAAAAAAAAAAAAGAAATGGTACTCCAAGAACACTTGTGTACAAGTCTTGGCAATGGAAATACATGTCCTCATTTATTTGAGTCAGCTACTTAGAAGTTGAATTGCTGGGTCATATGGTAGTATATCTTTAATGTTTTAAGAAACTATTTATAACAATGCCTGTCCTGTTTTACAGTCCCACCAGCAATGTATGGGGTTTTAGTTTCTCCACATCCTTGCCACCATTTGGTCTTGGTAAGCTCTTTGAGTAGAGCCATACTCATACAGGTATAGTGTTGCATTGTAGTGTCATCTTCCTTGTCTTAATGACTGATCATACTGAACATCGTTTTCTGTGCTTACGAGCCATCTGTGTATTGTCTGTAATGAAATTTAGACTAAGCTTTTGCTCATGTGAAAATGCAATCAGGTTCTTCTTGGGTTATAAGGATTCTTTATATAGTCAGGACAGAAGTCATTTATTAGATATCTAATTTGCAAATAGGCTGTGGCTGTTCTCCTACTTGGTGGCTGTTCTCTTTATTTAATGGCATATTTTGAAGAACAAAGATTGTCATTTGGAGAAAATCCAGTTTATCTTTTTTGGCTAAGCTTTCAGTGTCATGTCTAAGAAATCTTTGTCTCATCTAAGGTCCTAAAGAGTGTGTGCTCTGCTTTGTTTCAGATGCTTTCTATTTGTAGCTGTCACAGTTTTCCCTATGATGCATGTTCAGTTTCATGTGTAATGTAAAGTAAGGATCCATGTTTGCATATGAATATGCAATGGCCCCAGCGTCATCTGGTGGAAAGCCTTCCCTTCCACTTTGAATTGCCTTGGCCTGAGCATAATGCAAGGGTGATTTCTTAACTTTTGGTCTGTCCTTTGGGTTTGCATGTTCATCCCTATGTCAACACTGTTGTGATTTTTAGTACCTTTATAGGAAATTTAGAAATCAGGTAGTGTTGGCCCTTCAATGTGTTGTTCTCTCCTCGGAATTGTTTTAGCTATTTTGAGTCCTTCCTTTATATTCCCATATGTCTATTAGGGCCAACTTATCAATTCCCCTTTCCCCTCTAAGACAAAAAGCCACCTGGAAGTGTGATTGGAATTCCATGGAACCTTTGGCTGCATTTGGGTAGGATTGCTATCTGCACCATATTCAATCTGGCAACCCATGAATGTGGCATGTCTCTCCAGTTACTTGGGTCAACTGTAACTGTGGTTGGCAACATTTTGTATTCCTAAGGATTTGATTCTCTTAGATGCAACTGTAAAATGGAATAACTTTAATTGTATTTTCACATGTAATGTTTCGGGTACAGAAATGGAATAGAAGTAACACTAACACCACTTTGAGTTACCATGCACTGTCTGCCCATTATCTGTAAGCATCTTCATATACGTACATCTACCTGACCATGAAAACTCCACTTCAGATACAACGTCAGAATTCAGTGGCCCCAATGTAATGTTGGTGGATATGAAAATCAACTGCATTTTCATACATAAGCAACAGTTAGCAAATACATACTTGAAACAAGTCACATTAGAATCCTCACAACATTACATATCTAGGGAGGCATCTACCAACAGATGACAAAACCCCTTTTCACAAAACTATACAACACTTCTGAGAGAAATACAAGAACGCTGGCATCAGGGAGAGTACTTCAGACCCATGAATTCAATACCCAGTATTTCACAGATATATCTCTCTATATTTTATCCCACTAAAAATTATTGCAGGCATTTTTCTGTGGAAATTGACACTCTGATTCTAAATACCCACAGTCTCACAGGTTTTGCTTCCAGACATCAAGATGAATTCTCCAGCACTAGAAATTACAAAGAATAGTATAGATGGATAAGCCAACAGAATGGTCTATAGAATCCTCAACCAATGGATGCAATGCAGTTACCTGATTCATACACAGGTACTTCTGCTGCCTAGTGGCAGAAACATTAGCTCTCGGTACACGGTGCTAGTCCATTTGCCTTAAACAGCACAGCTCATCCCTTACCTTACCCCACACACAGTACTTTGGAGTGACCGGGGAACCTAACTATCAGAAATACAGCATCCAAGTTCCTACACAATAATATATATATATATATATATATATATATATATATATATATATATATATATATAACAGAACAGCTTCTTTACCTGGAGGTAGGTAGGTTGGTTTAACAAAAAATTCTTACCAGAGTCCAAGCAGCACTAATCATAACAAGAAAGACCAGTATACTGGAGTTCATTAATATTTCATTTCAGGGTGTTTTTGTCACTTTTTTTTTTTTTTTGCCCATATGCTGAGACTCTTTTACTTGAAAGATTCAGGAATCAAACATAAAAGACACTAATTTTCTCTCCATCCTAGTATGTTATAAAACTTAAAATGACATTTGTGCTTTAAACAGTCACAAAGCATTGCATATCTTTGCATAAAGCTATTCAAATTCATTACCATATGAAGGCCCTCTGACCAATTTCATACTACTCTGTATTATGATGGAGAATACTATTACAAATGTATTACTCTAGCTTCCTTTAAACCATTTTCTCCTCTGCTATTGGACAGCTGACCAAATTCAGCTGTAGGTTTTCAAAAACCATCATTTGTAAAAGAAGATTAAAATTTGACAATAGATGTTGGAAATAAGACAACAATATACCACCTTCTTTCATCACAACACCCCTGCCACACACATATACTCACTTTCTCCTTCCTGATTGACTGCCCAGAGTAAAACAAAAAACAATCTTTTCACAACTTTACCTTCCATTGATAACATGTAGTTTGGTGATCCTGCATAAGCAAAATTATATTCACATCTAGTAAAATCATTGGATGAAAGTTTCCTTGAAGTCATGTACTATCTCAGATAGACGGAGGTGACCAGTCTGACGTGACCAGCAGTGCCATCCATCCCAGAGTGAATCTGCAGGACCCCCGCTAAGTGAGAAAGGTCTTGTGAGTACCACGGGGGCAGACACAAAGCACCACCCAAACCACAGAGTGTTCTTATGGCCATGACTAAGAATAGGTAAGGCAACTGGGACTGGTGACCACAGGATCCAGCCCAGAAAGACTGGCAGAGTATCACATGCTCATGCAGTGTACGAAAAAGGGCACCACACAGCCTAGAATTAGAGAAGGGCATTCATGGCAGAGGAGATGGCGCTTCACTGTGGCATAGAGAATGACGGAATGCTCACCTGACCAAGTGGTGGCACAGTGGATAGAGCACCAACCTGGAATGCTGAGGACTCTGGTTCAAAACCCCAAGGTCGCCTGCTTGAATGTGGGATCATAGACACGATCCTATGGTTCCTGGCTTGAGCAAGGGGTCACTGGCTCAGCTGGAGCCCCCCAGTCAAGGCACATATGAGAAGCAATCAGTGAACAACCAAAAGTGACACAACTACAAGTTGATGCTTTTCATCTCTCTACTTTCCTGTCTCTCTCTTGCAAAAATAAAAAAGAATGGTGGAACACTCAAGGGGAGAGATGTCCTGTGTTGCAGGGAGGACAGAGTACGGGCGAAGATTCGCCGGGAGGGACAGTAGCAGTGGAGGAGATTAGCAGAGTAAATTGAGATGCTGGATTAGCAAGGGTTTTGTCTAAGCCTACTAATGCCTTTGGATTTCATTCTGAAGGCAAATTTTCGAGTAGGGGATTACTACTTCCAAATGTCCACATTTGGGACGTCACAACACAAGCATAATCTAAATGAATGCTAGAAGGTGATGGTGGCACACTCCCTTTCCTTTAAACTGGCAAACAGGGTATGCCCAATTGGCAACCACCACACAGGACGTGGATGTGTTGGGGGAAGTGGATGAGAGGCACCCGCCCCCCAGCTGTACCTCTGAGGTAACTACCGTCGTGTTAAGACCAAGGTATTTATCAGTCCATACTTTGACCTACAATCAAAACATATCAAAATATGTACACGCATGCACACAGCTAATTGTATGAAAACTCGGCTTCCTCCAAACTTGCTTTTCAACTTCAACAACTAGTTATTACGAATACCGATCATGGTGACCGCTGTTTTGGAGATGTCACGAGGTACCTGGCACTATATTGTAAGGGCTTCGTTCGCATTATCTCCTTTAATCCTCACTGCAACCTAGGGGTCAGTGCCATCATTCCCTCCATTTACAGTCACGGAGACTGAGACTCAGAGACGTCACATGACTTTCCGAAGGACAGACCGGCCGGCTGCAAAGCGACGGAGCCAGACTCTGACCCTGTGCCACCTGGCTCACTGCCCATGCTCTGATTGCTTGGCCAGGGGCACCGGGCAGGTGGGCTGATTGGACAGGATGAGGGCTGCAAGTGATTCTGTAACAATGGAGTCAGCAGAGAAGAAAGGCATAAAAATAATAACCTCTACAGCCCAGTAATTCATTGCCTGTGCCGGGTGGAAGGAGAGGAGAGAGTTGAAGGGGATATTCCAGGGTCTAGCCCTGCATTCTGGGTGATGGTTTTCAGAGAAGAAGTCCATGAATTGGGACCAGGGTGAGGGGCATGTTTGGGAGTTCCATTTGGGGCTGGAAGAGGGGACTGTTTTTTCCATATCCCTGCAGTCCTGCTGGCTTTCAAAACAGGAACGTAGGGATGTGTTTGGGAGAAAGTTCCTCTGCTTCCCTCCATCCCCCTGGGGATTTCTCCCTTTCAAAAAGCTATCATCTGATCTCTTGTTGCGATTAGACATAGAACTTGGGAAATGCTTGGCTCACCTCCTATCTTGGCGCACCTGTCGGTTCTCAGTGTGATACCCTCCTGTGCCAGGCTGTGCTCCCTGGCCCAGGCTTGTGCAGTTCAATGGAATTTCAGGTGTCTGAGGGGGTGAGAAACCCCATTTTTGACCAGGAATATGCTAATATTTTTTGGTCTCCTCTTCCTCTTGTGTTTGTTCTCTACCAGCTCTGACCTTGGTGGGGAGTTAGGGTAGAATGACTGCATTCCAAACCAAACAGTGGCCCCCCATAGAGGAGATATTCACACAGGAACCTTCCCACAGAAGTGCCAGGGGTTGGCGCCTGAGGAGTTGGAAATATAGGTCTGTGGTTTTCAAGACGTACATGAACAGAGAGACTGTGAGGATGGGTGGTGGAGGGTTCTGATTTCCAAGTAAGTTGTCTGGAATATATCCTCCAGCCTATTGGAAGACAGAGGCTCTAAGTCAATGTAGACTTGGAAATGTACATGCATGTGTTGATTATTATGTTCAGCTGAGATCTATGGAAACTTGGAGGTAATATAGCCATGGTTGATTTCTCTTCTTCCTCCTGTACCATGGGCCTTTCTCGGAGCTCCTATAAACATCTCTCACTGTGGCATTTAGAAAAGTGGAAAGAGAGAGCATTTGTGCAGATGTCTGAAAATAAATTGCTATAATACTGCAGCTGTATTAAACTGTCATCAGCTATATTCCCACCAGGCCTGTGGGTACAATACTGGCTTCAAACAGCGCTTCCAGACTCTGTCCAGGGTCCTAAATTATGTCTGGCTTGAGCTACTTGTTACAGGGCTCCGATGGATGTCTGGGCAGTAACCATGCCAGCGGAAGCCCTCTGGGATGCTGACAGACGTGAAACATGCAGACACCATGCTACACTTTAGGCTGATGTAGTAAAAAATGGATTAGCGGGAGAGGCAGCAATTCCTGGCCGATCTTGGCCTACATTGATTCTCTTGTGGCCTCTGAAAACTAGGCTGAGTCCTTGGGCTTTCCCTCTGGTCCACAGAGACGGCCATGTTGGACTGAGCCAGAGGTCAGAAACACCATTTCTAGGCCCGTGTCTGCAAATGGGAAATCAATAGCTTGTGACATATGTCTTCTCTCCAAGAATGAGGATTCTAAAATTAGTGCTAATAGGCTTGGGCCAAATGACTTTTTTTTTTAATTCAAATGAATAGGGTTTTCTGTTATATTTGGGGCTCTCTTTTCTGTAAGTCTTGGTCTTTTTCTCTCTCTCTCAAACATTAGTTAAGTATTGTTAATTCTGTTGACTGTGGTTACAATGGCGTGCTCACATAAGAGAATGTACGTGAGACGGTACCTATTTACTTATGCTGTCAATTTATGAGTGAGGAGTTCTGCTGACTGGCAGCATTCAGTGTTCCAGGGTAAAAGGGTCTCTCTTAGTTTTTATGGAAAATATTATGGAAGTTGTGCAAAGAATGTAACGGTTCACGCTTTATGACTTGCAAAGTAAAACTGTCCCTTTCACACACATCATCCTGTTGGCCCTCGACTTTCTAATGGCCTTAGGATTAGATGGAAAACTCTGACACTCCCTACAGGCTCCTACATCCTCAGACCAATTCTTCAGTGTCCTCCTGTGCCACTCTCCTTGGACTAGGAAACTTTAGCCCCTTGGAGTCTACGACTTCTTGTGTTGTTTACTCTCAGGGTCTTTGAGAACACCATTCCTTCTAAGCCTCTACTACTTCTCTCTCTATCTCTCTCTTTTTTTTGGATATCTATGACCCTTTGGAAACCAACTCTTACTCATTACAGTACTACTCAGCTTTGGCTTGGCTATGCCACAGCACAGGATCAAACAAACTCTCAGTCACAGCCACTTACAAGAATAATGATGAGTTTCTTGATCCTGTTTGGACTATCACAACAGCCTCCTAAGGACCCTGGGAAATGTATTACCTTCTCCGGGCTTTATTCCTCATCTGTAAACTAGCTGAATGGTATATCCATCCTTCCCACTCTACAGACCTTCCCACTCTGTGAAGTTAAATAATTCAGAGTGTTTAAGCATGACCTGCATCATTTGACTCCAGCCCAGACCTCAGGTCTTATGTTGAATCCCTTTCTCACGGCCTCAGTTTACTCCCATGACAATTTCTCCTTTCAGGTCTTTGAAAGCACCTACTCTTTCAGGGTCACAAGACATTTCCTGTTTCTAGAAGGCTTTGACCCCCACCCCACAGCTAGCTGGCTTCTCCAGGTCCCAGCCAGAACATCCACCTGTAGACAAGCCTTTTGAGTTTTCCGATTTAAAAGAGCTTTACTGCTCACAGGAGGTAGTTTTCTTCCATCGGAAGAAGCAGTGGGAATTGTGGCTGACAGTGCAGGCTCTGGAGGCAGACTGCCTGGGTTGGGATTGCCAGTCTGATAGTTCCCTACGAAGTGACCTTGCAGAGTTTACTTCCCTCATCTTTGCAATGGGTATGAGAACAGTGCCTGCCTTAATAAGGCTGTCACAAGGCTAATGTTAATTACTGTAAAGGGCCAGCATAATGCCTGGAAAATATTATGTACTTAGTAAATAATTATTATTATAGTTCGTTTTGTTTTGAGAAAGAGAAAGAGGACAGACTGGAAGGAAGAGAGATGAGAAGCATTAACTCATAGTTGCAGCACTTATTACTTGTTCATTGATTGCTTTTCATACATGCCTTGACTGGGAGGTCCCAGCTGAGCCACTGACCCCTTGCTCAAGTCAGTGACCTTTGGGCTCAAGCCAGCTACCATGGGCCCATGTCTATGTTCCCACAGTCAAGCTGGTGACCCTGCACAGATTGATGCTCTAGGCATTGCACCACCACCTGGTCAGGCAATAACTATTATTATAATATTCTTGATTTACTATCATGGCTCTCTTTATCTATTTTCTGAACACTGCCTTTTCCATCTTAATTTACTATCGTGGCTCTCTTTATCTATTTTCTGAACACTGCCTTTTCCAAATGAAAGGCATTTTAAAGATCTTAACTGATCATTTCCCCCAACTCAGAAATCCTTTCTCTGACATTCTTGACCATTCCCTAGACCTTCTTTGAATACTTCCTTGATGATGTAATAAGAATACGATTTGTGTTCCTATAAATTTCCTATCCCATAGCTTACCTGGCAGCCCAAGGGACAGAACTTCTAGTGCTGTATCCCTGGGCCCCATACCGTTGTTCTTCCTCTCAACTTTCAAATCTGGGATGACCCTGGGTGCCCCCTCCTCCATGACATGCAAGTCTGCAGGTTTGTTTTCTGAAGCTCAGTGATGAAGATGTGGACGTGTTGTGTGTGTGGGTCAAAGCTGGTGCCTGTGAGGGGGTGCTTTGCAGACACAAAGACGTTGCAGTGCAAGCACATTGCACAGTCTGAGGACATGCTTCCATCCAGTGAGACTGGGCTGGGTCCCTTCATGTGTGTACACTTTTGTCTCACCTGCTCAGTCAGTACTCACTTGATGTTCGAGGCTGTGTTCTGCGGACAGGGTACAGACACCGTCCTCATGGAGAGTAGCACCATGGACAGTTCTAGCCTAGGGAGCAGGGAGTGCACATGGGAACACTGACTGGAGTTGGGGGCTTTTGCAGGTATTGATCTTGTCACAAAATTACTGAGTGTGTGTCAGAGTATTAGCATGCAACCAGAGCTCATCGAGTACCTCTATGTGCCTGTCATCATCTGTGCTGAAATAAGAAACCAGGAGGAAACAGAACAAACTCAAGTCAATAGGATGAAGGTGTGAGGTCGTGAGACCCATCTTTCAGGTGATGCTCGGGCTTACACGGGAGGTGGGGGAGGCATGGTCTCGGAGGGAGGGAATGCCTCGACTGGCAGAGCTGTGGTGCAGAGAATCCTAGACCTGAAGGGAACATACGGTCGTGTGTCCTGTCCACTCCCAGCCGTCAGGAAGGGGGACATCTGCTCCATCTGGGACTGAGGAATGCATTCGGTCTTAATAAGGATCTGTGGCTGACTTCATGATTTCTTCCCTCCTTCCTCCTTTCTGACTTCAACCTCTGCTACCTCACTTCAGTCCTCTTTCTCCTATTTTGTCTGACAACCAGACAGATGACCCAACCAGCACACGTTTCTGTCCCCTGCAGCCAGGGCCGGGAGAACGGCAGCAACGTGACAGTTTCTGCGAAGCTAGAATGACCACTCCCACACAAAAGGCTGACTTAGTTCCCGAGGCTACTCCCTCTTTCATCAATATTGGTCCAGAAAAGGTTGCCAGTGAGACGGCCACAATGGCCAACTGCTCCTAAGTGTTAGAGCCCTTAATGAAACCCCCTCCTTTCTCCCCAGAGGGAAAGAATTTTTCCAGTCTATTAAATTGACACGACCCCTGTGCCTCTGTGTGGCGGTGTCCCCTGTAGCTCATCCCTTAGAGACGGACGACAGTGGTGCAGAGATGGTCTCGGGGTCTGCCTCCCACCACCACGCCGAGAAGGTGCTGATAGGAGAGCAGTGACGGGCGATGTCCTGGGGAGATTGATGAGACAAGCAACCAGCCAGATGGGACATGTGTGCCGTCGGGTTACAGAAAATATGCAATTTTAATAAGCAGTTTATCTTTCCATGCAGCTTGGTTTGCTGGGATAATTACTTTCCTAAGCAGCCCATGTCACGTCCGAGGCGGAGTGTGCGCGAAGTGCACGGATCTGAGTGTGCCGTTGGAGGAATCCAGCAGAGGGAGGCGCGTGTTAGCTCAAGTTTCAGAGAAAACGTAGTGTAGTCAATGAAGCTGGGGAGTCAGCTGAAAGTTTCCCTTTTGCTAAGCTTCATTTTGTCTCATAACAACAGCGAATGGAGCCCTGTGCTGAGTATTTTTTAAGTACCACAGGGGTTCAGAGAGGTTAAATTATTTCAAGATATCCAGCGAGGGCACCTCTGGGCTAAGATCACACCCCGGAAAGTCCGCTCCAGAGCCTGATCTCTGTCCCTGAAACGAGACTTCTGTACTTCCACCAGAAACCTACACCTTTACGCATGCCCCTGGCGCACACTCTTCCCAGTCCTCCACTCTCTCCTGAATCAGGCATTTCCGTTTCCCTCCTCTTAACAAACCTCTGCTGCTGTCATTTCCCTCGCAGGTTTTGCTCTTCTGTATGGCGAAACTACTCAAGAAACTTGTTTATGCCTCTTGTCTTCAGTTCCTCTTCTCTCATTCTGTCCTGACCTCATTCTCACAAGGCTGTTATCCCACCACTCCGGACACTGCTCCTCCAGTGGACACCTGTCCACTGCAGCATCCATCACCAATTACTCCTTCTTTCCTGCGCCACTTTTCTATGTTTGGCTGCCAAAAATACATACTCTCCTCATGTTCTTCCTTAGTCACTGCCCATTCCTCCACATGACCACTGCTTTCTCTTCATCTCCCTGAAACTTTTATGGAGTAATGGAGAACTTATTCCTAGTTTGTCTTCTCTGTCTATACTCACTCCCTTCTGTAGATGATGGTAGGATTTGTTTTCTACAGCATGCAACCTCCCAACATGTATCTTCCTTTGAGTGCCCAAGAGCCACCCCAAATGCAGCTTGTCTCAAACTTATCCTGTAACATCTCCCCTTCTCCCCTATTCGTTGCCAGATTTGATCCATCTGTAATTATCCACATCCCAGTTGACGGCAACTCCATTCTCTTCCCATCACTCAAGACAAAACCATGACGTTATCTTTATGCCTTTGCTTCTCCCAGACTCCACATCGACTCTTTGTGGAGTCCTATTGGCTCCATCTTCAGTATATACCTACACTCTTACCAATACTCATCATTGATGCCAATCCTGCTGTTAGCCACGTCAGCGTCAAATTTTACCTAAAATACTGCAGTTGCCTCCCAGATGCCTCCCTGTATCCCAGTCACAATATATCCATCATAGGACACTGGAAAATTTGCCAGTCAGATCCTGTCTCTCCTCTGCTTATAACCCTTCACTGGCTCCCTGTGTAACTCAGAAAACACGAAATCCTTCACAGGTCTACAGGACCCTACATGGCATGGTCTGGCCTCGTCTCAGAATCACCCTGATTGAGATGTAATGGCCTCCTTGCCATTCTCTCTGCATGCGAGCCTCTTCCTCCGGAGGCCCCATTCCCCCGGTTGGCTCCCATTCCCTTCTTTAGGCATTTGTTCACACGGCTCCTTCCCGAGAGTGATGCCTTCTTTAAGTATCATATTTAAAATTGACCCCCACCCGGCATATACATACAAAATGTGTTCCCTTTCCCTGCATTATTTTCTCCATACCACTGATTGTCCTTTAGTATATAACACATCATTTATTTATGCCTTTGGTGCTCTGTCTGCTCCCTTCAACTAGGATAAGATGCAAATTCCTTGAAAGCAGAGGCTTTGTTTCCTTCACTGTTCTATCCCAGAGCCCAGACCAGTGCCAGAAACAGTACTAAGTGACTATTTGTTGAATGAATGGATAAATCAACGAATAACGGAGTCTTAGTAGCTGTTCCCCAGAGATGACATCACTGTGGCAGATTCATCTTCGAAGAGGGTTGTGCGCTGCCTGGGTCAGTGTTAGGTACTGTAGGTGTGACCCCCTTAGTTACAATGTTGCTGTTTACTTGTGAGATGCTCTGGAGTACAGAGGTCATGCAATGCTGAAGCCGGAAGAGTTGGGTATGGCATCTACCGCTGGCACTTACTGGCCCTTTGATTAAGTGTCTAAAATATGTTGTGCCTCGTTTTCTTCTTCTCAGCTGTACATTGAAAGCAATAAAATTACTATCTGAGAGGGTATTTCAACAAGTTAATATGCACAAAGTGCTTAGACCAGTGCCTGTCACAGGGTTTAGACTAACACCAGATAAGTGATATTAATCATAACAATCACACTTCTGTTCATGAAGAGATCAAAGATGTTGGACAAAGAGTGAGAGCTTTTGGTTGTAAGATAAATAAGTTCTGGGACGCTAATGGACACCACAGTGTCTTCAGTTACCAATACCGCACTGTACACTGAAAGTTGCTATGAGAGCAGAGCATTCATTTTCTCACCCGAACAACAAATGGTAATTATTTTGAAGTATAGGATGTGTTCACTAACCTTATTGTGGTAGACATTTCACAATACATACATGATCAAGTCATCCCATTGCAAATATTAAACTCACACAGTGTTATATGTCATATATCTCAATGCTGAGATCAAAGACTATGGATGATTCTGTGAAAACCCTTCCATTCCCAAACAGTGTAAAGCAACTTTAAAAATGTATGCTATACATATGAAATAACATCTTAGTGACATTATGTGGAGAAAGCTGTAATCATAAAAACACCTATGAGTATAATATTTATACCAGCAATGAGATTTATTGCACACTTACCCACTACTAGGCACTGTTCTAAGCACTTGACATGTATTAACTCAATCCTTGCACTGAGCCCATGATGTATATAAATTATTAGGCTCATTTTAAAGAGGTGGAAATTGAGGACAGTGAAGTTAATTTGCCAAACTATCATAAAACTGTTAAGAGGTGAAGCCAGATTACAAACCTGATGAATTTGCCTAGCGACTATAATAGAAGAAAAATCTTCCCAGTATAAAGAAATGTATTCAATTCACTGCTCCAAAACTTCAGGTTACTGATAACAATCAGGACAGGTAGCAAATGCAAACCATCATCCGTAGGCACTCTGATCTATCCCATCAACCTTCCCACTGCAGGAGCTCGTGATGTGTGGTTATGATACTGATGTTTCAAACAATTGTGAGATGGGCTCTTGAATAATTTTTCCTCACAGCAAAGTATTGAAATTTGAAAGTGATTTAAGCAAGTGATTTCAACATTCGTGTGGATGCAAGGTTGTCACTGAAATCATGCCTCTCACTATGATATGCTTTCTAAACAGGACAGGAAAGAAAAGGATTACAACTAGGATGCTGAGAATCACCCCTAATGGATAGCATCTACGCTATAACCACCTTGGGTGGTGAATGATTACCAGGGCCCTTACAAGGTGTGATCAGAGAGTAATATTCATTTTTGAGGCTTCATTAACACCTAGGGTACCCATAGGACATTGTCCCTGAAATTGCATAGCTAAGGCTGCCCTCTGCACCCCAGAACTTTGGTGTTTAGTTGAAGAACCCTGGTCTCAGAATCAAAGAATACACAAAGAGAAGTGCTCATTGTAAGGACAGTTCAGACAAAGGAGAGGTCATAGCAGGGTGGTGGGCAGTGAAGACATTGTCTTTGGGTCTTTTGCTAAATGCAGACACAGGAATAGAAATACAGGGGCAAAGGGAATCCCAGGAGTTCTTGGGAACCATTTTCCTTCGGCCCCTAATATCCACATGACTGTGTTTATCACTGTTGGTTACCCCGGCTCCTCATATCCTGCCACCATCTAACTACAATCTTTGGGCTTCTTCCACAGGTTCCCCACATCTTCAAAGTGAAGATGGCAGAGTAAGTAAGCACCGTGCTCACCACTTCCCAGAGACACATCAAACATGCTACTAAATTACAGAACAGCCATCACTGAGAGCCCCCTGAAGTCTACCTGAATGCAAGTCCCATGGCTGCAGATATAAAGCAGCAGGCCTGTCAAGACTTCATAAGTTCTATACACATTTAATCACTATGTTGTACACCAGAAACTAAAACTGTATGTCAACTCTGAAAAAATAAAGAGAAAGAAAGACTGTGCTCATCACCTTCTTTAATTAAAACCTGGATTTAATCCCATGACGGGTCCCTCTGGAGACTTCTCATGGCTGGCCTTCTCTCCCCCGTCTCTCCCACCAGAGGCCTGGGGTCAGGAAAGTACCCTCCTGGTTTGGTATTGCTACTTCCAGATCTCTGTTTTTCTCCTTAAAACTCCTCGAGTCTCATATCATTGTGTTCAAAGACCAGGTTAGTCCACATTTCTTAAAGATTTGGCTTCCCTGTCTTTTCCTATTTAACCTCTCTCCTGGATTCATTTTGAGTAGAGTAAAAATTTGCAAGAGGGGAATTTTCACCACCCTGGGCTTTCTATTTCCTAAGTTTTCTTCCCCCAATCTTTTCCTCCTATTCATTCCTTATAAGGAGCCTACACCACAACTCCAGAATCTCACTTTCCGACATGTCATTCACCAACCCACCACCTCCTCTCTCTCCAGCTCATTTCATTTTGTAGGCTGACTTCATCCTTCCGTTGCTCCCACGTGGCCTCCCGTCCCTGCTCTTAGTAAAGGAGACTCCATTCTGTAGTATCACCTAACTTCCCCGGTGCCACAGAGGAAGTGCATTGAAAGTGAGACGGAGGGCCTCAGCAGAAGTGGCAGAGGAAGGATGTCTGCACATCCTCTCCTATACAGCAGCAACAGAACACTAGCATCAATAGTCAGAACCCACTTTTCCAGAACTCCGGAAATTCAAGTCGTATAGAAACCCTAGGGATGTTTACTTCAGAACAACAGCGGAATCTAGGTAAGAACACGGAGGGTTGTGGCATGTGCTCTTGCCCTGTTTGCATACCCTCCCCACCGCCACAGGAGCCTTGAGAACCCACAGCCCACCAATGCGGTGGAAGTCGGTAGCCTGGCAACCATGAGAGGGAAGAGGATGAGATTGGAGCTCTTTCGAAACCCCATGATTAGAGAATTTATCATTATTTGACCTGTTTGGTGATTTCCTGGAAAAGCCCACTAACAAAGCTATCTTTATTTGATATAAATGGAGCTCAACATTTGAGGCAGTGGAGAAGAATTGGGGGCAAAGAAACAGGCTCACCTAAACACTGAAAAGGAAATCTAGGGAATGAGATGTCCAAAGGGGGCTCTGAAAAGTGCTCACACATTCTGCCGAATCCAGAAAGTCATGCACCTGCGCATAGAGCTGTGCATACGCTCAGGGCTATGTGAATACTCAAGAAACACCAGGGAGAGCCCTGCGCTCTCGCCTCTGGCCAACATGGAGCTTCAGCAGAAGCAGGAGAAGCCGAGGGCTGAGTCAGGGTTATTTACGCCTAGGCAGAGCGTTAAAGGCGTGCTCTGACATGTGCACCGAGCTCCAAGAATGTAAGGGGCTCTCTAGCCAATCATTAGCTGACAACTAATTAGGTGATCAGAGGCTGCAGTGCCCACACAACAAAGACTAACTCAGAAAAGCCACTAAACAAAGAAGTAACAAGCCCTAGGTATGGGGGAGGATCTGATTTCCAGAGTTGCTACATTTATTTTAAATGTCCAACTTAAGAAGAAAACATAAAAGCAGGAGACATACAGGGACACAAAAGACTATGTAGCCTGTGTACTGTGTTGATGACAGTATTCAACAAAGGCCTTCCTTGAGGAAGCCCAGACGTTGGATATATTTGAAGAAATGATGCCTAAAAGTGAATCTAACAAGTTTAATAAATTCTAAGAGGGATAAACCCAAGAGATGCAAGCTCAGACACATAATAAGCAAATTATCAAAAATCAAAGAGAGACTCTTCCAAGCAGCAGAAGAGAAAAAACTGGCCGTGTACAAAGGATCTTCAATAACAATTACAGCTGATTTGTCACTAGGAACCATAGAGAAGGCAGTGGGATGACATTTCTGAAGTGCTCAAAGGAAACGGATTCCACATCCAGTGAAACCATCCTTCAAGAATAAGGAGAACTACAGACATGCCCCAAACGGAGAGAATTCGTCACCAACTTGACCTGCCCTGCAAGAAACACTACAGGGATCTTTCAGGCTGAATTGAAGGCACACTAAAATGTAACTCTAATTCACATAAGTAAAGTCACTGGTAACTGCACAGATAAATAAAAGGGGAGTATACATATATATTTGATTGCAACTTTTTTTTCTGAGTTCTTTTTTACTTTAAAATGCTATATAGAAATGTTTACCTGAAACCTATGTATTCTTATGGATCAGTGTCATCCTGTTAAATTTAATTTTCTAAATAAATATTTTAAAAAGGTGAATTTTATTGGTATGTGCATTATATCTCAATAAAGCTGTCATTAGAAACACTCAAAGAAGCAATAACTTTCACTAAAAAATAAGAATAAATGCATATTCCTGCCTTTGGGTTCAAGTACAACTGGGTGGAGGTGGATGTCTCCACCTTCTTTTAGGTGGTAGTCTCTGGTTTCTTCAGGGAATTAACTTCCTTCTAGCAGTCCTGTTGGTGGTATTATTCACAGGGTCCCTTACCACTGCACAAAGGGGGCAAATGACCCAGGCTGAGCCAGGTTAGACTTTGGCTTGGATATTTGAACCCTAAGCCGTGTGGAAGCTATTGGGACTGAATCATTCCCAGGACAGCACTTGGGAGGTTCCAGCTGAGATCCCTGGACCTGGCCCAATTCCTGTGCTTAGTGTTGAGCGCATTCTTCTCATACATTTCTTCTGTGTAGTTAGCAACAATTGGTTAAATGGGAGTTGCTTAGAAAGGGCAACCTCAGCTGATCTGATGACTTAACAGTGGCTTAGCAGGAGCACCTGCAGAACATGTAGGAGTTTTAGTGCCAATGTATCTAATAGTAACTAACCATTATTAAAGCATGTCTGGGGGCTGGCACTGTGCTAAGAACTAACTGCCTATGCTTTTCTCATTCAGTCCAACCCTCGAAGTGACTTTCAGAGGCAGGTACTATCTTGGCTGTACTTTACACACGAAGGAATCCCTTATCTGACTTAAAACACCAAAAAGCGGTAATTATGAATCCAGGTTGATGGGCCTGTAATGTGTACAGCAATACTCTGTACGGCAACAGGAGTACAAAGAACGGAGCGAAGCTGCATACGAGAAAAAATTTTGTATACTATTGAAATTAAATTTGATGAATATGAACTAGATTATTTTAGAGTGATGTGCTCATTATAATCTCTAAGGCAACCACAAAGAAAATAACTCAGAAACATAGTAAAAGAAACAATAAGGGTATGAAGATGGTTCACAGAAGTACCTAACAGTGAAAGGTAGTAATGGAGGAGGAGGGACACACGAGAGAGGTGATCTACATAAACATAAAAGAGAAAAATGGTATCTGTAAATTCTACCTTATCTGTCATCCTATTCAATTTGAATTTCTTACATTTTCAAGAGGCAGAGGTTAGCAAAATGGACTGAATGGAACCATGATCCAAGTAAATGCTGTTTATCATACATATACTTTACCTTGAAAAACATATAGACTACAAGTGAAAGGACGTAAAAAAACAACAACCCCACTATGAGAACAGTAACTAGAGAGCTAGAGTGATTATTCCAATATCAGACAAGATTGACTTCAAGATAGAAAGTGTAACTAGAGATAAAGAACAATGTTTTATAAAGGTATCAGAAAATTTATCAATATACAGCACCTGAACAACAGGGACCCAACATGAAGAAAAATGTATTGATTGATAGAGGACTACAAAAATCAATAGTTATAGACATTAATGTCCCTACTTAAGCAAGATAAAACTAGACAGAAGGTCAACAATAGAAAACTTGAACAATATAAACCAACTAGACATACAAGACATCTTTAGAACATTCCAGCCAACAACAGTTAGAATAAGTTTATGCTCCTCAAATACAACTGTAACATTCTCCAGAATAAACCCTATGTTAGGCCACAAACCATGTTTCAGTAAGTTTGAAATGATTGAAACCACAGGGAAAGTGTGTTTTCTAAGCATAACACAATGAAATTAGTCATCAATAAGAGGAGGGAATCGGGGAAACCTACCAATATGCATAAATGAAATAATGTACTCCTAAATAACCATGAGCAAGGGAGAAATCACCAGGGAAATTAGAAAACACTTCAAGATAAATGTAAAAAAAAAAAAAATAACATACACAACTTATGGATGCAAGTAGCGTCGCGCTTACAGGGAAATTTAGAGCTGTAAATGCCTCGATTAAAGAAAGATGTTTCTCTGAAGATATACAGATGGCCAATAAACCATGAAAAGATGCTCATCATCCTCGGTCTTTAGGGAAATGCAAATCAAAACCGCGATGGGACATCACTTTGCGCCTAGGAGAATGTATGACAAATGGTGATGGACAAGACTTGACTTGGGGCAAGCGTGAACACCTCGTATGTCATGCAGAGATGTGCTGCATGAGTTGGGCACCTGGAACCCATACAATGATGTTAACCAGTGTCACTGCAATCAAGTTCCATTAAAAAATAAAAATTTAAAAAGATGGTAATACTCCAGACTGTGTTCGGAGAAATTGGGGTGCTCATCCATTGCTGTTGAGACAATAAAATGATCCACCTACTTTGAAGAACAGTTGGGAAGGGCCTCTGTAGGTGTTTCCGTGACAAATGAAAACAAGTGTCCACCCAAACATCAGAATATGTATGTTCACAGCAATGTTGGTCCCGGTGGCCAAAAAGTGGGAATGACTCAGAGGTCCAACGCAAATTTATTATCAACTAATAAATGGATCCCTAAAATATGGTATATTGATATCATGGAATATTAGCCATAGAAAGGATGAGGTCCTGGTTCATCCTACAACATGGGTGACTCTTAAAAACATTATGCTAAGTGAAGGAAGCCAGAGATAAAAGGCTTCCTTTTATTTGTTTTTATTTATTGGGGTGACACTGGTTAATAAAATTACATAGGTTTTAAGTGTATAATTCTATTACATAATATATCATCTGTATATTGTATTGTGTGTTCACCATCCAAAGTCTAGTTTCCTTTTAGGATTTCATTTTTATTAAATCTACCAAATAAGCAAATCCATAGGAACAGAAAGTAGATTAGTGACTTTCAGCTGCTGGGGAATAGGTGAAATAGTGGGTGGCTGCTAACAGGTATAAATGTTCTTTTGGGGGGTGATAAAAATATTCTGGAATTAGTCGTGTTAGATGCACAACTTTGTGGATAGTCTAAAAACCACTAAATGGTACATTTTAAAAGGGTAAATTTTATAGAATGTCAACTCTATAAAAGTAAAAGAGTAGGACAGAAGTGGAAATATGAATCCTGATTGGGAAAATTATGAAAGGCTTCATGACTAGGATACATTTGCACCCCCCGAGCGAGGTCATGAGTGCTCTGCAAATAGTGAAACATTGGTTGGGGTTTAGGATGAGACAGCAGAGTCAGGAAAACATGAAGCATGAATCAGAAATTAATGCTTCTCTCTTGGGCTGCAAGGTAATACTGTATGGGGGAATGAGACTAGTAGAGTGATTTGTTGCGCCTGGGTTGGAGAAAAACAACGCTGAATATCCATGTATGGCGCAACTCAACTCTCCATGACCCCGGCTAAATGAAATTATACCACACATAAGGCGTGCTTCATGCTGACCTCTAATTCTACATAAAGCATGCTCCATAGTGACCTCTAATTCTGCTTTCATTACTCTTTACTCTGTACCTTGAGTGTTGCCCCATTGTGAGTTTTCCAGGCTAGAGAAGTAAAGGAATCGAAATCCAGATTTGTCCCAAAACCATAGAACCTCTTCTTTTGTCCTATGTAATGATGAGGTTAGGGCTGTGCTTCATACTTCAAAACAGCTTTCCAGAGCTGCAATTAGGCAACTCCAGTGATAAATCTAAGGCACACTCCCTGACACTGGAAGCCCGCAACTTACAGAAGAGCCTATTTCCCCAGAGTAGACCCAAGTCTAATTAATGATTATGCTTGGTTTACAGTTTTGAGAACTAAAGTATTGTTTTCTTTTTCTTTTTCTTTCTGTGTTTTTTTTTTTTTTTTTTTTTCCCCCTATAATAAGAGCCTGTAGCTCCACTGGCTGCCTGGAAGTTCGGTGTTTGCTGATATCCATTGAAAGAGATAGACAATGGTAGGAGAAATCTGGAACCCAGGGTATATGGGAGTTTTGTTTGTTTTAGCTTATCTTTCCATCTGCAAATGAATACCTGGATTTGACGTATATCTTTATGCTCAGCTCTCACATTCACAACCATTCTTTGGAATAGTAAATCCTGAAGGAAACTCTGATGTCACTGAGTCCGTCCTTCTGCTTTTAGGCAAAGTGATACTTGTGAGTACTTTCCTACTCGAATTCACCCATCCCTTTAACCACTCTTTGTCTCTCTCCCCAACACCCATCTTCAAGAAGTAGTCCCCCCCCCACACATAACTTTTATTAATTCATTATCTCCTAAATGACTTTTGGAAGAGGATTTGAAGTCCTGGGGCTCATCTCCAAAGAGGATCAGAGAGAGTCCCCTTGAGCATCCTTTCTGTTATTCCTTTATTGAGACTAAGACAAGGATCTAGGAGTCACTCTTTCCTCTATTCCTCACCTTTCATCCCAGCCCCCACTCTTCCTGCATGGAACTTTCAGAACACACAGCCAGGACCGCCTCTCCTGCCACCCTTCCCTACGCTTGGGCTGTATATGGAAAAACCCAGGCCGATGTGTTCGTGTGTCTTGTAACTTGGCCACCAGCTGCTCTGACCTCACAGTGAAGGTACAACTTCAAAAATTCCTTTTTACCTTTTCTAATTTATCCTCATCTCTCTTCTAGGATGCCTCACTCTTTGATTTACTCATTTATTTTTTTTCCCAATACCTTCCCTCATTCTTTCCCTCTTATTAAAGTATCATCTGGAAAAAAGTAACATAGGACAGACCTTTCATAGGAGCTTAATTAATGGAGACATTCTTAGGGAGGGCGTTATGCTCTACTAATTTCAGGGAACTGCCTGATAGATTCACAAAGCACTATAACCAGAAATGAGCCTGGAAACCGCCGACCAGTCACTTCTCAGACATGCTCCAGGTTCCCTACAAGGACACCTCCTGGGCCACTCTGGGAACCAGAAGGGAAGAAAGAGCAGTCGGGACCGTGGTTCCTCTGACCCTCCTCCCGAACACAGTGGTTTCACCTGCTTGTGCTAGCAGTCAAGACTTGCACGCAATATTCCATTAAAAAAATGCTGCTGAAGAATAAACTAAAAGTGTTTAAAAAATCATTGATACTATTACCCAAGCTCACACCCAGAGTGATGGGAAACACCAGCAATTTATAACTTTTCAGAGATGAATGGTTTCACAGTAGGTACTAAGAACTGTACATAAACCAGAGCCACTCTTATCTATGCCCTAGTCGTACACCTGAAATAGCCACAGAATAATGATGCCTAGAGACCACTGGGGGGGGGGGGGCTCAAGTGGAGAAAGGGAATTCTTCAAGGTCATGTGATAATGGGGACAAGAATAGAGCCCATGGTTGGGTCTCTTGACTCCTTCTGCAGTGTTCCCTAACTATGCCATGAGCTAGATCAAGACAAGACACAGAAAACACAGTAGATAATATGGAGAAAGAACTATCAAAGAATCAAAGACCATTAGCATTGACATAATTTTTTCCCTAAGATATAAAAGAGGTGGTCCATTTCTATAATGGAACACTCCTCAGTCAAAAGAAAAGATGAAATAACTGCCACTTGGGACAGCGTGGATGGAGCTTGAGGACATCCTACTAAGCGAAATAGGGCAGGAAAGATCAGAACCATATGATTTCACTCATATGCAGGGTATAAAACTGAAAGCAACACCTGAACAAAAAAGAAAAGCAAACAAATAAAAAGTCATAAATACAGACACCAGTATGATGCTCACCAGAGGGAAGGAGGGTATTAACGGGTAAAGGAGGTAAAAAATATGGTGATAGAAGAAGACTTGACTTTGGGTGAGAAACACACAATGTAACATATAGATGAATTTTACACTTGAAACCTATATAAATGTATTAATCAATGTCACCCTAATAAGTTTAATAGTTTTTTTTTCTCCATCCATGCCCCTTGAGTAGAATCCTTTTTTAACAGGACATCTGTGAGGAGCCGCAATACAGCAAACAATAAAGGTTGAGCTGCTATGATTACAGTGGGGGTGGGGCTAGCTGGAGAGACTGCCCATCCTACCTGACCTTTCTCTTTCTTCTCTTCCTGCTGTACAGTGGCCCCTGAGTACCTCAGTAGGACTCTTGGCCTCTACGTGACATGACTGACTAAGAAGGAATGTACCAAAACTCAGAATGACACAGCCCCTCCTGGGTTATAAGTGGGTTAGTCATAAAATGAGCGATCTCATTATTTCAACCCACAATGCAGCACTGCCCTTGACAGCAACTCCTAGTCTTAAAAACCAGAAAGTTCAGAAACAGAAAACTTTGGGCTTAAGAGGTACTCTTTCTTGTGACATAAATTTGAACCTATGCCGGCCGCTGATTTGAACGTACCGTGGGGTTCAGGCCAAGCTTAGGACATTTATTTCCACACATAAACTAGTATGAAAAGGAAACCGCTATCTCTCTGGAGCAGTGGATCGTGCAAATCAGACACCAACAAAGCAATTTACATTTGTCAACCCCTTTTCTTCTTCTGGGAGCAGATAATGGGCTGGCTCTCCACTCAGAAAGGTGGCAAGAAGCACCAGGTTTTGCAATGAATTAGATTGCCTGCTGAAATGTATATTACACTTTAGCTCCCCCATCGTCACCGTAGTAAAAGATTTAAATTTCATTCTATCTTACTAACAGGGTCAGCTGCTGACCCTTCTTCCAGAATGAGTCCCTTTGCAGGGATGAGCATCACACAGCCCAGAAAACTGGAAAAGCAGTCAGCAGGCCACGCGAAGCCTCGCTCCCTGGGTTTCCCACTGATTGCTCTCCCCACTGCCCCACCTGACCACCTCCACCTGCTCTTGCTGCCAGGCTGACATTATCTCGCCACTGGCCTATCAGCTGCTCCAGAGAGATGCTCAGAAAAATCACATTTGGAGCTGCTCAGTCTTGCGAGTCCGAAAATCTGATTATATTTCCACGCCTTCAAATACAATACTGCATGTGGTCTACCAGGCAAATCACTGGTCACTTTTAACCCACTTTTCATGGCAAAGTTCTGGGGGGCCCTGGACAGTGGCAGCCTTCCAGGAAGGAGGCGTAGGAAATGCTCGTGGAGTAGCAGCCACGGCTGTTTGGGCCCAGGCTTAGGGGATGTACGCTTGAGGACAAAGCAAGTGAAGTTCAGAGTTCTTTCCAGTTTACCAAGCACACTCATGCTCACCATTTCATTTCAGGTTCTAAGCAGACCAATGAGGCAACACAAAAGGGAATATTCTTCTGAAATCCATTTTTTAGTTTAAAAATAATTACGTTCACGTGGCGAGTCGCTAACCCAATTCCTTGCAGTAACTGACAAGGCTGCAAGCCAAAGCGAGGATTATGCGATCCCAAATCCCACGTTGTAGGCATTTTCCTGCACGAGGCTGACACCCACCACCATCGCGAACGCAGCAGCTAACGCTCAGTGAAGTGCTTTGTGCCAGGCACTCCGCACAATGCTTTTCCTGCACTGTCATCACAGACACCCGCGCTGTGACATGCGTACAGACAGGTCCTTGTTTATCACAGAGAAGCTCAGAGAGATTGCAACATAACATATCTGAATGTCTCCGTCTCCAAGCTAACAGCAGTTTTACACTATGATGCTAAGCTCTCCTTACCTATACAACTAAAACGTCCTTAACCACTGGGAAATTAGTCTGACTCACACATGTGATTTCACATGTCTGCCCCTAAACATTACCTAACAGTGTGAGTGTCTCACATACCATACTCTCAGCAGCCCCTAAAGGGGTAGCTCATTTGAAGGCTGGAGAGAGATAGATGGCAAAGGGTCCATAACCAAGGAACGATGGTTAGGATTCCACTTCAGTTAACCAGTCAATAAATGTTAGTAATAAGTCAGAAATCTTTCTACATTAAAGAAGAATACTGTTCTTCTCATCTTATTCCTCCTTCCACTCTCCCAGGCCCCATGGTCTACGTAGGTGGCAAGGTCACCACCTTGATTAGGAAGAGAGAGCACAGGGATTATTGTGTTTGTGTGTCCGTTTGGTTTGGGTGACACACAGGTAAGTCCTTCGTTGTGTCCACTACCTGACATGTTGGAATATAAGGTGGGAGAAGGTGAGGTAGGAAGAGACAGAGGGGCAATCTAGAAAGAGGACCGGGGGAAGGTCAATGCTCAGTGCTTCTAGTGCTGTCCCTGTGGGCAGTGTGAGTGAGCTGGGCCCCTGGAAGAAGGGACGGACACCTTACCACTGTGGTGGCATGGACTGAGCAGGCCGTGAGAACCGTCACCCTCAGCCTAATCCTGTGCTTTGTTATTTTAGACAGTGGAACAGCAAGTAAATTGGAGAAATGATTGCCATTGTAACTGTTCTGTAAGAAGACATTTCTTTAAAGATAAAGTTTGCATTTGAGGATGATGTCCTTCCTTTTCTTTCTTCAACACTATTCCCAGTCTCATGCCTCCATTAAGGTCCCCTGAGACCAAGGAAGCCTTCTAACTCTTCCACCTGTTCACGTAACTCCACGAGCATTTACTGTCAGAACTCAACAAACAAGTACGAGCTATATGTACTTCCATTCTTCCCTAAGTAATCATCTTGTCTTGTAGTCTCCACTAAACCTCCATTGAACTCAGAGGTCAGTGATCACGTGGCCATCCTCTTCCTATTGTGTTTTGTGCCATGTGTAACTTACTGGGACCTGGACACACAGTGATACATGAAGTTTAACAAATGCCTGTTAGCTGTACTATCAATGCAAAACTTAATCCCACAGTCATACATCTCGTATGTAGCCAAGCACACAGCCCACAAACACAAGTTCACATGTTCAACTACTGATGAGGGAAAAGAATGGGCAAGTTCACTATTAATACAATGCTTAACTTTCAACTCCTAATGCTAATGTTTTCAGGCCTAATTTCTTTCTGAACCTAAGATTTCTGAATGCCTATCTCTTTCCATAATATTTATGGATCACATTTTGTTTTCTATACTGATCAGAAAGCCTGCCTGAGCAAATATTATGACCTAGTCCAAATAAGTTTTAATTAAAGCAGAAGCCCTTATTTAAACAAACTGGAAAACAAGCTCAAAATACTTGAGGTTTGGGTGTGAAATCAACCAAAAACAATATATTGTGGATTATCTTGTGTCTACAACTGAAGGAAAAGTGTTATTGCTGGATTTAACAAGTATTTTATGTTTCTCAATTCCAGGGACCATTTAGGAAAAAAGAACAATGCATGAAGTGTTTGTTTTAAAACATAGCACAGGATAGAACATACCAAGGCTGTTAATTTGTTATTGTCATTCAGAATATCAAGTCTTGGTGCCCTAGCATAGGAAAAAGGGCTAGGTTCCTGATGGCGAACCTTTGTATAAAAACCACCCAGTGCTGGTCAACCTGATCCTTCCCGCCCACTAGTGGGCGTTCCAGCTTTCATGGTGGGTGGTAGCGAAGCAACCAAAGGGCACCGCAATTGGCCCACCATGAAAGCTGTTACACCCACTAGGGGGCAAGAGGGACCAGGTTGACCAGCACAGCAAAAGTGGGCGGTTTTTATAAAAAGGTTCGCCATCACGGGGCTAGGTGGTGAACTATTCCAGTCCCATGTAACAGGTGAGAAAACTAAGCCTTGGAAATGTTAAATGACTCACTCAGGGTCACATGATGGCATATTCAACAGATTGCTTCTAGTTTTAATCCCATCTCCAATGAGACAGAAGCACTTTAGGAAGACACAGGTGATGGATATTAATGTAAGGCAGAAGAGTCTCTAAATGCTTGCATAATTTCTTCACTAACATTCATTTAGTATGTTTCTTCAAGGTAGGGCAAATAATGGGTCTTTTCAATTTTTGGAAATTCTCCTGCCCAGGATATTAAAACACTATAGTAAATACATAGTCTGAGTGCTGAAAAGCTAAAGAAGGCTTCATCCGTATTCATCAGTTGTAAATAGAATGATTCGACTCCGGTTGCCATTAAACTGGCTAATAAGTATTTATGACCTCAGGATGCAGTTTCTACCCAGTTAATGGGCAACACAATAAAACTATGATTTTATCTCTGCTGTTAAAGCCCTCTCTGTCTCAGTTGCTTGCATTAAGGGATGAGCAGGTTCTGCTGATTATCTACATAATAAAAGATCATGTTCCAAGGGTCTTCAGAAAAACTCTCATTAAACAAAATTGGAGTTGTGCCTGAGAACAAGCCTTGCAGAATAACTTGTTGATTGCCCCAAATAACCCTTGCGAATCACACTTACAGGAAATTGATCATACGTTTTCTCAAACTGCATTTTCAAGCAATTGTGAATCACTAAGTGCTGCGATTGTAGCTGCTGACACTCCTCCAAGATTTTTCCATGCTGCTGCCACTTTGCCTTAGAGATGGCAGCCACTTCTCATAGGCCATTTTAAGGGACATGCAGAGAGTCAGTTCTGGCTGCGCTAGGCTCAGAGCAGAGGGGCTAGATCTGAATGGTTGACCAGATGGCCTCAAAGGCAGAATAAGGCTCAGCAAAGCTTATGTTTACTAGCTTTGCTGTCCTTCGAGCCAACCTCCATTGTCTCTTCCTCCCCTCTTTATCCCCTCAAGAAACTGCTCTTTTCAAGATATTACTGCTTTATTCAACCCGTATTTAATGATCAGACATAATGTGTCAGGACTGGGGAAGATGTGAGAGGAGTCTAATATAGGTTTCTTGTTCATTCTGACCTTGCAATTTAGCTTACAAGATGAAAATACACACACTGGCATTTTTTTCTAGAATCTGACTGCTTCTTGTTGCAATTACCATTCCCTGTTTTTACCTGGATGATGGCAACAGCAAGTCCTGACACCCCTTTCTTTGCCTTTCTGTTAAAACAAAAAATTACATCCTATTAATTTCTTCTTAAAAATCTCCAATGACTTTGTGTCTCGCTCAGAGTACAAGTGCAAGTCCTCACCGTGGCCCTACATGAAGCCCTCAATGAGCTGGCCCGTTTTCTGTCTGGCATGAAGTTCTGCAACCTGTCCTCTCACCTCACTCTGATCTGACCCCTGTGCCCCTTTGCTGTTCCTCGGACAATCAGGATTCAAGCACTTTAAGGCCTTTGCCCTCACTGTTTCCTCTGCCTGGAATGTTTTTTTTTTCTCTAAGCACACATGGTGTCTGCCTTCATTTTATTCAGTTTGCTAGTCAAATGTGAACTTATCATTGAGGACGTCCCTGACCAAGCTATCTAAAACATGCCTGTCTCTGTCTTCTCTCCTGCTTTATTTCTCTTCTTAGCCTTTGGAACTACTCAACTGATGAGTTTATCTGTCTCCCCAAACCAGGGAAGCTTGATGACAATAGGAAATTTGCACAGTTCCCTAGTATATCCATACAACCTGGGACTATGCCTACCACACGGCCGACTGCTAATACAATGGCTGAACCAGAAAACCTAAATGCCTCAGTGGAGGAAGAGGATGAATCCATGGGTGAATGAATGAATCAAATGCCTCGCTGCCTACCAAATGAGGTCCTCTCTCTATATTCTGGCCTTCAAAGTCATTCTACTAGGGATACTTCCAGATTCAACTAACAACATACTTAATCAGCAGTGGTCTTAGTAATAAAGACACTCAAGTTATACAATAAGAAGCCTGGACAGAAGCAGGCTTGACTGAGCAGGTGCTCAAAGATGTATCAAAGATGGAACCTCTTCCTCTCTGTATCCTCACTATCCTTACCATGTTGCTTGATGGCCTCACAGTTATAAGGTGGTTATAAGACTGTACAGCTAGACAGTATGCATATATTTAAGGCAGGCAAGGTAGAAGTGGCAGTAATAGTGACATTTAACCTATGTTTTAGGGAAATAGGAGCTTTCACAGAGAGCTTTGCCTGGGAAACTTTTCATTATAACGGTGTCTTGTATTCATTTCTTAATGCAGGAGCGGTTCCCATTTTTCCAGTCTCCATGGTAAAAGTGGGCAAAGGACACAATGGATTGTGAATGGTTTTGGTGTTGCCAACCTCTACTGACTGTCACTTAATGCCATCCGTGAAACGACCCTTGTCTCTTTTCCCACAATTGTACTATACACATTGTCCCTCTTCCAGCACAACTTAAGTATTTCCCATTCCCCAGACACTCTATCCCCTACCATTTAAAAAAAAAATAAGGCAATTTTTAAGAACAATTTTATATTTACAGAAAAATTGAGAAGATAGTACAGGGAGTTCTCACAGTTTCCCATTAACATCCGACATTAATATGGTACATTTGTTTCAACTAATGAACCAATATTGCTACATCATTATTAATTAATGTCCATATGCTATTCCCATTTCTTTGGTCTTTACCTAATGTCCCTTCTCAATCTGGGAACCCATCCAGGATATCACATTACAATTAGGTGTCATGTTCCTTAGGTCCCTCTTGGCTGTGACAATTTCTCAGACTTTCCTTGTTTGTGATGACCTTGACAGTTCTGAGAACTGGCCAGATTTTGTATAAGATCCCTCTTTTGGAATTTGCCTGGTATTTTTCTCATAGTTAGACTGAAGTTTTTTGGGAAGAAGACCAGAAATAAATTTTCACTTGCACCATATCATTGTGATGGTTCCTTATGTCTTTAAACTGACAGATCTTACTTTTTTCTTTCTTTCTTTCTTTTTTTTTTTTGCACAGTGGATAAAGCATCGACTTGAAACACTAAGGCTGCTGGCTTGAATCCCTGGGCTTGCCCGGCAAAGGCACATACAGGGAGCAACTATTATGAGTAGATGCGTCCCCTGTCTCCCACCTCTTTCTCACTCTCCTTCTTTCTCTCTCCTCTCTCTCCAATAATCAATCAGTAATATATATATTAATATATTATTATAATATTATTATATTAATATATAATTAATAATATTATTAATATATATAAAACAAAATCCTGCTAATTTCTAAGTTATGTATACCCTCTTCAGTGAGGTCGTCTTGTGCATCTATGATATAGTTAGGTTCTCCTGTAAACGTCTTTATTCCTTTCTGGGATCATTCAACCTCCTAAATGATTTTGTTTTTAATTTACATAGATTATGGTTCACTCTTTTATGTTGTAAATTTCTATAGGTTTTGACAAATGCTAATAACATGTTTCTACAATTATGGTACCATATCATTGCCCTGAAATATCCCGTGTTTCACCTATTTGACTCTGTCCTCTCTCTCTTAAAACCCGGGAGACCACTGACCATTCACTATGTCTATAGTTCTGCCTTTTCCAGAATGTCATTTAATTAAAATTATACAGTATATAGCCTTTCATATGGCTTATTGTACTCAACAATTTAAGTCGATTTAAGGTTATGCCTTATCTTTTGGGGGTTTAATAGCTCATCTTTTTATTATTAAATAATATTCCACTGTATGAATGTACCACAATTTGTTTACACATTCACTTATTAAAGGACATCATTGATGGCTTGGCTTACATTTTTTGGCGACTATGAATAAAGCTGCTTTGGACATCTAATACCTGGAACTGTGACTATATTTAGCTATGGCAGAAAATGACAAACTGTCCTTCCCAGTGGCAGTGGCATTTTGCATTCCCACAAGTAATAAGTGAGTTTCTATTGTTCCACATCCTTGTCAGCATTTGGTGTTGCTATGGGGGAGGGGGGGCTAGCCATTTTGATAGGTGTATAGTGGTTATTTCATTGTTGATTGAATCTCCTTACATTTTCTGCCCTTCCTCACAATAGGAAAACTCCTTCCCTTACCATGTCCTACGTTCAAATCCTTCCAAGCCAACTTCAATGCCACTTACTCCAGAATGCACCTCTTAAAACACCTACCTTCTTTACCAAATGAACATCTTCCTTTCTTAAATTTCTCATACCCTTTATCACTAAAATAAATCCTTAACATTTGAAAGAGACCATGACATTTTCAAGAATATCATCATATCGCTTTCCACTTAAAAGTCATTTAAAATTAAAATACTTTTCAGCACTTTAGATGCTTATTGATAGTTGCTACATAGATGGCATGAATTGAAAGCAACAAAGGCGTGCTGAGGTGGAGGGAAGTCAGTCTGGTTCATTTACCAGCGATGCGATTCATTCCCACACACCAGTCTTCCCCCACAGCGCAGTCAATCACCTTGGAGTCTACCATGCCATGGGCCATTGCAATAACTTTTGAATTGTTGAAATAATGAACATTAAATTCATGCATGCAGAGTGCCTACAAAACCTTTTCAGGGCACACTTTTTTTTGAATTACAGTAATTTCTCCTCATGTCTTATTTTTCTTCTAGACTGTTAGCTCTTGAGGATAGACTCTCTTATTCATTTTATAGTCATGACATATTTATCAAATAAATAAACAGTAGTTCCATAGAGTTGAAAAAGGAAAAGATTACTTGTTCATACAAAAGAATTAGCTGTAACTTAATTGATCCCTTGAGATTTTAAAGAAACCTGATAGAGAAGAAAACTCTGAGATAGGCCCCCTTGTGTAGGCACCTGTAGAGAAGGCAGCCTTGCATTTGTGTCAAAGACCTCTGGAGGGACAGGTGTGCCCTTTGTCTTCATGAAGGCTCTGACCATGGGAGTGGGTGATGTTGATGGTGCCCAAGAGATCAGCTTGCTTGTTGCCAGGGCGATTTAGCTACCCTTGCCAGAGTCAGCTGGTCTCCCTGCTCTGCCCCGGGGAGAAACCGCTCACCTGTTCTTTCTATCTGTTTTCCACACCAAGCAGGGTTGTGAACTTCTACACTGTGGACTAATCCAGTGCCAGGATACGGGTAAGTGTAAAAGGGTGGCCAGGGGTCAGAGGATCTGGGGACATTATCTCTGCCACACAGTTAGGGATCTCATTGCATCTTTCTTTGAAGGAGCAAGGCGTACAAGGAGGCACTGTTCAAGGAAATCCTTCTCTGTCCCCCAAATGTGGCTCTATCACGTGAGCATTTCCAGAAGGCAAATGCAGATCATAGGTGATGCCACAGGCATATAACAGGGTTAAGCGGGAGGTTGTTGCCCAGTAAAGAGAGGCTTTGTGGCAGTGAGGTCAGTATTCATGAAAGTCCCTGGCGCTTTGCATAGTCAGGAGGGTCTGGCGATGGGAGAGCAAGTGAAGACATCTCAGGTGGCAGGTGAGAGGTTAGTAAATCATCCGCTAGCCATCGAAGAGCTAGCATTTCCTTTTCCTATTTAACAGTATTTTTTAGCATCTACTTCCCATCAGGTACTGGGAACAGAACATAAATCAAGATAGATATGTCCTCTTCCTCATAAATCAAGTAGATATTTAAATTCCAATTTTCTAAGCTATTCCTTTGGGTTACATTATTATATTTAGACCACATCTATCACAATTCATATATTTCTTGGAAATAACTATTATTAACACTCTTATCAGCAATTCTAGTAATTCTAGAGATTACTGTATATCTGTATATAGTTATAACACTTTATAGCTTTCACAAATTTCACCACATCCTAACCAACCCTGTGAAGTAGGGCAAGCCAGAGTTTTAAGCTCCATTTTGCAGTTGAGGAAACTGAGGCTCAGAGAGCAACCAACTTGTCCAAGTGAACCCATCAGTACATTGAGGTGTGGTCTGTGGATTATTTCCATTAGAATGATTAGGAGAAGTGCTTGCTGAAAATGGAATTTTGGGGGATTAACCCAAGAACAAATGGACTGGTCTGTCGAGGTGGGCTCAGGGACTTTTATAGTACTAACTCTCCACTAACCCACTGCCACATACCTTAATTCATTCAGGAGTCTAACACGTGCTCTGGGTTTTTTATACTTTCCACCACATTGTGCTGACCGGAGTGTGACCGGAGAGACCCACTGCCTCTTGCTCACCTGAGACAGGTCTGCGACTTGATGTATCTATCTCAACCCTTCCTAAACCCTTCTGTGGGCGCGGAAAGGTGCTCTTCCGAACGCCAATTCAGTTTCCTCATCACCGCCCTCCTTCGCTCTGGAAGGCTGACTCCTCAGAGCCCAGAGCTGCAGTGAAGTGCTGGCACCACCAAGAGCCTCTTTTGCCTTTGAACTGGTGGCAGCGTTTTGTCCCTGGTGTTTCCTGTTTTGACAGCTTATCAGCAGAGCCACTGGAAGGTGGCAGGAGCCTCACTGCTCAATTAAAGCTTAAGTGTCACCAGAGCGTGCGGAGGAGGAGAAAGGGAGACCTGTGCGGAGGCAGCAGATATAAATGAGCTTTAGCAAGACAATGAGCCATCCCCGTGAAGCAAGGCGCCCAGGACTTCAGGCATGGCACCTGTGTGTGGTGGGGTACGCTGCCTGTTGCCAAGGCCCATGTCCCGAGTCACACGAATCGCTCTTTGTCAATTATTATGTTCTAAAAACGGAAGAAATTATCAATTAACAAATTTGTCTAGAGATCCAGTCTGCTATGGATTATGGGTGAACAGCACAGACAAGGACCTTACCCTAGCAATATCGCACACAGAGTAGCAGGAACTATAGACTTAAAAGAAGTAATTTATAAAAAAAAAATACAGGATTCCATGGAGAACTTAAGAAAGGTACATCTCATAGCAAGGGAAGATATGTTACTCAGGGCTTCTCCCAGTGTGGTCTGAAAGCCTGCTGGTCAGTGACCCCTGGGGATATTTCTTAGTAAAAACGCAAAATGCCTATAGATCAACCCACCTACACTGTGGGGGTGGGACTGGCAAAATGCCGTTTTTGACAATTCCTTGTTGCACACTGAAATTGAGACTCTCTGAGGGGTGTGTGTGTGTGATGCGAGTTGAGGAGAAGCTGTCAACAAAGGTCTTTGCAAAGCAATGCTATGCGGGTGAGGCTTAACCTAGGGGGGCTTGAGCAAGGGTTTCCCAGGCAGAATTCACATCATGTGTAAAGGTCCAAAGTGAGTGGAAGAAGTCAAACTGCCACCCATGGGCTGGAGGAGGAGGAGGAAAGATAGAGAAGGGTAGGCATAAAGCCAGGACTCCGGATGCATGTCAGTTGGCTAAGGATTGTAGATTTTATCTTAAGCCATGGAAGGGTTTAGGCAAAAGAGGATCATAGTAAAATTTTCATTAAAAAAAAAAAAAAAATATATATATATATATATGGCAAGACAGGCCTGGGGTCATTAGAGAGGATACTGAGCTTTGAGGAGGAAGGCATCGTGGCAATGACTGGGTAAGAAGCAGTGCTACCTTGGCAGTGAGACCAGGGAGAAGTGGACGAATTCAAGAGGCATTGGGGAGGTAAAACGTACAGGACCGAGTGATTCCGTAGGGCACAGTGCTACCATGACCCCTCCAGTTTGAAGGGAGCAATGGACTTGATGTAAAATGTTCAGGACCGAGTGATTCCGTAGGGCACAGTGCCACCATGACTGCTCCAGTCTGAAGGGAGCAATGGACTTGAAGTAAAACGTACAGGACCGAGTGATTCCGCAGGGCACAGTGCCACCATGACCCCTCCAGTCTGAAGGGAGCAATGGACTTGATGTAAAACGTACAGGACCGAGTGATTCCGCAGGGCACAGTGCCACCATGACCGCTCCAGTTTGAAGGGAGCAATGGACTTGATGTAAAATGTTCAGGACCGAGTGATTCCGTAGGGCACAGTGCCACCATGACCCCTCCAGTTTGAAGGGAGCAATGGACTTGATGTAAAACGTACAGGACCGAGTGATTCCGCAGGGCACAGTGCCACCATGACCGCTCCAGTTTGAAGGGAGCAATGGACTTGATGTAAAGTATACAGGACCGAGTGATTCCGCAGGGCACAGTGCCACCATGACCCCTCCAGTTTGAAGGGAGCAATGGACTTGATGTAAAACGTACAGGACCGAGTGATTCCGCAGGGCACAGTGCCACCATGACCGCTCCAGTCTGAAGGGAGCAATGGACTTGATGTAAAGTATACAGGACCAAGTGATTCCGCAGGGCACAGTGCCACCATGACCGCCCCAGTCAGAAGGGAGCAATGGACTTGATGTAAAACGTACAGGACCGAGTGACTCCGTAGGGCACAGTGCCACCATGACCGCTCCAGTTTGAAGGGAGCAACGGACTTGATGTAAAACGTACAGGACCGAGTGACTCTGTAGGGCACAGTGCCACCATGACCCCTCCAGTCTGAAGGGAGCAATGGACTTGATGTAAAGTATATAGGACCGAGTGACTCCGTAGGGCACAGTGCCACCATGACCGCTCCAGTTTGAAGGGAGCAATGGACTTGATGTAAAACATACAGGACCGAGTGACTCCGTAGGGCACAGTGCCACCATGACCGCTCCAGTTTGAAGGGAGCAATGGACTTGATGTAAAACGTACAGGACCGAGTGATTCCGCAGGGCACAGTGCCACCATGACCGCTCCAGTCTGAAGGGAGCAATGCACTTGATGTAAAACATACAGGACCGAGTGACTCCGTAGGGCACAGTGCCACCATGACCGCTCCAGTCTGAAAGGAGCAACGGACTTGATGTAAAACGTACAGGACCGAGTGATTCCGCAGGGCACAGTGCCACCATGACCGCTCCAGTCTGAAGGGAGCAATGCACTTGATGTAAAACGTACAGGACCAAGTGATTCCGCAGGGCACAGTGCCACCATGACCGCTCCAGTTTGAAGGGAGCAATGGACTTGATGTAAAACGTACAGGACCGAGTGATTCCGCAGGGCACAGTGCCACCATGACCGCTCCAGTTTGAAGGGAGCAATGGACTTGATGTAAAACGTACAGGACCGAGTGATTCCGCAGGGCACAGTGCCACCATGACCGCTCCAGTTTGAAGGGAGCAATGGACTTGATGTAAAACGTACAGGACCGAGTGATTCCGCAGGGCACAGTGCCACCATGACCGCCCCAGTCTGAAGGGAGCAATGGACTTGACGGTTGCCGCCAAGCCGAGCATGTGTGCTCCCAGGAGATCTTCGGGCACTGGTCTCTTTTATGTCCAAGGATATGCCTTGGTCTGGATAAGACAAGGCTGACTGGGCTCAAATTCTCCAATTCAAGAGCTCGGAAGACCTTTGGTTTGTTCCAGACTCTGCCACTAAATGAATCCCTTTGGCCCAGTCAGGCCCTCAAATTTCTAAATTTAAGTCTTGCCATTTTTATACATTCTGTATTTTTCCTCCCTAGCACTTCTAACGACTTACAGTTAAGTGAGGAATACCTCCAATTACAGGGGGTCCTCGGGTTACAACACAGTTCTGTTCCAATGACAGTGATGTAACCCGGATTTTAGTGTTAGTTAAAACACAGCTTAGCCTAACACAAATGGAATACTTGAGCTTTTAACAGTCCAAAATGGCAGAAGTAAGCATACTGGGGGACACCACTTCCTCACTCATGGGCTGTGTGACTGCGTATTCTTCCCTACATGCAACCAAATTAGTTTGCTCACATAATCCCTAAGTAAGACACTAACAGCATAAGCTGAAACATGCATGTTTCAATTTTTTTTTTTAATGGGAGTGAGTGTCATAAACTCGAAAAATCCTATGTCTTGAGACTGTTGTAACCCGAGGACCCCCTGTATTCATTAAAAATCCATCTCACCCATTAAATTGTAAGTCCCGATGGCTAGGAGCCAGTAGGTCCTCGTTGTTATCTCCAGCTCTGAGTATACCCCAAACACCTAGGATTCCTGCCCTCATGGGACTCATTTGGTCAAATATCAATAGATGAATGTGATACTCAGGAGACAACCAGTGGCAGAATCCAGTGACTGTTCCGATGTGGAGGGTAAGAATGAGAAGGAAAGAAAAGTCTGGGAGGGTTCCCATGCTTTTAGCCTGGGTACCTGGGTAGATGCCATTAGCATTGACTGAGGTAGAGAAATCTCTAGGAGAAATACAGATCTGAAGTGTAAGAATAGTTGGAGCATCTCGACTATAATGCGAACGAAAATGTCTGGTAGGAAGTCGGCAATAGAATTTTGAGGCTCTGGTAAGCAGTCCAAGTCAGAGGTTTTGCATGTACTTTGGAAAAGTAGCACAAACTTTTTCCCCTTTACATCAATAACATGGCATATGATTTAATAAAACCCAACTAATCATACTTGTTATTTATAGCTAAGGGGAAGCCTCAGTTCTAAATGCTTTGTCTTATTTAATTGTCATACTAATTCTAGGGGGTAGATTATCTTTATTCCCATTTTAAAGGCAAGGACACAAAAGTTTGAGTAGGTTGCCCAAGGTTACACAGGCAGTAAGTGGTGGCGACAGCCTTCCAACCCTAACAGTCAGTATCCACTGCTTTGTTCTCCAAATGCTGCTATTCCATCCGGCACACGCTTGCTTTAATAGCAGTCAGCTAATAACAACTCTTCGCACTCTTTCTCATTCCCAAGCTTGTGAATATCTTGGCCAATTGGTCTCTTATTTGTTAGTTTACAGATGAGGAAACTGAGGCACAGATTTGTAAAATAACATCCATATGGTTACACCGTCAGGGTGTGGGTGGACCAGTATTTGAACTTAGCTCTATCTATATCCAGGACTAATACTTCGAACTGCTACATAACCATACAAAACCGCATTTCTGGATCACAGCTTTTTGATTATTAGAGGGACAACGGCAAGCTGAGCATGGATGTGGAAAGCAGGCAAAGTAAAAGCTAGTCTAGGAATTACCATTAAATTTGTGATGACAAAGAAATGCCACCTGACTCTTCTGAACTTCGAGTAGAACATTTAGATTGGTTAGTCCGTCAGGCTCTAGGACTTAGAATTTTTAAAAAATCATTATAGAAGGAGAGAAAAAAAAAGTTGAAACTCTTTAGAAGCCACCAAAAGTAACTTTAAAATACCAAATTATTATTGCTGTTAGACAGAGACTGCTTTAAATGCAACATCCTATTTGACCCTCAAAATCGGTCCATGAAGTGGCACTATCATTTATTATCCATTGGTAACAATAAGACAAAAGGCCCCAAATGGAGTCACTTATGCTAAGCCCCACATACCAAGTAGAGACTCATCTTAATTACAGTTTCGGCTCTCCCAGGAATGGACTCTTAAATCAGCAAAACAGGAATCGCTTGATCAGCATCAGTTAGGTAATCTGCCCAATTAACCCCTGTTATCCCCCAAAGGAAAGTGACCTTGCAGTAACTAATCTGCTTTTCTGCCTGGTATGACTTTCTGTTCCTGTTCCCTTCTGTGTATAAAAGCATTGCATTTCGCACAGCTCCACGAGGCTCCTTTCTATCTGCGAGACTGCATGCTGCCTGATTTCATGAATTGTTGAATGGAGACCTTTAAAGTTGACTTAGTTGAATTTTGTGTGTTTTTTTTAAACACCATCCTGCCTCCATTGTTCTACAGAGAAGGGAATTGCAAAATAAATTGAACAAACATCTCAAGGACGTACGACTAGCAAAGGGCAGTCCAATTTCAAATCCAAGCTTAAGGTCTTAAAGACTAGATATTATTTCTCTTTTGACTTCCCGTAGAAATGATCGTGATTAAACCTGGGCTTTAATCAAGAGACAAATGGAGCAGGTAAATTTCCCCTAGCAAGCTGTTTTGTGAAAGAGCAATGAATTAGGGGTACACTGAAATAAAAGCATTTTTTTCTTTATGTCTTAGAGAGAACAGGGTTATGCACAACTAACTATTGAACTGCTTGCTCTATCCAGTCTGCTGCTGCTGCTGCTGAAACATACCACAATAGGTTCTACTATATTGACTGTGTACTTGGCAGTAGTACAGACTCAGCCATTTCCAGTGTCACCGGGACATTGGAATGAAAACAGATGCTAAGAAATGAGTAATACTGTGATTGGTGGTGATTAATTTACTCAAATATATCTCTTCAGGTGGACTCACAGCAATGTCTTCTCCCCTATTCCTTCACTAGGTTTGTTTTTAATTTTGGCATTTTGGATTCTTACATTTTAAAATGATCATATGTATCTCTTGGACTTTAGCATATGGTTGGTAGACTCTTTAGCTGCACAATAAATAAGACGAACACATGAAAAAGAAAAGCTATGCCAAAGAGCAAGAAAGGCAGGACAGGCGCTACATGCAGAACAAGTGCTGGCCTAATTTCTAGTTGCCTGAAGTCTTTTGTTGCCTCCATCAGTGAGTACTTGGCTATTCGGTTAAGTTTTTTTTTTTTTTTTTTGAAAATGCAAGTGCTTCTGAAAGGCTAAGGGATGGTCATTTATAGCCTAGTATGACTTAGTTTATGCAGTTTGCTTTCTAATTGTTAGGTCATTTTCTGAATTAGAAGAATCTGAAAGATCATCTGAGTTAATCCATCTCAACAGAGCTAAGTCACTAAGGCTAAAAGAAGGGAATGATTTGACCAGGAGTCTACAACTAGTTTCAAAAGTAGCCTTGGATTCTACATAGGAGGAGTATCAGTACAGTGCTCTGTTTTTCGATCTCATGGTGCTACAGATGTTAAAACATGGAAATCATGTTACAGGCACAGTATAATGTATAGTATAATTAGGTGTGGCACACGGCAACAAGTAGACCTGGCTATTCCACTCATTAGCTTTGAGAACCTGGGAATGTTTCTTATCTTTTCTAAACCTCAATTGCTTCTTTAGTGAAATGCAGACTAAATATTATCTATCCCATTATGGTATTATAAAAATCAATAGAATTATGCCTGAAATTTTCTTAGCAGAGTGAGTGCCTGGTGTCCAGTAACTAGTTAATACATGCTAACTCTTAAAAATTTACTACTTAGAATTAAATGATTTAATCCATGGAAAATAATTACAATACATGTAGATTAAGATCTTAGATAAAGATTTTGGTCAAAGTGACTTCAAACTTGTTTTCTGGGTCTAAGTCAATCTTATGTTAGATGTGGCTAAGAGGTACTACTATAAAATGCCAAGAATATATACAGTGAACAAGTTACATCTTCAAACATTTCCCTTGCCAACATCTCCCTAAGTGCACCAAGCAAAACCATTATTTATAATTGGTGATTTCTTGAGATAGATGTCCGAGCTCATCACGTGAGGGGTCTGATCCTTTTAATTAATCCCTGTGAATTTCTACTTTGCATGAAACAGCTTTGGTCTTGAAAAAACTAAAGATGAGTGAGAATTTTTAAAAAGAGAATTACCCTAGAATATTTTAAAAGGTCGGCAGGACATTATGAGCAGAGAAAATGAAAACAGCAGCTGAAGACACAATTTCTCCAGATCTAGACTGCTGTTGTTATTTGTCAAAGTCCTGAACATCAGATAAGCAACAGATAGAATCTTAGTTTTTAAATACAATGTCCAGTGAAGATGAAAATAAAATCAATCATTTTTGGAGGCCTCAGTAATCAGACAATGGCAAAATAAGGACACATTCTTGTTGCTTCAACTGAGAAGAGTGGATGCTACTGCTACAGAGGAATTTCAACTAGTGGTCAGCAAACTCGTTAGCAGAGCCAAATATCAACAGTACAACAATTGAAATTTCTTTTGAGAGCATTTTTTTTTTTCATTTTTCTGAAGCTGGAAACAGGGAGAGACAGTCAGACAGACTCCCGCATGCGCCCGACTGGGATCCACCTGGCACGCCCACCATGGGGCGACGCTCTGCCCACCAGGGGGCGATGCTCTGCCCATCCTGGGTGTCGCCATGTTGCGACCAGAGCCACTCCAGCGCCTGAGGCAGAGGCCACAGAGCCATCCCCAGCGCCCGGGCCATCTTTGCTCCAATGGAGCCTTGGCTGCTGGAGGGGAAGAGAGAGACAGAGAGGAAAGCGCGGCGGAGGGTGGAGAAGCAAATGGGTGCTTCTCCTGTGTGCCCTGGCTGGGAATCAAACCCTGGTCCTCTGCACGCTAGGCCGACACTCTACCGCTGAGCCAACCGGCCAGGGTGAGAGCATATTTTTTAAACTTAAACTATACAGGTAGGTACATTCCTTATCGAGGTAGCACCCACACATGGTGTTTTGTGGAAGAGCCACACTCAAGGGGCCAAAAAGCCGCATGGGGCTCACTAGCTGCAGTTTGCCGACCACTGAACTAGGACATAATTAACTGTAATTAATGGATTGATAATGTTTCAGATTAAGATTTTGTTACCGAAAATAGCTCTAAGCATATGTTTAAGAACTTAAAGTGGATTTCTGGCTTCCACTCAAGATGTCAAAAGCTAGAAAGTGTTGCTCTCACCTTGACAGTAAGAAAAAATGTCATAACTTATGAAAGCATAACTTTCACGAACCCATCAGAAAACCAAGGTTGCAGGGCAACCAATTAGTCTGAAATCTAAGAAAAGAACAGGCACCTCCAAAGAGATGTAGGCACTCCGAGGTGTTTCTGGAGCAAATCACAGAAAGAAGACAGAGCCACCGTACAAGAGGGCAAAGGACAAGGGAGTGATGTCTTTCAAGTGCCAATGTAAGATAAAGTGCAACAGAGCACCATTCAGATTGATAATCAATATTCACGTGACAAGACTGGTGAACTGATACTGGTCAATTATAGCATTATTAGAGGATTTTGCAGTTTTTTGTAGAGGACATGTTTAATATCTAGAAAGCAAAACAGAAAAGCAGTACTGATAATTGCCAGTATTTTCTGAGCAGTTATGTACAAGGCATTAGGATAATGTTTCTACATGTATTATCTCATGTAATTAAATGTTACTGGCCCTGACCAGTTGGCTCAGTGGTAGAGTATTGGCCTATCATGTAGAAGTCCTTGGATTAATTACCAGTCAGAACACAGAGGAGAAGCAACCATCTGCTTCTCTACCCCCACTTCTCTTTCTCTTACTCTCCCTCTCCTGCAGCCATGGCTCGAGTGGCCTGAGTGAGTTGGCCCTGGGTGCTGAGGATGGCTCCATGGCCTCACCTCAGGTGCTAGAATAGCTTGGTTGCCGAGCAACAGAACAACAACCCCAGATGGGCAGAGCATTGCCCCAAGTGGGTCTGCCAGGTAGATCCCAGTCAGGGTGCATGCAGGAGTCTGTCACTCTGCCTCCCTGCCTCTTACTCTCTCACTTAATAAAAAAAAACTAAATGTTATGATAATAATTTAGAGGAGAAATTTAAAGGAGGAGTTCACTGGTGAAAAGAGAACTCAGGATAATTCCATAGACATAATGAGCATAGCTGGCTTGCTCTGGCTTTTGTTTGGCTTTCTTGACCAGAACTGGAGAGCAGGTTCGACCCTGGGGAAAAAGGACCTACCTCCCACCTCCCCAGCAATGGAAAATTTGTAGTGAGATAAGCAACACAGACAGACCCCAGTAATCTGTATCACTTCTCTCATTTCTCGTGACTTTTGTTATTCTCTAATGTTACCCAAATTATGAAAAAGAATTTTTCAACTCACTCTGTGTGTGTATAGCCATAGCCACTAGGAGGAGCAATCACTATTTCTGACATTATTCATATAAGAACTTTGTTCCCCAAGGTGTCATTGCTTTCTTCTTGACAATAAAATCAACCTATTTTGAGGACTAAAAAAATAAGTCTTTTTTTTTTTTTTAGTCTCCGTTCAATGCTTACAGTATCCCAAGAACTGCCCTAACCACTTTATAAACATTTTCTCATCTGAACGTCACGTAATCCTAGAATGGTGTAGACACTGTCATTCCCATTTCAAGGATGAGGAAGCTGAGGCTAAGAAGTGAAGTGACTTTTGCAAAGGTCCACAGATGGTCTACAAGACAGGGATGGTGAAGACCTGAGTCTGAAGCCCATGCTGTGTGTACATCATGTCATTGTGTCCCAGATCCAGCGGCCCAACATCGAACCTACAGCTATGTATGAGACAGCAGTACCAACCCTCTTTTCTTGAAACAGTGGATCACCATCAGAGCCTGATGGTGCTTATTTAGCTAAAACAACACCTCTTTATATTTGCATTAAAATGCACTTTGAGAGCTATTAACCACCAGCAAGTATATACTGATATCAATGTTGTGCCTGACATTTAGTTTTATTGTCATAGTAGTTACGCTAAGGTGAGGTTCAAGAGTTTCTAGGCATATACCTTGGCAGGTTTTATCTTATCATTGTTTTTTAAATTGTGGCTTATGGAACTTGAGTGCTGTAACTACCCAAATGCTTAGCGAAGAGTATGGAATTTGGTAATACAAGTTTATCGTAATCAACACAGCATGGTGGTACTGGCATAAAAAGACACAAAGTCAATGGAAACTGAATAGAAGGCCCAAAAATAAACCCACAACCTATAAGATCAATTAATCGATGGCAAAGGAGGCAAGAATATATAATGGGGTCAAGGCAGTCTCTTCAATAAATGGTGTTGGGGAAAGTGGACAGATGCATGCAAAAGAATAAAACTCAGAATGGATTAAAGACTCAAATGCAAGCCAAAATCATAAAACTCCTAGGAGAAAACATAAGCAGTGAACTCTGACTTCACTCTTAACGATATTGCTAAGATATCCTAAGATATGATGTCTAGGACATGTCTCTTCAGGCAAGAAAAACAAACAAAAAATGAACAGATGGGACTCTATCAAACTACGGTTTCCTTTGCTGTGCAAATTTTTTTTTATATAAAATGAAGACAACTTACTGAATGGGAGAAGATATTCACCAGTGACACATCTATCTGATCGATGAGGGGTTAATATTCAAAATATATAAGGAACTCATACAACTTAACACCAAAACAAAAACAAAACTCAAATGAATTTAAAAAGGGTAGAGGACCTGAATAGACATTTCTCCAAAGAAAAGATACGGTCGGCCAATAGACATATGAAAAGATGCTTAACATCACTATTCATCAGGGAAATGCAAATTAAAATGACAGTGAGATATCATTTCCCATCTGTCAGAATGAGTCTCATCAATAAATTTACAAATAAGAGTTGGGGAAGATGTGGAGAAAAGGAACCCTTGTGCACTGCTAATAAGACTGATAAGTGGTGAGGTGCTATAGAAAAGAGTATGGAGGTTCCTCAAAAAATAGAACTACCAAATGACTCAGCAATTTCACTTTTGGGTACTTAAACAAAGAAACCCAAAACATTAATTCAAAAAGACACAGGCAGCTCCATGTTCACTGCAGCATTACTTGCAATAGCCAAGAGATGAAAGCAATCTAAGAGGTGGTACATATACACAACAGAATATTACTCAGCCATAAAAAAGAAGGAAATGTTACCATTTGCAAAAACATGGATGAACCTAGAGTCTGTTATGTGAAGTGAAATAAGTCAGACATAGAAAGACAAATACCATATTGTTTTATTTACATTTGGAATCTAAAAACAACAAATAAATGAAACAGAAGCAAACTCACAGATATAGGAACAAACTGATGACTACCAGAGAAGAAAGGGCGTGGGGAATAGGCGAAGAAGGGAGGAGATTAAGAAGTACAGATTACCAGTTATGAAAATGTATGGTGATGTCAAGTACAGCACAGGGAATGTAACCAGTTATTGTAATAACTATGTATGCTGTCAGATGAGCACTAAACTTATCGGGGTAATCACTTTGTAAGTTATATAAATGTCTAATCAGTATGTTGCAAACTTGAAACTAATAAAATGCTATATTTCAATTGTAATTAAAAAAAGAAAACAAAAACAAAAGAAAAATATACATATAGATGCTGGGATTCAATCTGGACCTTCTGAATCAGACAGATCCACTAGGAAAGAGAATCTGCATGTTTAAAAAGTTCCTCTGGATAAACTTTGCCTATACTGAAGTCTCATAACCACTGTAACAAACCATACTCATAAGATGATGAAGCTTGGGGGAAAACTACTGAGTTTAAATAAAAAGGGGGGTAGAAATGGTCTGGAAGACTGGCATAAAGTCTTAGTCTTTTCCTCTATCAACAGCTTCTTAGGACATCTTACTTCTAAACTATTAAATCATTAGGTAACTTTTCGAGCGAATGCCATAAAAGCTGCATCTTGCCTCTGGTAGAACTCCCTCTGTGAATGACCCATTTTGGAAAGAATTAAAGATGTTTATACGTGTCTTTATGGCTTCCCAAGATTTTCACCTTGTTCCACACCACCATTCCACAGCAGAGTGGATCTCTTGGGTCCACATTGCTCCACTTAAAGCAAAAGAGTAAAAATGTCCCTCTTTCTCAATTCAAACTCATCTGCCTTCATTTCTAGGGCATGCTTTCTTTCCAAGTATCAACCATGGAAGATTAACTGCTCCCCACTTGCTGTAGCTGACAATTTGGTTTCCTCTGTGAATGAGGAATTGCATCTCAGCAGGTAACAGGCTTATGTTTTGCAAAAGAAGAAAACATAATATAATTAAGAAGATAGAAAGTGGCGTGTATTCGTTATTTCTATAATTAGGAACGTTCTGTGCTCTGAATTCTGAGTTTTTGAGGAGGCCATATTTCTTATGCTCCGGTTAATAAACGAACATTGCAGAGCCTTCCAGAAAAGAGAGAAGAGTCACTGGGGTCCACAGTTCAGCGCTTGTTGGTCTATGGGGTTTCTTATACCTGTCAGGATCATAAAACACGTCAATTTAGATGTCACTTCACCCTACAGAAAATTATAGCCATCTCCGGATTCGGTTATTGGTAACTTTGTAGAAGTTCATAGTCATAGTGCAATAAATAATGGTCTCTTTATCTTACAGCCTGAAGCAGAGACTGACAGAGGGAATTACATCTCACTTTCTCTCCTCCACTTAGAATCAGGTCTACCCTTAGGACCAGAAAGAGACATAGATAATAACATTAGGAAGCTCATTATTTCTCATTTTTATATCATAAAGGGTAAAAATCAGAGGAAACGCCAGCCTTTTTCAATGCAGAATAAGCATTTTTTTCTCTTTTATGCTTATTGAAACTTGAGCTCTTTTTTTTTATCCCCAATGTGAACATTTCTTGCTTCTTATTTCCTGAACATTTTACCCCCACAGGTAGAATAAAACACTCAGCAAATATTTATAGAGTGACAAAGACTAGCTCCTTGACCAGACTCTAGATCCACTCTACTAGTTAGGCCTCCAGTAGAACACACAGGTTCACTTGTTTCCTTTTGCCTTAGATTTTTAGCATTGCTTCTGACTGGCTTTGATGTTTATTACTACATGACTATATGTAACCAAAGTCAAATTTACATACACTTCTGCCGTTCCTCTCTTCCCCTGTGGTTAATGATTTCTCTTTATCTGATATGAAATTTTCCATTTTTGTAAGTATCAGCCAATACACAATTATATTTCTATCTCCCTTTTCCCTTGGATAAGCGGGAACAGACTTTTCTTGCCTTTTACAGCTAATAGATTCTAGAGATCAAAGGGCAGTTGTTTACAAAGATACAGCTCATTCCTTCTTACCATACTGCAAAGGGCAAATGCATCAGAGATTATTCCAACAGTCTCCCACTGATGAACATGAAGGTGGTTTCCAGTCTTGCAACTGCAAAGTGCTGCCACTGATACCATCATACATGCCTCGTTCACAGTTTTGTCTAGAATACCTTTAGAATAGATTCCCAGAGGACTGGCGGGTGAAATGTACATATTGTATAGTAAGACATGTCCTTAAGTAATGACAATAACCTCTCCATAGGGATCGCAATGGTTTGCGTTTCTACTAACAATTTACGAGAGGGACTTAAAAAAAAAAAAGCCCCACACAGCCACACCAATGGAGTATGCTTGTGAAACTTTCAGATCTTTGCCAATCTGAAAGGTTAAGTGTTGCTATCTCGACAGCGTGGAGAGAGGTAGAGTGGGACTGTCAGAAAGATATGGGCAAAGTCCAGGTGATATTGGACTTTGAAGTGAAATTGGAGTCGTGATATATTTGGGAGAGGAAAATGACAGGGCTTGGTGTAAGCTCAAATTCAGAGAGAAAAGGATGGGAATACCAGAACAGCAACAAAATAGAAATATACAGTTTTCTTCTTGTCATTTTCTCCCCATCTCTGCCCTTCAAATATAATTTTTATGTATTTCCCTCTCCTACATGGAACACGTTTTTTTTTTGTGAAACTGTTTTGAATAAAATGTTTTTTGAAATTCATGAAAATATATTCACTAAAGCAAATTGTACTAAAGAGATTTGAATAGGTCAAGATGAACGCGTGGCATTTGCAAAGTATTTAATGCAAATTCCCTGCCTTCTCATCTGGACGTCTTGCCATCTCTCCAAATCCTAAGGGAGCTAAACAGGAAGCGAAAATACGCCCTTCAAGTCCACATAGATCGCTGGGGGAGGGGTTCCATGAATTAACACCAATTCTTTGGGTAGAATACTCAATGTGGGTTAATTTCCTGCAATTGTTGCCAATATCATCTCTTTTCTTCCAGCTCTCACACCGTCTGCCGGGCTGGCGGCAGGTGCTCTATCTTCTGGGACCTTCCTCCATCTATACGGTGCTTCTCTCTGCTCAACACTAACTCAAAGCCCACTTGCACTTTAAAGTTCATATTTTAAAGATTCACCTACATTCTTAGATACATCTCTATATATTCTTAATACCCACCTGAGGCTTCCTCACGTTAAGTATAAGGAGTGGACAAAGCAGTAAAGAGACAGTGGGAGGACACGGGGAGAGAGACTGGAGCACCAAGACCAGGAGAAGAACGTCCCTCATCAGAAGAAAGAAGACCTGCACTTTTGCTGTTGTTGTTGTTTTTCTTTGCACCTGAAACTAATGTAACATAATGACCTTGAGACAAGCTAACTTTTCAGAACGCAACTTTCTTGGTGTGTGAAATGTGGAGACCGATATCTTTCCTGGCTCCTCTTTGCTAAAGAGTGAAAGTGTTCAAGACAAATATATGAATATATGGTAAGACGGTGCAAGTAGTAACTGTGAAGGATTGCTAGCCACCTTTCATAAGTCTGTATTAAACTTACTTAATTTGGATAGAGATTCAGAAGTTTCAGACAGCTCATTTTCAGTCCATATTTTGGACGCCTTTAGAATATTTCCCAATGAATATAATTTTAGAAGTTAGATTCTGATCAAAGCCTCTTTAATCTGAACTGTATTAGAAATACTACACACATATACACACGGTAATGGGTACTGGACGTATGTATAGTACAATACATTACACGACAACATTGTAGAAAAAACTAATAGGAACTAGAAATGAAAGTTAGTAAAAACAATCGCATTTAATCAAAATGAATTTTTTTTCAAAATTAACAATTACTGATGCTTGCAGGGAAGTGGATTTAATTCGAGGAAGTGTAGGAAGTAGATACCTTCGGCGAGGATTCTAAAGGAGATTTCTGAACGCTTGCAGGCGCACATTCATAATTATGCATCATTGGATATAAGAACCTTCTTGAGGCAGAAGAATAATCATTTACACTAGTCATTTTCATGTTGTTGTGATGAAAGGGGGAGAAGCAAAATGAGAGAGGGGGGTCAATTCCTCACCCATTAGCAAGAACTAAAAGAAGAAAAGAAGGTTTTAAAGAATTTATTTAATAAGTACCACTTACTGAGGAATTACTGTGAGCCAGATAAGTGGTCTTACTCTCTCTCAGTACTGACATTCATATTTGTTTGCTTTTGTTTATGGTCAGGTTTTCAGTCAAAGGAAACATACATATTTTCAGAAATGCACAAATTCTGAATTGAGTGTCTGAATTGAAATCGAAAGCAACTTAGTGTGTAACTAGCATCCAGATTAAAAAAAAAAATGAAAAATTAGCCTGACCAGGTGGTGGCACAGTGGATAGAGCGTCGGACTGGGATGTGGAGGACTCAAGTTCGAGACCCCCAAGGTCGCCAGCTTGAGCGCAGGCTCATTTGGTTTGAGCAAAGCTCACTGGCTTGGACCCAAGGTCGCTGGCTCGAGCAAGGGGTTAGTGGGTCTGCTGTTGCCCCACAGTCAAGGCACATATGAGAGAACAATCAATGAACAACTAAAGTGTCACAACAAAAAACTGATGATTGATGCTTCTCATCTCTCCCTCCATTCTTGTCTGTCTGTCCTTATCTATCCCTCTCTCTGACTCTCTGTCTCTGTCAAAAAAAAAAAAAAAAAAATGGAAAATTACTCAAACATGCCTGAGTTATTCGCCTGTCTCAGGCACAAATCCCTGCTGTGAATAATTGTTGTCTCGACTTATAAACTGTAGGGTCGTCTGGCTTGCCTCCGCACATTGTATACATGGAGGCACCCAGTGAGTACACTTTCCTGTCTGGCTTCTTTTCTAGCAAGAGTCTGATAGTCATCCATGCTTTTGTATGTAGTTGCCATATGTTCATTTTTACTGCTGGCTAGAGATCACTTCTTTGATGAAGTGTCTTCTCAAGCCTTTTTGATTATTTTTATTGGGATGTCTGTTTTTATACTTATCAATTTATAGAGTTCTTTGTATAATCTGGTGTGAGTGCTTCCTCATATTAAGTCATGTGACTCTACATGACTACAGATACAGATGATTATTTTTTCCCACTCCATGTCTTATCTTTCCACTTTGCTCCTGGTGGCTATGACCATGTAGAAAATAGAACTTTTATTATGTTTTTGTTTTAGAGAATGCATTATAACATTAAAAAGTAAAACATTGCTTTTATTTAGTTTATTTAGTTTTTTTTTTTCTTTGCCTTGTATAGTTCTTCTGTTGTTAAGAAATTTTGTCACCTGAGCTGTGGTGGCACAGTGGATAACACATCAACCTGGAATGCTGAGGTCTCTGGTTTGAAACCCCGGGCTTGCCCGGTCAAGGCACATACAAGAAGTAACTACTAGGAGTTGATGCTTTCTGTTCCCCTCCTCCCCTTCTCTCTCTCTCTCTCTCTCTCTCTCTCTCTCTCTCTCTCTCTCCCCTCTCTCTCAAATCAATCTATAAAATCTAAAAAAAAAAGTAATGTTTCTTAAAAAATTTTTGTCCACCCCAATATCATAAAAATATTTTGCTGTATTTCCTGTAGATGCTTGCTTACTTCCTCATTATTTATTTATTTATTTATTTGCCTTTTCTCATTTAAATGTGTGATTATCTGGGATTGATCTTGGAGCACAGTTTCCAGGCTAAGGTTCACGCTATCCTATATTGGGCTTGAGTTAATTTATATTGCTGCTCTAACACATTCCCGAAAACAGTGACCTAAAACAACAAACATTTATTATTTCAGGATCCTCTGGGTCAGAAAGCTGGCATGAGTCTCACCAGCTAAAATGAAGTTGTTGCAGGGCTGTTTCCATGTGGACACTCCATGTCAGCAGACTGAGAAACTCCTTGCTCAAGCCAGCGACCTTGGGTCCAAGCTGGTGAGCTTTTTGCTCAAGCCAGATGAGCCCATGCTCAAGCTGGCGACCTCAGGGTCTCGAACCTGGGTCTTCCTCCTCCCAGTCCGACAGTCTATCCACTGCGCCACCGCCTGGTCAGGCACTTTTTCTTTTTCTTTTTTTTTAAAGTGAGTGAGAGACAGACAGGAAGGGAGAGAGATGAGAAGCATCAACTCATTCTCATGGGACCTTAGTTGATTGATTGCTTTCTCATATGTGCCTTGACCAAGGGGCTGCTGCTGCGACAGTGACCCCTTGCTCAAGCCAGCAACTTTGGGCTTCAAGCCAGTGACCTTTGGGCTCAGGCAAGCAACCAGGGAGTCATGTCTATGATTCCATGCTCAAGGGGCGACCTCACACTCAAGCTGGTGAGGCCACACTCATTGACTTTGGAGTTTTGAACCTGGCGTCCACAGTGTCCCAGGTCAACGCTCTATCCACTGCACCACCATCTGGTGAAGTTCTTTCTTCCACTTTTAAGTGCTCTTGTAATTAGGTTGGGTCTACCCAGATAATTCAGGAAAATTTCCCTCTTAAGATTAGCTAATTAGCAAATGAATTTAATGTGTCGCCTTAATTCCTCTTTGCCCTGTAACATAACCTATTCATAAATTCTGAAGATCAGAAAATGAACATCTTTTGGAGGCATTATCTTGCCCACTACAGTACCCAGTGTACAGTCCTTTTGCCATCGTCAGCAAGTGTCATCTTTGTCACAGAATAAGTTCACAGTTTTTTACTCTTTTTCCAATAGTCTTCTTGTGTTAGTAATATGCTAATTGCTGTGCTTAATAAATTTACTTAGTAATTAGGTTCTCTAAATTCATGTTTCTTTTAGATTTTCTTGGCTCTTTGTCTTTCCATATAAATCTTCAAGTAAGCTTATCAGTTTTGATAAATTGATATTATTTCAGACTGCAGTGAAATAATAAACTTATTGAGGAAGAACAAATATTTTTGTTACATCAATATTTGTATTACATGTGCATGATACCTTCCTAAAATGGGGAAGAAAGGTGTCTTCTTTAACTTCCCATAATGTTTTGTATTCTCTGTGTAGATGTCATTCACGACTTTTGTTAGGTTTATTTCTAGGCATTTGATTTTTTTAAAAAAAATTGTAAATTGCATCTTTTTTAAAAAGTTGAAATTTTTTATTTTTACCTTGTATCTTGAGATGCTGCTATATTAACTTACTAGTTCTTATAATTTACTTATAGATTTGTATTTGTACATACACTATTATGTTATCAGAATGAGCAATTTTATTTCTTCCAGTTTGATTTTTACTCTTCCCTTCCTATTATACTGCCTAAAACTCCAGCAATGTGTTGAGCATAAGTGGTGATCATAGGTTTTATTTTCTCATTCTTGACACCAAACAGAAAGCTTTCAATATTTTATCAGGGATTTGACTAATTTCTGTATGTACTTTGTAGAGAACTCTTAATTTGACAGGGGAGATGTAAGAGTTTTATATACATGGTATCTCTCCCTTATTCTTTTAATAAGGTGATTTACTCTGATTAACTTGAAAAAGTTAAGCAAATTTTACATTTTTGGAATATACCAATGGTATAACCAGCTATAGTATCCTTTTTCTCTATTGCTGCATTCAAAATTCTAATATTCTCTTTAGAATATTTATTCTTACATTTGTGGGAGAGATTGGCGCATCATTTTGTGTTCTTACAATGTTCCTTTCCGATATCGGCATCAAGGTTCCTCTAGTCTTTTAGAATAAATACAAAGTATTTCTTTTTTTCTATTCTTTGGATGAGTATATATAGATTAGTGTTAGTATTATCTCTTCTGTATTGTTTGAAAGTTACTCACCAGTGAGTTCCTTTGAGACAGGGGCTATAAGATCATGTCATCTGCAGGTAATGATAAATTGTACATCTTCCATTCAAATGGCTATTACTTTCTTTTCCTTGCTCTTTGCCCTGGCTAGAACTTCCAGTACAATGTCAAACAGAAATAGTGAGAACAGACATTGGGGCCTGATCCAGATCTTAGGGGGGAAGCTTTAATTCTTTCACCATTAAGATTGATAATAGCTGTGGGTTTTCCAGGTTGAGAAAATTCCATTTTATACTTAAATTTTTTAGTGTTTTTAACATGAAAGAGTGTTAAATTTTGTCAAATGCTTTTTCTGTATCCATTGAGATGATCATGCAGGATTTTTTCCTTGATTCTAGTAGTATTGCACATACATTGCCTGATCTTCATATGTTGAACCAATCTTGTACTCCAAGTAGAAATCCAATTGGGTCAGTTTGTATCTTCTGTTTCAGAAATTAAGCTGTCTTTTTCTAATTTGTAAATCTAAGGTTACAATTTTTCTGACCCCTTTCCACCTTAGTCTGTCAAGTAAAAAAATGACAACAGCCAACACAACAATAGCCATTTGGTGTGAATGAATAAAAATTATAGCTATTTTTTTTGTCAGATTGACAAAAAAAAAAAATATATATATATATATATATATATATATGATGTTCTGTAGAATTTTAGTAATTAGTTTGTGTGCCATGACATGAAAAGGGTTGAAAACTGCTGCTCTAGATATACTAATATGCATTGTTGACTTATTTACATTTATCAAAAATTAGTACTTGTTCTACTTTCCAAAGTATCATAAAATATCCTATATCACTTATGCCTTCTGTGATGTATTATAGAACATATCTTCATGTGTTGCTATCATATATTGAAATTAAATTTTATCTATATAAATATAGAATAAAAAATATATATAAATACATATTTTAAAAACTACAGACTACATTACTATTGCTATTTTAACTTGTCAATATTTATTTAATGTTGTCTGTTCATTTACCCTTTCCTCTATTCTTCAAACTTCCCTTTAGTTTCATAGGTCTGAGTTTATTTTTCATCTAACTGAATATATATCCTTTGGTCTCACTCTACGCCTGGTAACTTTTTATTGAATGTCAGATATTCAACTTTGAGAATTTCTGAGATTCAGGATGATAGTGTCATTTTCCAGATAACGATTTTGTTCTCCTACTGGTTGGCAGTTAGACTGGGGTAGCGGCATAAGCCCCTAGATTGAACCAGGAATTGCAATTGTTTATGGCTGAGTTTTAGTCGTTGTAAGGGCAAGTCTATGTTGGTTTGCTTGCTCCTATAGGCTAGGTCTTCACAGTTCTTAGCTTAAAGCCAGCATCTTTATAGGGTCTCTTTAACAGACTTAAACTCGGACAGTTCTCCCTATTTTTCCTGTTTCTCCCCTCTGCTTGGATGATCATATTGCTGCTCTGTGCATTTTAGGAAGAGACAAATTCATTGAGAAAGAAACTTAAGCACAATAGACGACAAATTTCTTTGCAAATCTATTTTCTCTGAGAACTGGGCCTCCCAAATCTTTGGTTCTCTTCAATGCCTTTAAATGCCTGTCTATTTTATTTTATACAGTTTCTATAATTGTTCTCAGCAGGAAGTTTAAGCGGTTAAGCTGCTCCAGCAAAACCCAAAGATAAATTCTTTCTTTCATTTTTTTTCTTACAACATTATAACATGTTTATTATTACTTTCATTTGGCAGATGAAGAAATTGGGTCTAAAAATGTGATGGAACTTACTCAAGGTCATAGCAGTGAGGGGTCGAGCTATTCTTATTTTTCCGATTCTAAAAATTGTGCTACTTACAAAGCAACAGAGTGAGGCAACATATAAAGACATTCTGGAGCAGAATGGGAATGTGATATAAAGAAGTACTCAACACCCTCTAAAGGTTCTTAGAAACTGGAATTTTAAGTGAAACAACGTATAACAAAACTAATTTTCCATTGGCTAATTGATATAAAGAAGTGTTAAGTGTCTGGTCACAAAAACATCACCAAACTTCTAGATGAAGATCCAAAAACACTTCTTATCTTGAACATTGATACAAATGTGAGTTATACATACATTTGAGATAAATACAAACAAGTAAGATATTCTTTTCCAACCCACTTATTCCAGTTCAGGCTTCCAAGTGGCTGAAAAATATTCTAGCAGCTCACGACACAAGGCAGGAACCAACCATGAACAGGACACCATTTCATTACAGGCCACTGACAGAAACACCACACTCAATCAGACTGGGACAGTGTAGATGCGCCAGTGCCCCCAACAGGCACATCGTTGGGGTCTGGGGAGAAACCAGAGAAACTGGACAAAACCCATGCAGACATGGGGAGAACATGCAAACTCCGTACAGACAGACACCCCTGCTGGGAATCGATTCTCTCTTTCTCTCAGCACCATTATAAACGCAACAGTGTTGTTAATATAACATTATTTGAGGACCTGCTGAAATATATGAATGTGAAAGAAAATGGTAGGAAAAACTGGTCCCTGAACCAGTTAATAATTGTAAGCCCTGGGTCCAACATGAATTTGTGGCAATGTCAGTCGGGAGAGACAGTACCTAAGTATCCATTATAAGGTGTTATTTTTATTTTATACAGTTTCTATAATTTTTCTCAGCAGGAAGTTTAAGCTGCTAAGCTGCTCCAGCAAAACCCAAAAAGTTAATCAAAATGTAGTCAATGCTTATATAGCTTCTTCACTCAAATATATTATAAATTTCTTAAAAATACAAATTGTTTTCTCTATGAGTCATTAGGACCGCTAACTAAACCAAACAGTGTTGTATGAACTGCAGGTAACTTGAATAGCAATACATTGAACTGTCATGGTAGCCTTGCCCCTATTCTAGGGTACACTTTAAAAACTAAATATCTATTCTAGCTGTTAATGTCCTAATCACGAATGATATGTTTAAACACAGAAATCATACTTCTAGTTACGGATAGACATCTAGCATGTTTTCTCATAGAAAACCCAAGCAAACTTTCTGGACTCTAAGCTCCACGGTAGCAGTAGCTCAGTGTCATCTAGCTTTACTCATCACAATGAACTTCAGGTTACATCAGCTGATTGACAATGGATGGATACACAGCAACTTCATGGATATACAACTCATAGCCGGAGGAGAAAAGATACAGCCCTGAGTGCGCTGAAGGGGCTGCATATATGGTAAGACACCAGAGGCTGTTGAAAGACTTGATTCCTGTTTCTTCAGATATCTCCTCCCTGCCAAGTTTTACTAAGGAAATTATTTTTGAAGGAGACGGATTTTCTTGCCTTAAAAAGTTGCCAAAGTTACTTAGAAACTTAGCCTCTTATTGATTAAATGCATTGTGCCAAGAGCAGGCTTGTTACCTCATTCATGCATTTACTATATATTTATTTAGTAGCTGTTATTTGAAGGATCCGATTTATAAATTGAGTACAATGTAATCCCTGTCTTCATAAAGTACAGAGTTCGTGATTAGGTACAATAAGAACAGCTGCAGTGTAGCCTAATAAAGAGTTTCTACTTGGCAATAGAATACTTTTAAATAATATTCTGGTTTCAATATTTTATAGTTTGAGTTTAGATGATTCAATCAACTTCTCTCAACTTAAGTCCCCCCCCCCCCAACTAATTAAGTAACCTTAGGGTTAAGATTTTCTTTTATTGAGATAAACTATTTGAACTACTTAACACTTTAAATATTTTGCTAGCTAATTACTAGCATATACTGAAATTGTGTGGAATCATAAAAGATGCTGAATAGCCCAAGCAACATTACAAAAGAACAAAGGGGAAGGTATAATGCTCCTGGATTTCAAACTATACCACAAAGCCATAGTTATCAAAAGAACATGGTATCGGCATAACAACAGATATATCCATCAATGGAACAGAGAGCCACGAAAGAAACTCATAATTATATGGTCAATTAATCTATAATAAAGGAACCAACAGAAAGGGTAGTCTCTTTACTAAATAGTTTTGGGAAAACTGGACAGCCATATGCAAAAGAATAAAACTCAACTGGTATCTTCCACCTTACACATCATACACATAAGCATTTGAGTTCTTTTTGGATTCAAAATGGATTAAAGTCTTAAACATAAGAAATGAAATCATAATACTCCTAGAAGAAAACAGGAAGAAAGCTCCTTGACATAGATCTTAACAATGTTTTTTTTTTTAACCTTTTTAAAAATTTTATTTATTTATTCATTTTTTTTAGAGAGGAGAGAGAGAGAGATAGAGAGAGAGAGAGGAGAGACAGAGAGAGAGAAGGGGGGGAGGAGCTGGAAGCATCAACTCCCATATACGCCTTGACCAGGCAAGCCCAGGGTTTCGAACTGGCGACCTCAGCATTTCCAGGTCGGCGCTTTATTCACTGCGCCACCACAGATCAGGCTGTTTTTTTTTTTTAAAACTGACACCAAAACCAAATAGAGGGGACTACATCAAACTAAACAGCTTCTGCACAGCAAAGGAAACAAACAAAATGAAAAGGCAACCTACTGAATGGGAGAAAATATTTGCAAGTTGTAAATCTGATAGGAGTTAATATCCAAAATATATGAAGAACTCACAACTCAATGGCAAAAAAAGAAATATTTCAATTAAAAAATGGGCAGAAAAATCTCAAAAGACATTTTTCCAAGCAAGACATAAAGATGGCCAACAGGAACATAAAAAGATGTTTAACATCACTAACCACCAGGAAAAACAAATCCAAACCACAAACAGAGATCACTTGACACGTGTCAAGTGGCGATTATCAACAAGACAAGAGATAACAACAGTTGGTGAGGATGTGGAGAAAGGGAAGCCTGGCACACTGTCGGTGGCAATGTTAATTGGCACAGCCCCTCCAGACAACAGTATAGCTCAGGAGTCGGGAAACTTTTTGGCTGAGAGAGCCATGAACACCACCTATTTTAAAATGTAATTCTGTGAGAGCCATACAACGACCAGTGTACGTCAGGCATTATCCAATAAAAATTTGGTGTCGTCCCGGAGGACAGCTGTGATTGGCTCCAGCCACCTGCAACCATGAACATGAGCAGTAGGAAATGGATGGATTGTAATACATGAGAATGTTTTATATTTTTAAAGTTATTATTATTTTTATTAAAGATTTGTCTGTGAGCCAGATGCAGCCATCAAAAGAACCATATCTGGCTCGCAAGCCATAGGTTCCCTACCCCTGGTATAGCTGGTCCTCAAGAAATTGAAACTAGAACTACCATGTGACTTAGCAACCCAGCTCCTGAGTGTTCTCTGGCCCTTCTCCAAGTCCTGTCACCCCTGCTCAGCTTCCTCGGCCACACCTGCCATACTGCTGCCCCTCAGGTGGTCCATGGGACTTGCTCCTGCATCTTTCTTACATTCTGTAAAGATCTCACCCTCTAAGTGACCATTTTGTCTAAAATGGCAATTTTAAGCATTCCTTCCCTGCTTTGTTTTTCAACAGAGCATTTACCATCTATCAGACTCATGAAATATATTAGTTACTTATTTGCTTCTATCCCCACACCAGCAGGAAATTTCTAGTGTGTTCTGTTCACCTCTATATTCCCAGTCCCTACAACAGTGCCCAAATGTATTGCGGAGAATCAATAAATATCAGTAACTTAATGACTGATAGACAACATAAGCCTTTATAATTTTTGGTGACTTTTCCTGTGTGTTGCTTAATTCTCATGAAGCAGATCTGAGTCATTTCATTGGGGGCGCAGAGCATGAACCATTTCAACCTCATCTGTAATGAGAGGAGGGAAGCAAGTCAATATCTGGGAGTCAGACACCCAGCTAACACCCATAGGAAGGTCACTCTGAGTAATAAAGTCTTTTTTTTTTTTAATCTTCCATTGATGAAAGAGAGGGGGGGAGACTAAATTTCCAGTTCCTGGCTAATAAAGTGACAGCTGTCTCGACCAGGCCTGTTGAGGAGAATGGTACCATCTCCCGTAACTGACCCTTTCAGTTTTTCTCCTGTCACCTTGAATAAGACCCCGCATCAATGAATTTGGGGCCAGTAGAAGGGGAATCTGTATGACCAGATGCTTTGTTCTATCATGCTTAATTTTTCTAGCACTCTGTGAAATTTTAAATGAAAATGGTCAGCAGCTTTCTGCTGCGTTCTCCGGTGTGAAGAAGCATGCGTGTCAGGGGCCACGGAGGGTGGCCGATTGGGAAGCTGGGAGGTCAGACGCAACACGTCGGAGTTGTCCAGAAGCGCTCAGAAGCGGCATGGCCACACCGGTGGCAGCCGGAGCTACAAGAAAAAGAGGCTACAACTGAATTTTCTCTTCGTCTTGTACATACTTAGGAAATGATGTGGAAAATGTATGGAGATGATGCAGGGTCAAGAAGAGTGGTCAGAGAGACGCAGATGAGAGTGGGACGGAGGCGAGCTCTGGTTTCACATTAGAATCTAATGATTATTCATGTCATGTTCCGTACACTTTGCTGTCACCACAGGGGAACCTACAGTTTGCTTCTTTAAGAAAGTCATAGCGGCATTATATTAGTGTCAGATGTACACCCTGGTGATTACACATTACATAACTTACTTACTGAGTGATCATCCTGACAAATCTCATACCCATCTGCTACCATGCATTCTTGTTAGAATATTATATAGAATATTATATAGAAACTTAGATAGAATATTATATAGAAATATATATTCCCTATGCTGTACTTTACATCCCCATGACTATTCTGTAACTACCAATTTGTACTTCTTACTCCTCTCACCTTTTTCACCCAGTCCTCCAATGCCCCCTCCCATCATACTGTTTGCCAACTGAAATTGAAAAATAATTTTAAAAAAAGAGAAAGTTACAGCAAGATTGATAAAGAAACCATTTCAAAAATCTACTATGGTTAGTTCATGCTTTAGCAAAATTTGTACTGCGTAGGTGGTCTTGAGTATCTGTGCCTTCAGTCCTGTGTGCAGTGTGAGTGTCCCTGTGATTTGGATACTGTGGTTTCATTGATGATCTTATTTCAATGTACCCCTGTCTCTCATTCTCACCTAGTCCCCCAGTTTGGTTTTACAGTAATTGATGGAATTGAGCACAGGGAGGGATGGTTATCAGGTATTAAGATGGGCCCTGCCTGGCCCTCTGCTTCATAGAAAAGCCATTTCAAATCCAGGTACCCTGGCTTTCCAAATGGGATCCTGTTCCCGCTGTAGCACATGGATCTAACAGCAGTCGACCCATTCCCTCTGAGCAGACAATCTCTTTGACTTTGGGATATCAGGGTCAGTTGTGCCGTATACTACTTTTAACTTCCATAACTCTGTGTTCTAAATCAGAGCCAACAAAGCATCAGGCTCAGTACTCAATGAGTGATCCAGTGCCTTTCAGCCATGAGATTCTAGGATTCTTTACCACCCCCTAATGTCACGTGGAAAGGGCTCACCGGCCAGTGGTCCTATTGTACACCCTGTACAAGCCGCTGTAACGCTCAGGATTGATGTGACCCTTCATCTCTGTAACATCTGCATGGCTAAGGGTGAACTACTTCTGACCTGATTAAAATGGGGGGAAACTGAAGTGCAGGGACCTAGAAGAAGAAATAAAACACCTCAATACAGGATCGCTCTGAACACAACAGAATATGGATTAGAACATTTAGGCTTTGGATTCAGAACAGAACCACAGGGGATTAAGATCTTGTTCTGCAGCTGAGTCACCTCTGGCAAGCCATTTAATCTGAGCCTTCTTTTTTTTTATTTTAATAAAATGGGAGTAACAGACCCTGTTCATGGGAACACTGTACAACTAAATAAGATGTGGCATCTCTTAGATGTGGCAAGTATTCTCTCAAGGCTGGCAGTTATTATTATTTAATTTATTTCTTCCCAATTATTTTCCTGTCACACCTGGATTTTTACTTAGGTTCTCTGGGTGTAATAACCCAGTTGTGTTAAGGCTCTTCATCTTGCATGTGCTAACAAAACAAGCTCAGAGTCACTTCTTTGTCACGGGACACAGCCTTCACAGCCTCCTCCATGAAAACAGCACATTGGAAAACAGTTCCTAATGCTAAGCATTACACATGTGGAGCATCAAAGGGAGGGGATAATACTCTATCAGATCATCTTTAAATCTAAACATCCTGGGTTACTGGATTTGGGCGTTTTATTCAGTTGGTAATTGACATTCCTGGAACTGTCTAAGCAAATCCAAGGTCTGACAGACTTTGCATTTCCCTGCGTTACAGGGGGTCATTCACTCAACAACCATTTGATTACATAGTACAATGAAAGAATTTTGATACTAGAAGGGAGCTTAGAAATGATCTATTGCAATGCCTCTTTTTCAAAAAATAGGCCCAAAGAGTTTAAGTGCCCCGTTTTAAATTTCATAGTGAGTAGAGACTCAGCAAAGCAGAACAAAGCATCCTGCCAGGCAGTGTGGGGAACAGAACAATGAGCAGGAGCCTCCGCCTAGTCTGCAGGCTCTTAAAGGTTAGCAAGAAAATGAGATGTGTGCGCAGGTAACTGTAACACACGGTACAAAATCGTCAAGTGCTCCCAGAATTTTAATAGGACAAAAATATTACTTCAAGCTAGAAGAAGTGATTGGAGTAGAATCCTACCATCTGTGCCATTCGGGCATCCACTTCCCTTCTTTCTGTTAGTGGAATCCCTCTTTTCTTCTCAGAAGTCACACTTCATCCCTCTCAGTCCCCAGAGTACAGGTGGAACTAAGTCTGCTCATAAGACCAGGCTCTAAGTATGACCTAGCCCAGTTTAGTGGTATCACATTTCCCAGCATGTCAATTACCACGATTCAATGGCAGTCACGAGAGTCCTAGCCACGACTTTTTTCCCTTTTTTTGATAGATGGCAAATACGTTTTCTCATTTTAGTTGGATTGGTAAATTCATAGAACATATCCCCAAGACTGTTGGAGGCCATTTTTTGCTACCTCAAAAGGAGATCTTGAAATCTATTCAATACAAACATCATCAAGGCTAAGAGATAGACGCATACAGATTCCTAATGACACACTGGAGCAGCTGGATCTAACTACATTGTAAGTGAACACAGCGCCTGGTCTTTCCAGTTCTCGAATATATAAACCTACTCAGTGTAAGGTGGGATTTTCACTTGCAACTGAGAGTGGTGATATTTTAACTTGGCCTGATGGGTTGGCAGACATCAGACGTGTGTATATGTGAGAAGGAGTTCAATGGTACAGTTACAACGAGGGGGTAGATACAGGAAAAGTATAGATTTATCTGGGAAATACAAAGCTTACAGTTTGGCTGTAATTAAGAGCAAGTAAAGCGACAGTGTGGGAAGATGGGTTTGGAAGTGTAGGATAGGATTAGATTTTGGAGAGTCTTCAATCTTATACCAGAGGGTCTGAACGTGGAGGAGAAAAAAGAGACACCAAAAACTTTCAAGGGGAATCTGGCAGAAGCAGAGCTGTGCTCTGGAAAGAGTGAGCAGAACATTGTATTGTATCCAGGGCAGATTTACAGGGAAATGATTTTCTTCCTTTGGTAGAGGAAGCCGTGTGATAGACGTGTTATTAATGTCCTTGTAAAGTTTCTGTTCTCTTTTCAGAGGCAGCGCCATATTTCTATTTCCTCCTCGACATACATTTGCGTTCTGTGAGTCAATACATTTCGCTGATAGTTTCGATTGCTTAAATGTCACTCTTGGTTCCTGGAAAATTACAGGGGTGTCATTTCACATGCAGGCACATGCATTCACTTCCTGTGATTCTTTATAACATCTAATCTCTCCTCCTTAAATTGCCTTTGATTCCAATTTCTTCAAACCCATCCCCATTAACTTCAACTAACATGGGAAAAAGTTTACCCATAACAAGCATGGCTGCATTTAGGAATCAGTTTATTTAATTAATTTATTTATTGTTATTATTATTATTTAAATTAAGTGAGAGGGAGAGAGGCGAGGAGTCAGAGACAGACTTCTGCACATGCCCCAACTGGGATCTACCTGGCAAGTCCCCTACTGGGTGATGCTCTGCCTATCTGGGGCCACTGCTCCATTGCTTGGCAACTGAGCTATTTTAGCACCTCAGATGAGACCATGGAGCCATCCTCAGTGCCCAGAGCCAACTTGCTTGAACCATTTAAGCCATGGCTGTGGGAAGAGAAGAGTGAGAAAGAAAGAAAGAAAGAAAGAAAGAAAGAAAGAAAGAAAGAAAGAAAGAAAGAAAGAAAGAAAGAAAGAAAAAGAGGGGAGGGGAGGGGAGGGGAGGGGAGGGAAAGGGGAAGGGGAAGGGGAAGGGAAGGGGAAGGGGAAGGGGAAGGGGAAGGGGAAGGGGAAGGGGAAGGGGAAGGGGAAGGGGAAGGGGAAGGGGAAGGGGAAGGGAAGGGAAGGGAAGGGAAGGAAGAGAAGGGAGAGAGGTGGAGAAGCAGATGGTCGTTGCTCCTGTGTGCCCTGTCCCAGAACTGAACCCAGGACTTCCACATGCAAGACTGATGCTCTATGGCTGAGCCAACTGGCCAGGGACAGGAATAATTTTTTAATACCTTATATGCTTCTGAATTTTTTCAACTGTTTCCACAGAGCATTAACAACTATTTCCTCCTTTGATTATACAAATATCCTGTCAAATAACTAGGAAAGTTTTTATCCTGCTTTAACCAATTTGGTGGATACAGCCAAAAGATGCTAAATGAATTGCTTAAAGTCAGAGGACATACTAATTACAGAGCCAGGGTTTTAACTTCCAACTTCAGATACAACCCCAGAAGTCTTTTCAGGATTCCAACATTATTTTTCTAAGAAATTATAAAGTCGCGACATTTTATTAATTTACAATGAGAAACGCCAAGGTCATTCTGAGTCCTTGTCAGTTTCTATGACCTTGATTAATGATGACAATACCGAAAACAGGGTCTACACTTTGTTGACTAACAAAAGTAAGGTCCCTAAATCTGCCAAGGCTGGATACTCTTCGAATTGCCCAACTGGCCTCCCTTTGCACACGGTTTGTCAACCTTTCTTTATTATCACTTCTCTATGGAGTCTTTCAGACCTTTTTTTCCCCTAATTGTTGCCCATGAAATTTTTTTATCATGGATATACTGCATATCTGTGTGTGTGTGTGCATGTGTGTGTATATATGCACATCTGCAATTTACGCGTTGAGAGTGAAATCTTTTGCTCCTTCCTGTAGTAATCAATTGTTGCCCCTTCGGTGTCGGCATCATCCCTATTGAGAACACATGCTCTCAGGATACCCAAAAATTGAATTATGTCTTGCAAATAAACTTCAACATTATGCAACACATTTTTTTTTTAATTCCAGCATGCTTTCATTTACATGCACAATTATTTTAGGGGACATTTTTAGAGTGATGTTCTAAAAACAACCATGAACTTGATTGAGTTCTTTCCTTTGTACAGAATAAACCGTGATCCACACTTAAAAATGTGAACTTGCTGATGCCAGCTTGTTATTTAGCCAAATCAACTGGTTTGATCTCAGGTTGGCCCATTTCTCTTGTTGAAAGTCACTGGCAAAATGGAAAGGACCTGTTATGTCTTGTTGCTAGGTCTCAGTTATTAGAACCACACAGAAGTCTTTCCATCCTTATCCTGACATACAACAGCTATTGCTTTCTCTGGATTTCTGTTACTTTCTCTCTTCTTGACTAAATGCTATTCTCCTTTCTACTCATCTAAAGTCAAAGTACATTTTTTTTTTGAAAAGCATTCACAGCCCACGATGACATCTTTCTTTTCTCCTCCCATGGAATTCTATCTAGTGCTCATTTGGTATGCATTTATGCACTTCCTACGGACCTAGAATAGGACCCACACCCATTGCACCAAAATGAGGACAGAGGCTCTTTCCACTACTTCACCCATGACACATCAATAGTCAGTTCAGTCATCTCAATCCCACTGAACAACAAAGAAGCTCAAGAAAGACATTTCTAGTGATGCCAAGTTAATATACAAATAAAACCTAACTGCCTCCTGGGCTTTGTTTTCTTTATAGACCCTGAGCCCCCAGCACAACCTTCTGCATACCGACTATGCTCAAAAATTACTATTTCTTTGATAAACAAATGTATAAATGCATCTAACCAATGTGGATGTCTCCAAGAATGCCAGAGCCCACACCCAGAGCCCAATGGAAACCGGAAAGGCAAGGTCAGAGGAAAATGAAGACATTAGGTAGGAAAGAAATATTCATCATATCTGGGTGACATTTACCTGATTTCTTAATGTCTCTGGATTTCTATTTCCTGAAAAAAATGATGAGTAATTTATTCTAGGGCCATATCCTTAAGTCTCCCTGTAGCTGACTTAGAATAATTATTTCTCATAAGTGCCTTGGACACGAAAACATTTGCCAAGAAAAAAGAAGACTCAGGTGGACCCCCAGGCACTGCTTTCGCACATGGGGAAAGATGACTGAGCTCTCAGCTCAAGGCACAGAAGAAATTTCTCATAGTAACAGCCAAGGGCATGGCACACTTCCTTTGGAGAGAAGTGTCCTGTCACTAGAAGTGCTAAACAATATACTTGACAACTTTGAAAGGCATCATTAGAAGGCATTCAAAATTGAAAAGGAGGCTAGAGGAGACTTGGCTCACCATGAAGTTCTTCTCTAACCACACGAGGCTGTGATTCAGATGGTCTGAAAAGCTTCAGAACAGGCTCTCCAGAATGAACCACATTGGCACACAGATTATTTTGAACTGAAGACAATCAAGGCCCCAAAGACCCAGGAATAGCTTCTTCTTCTTCTTTCTTTCTTTTTTTTTTTACTTCACCCCTTAACTGCCTAAAATTATTTATATATAGAGTACCCGGTTCTGAAAGAGAACTATCATCAAAGATAACTAGAAAGAGCCAGGGCTGGGTATGATAAGCTTGTGGGGGCAGCTTAGCAAGGCCTGGAGATAACATTTTTCTCAGTGTCCCATTTTATCTGCCTGGCATGGCAAAGAAATATCTTTTTCCTGTTAATCTTTCATCTATCAAACATTGGTTCTTCCCATCTTCCTGTAAATTGTCTCCCCAACCCCCTCTGAAGTCACAGACCCCCTTCTTTTTAGTTCAGGATGGAACATAAGCCTCGCAGTGCCTGCGGGCCTCATGTTTCTCGGGGCTCCCCATACCCATGTAATTAAATTTGGTTTTCTCCTGTGAATCTGTCTGACATTAATTTGATAATTAGACCAGCCGAGGAACCTGGAAGGGTAGAAGAAAAATGGTTCTCCTCTACAGGTTCATCCCAGGGCTGCCTGGGTAACTTATGGGGCGTGCCGTGCTCAAACAGGACAGACCATTCTCTGATGGACCCTATTCCCTTCCCTTCATGGTGACACAGGCTGTCCTCTCAAACCCTGCCACTTCCTATGCTCAGTGACAATCAAACAAAGAAATCATTGCATTGGAGAAAAATAGCAAATAGCTTTGTAAAATTATGATTATTGCTGCAAAGAGTATTGGTTAGTCTCCACCCTTGTCCTACTCACAAAATTTACCAATATGTTTTTTTTCCCAGGTATGAGGCAGCTCTTTTTATTACAAGCTGTTTGAATATTACATTTCTTCCTGGACAGCAACTTGGTGCTGTAGGCAAATTGAGCCATTTCATTTATGTAAATACAGCCAATGTTTCAGTGATATTTTAATTACCAACTCGAAGGGGTACTTGACTTTTTTTTTTGTTTGCATGGTTTTACACAATGAATTTTCTAAGAATGCAACTATAAGTAAGTGAAGATTGTATTGTTTTGTTCAGCTCTTTCCTAAGAATCATTTACCACGTTACCACTAAACCATTCAATCAACAGCATTGCTGCTGGTAGTGTTGGTCTTGCTAACGTCACATACTTGTTATCAGTCTGCATTTATAGCTGTGACAGTCACTGTGATTCTCTGTGATTCTAAACCTGTGTGTGTATGTGTGTAAGTCCTACAGCAACTATAAGAAGGGTTGATTATATGCAGTTAGACACTGTCTTGTTTCTCTCAAATCCAAACACACATATTACAAGTGGATGTGGGTTCTAATATAATTGTACCCAGGTACTAAAAAATGCCTGTGTGTTATAAACTGATTTTCTTTTATTTCCCTTTTATATTTTATTTAGAGCATCATTTTGATTTTTATAAAACTGGGCATTGAAATTGGTCATAGTATTTATATACTTTGTATGAAGCTATGAAAGAAGAACATTACAAGTATTTGTTATAAACAGGGGGTATTGGGTTTAGTAAAGTTGAAATATGGATGAACAAATTTTTCTTTGAAATGGTGATGTTTTGATGTTTGTTACCTAGATTATCAATGCCGCAGGTCAGGGATCTGGTATATTCACCACTGCAGCCCTGATGCCTAGGACAGAGCATCTCACCTAGCACAGTCATTCATTTGCTCCACAGACGTTTGCTGAACACTGCTCTGGGTCAGGCGTAGCAGTGACTATGACCATGGGTGAGACAAGCAAAGCAATAAGTGAGCGGATAACAACATAGCCAGATGGCAGTGCTGTGTCAGGAGGAGGATCCAGGTGCAGAAGAGCGCCTGACAGTAAGGTAACTTAGAGAGCAGGCCAAAGGTGGGCCTCTGTGAGAAGGGGACTTTTATATGAAGCTGAACCAACCACGATAAGGAACCAGCAGAGTGGGAGCCAGCAAGAGTTTCTGGGCCTGAACGAACAGCAAAAGCAAAGACCTGAGGCCAAATAAGGCTGAGTGCAATCTCAGGACAGAACAGCCGGCATGTGGCTGGAGGGTGGTGAGGGGGAGCAGAATTCATCACCCCAAATATGCCTCTTTGGCGCAAGGGTTATTTTAGGTACATTATTTTTAGGAAATAGCACACACACAAGAGGCACTGAAGACAGAAGTTACCCTTTTGTAAAAGACATGCACATTTACAGGGGAACTCTCCGTGTGTAAGGGTGTCTCCCTGGCTGTAGGAGGAGGAGGGGGGGGGATGACTAAATGTCTAGAAACTCTTGGGCAATCAGGAAAGGAGACACTTTAATCTGCACGACCACTGCACCCTTCTTTACTCTGCTTGTCTCTTAATCTTTTCAATACAAGGGGTCTCAGCCAATAAACCTAGAAGGCTAGAAGGCAAAGGCAAGAGGAAAGATTATTTTTCCTCCCTTCAGCGGTGATGGAGACAATGGGGGGAGGAGTGACACAAGATGCAAGCAAGGGCCAGGTTCTCTTTGGTCTATCAGGTCCTGGTAAAGTATTTGGATTTTATTCCAGTTACAATGGGAGGCTACTGGAGTATTGTAGGGAGAAGGGAACTGAGGAAAGCATCACATAGGGGATATATAAAATGAACTCACTTTAAACAAGCTACTAACATTATTCACATTACGAAGGTTGAGGGCACAAGGAAACTTGTTCCAACTAGCCTGGGAACTTTCTAGTCCTGAGTCATTGCCTCAATATACATCATTTCATTGTATCAACACCTGGATATTCACCAGATCTCTGGATAACCCTCTTGCCCTAGGACTCATGTATCTGGACCACTTGACATCCACTGGACCTCTATTATCTAAACCACTGGACCTGAACAGACCTCCTGTGCCCATCTTCCAGACCACCTGGCATTTGTCTTCCAGACCCTGACATATGACTGATAACCATCTTGGACCAATCCTATGGCTAAGCATGTAGGACTGATACTTCACTTTTTTTTATTTATTTAGTGAGAGGAGAGGAGGCGGAGACAGACTCCTGCATGCACCCCAGTCGGGACCCACCCAGCAAGCTCACTAGGCAGAGGACAATCCTCTGCCTGTCTGGGGCATTGGTCCATTGCTCAGCAACTGAGCTCTTCTTAGCACCTGAGGCAGAGGAAATGGAGCCATCCCCAGTGCCCAGGACCAACTCGCTCCAATTGAGCTATGGCTGCAGGAGGGTGAAGGAAAGAGGGAGGGAGGGAGGGAGAGAGAGAGAGAGAGAGAGAGAAGAGAGAGAGAAGAGAGAGAGAGAGAAATGAAAGGGGGAGGGGTAGAGAAGCAGAAGCAGATGGGCTCTCCTGTGTGCCCTGACTGGTAATCGAACCCAGGACTTCCACATACCAGTCTCAAGCTCTACCACTAAGCCAACCAGCCAGGGCCTGATACTTCTTAAGAATGTACTTTTTTACCCTAAGAACTCTTAACTTTTTTTTTTTTTTCTTAAGAACACTTCTGGGTTTTTGCCTAGCTGTGTTTCTGGTTTGCAAACTCTAAGACCCTTCAATAAATCCTGATCACGTATTTCTAGCAAAGCCTCCAGATTCTTTTTGAGTTTGACAGAACTAAGATCTAGTTTCCATTTTTAAAAGACAGCTTTGACTGTGGTGAGGAGAAGGAACAGACTATTGGCATTGAACAGATGCTTAATAAATAAATGCCCAAATACACACATCCATGCATGAATGAATAAATCTATGAATTCAGTGGTGCAAAAAAAGCCAAGGGGCTGCAGCCCCATGCAGGGCTCACACTGTGCCCCTGCCCTCTTCTTCCTTGCCCGTCAGTCCGTTCCTGAGCCTCAGTTTCCTCCCAGGAGAATAGGCTTTGGAGATCCCCCTCCAGCTCTGCACTCACTCAGCAGCTCTGCCAACCCACCCGCCTGCCAAGGCTCTCAGGCTTCAAGCAGCTGAAAAGAAAAGCTGCTGAATGCTTCTGCTGTTCGCCCTCCCCGGCTTGGCATTCTGTCTGCAGCTGGGGCCCTCTCTATAAGACCACTCAGCATCTATACGCTGACTAATTTCCGTGTTGATTGCAAAGCTGGAAATGTACACACTTGTCATTTCTTATTCTTGGCCCAAACGCTGCATGCTGACAGGAGCTCTGACGATGAGGCCCTGACACCACTTGCTAGTTATTGTCTGATGTGCAATTGACACAAGTGGGTTTGGGAGGATATGTACAATCTGATAATCAGACCCCATCTGCAAAGCAATCACGAGTCGCATTATGGAGAAAATGCCAGTGACAGCAGAGGATGTGGCTTTTAGTTCTGACTTCCTTTTCCCTAGTAAAGATTGTGTAAAGAGACGCTGCTGTGCAAAACAACTTTACATAAATATATATATATATATTTAATACAACGAGCATCTCTGAGTGCTTTGAATTTATGCAAGTGCAGCAAGCGGCAGCCTACAACACAAAACGCTTTAGTGGATGTGATCTCATTTTGCAAATGCATCATCTTAAGAGTTTTAAAGTCATCTGTGTTTAATGAAGACAGCCAAACCACACAGCAGCAGGTAAAATGGAAAGACCACTCTCTGGAAGTGCACACCCAGCTCACCCCGGTGGGCTGTAGTGGTGGAGAGAAAACTCTATCTAGTCAGACTACATGGATTTGGATCCTATTTCTGTCGCTTAGACGATTTTCTGTTCTAACCTCAGACATGTTACTTCACTTCTCCATACTCCAGTTTTCTTATCTGTCAGGTAAAAATAATAGTACCTGGATAACAGAGTTGTCATAGGGATTAGTTTCTGAATGTAACGTCAAATGTGAATGTCAAGTTTAGAATAGCACCTGGCACGGATTATGGGCTCCACAAATATGAGCTACTCTGCCTGTCTATTGTTATCACCCCTCCTCTCCAAAGCCAAGCACACCTGGCAGGTGCCTACATACAGCTTTCAGTCGAGCCAGCTTCTTGAGAAACCTTTTCTCTCCCTTTTCTTTGATTAAAAATGGCACCACAAGCTACAACAAGTTTTTCATTTTTTTTTTCTTTTTCCCGGTCAAAATGGATCATGGCGACGCTTATTCTTATCGATATCTAGATCTGCATCATTAATAGTTGCATAGTATTAATTTTTTGAATGTTGGAGAACTTAGGGACTATTCCTTAGGTGATGGACATGGAGGTTGCCTGGAACTCTTTGCTGCTACAAATAGTGTGGCCGTGCATGTCACTGTCAATGGCTCTGCAGGTGCCTAGTCGATTCTCTGTGGAGAAGTAGAAGATCCTCTCGGTTGTGTATTCGTAAAAACTCTAAGGGGGAAGCAGGGTGAGTGAGTGCTCTTATCCATGAAAGAGATGAATTCTAAAAGTTTAGCAATTTCCCTAACTCCTCACAGCTAGTGCTCAGAGTACAGGTGGAAAATAAAACAAATACTCAGCTCTTCTGCTTCCAAACCTGGGGCTCGTTGCATTGGATACCATGGAGTTAGATAGTCTCCCCAGGTATCTGATAGCCTCTGTAAGTCTTACATATTGGAAATCTTAATAGATTTGTTAACTTCATGTTCACGTGGGCCCCGAAAGGCCTGACTATAAACTGACCACGCAAAGCCAATGGGAAGGGAGGTTGGAGGGCTGACTTTTTTGTACTCTTATAGGTTCTTTGGCAGGTCTAATAAGACAGATAAACAGGAGAGGGGGGGAAAAACAATTTTAATTTTATTTGTACAGGTGCTCCAAAAGAAAAGGAAGCCCCATATACAATCTGGCAATTGAGGCTTATATGCCATCTAGAGAGAAGGAAAAATGGTTGAAGTCTGAGACTTCAAATGGGAAGAAGGCAATTCACAAGGATGTGGGAAAGCAGGTGTTTGGGAGACAAGCATCTGCCATGGCATGCAGAGACAACGGGACGCAAAGAGGACTCTGAATCCGAACAAGCTCGCCTGGCGAACCCCTCCAGCCCACCACACCCACCTCTGCCACAATATTTGTCCTCATCTCTGATGAGCTTTCTTGGTCCTGGCACAGGCCCTGTATCTAAATTTTTTTAGCAACTGGGGAGAGACTGGATAGAAATCTCTTCCTGGATCTTTTATTGTTTTGTTTTGTTTTTAAATTATCAGTCTAAAATAATCCTCCTGCCAAAGAGACATATTATGGGGTGGCGAAAGCCTGCTCCTCTCACCACCTTCCCTGCCTGTTATTCAGGCCCACAGAGAGATGCCCAGTCCTTAAAGAGGGATTAACACTGGCTGAGCCCTCCATATGGCAAAGGCACTGGACAGAGGGTTAAAAGGAAGCAAAGTTGAGTCAGACACTGTGGCGAGCTCTTGCCTTGAGTCACTCCACAGTGGACATAAATAAGATATGCATAAGTAATTAAAATACAAGGGAGATGAATTGCCCAAGGAAAGTGACAAATAACAGCCGTTGAGGGCCAAGAAAGAAAAGATGATTAAAAAAACCACAGTTTACCTCAGGGGTAGTCAACCTTTTTATACCTACCGCCCACTTTTGTATCTCTGTTAGTAGTAAAATTTTCTAACCGCCCACCGGTTCCACAGTAATGGTGATTTGTAAAGTAGGGAAGTAACTTTACTTTATAAAATTTATAAAGTAGAGTTACAGCAAGTTAAAGCATATACTAATAATTACTTACCAAGTACTTTATGTAAGCGATGCTTATTCTTATCGATATCTAGATCTGCATCATTAATGCAGATTTTCACTACGTTTGGCAGAATAAATCTTTATAAAACAACTTACTATAGTTAAATCTATCTTTTTATTATACTTTGGTTGCTCCGCTACCGCCCACCATGAAAGCTGGCACGCCCCCTAGAGGGCGGGAGGGACCAGGCTGACTACCACTGGTTTTACCTTTACCCGCCCCCCTCAAAATTGCCACATGCTTATCCCTAGAGTTAATTTGGTAAGGCATTAATCCTCTTACCTCAAGCACTTTACAGCTCTTAAATCTCACCACAGAATAATCATTTACACATGAATGAACAGCAACCTTAAACTCAGCCACATATTTTCAGCTTTGTCAGTCAATTGGTAAATAAAAGTTACAAAATATCAGAGCTGTTGAGATTAAGTACTTAGATGAGATGGTCTATACCTAAGGTTAGATTTTTGTATCAGCTTTCTATCATATTCTGCAAATATTCATCCAAGTGAATTACACACTAATTTCTATTTAGTACAATGCACACGATGCATTTTTGACAAAACAAAAGCATCCTGATGCCTGTCTCACAGACCATTGTCAAACTATAACAATGTTTTTACAGCAGTAATTAGTTATTCTTCTGGGGACTTTATGACATGGTTTGAATCCACAACAATGGTACAAATGAAGTTCTATTACTGTTTTGGTGTTTGTGGTTATTTAAATTCCACAGTCAGGTAAGAAGACAGGTGGAGTTTTCCTCAGTGTTCTGGTACCTAGAATAAACTGCATCTCTCTTTTTTTTTTCTGTAGGCATGCAACTGAATACTAAAAGCTATAGCTATCTTGATTATAAATCAGTGTTAGTTATTAAGGGATTGAACTTGTTGGCTGCCTTACTCACAGAAATTTCAGATATGAACTTGATTACTACTGTTCTTTGAAATTCTGATGTTCTCAAAACCAATGCTTTGAATATCCACTCAGTTTTCCAGATAGAAATAATCCAGCTCAGGGGGCTGTTGCTTTATAATTCCACCTCCTGCTCAGTCATTAATTAAACCATAGAAAAGGAGGAGGAGGAGGAAGAGGAGAGGCAAGGCAGCATGTAAATATCATTCACACCAGTATCTTAGTTAATAATGTCTCACTCTAGGACATCAAAGTAAAACGTTTCCTGAAACCTTGCAAGCATCTGGGAGTTTAGCAAGAAAAATAAAAAAAGGGAACAATTTGATTGGTTCAGTGCAAATGAATCACAAACATATGTGTTGGGTTTCTCAATATGGGAATGTGGCTGGCAAAATTCATTTAAGCTGTGCAGAGCCCACAGCACTTGAAAAGGAGCTTGGCAAGGCTGAATATATATCTGTGCTGTCCTGTAAGCAATGCAAATAATTCTTAAATTAAGCTCAGAGATTTCTTTCCCAGTGGGCCAGAAAACCTAACTGCATAATAACAGCTTGCATTTTCATAACTATGGTTTCCCCACTCAACAATCCAGAAATGCTGTGAGCAATGCATCCATTTTTTCTCTCCCTACTTATAGAGCAAGATGGTAATGTGAGGCAGAACAAACATGGAAAGCTTATATACAGACTTTACATATATGTGTATACACACACACACACACACACATTGATCTTGTGTGTGTATAGACAAAATAAATAACATTCAGTTATGTTGAAGTTTCAAATCAAGAACCAATAATATTTTAGTATAAGGATATACCATGCAGTATTTGGGGTCACATTTATATTAAAAATAGTGTTTTAAAATAATTTATTTTATATATTGTGTTTACATAGATTCTAGTGTCACCCCAAATGCCTCCCCCCCCCCGTATTCCCCTCAACTGACCAGGCATCGCCCTTGCCCCCCTCCCTAAAGCGCCCTCCCCCCTTCCCTTTAGGTTTATCCCATCCTATCATCCCCTTTCCCTCTGTCACCTTTGATCCCTCCTCTGTCTCAGTTCCATTCCTCAGTTCACATTGTTTCTTGGATTCTTCAAATGAGTGAGGTCATAAGATATTTTTCTTTCTCTGCCTGGCTTATCTCACTTAACATAATAGTTTCCAGGTACATCTACGTTGTTGCAAAAGGTAATATTTCTTTCTTTTTCATGGCCCCATAGTATTCCATTGTATATATGTACCACTGCTTTTTATATACTCGTCCACTGACAGACACTTGGGCTGCCTCCAGATCTTTGCTATTGTGAACAATGCTGTCATAAACATGGGGGTGCATTTCTTTTTTTGAGTCAGTGCTATGGTGTTCTTGGGATATATTCCTAAAAGTGGATGGCTGGGTCAAAAGGCAGTTTGATTTTTAATTTTTTGAGGAATCTTCATACTGTTTTCCACAGTGGCAGCACCAGTCTACCTTCCCACAAGCAGTGCAGGAGGGTTCCCTTTTCTCCACATCCTCGCCAGTACCTATCCTGTGTTGTTTTGTTAATGAGCGCCATTCTAACTGGTGTAAGATGGTATCTCATTGTGGTTTTAATTTGCATTTCTCTAATGAATGACTAGTGATGAACATTTTTTCATATGTCTATTGGCCATCTGTATGTCCTCTTTGGAGAAGTGTCTATTCATTTCTTTTGCCCGTTTTTTGATTGGATTGTTTGTCTTCCTGGTGTTGACTTTTACAAGTTCTTTATAAATTTTGGTTATTAACCCCTTATCAAATGTATTGTTGAATATGTTCTCCTATTGTGTGGTTTGTCTTTTTTTCTGTTCATATTGTCGTTAGCTGTACAAAAGCTTTTTAGTTTGATGTAGACCCATTTGTTTACCCTGGCTTTTATTTCACTTGCCCGTGGAGATAAATCGGCAAATATATTGCTACGAGAGATATTGGAGAGCTTACTGCCTATGTTTTCTTCTAAGATGCTTATGGTTTCACGACTTACATTTAAGACTTTTATCCATTTTGAGTTTATTTTTGTGAATGGTGTAAGTTGGTGATCTAGTTTCATTTTTTTGCTGGTAGCTGTCCAATTTTCCCAATACCATTTGTTGAATAAGCTGTCTTTACTCCTTTGTCAAATATCAGTTGTCTATATAGGTGTGGGTTTATTTCTGGGTTATCTGTTCTGTTCCATTGACCTATATGCCTGTTCTTATGCCAGTACCAAGCTGTTTTGAGTACAATGCCCTTGTAGTATAACTTGATATCAGGAAGTGTGATACCTCCCATTTTATTCTTCTTTTTCAAGATTGCTGATTTGTGTTCTTTTTTGGTTCCATATAAATTTCTGTAATATGTGTTCTATATTTTTGAAGTATGTCACTGGTATTTTAATTGGTATTGCATTGAATTTATAAATTGCTTTGGGTAATATAGACATTTTAATGGTTTATTCTTCCTATCCACGAACATGGTATATGCTTCCACTTGTTTGTGTCTCCCACAATTTCTTTTATCAATGTTTTATAATTTTCTGGGTACAACTCTTTAATCTCCTTGGTTAAATTTACTCCTAGGTACTTTATTATTATTTTTTTGCAATAGTGAAGGGGATTGTTTCCTTAATTTCTCTTTCTGACAGTTCATTGTTGGTATATAAAAATGCCTCTGATTTCTCTGTATTAATTTTATATTCTGACACCATGATGAATTCATTTATCAGGTCCAGTAATTTTTTGACTGAGACTTTAGGGTTTTCTATATACAGTATTGTATCATCTGCGAATAATGAAAGTTTTACTTCTTTTTTCCAATTTGGATTCCTTTTATTTCTTCTTGTCTGATTGCTGTGGTTAGAACTCCCAGAACTGTGTTGAATAAGAGTGGTGAAAGGGGGCACCCCTGCTTGTTCTTTATCTTAAGGGTATTGCTTTTAATTTTTGCCCATTGAGTATGATGTTGGCTGTGGGTTTGTCCTAGATGGCCTTTATCATGTTGAGGTATGATCCCTGCATTCCCACTTTGCTGAGAGTTTTGATCATGAATGGGTGCTGGGTTTTATCAAATGCTTTTTCTGCATCTATTGAAATTATCATGTGGTTTTTCTTCTTCTTTCTGTTTATGTGATGAATCACATTGATTGATTTATAAATATAGTACCATCCTTGCTTCCCCAGAATAAATCCCACTTGATCATGATGTATGATTTTTTTCATGTATTGCTGAATTCAGTTTGCTAATATTTTGTTGAGGATTTTAGCATCTAAATTCATCAGGGATATTGGCCTATAATTTCCTTTTGCTGTGTCCCATAAATTTTGAGTTGTTGTATGCTCATTATCATTTGTTTCTAGGAATTATTTTATTTCTTCTTTGATCTCATTGTTAACCTGTCATTATTTAATAACATGCTATTTAGTTTCCATGTGTTTGAGTATTTTTCAGTTTTTTTGTTGTGGTTGATTCCTAGCTTCATGCCATTGTGATCAGAGAAAGTGCTTGATATGATTTAAATCTTTTTAAATTGGTTGAGACTGCTTTAGTGCCCTAACATGTGGTCTATCCTACAGAATGTACCATGAGCAGTTGAAAAGAATGTATATTCTGCTGCTTTAGAGTGAAAGGTTCAGAAGATATCTATTAAATCCAGTTGATCTAGTCTGTCCTTTAAGTCTGCTGTTTCTTTGTTAATTTTTTTTCTTGAGAATCTATCTAGTGATGTTAGTGGGGTATTGAAATCCCCTACTATTATAATATTGCTGTTGTTTTTGCCCTTTATATCTATCAAAGTCTGCATTATATATTTAGGTGGTCCTATATTAGGTGCATAGATATTTATAATGGTTATATCTTCCTGTTGGATTGCTCCCTTTATCATTATGTAGTAACCTTCTTTATCTCTTACCATATATAGCCTTTGTTTTAAGTCCATTTTATCTGATATAAGTATTGCTACCCCAGCTTTTTTTTCATTTCTATATGCATGAAATATTTTTTTTCATCCTTTTACCTTCAGTCTATGTGTATCTTTTGTTTTGAGATGTGTCTCTTGTAGACAGCATATGTATGGATCCTGTTTTCTTATCTACGCAGCTACCCTATGTCTTTTGATTGGATCATTTAATCCATTTACATTTAAGGTTATTAATGATATGTAGTTGTTTTTTGCCATTTTATTCTTTAAAGCTATATTCCTCTTTTACTATATTCTTTCCCCCCTTTGTTCTGTTTTACAACCAGTCCCTAAACATTTCTTGCAACATTGGTTTGGTTGTAGTGAATTTCTTGAGTTTTTTTTTTTTTTTTTTTTTGTCTGGGAAGCTTTTTATTTTTCCTTCAATATTAAATGATAGCCTTGCTGGATAAAGAAGTCTTGTTTGTAGGTTCTTTTTCTGCATTACTTTGAATATGTCTTGCCATTCCCTTCTGGCCTCCAGTGTTTCTGTTGAGAAGTCGAATGTCATCCTTATGAGGTCTCCTTTGTAGGTGATAGCCTTTTTTTTCTCTAGCAGCTTTTAATATTTTCTCTTTATCTCTTAGCTTTGGTATTTTAATTATGATGTGTCGGTGTAGATTTCTTTGAGATTCTCTTTAATGGAGTTCTCTGTGCTTCTTGAACTTGTGCGACTTTTTCCTGCATTAATTTAGGGAAGTTTTCAGCTATGATTTCATTGAACAAGGTCTCTATCCCTTGTTCTTTCTCTTCTTCTTCAGGAACCCCTATGATGCAAATGTTGTTTTTCTTTAGGTTGTCACAGAGCTCTTGGAGTTTCCTCAGATTTTTTTCAGCCCCTTTCCTTTTTCCTGCTCTGCTTCCGTGTTTTTGTTTATCTTGTCTTATAAATCGCTGATTCAATCCTCTGCTTCATCCAGCCTGCTGTTAATTCCTTCTAGTGTAGTCTTCATTTCTGGTATTGCATTTGTCATTTCTGACTGGTTCTTCTCTATTATTTCAATGTCCTTTTTGATGCTTGTTATTTCTTTATTATGTGCTCATTGTGTCCATCCACTGTTGTTCTAAGATCTTTCAGTATTCTAATTATCATTATTTTAAACTCTGCATCTGGTAGTTTGCTTATTTCCATCTCACTCAGTTCATTTTCTGGAGGTTTCTCTTATTGATTCATTTGGATTGCACTTTTCTGTCTTCTCATTTTGTCTGTGTATACCCTCCTCATTTGGGTGTGTTGTTTGTAGAGCTGGCTGGCTAAGGCTTAGGTTGGTGTTATCTGCCTCCAATTTTCAGTTGTGTTATTTCTAGGTCTTCTTGGGTTGGCATTAGCTGTTGTTTGTAATCTGCTGTCAGATTTGGCTTTCATAGTAGAGCCACTTTGAAGTCTTCAACTGATGTGAGCCAGTAGTGGAGACCAATATAATCCAGTTTACTCCTTTTCCAAGTTCATCTGAACAATTAGTAATTGACGATCAGTACCACTCAAGATAAGACTTTTCAAATCAGGAATCACAGTTATTTCCAACAGGAAGAAGAATGGACTAATTTCTTAAATTAGAAGTTCTCCACTTATCCCGTTCAACAGCCCAACCAGTGACTTCTTCCATTTTCCCCTTAAATAATTTTTAATATAACTGTCACACAATATTTAGGATATGCTTATACTAAAAAGTATTTGTTGTTTATCCTTAAGTCAAATTTGATTGGATATTCTGCATTTAAACTTCCTACACCTGGCACCCCTGGTTCTTTCACTTCCCCCAACTAGAGAAATGAAACAAAAAATGTAGTTTTTGTATTAGAGAGGGTTGTTTTTATTCAACAGAAGGAAAATTTAGAATACTGCAAAGGCTGGAGGTGGCAGAAACTTTTCACCAACTATTGGGCTCAGAAAAGAAAGGCAGTCACAATTTGTGAAAAGTACACAGAAGTGGTTTTATAAGTGAGACTCTACTTGTGCTGTCCTCAAAGCCCCTTCCTATTTCAGTAATATTATGGGACCATGAAGTGTGCTTAGAAGGAAAATGGAGCATATATTCTACTGGGAGGACTCCTTAGGCAGGTAGAGCCCAAGAGGTCACTGCCAAGCTGTGTGGGAGAAGAGAAGGACACACTCTGAGTAAAGGAAATGATAGGTGTGTGGATACTCAGGAGAGAGTGCTGTGCCAGAGAGGGTTGCAGACTGAAAATCAAGAACCCTTGTGAGTTTCTCATCCTCTATTTTGTTACATGTGCAGTTCTTAGCCAGTGTTTGACAATGTGAGCACTCACTATTTGTGGAGGAAATGAACAAGTAGACTTCCCTGTCTATAAAATAAAAAATGAAACCAAGTTACATAGAACAGCCAATGGGAAGGGAGCAAAGGGAATCAGATGTTTAAGAGCCTGCTTTTCTAGAGAGTTACAGCTTCATATGCTCTCCAGGGCATCCCCTGTTGCATTGGGACCTAATCCCCTGGAGTGAGCAGGACCATTACTGGTCATTACTGGAAGAGGAATAAAGAGCAGGAAAAATTCCTCTGCTGGGCACGTGCCCAGTAGAAGTCAGAGTGGCATAGGGGGAGGTGTTTCCTCTTGAGAGTAAGTGTAGTACAAACCAAGATGGCAACCACAGAGGTCTTTCAGCCTAGTACCTAGTCCTTCCCAAAGCCAAAGGCAATATAATCAACCTATCAAAGAAGCTCTCTCCCTCTCTTGCTTGGTTACACACTCACCCATTCATTTTGTGAGTTCTTCAGTAGCCATTTAAGCCTAGGAACTACATGGGCACCTGGGGGCTGGCAACCACATGGACTCTCACATACAGACCCTGAGCACAGGCCTAGACACAGTGCTAACAAGAGCACAGCCAGGAACACAGGTTATGCTAACTGGACAAGAACAAAGACTGAACTGGACTAAGCTTTGATATGTACCAAATCATGGCACAGAATATCTGGACACTGGTCTTTGTATTGGGCCTGATGAAGACTAGGCTGGACTTTATCTATGGTGGTATGGGGGAAATGAGACATTGGAAGCCTGGGGGCCTATCTATTTCAACTCCATTAAATATTACCAAGCCACAATTGCCCATTCATGAGTCCTTTGGAATGCCTCCCCTGAGACTTCATGAAAGGATGCCGTTTCCACCTGCAACAGAACTGTCACATATCAAACCAAGTCATTTTGGAGTTAAGCCTAAATTTCTGCAGACGTATCTGAGTTTACCTTCATAGGAGTTGTCAGAAGCAGACAGAGACCCAGGGACACTTCTTCTACATCAGTCAGGTCACCTCCTTGTCTATTTCTCTTTGGCCTTGAGGTTCAAGTAAAAGTTAATGTAGAAATGGTTCATTGCAGAACTTAGAAAGTTCTGAAAATATGGTTAAGTTTTAGAAGAAATGCCTTTGTTCTAAGTCCTATGACTCCATCTACCTGCTATTCTTCAAAACAAAATGATCCACATGTTTGCTCCAAGCCAATAGGACATGGTGACTGAGAAAACACAGACTAAAGAACAGGACGGAAAAGTGAACCTGCCAAAGGATTCTCTCTCTGGTCTCTAGTTTCCCCCAACAGTTCATCTCAGCAACAGCAAGTCTTGCCTGGAGTGATAATTACTTCTCGAATCCCAATACAAAAATGAGGAAGAAAAATAATCCTGTGCAATCTCTCCAGCAGTTTGTCATTCTGAAAATGTAGCCTAATTGATTCTGCAAATGCGCCGAGGGAATATAAAACTGTAATCAGTTTCTTCGGAGTGTTTATATCTACAGTGACGGAAGTCTAATTGCAAAATTTATCATTATGAAATAAATGGTAGAGATCACAGGTATACACGGCGATCAGCAGGATGAGGTTACTCGTTTTTGGGTAAATCACTGTTGGCATTGTTTTTTGTTCTGTATACAAACCGGTCTGGGACAAGCTCAATTTTGACCGTGTCGAGTTATATTCCCATTGCTATGTTAAGTGTTTTAATGATCTCTGTAATCTATTAAGTGGGTTGCTTCTGTCCCCACCTCCACCTCCAAGAAATCTCTACCTGCCTCCAGCTCATGAGCTCAGGTGAGAATGTTACAGGGAGGCTACCTTGAAAGTGTCCTTGAGCCACGCTCTGGTCTGAGCCCTTGGCTTCAATGGCTGCCCATTAGCACAGAAGAAATTCAAGCAGCTCACTGTTCTCATCTCCGGAAGCCCCTCCTTTGGTCTTACCATGCACCCCTCACTGCATGGCTCTACCAGATTACTTGCCAGTCACTGAAAACTCGATTATCTCCTCCTTCTCTGGCCCTTTCTTCATTTCTCTGAATCCTCAGGTTTTATGTGCATATTAAAATATCTATATATAACCATTTTGACATCAGGCATGCTCCTAAGCATGTATCTGTCATTAAAAGTAGGGCAGCAGATTTCTGCTTTTGGGAGGACAGAATAGATATATTTTCCCCCTATTTCTCCTACAAAGGACTTTCTTTATATTAAAAACCAAACATCAGATGACTCTGAAAGGCGAGGAGAAGCAGGCAGACCAGCTAGGGAACTGTGCCCTGAACGAGGAGTTTCCTGGGTTTCCTTTTGCCTCCTGTATCCCAGACTGGCGACTGGACAAGCCCATCCCGGGGAAATGTCAGTGGGCACAACAACAAAAGCAGACAAATAAAAAGTCAGCCAAAGGAAGAAGAAAGGGGGAGCCTGGCCCAACACAAAACTTTTAGCCAATAATTGCTCTACTGTAGCAAATATCACCCCAAACCAATGGCCTCACCTATACCTACAACAGGAGAGGCTAAGTGGGGAGGCTGCATTTCCTCCCTGACCAGGCTGTTATTAGGAGCCCTGATCTCCCCAAGCCCTGCTGGGGTGGTGTCTAAGAAGGCCAAGCGAGAAGATGGGACTTCATCCCTGCTGGGCAGTTATAACCCCCCACTTCCTGTCAGTAATAACCACTCACTTTCTGTCAGTATCAGAGTGAGTCATCTGGAAGCCTGAACTACCACCCAGACACATCAGTAAGAAAGCACACCTACCTCCCGCTCTGGGTGGCGCAGCCTAATGGAGAGGCAGGACTTGAGGACTTTAACATCACCCAGTGGTAACAAGGCCACTCCACTGCCTTGGTGTCAGTGGGGACCAATGAGGAGCTGTGAGGTGGACTCTTATTCTTCCTCGCCAGGGAGATTTCAGTGGAGCCCTAGTGGGGAAGCGAAAGTCCCAGCAATGCCCACTGAAATGAGAGGCTCCCCACCCTCAGGTGTAAATGGAGGCCAAGAGGGAAACCAGGACATCTATTCCTACCAGGCAGTAATGAGACAGAACCTTCCCACACCTCCTCTGCCAGACTGGCATCAGAAAAAAACCAGTTAAAACAAGTGAGGTTTTATTTATTCTGTATCCAAGATACACAATATAATACCCCAAATATCCAGATTTCAATTAAATATCACACATCCTACCAAGAACCAGGAAGACCTGAATTTGAAAAAAAAAGGGGGGGGGATTTGTAAATATCAACATTGAGATAGAGAGGCAGAGAGGCGAGGCTTATCTGACAAAGGCTAGACTTACCTAGCAGCCATCGCAAAAAAAAAAAAAAAAAAGCTTCACCAAATAATTAAACATGCTTGAAATAAATTTAAACAAAAATAGAGTCTCATCAAAGACAAAGATATAAAGAAGAACCAAAAGTAAGTTAGAGAACATCGCATATAATAACCAAAAGAAAAAATATATGAATGGGCTCAAATTAAAATGTAGGGGAAGGAAGAGAAAATCAGTGAACTAGAACGCAAAATAATAGAAGTTACTCAATATGAACAAAAGAGAAAAAATAGACAAAAATAATAAACAGAGCCCCAGGGACTTGTATGTCTATTGCAAAAAATCTAACATGCATGTCGTCAGCCCCAGAAAGAATTCAAATTACAGAGTTTTCTCTGACTATAATGGACTCAAGCTAGAAATCAACAACAAAAAGATGACAGTGACATCGCCAAACATGTGGACAATAAACTATATACCCTCTCAATAATCCATGAGTCAAAGAGAAAATTGCAAGAGAAATTAAAAAGTAAACTGAATGAAAATAAAAATACAACATATATACTCAAATAAGATAGACAGGTGGCAAATAAGCATATGAAGAGATGCTCCACCTCATTTCTCATTTGTCATCAGGAACATGGAAGTTAAAACAACAATGAGATGTCACTATACATGCATTAGAATGGTCAGAATCCAAAGCACTAAATCCATCAAATGCTGGCAAGGATGAAGAGCAGTAGGAACTCTCATTCATTGCTGGTGGGAATGCAAAATGGTAAGGCCACTTTGGGAAACTGCTTAGTGGTTTTCTTACAAGACAAAAACTCTTAATGTACAATCTTGTAATCACATTCTTTGGTATCTACCCCCAAAAGTTAAAAACCTATGTCTATGCAAAAACTTGTACAGATGCTTATAGTAGCTATACTGCCAGAGCTTGGAAACAACCAAGATGTCCTTTAGTAGGTGAATGAATAAGCTGTGGTACATCCAGACAATGGAATATTATTCAGCACTGAAAAGAAATGAACTATCAAGCCATGTAAAGTCATGGAAGAACCTTAAATGTGTATTACTGAGTAAAACAAGCCAATGTGAAAAGACTACATATAGTATAATTCCAACGATATGACACTCTGGAAAAGGCATGGCCATGAAGACAGTAAAACAGATCACTAGTGGCCAGGGGCTCAGGGGGAGGGAGAAATAAATGACAGAGCACAGAGAATTTTTAGGGCAGGGAAACTATTTTAAGTCAACTGCAATGGTGGACATGTAGTTGTGCATGGAATATACAACACCATGGGGGACTGTAATGCAAGCTATGGACTTTGGGTGGAGTATCAATTCATTAGTTGTAACAAATGTACCACTCTGGTGTGGATGTTGACACTGGGGAGGCTGTGCATGTGTGGGGCAGGGAGTGTATGAGAAATCTTTACACCTTCTCCTCAGTTTTGCTGTGAACTACTTGAAATTAAGTAGACTGGGCCTTGGTCGGTTGGCTCAGCGGTAGAATGTCGGCCTGGTGTGTAAATATCCCAGGTTCAATTCCTGGTCAGGGCACACGGGAGAAGCAATCATTTCCTTCTTCACCCCTCTTCCTCTCCCTTCTACTCCTAAAACTACTCTTAAAACAGTCAAAAATCCATTTGATGGATTTAGTGCTTTGGATTCTGACCATTCTAATGCATGTATAGTCCAAAAAGACTACTACTCCTAAAACTACTCTTAAAACAGTCAAAAATAAACACCCATAAGCATGAGCATACACACACACACATATGCGTAAACCCCATGTGAAAATTCGTGTAACACAGCTAATGCAGTGCAGCGAGGGAAGCTTATAGCACTGAAATGCTTGCACTATAAAAGAGAACAACTCTCACGTCAGTAAGTTATGCTTCCACAGAGGGAAGAAAATAATAAATGTAAGGGCATAAATAAATAAAATTGAAAACAGAAAAGTAGAGGAAAATATCAATGAGGTGAAGAGGTGGCTCTTCATAAATATTAATTATATTGATAAACCTCTAGCAAGACTGACAAGTATCAAGAAAAAAAATGCTAATATTGGTTTTGACACAGGTAATTATTATAGAGTCTGCAGACATAAAAAGTGGATAATCAGGGTTACAACATGAACAACTCGACACACATAAATTTGAAAACTTAGATGAAATAGACTAATTCCTTGAAGCTACTATAACACTCATTATGAAACAAAGAATTTGAATAGCCCTATAACTATTAAGACAATTTAATTCATAACTTAAAAACTCCCAGTAATCTCCAGGCCCAGATGGTTTTAATAAATAATTCTACCAAATTATTAAAAAGAAGTAACACCAATTCTACACAATCTCTTCTAGAATACAGAAGAGCAGAAAATACTTTAATTTTCTTTATGAAGCTGTTGTCACCCTGATACCAAACCATACAAAGACAATACAAAGAAAGGAAATTAGAAACAAATGTCTTTCAGAAATATGGACACAAAAATCCTTAACAGGATATTAGAAAAAGAATTCAACAAATAGAACAATAATTATACACTATGATCAAGTTGAGTTTATTCTGGGAACGCAAGGCTGGTTCAATATTAAAAAATATTACCTTTTAGTGGAATTTACCATACTGACAGGCTGAAGATGAAAAATATATAATCATATCAATCAATACAGAAAATGCACTTGACAAAATTCAATATTTATTCATGATAAAATAAAACTCATAGAAACATAGGAATAGAGAAGACGCTCTTCACCTTATTAAGAGCATTGACAAAAAAGCCCTACAGCTAACACAGAACATAGTGGCAAAGGACTGGAAGCTTTTCCCCTAAGATCAAGAACAAGAAAAGATATTTACTCTCACTAGTCTAATTCAACATGGTGCTGGAAGTTCTACCTAGTGCAACAGACAAGAAAAAGAAATAAAAGACATATAGATCAGAAAGAAAAAAACTAAACTATCTATATTTGCAAATGATAAGATTGACTATAAAGAACATTATAAAGACAGCAAAAAACAAACAAACAAACAAAAAAACCCAAAGGATATATAATAACCATACAAAAATCAGTTACATTTTCATAGTCTACCAATGAGCAGATGGACATTAAAACTAAGAATAGCATAATTTATAGTAGTGCATAAGGAAATAGTTAGGTGTATATTGAATAAGACAGTTATAAGACTTGCATACTGAACACTAAAGACTGCTTATGAAAGAAATCAAAGTATACCTAAATAAATAGACATATTGTGGCCCTGGCTTAGAAGACACAAAATAGTCAAGATGCTAATTCTCTCCAAATTATTATATAGGTTTAATGTAAATCCTATCAAAATCCCAGTGAGTTGTTTTTTTTTTTTTTGTCGATATAGGCAAATTTTTCTAAAATATATACGGAAGTGCAAAGGAATCTGGATAGGTAATACCATTTTGAAAAGAAGAATAATATGGAAGGAATCAGTCTACTGATTTCTTTCTTTCTTTTTTTTTTTTATTCAGAGAAGGGGAGGCAGAGACAGGCTCCTGCATGTGCCCTGACTGGAATCCACCTGGTAAGCCCACTAGGGGGCAATACTCTGCCTATCTGGGGCATTGCTCTACTGCTTAGCAACTGAGCTATTCTTAGCACCTGAGGTGGAGGCCACAGAGCCATCCCCAGCACCTGGGGCCAACTTGCTCCAGTTGAGCCATGGCTGCAGGAGGGGAAGAGAGAGACAAAGAAAGAGAGAAGGGAGAGGAAGAGGGGTGAAGAAGGAAATGATTGCTTCTCCCGTGTGCCCTGACCAGGAATTGAACCTGGGATATTTACACACCAGGCCGACATTCTACCGCTGAGCCAACCGACCAAGGCCCAGTCTACTTAATTTCAAGACTTAACATACAGCCTCAGGAATCAAGACTGCATAGTACTAGAAGAAGTACAGACATAGATCAATGGGACATAAGAGAGAACCCAGAAATAGATGCATACAAATACGTCCAACTCCTGTTTCGTAAAGATATAACAGCTATTTGATATAGGTAAGGCAGGCTTTTTAACACATGGTGCTGGAACTACTGGACATTCATGGTCCATAGGCCAAAAAAAAAAAATTTTTCAACCTAAATCTCAATTTCACACCTTATAAAAAATTAACTCAAAATGAATCACAGACTTACATTTCAAATGTAAAGCTATAAATATTTTAGTAAAAAAAAAAATAACATAAAATCTTTAGGATCTAGGTCTCACCAGAGTCTCTGTTTAGACTTGATGCCCAAAGTGTGATTCATAAAGGGAAAATTGAGAAATTGGACTTCATTAATATTAAAAACTTCTGCTCTGTGAAAGACTGCATTAAGTGATAAAAAAAAAAAAGACAAGCGACAGAGTGGGAGAATATATTTACAAAACTCTTATCTGACAAATAACTCAGATCTACAAAATAGAAAGAATTTTCAAAAGGAACACTAAAATATCAAATGATCAAAGCAAAAAAGAAGCAAAATGTATGAATAGACATTTCCCAGAAGAGGAATAACAAGTAACAGATAAGCAGGTGGAAAAATGTTTAGCATCACTTGCCTTGAGAAAAAATGCAAATTAAAACCACAATGAAATATCACTACGCCCCTAGCAGAATGGCTAAAATAAAAGAGTGAAACCCCCAAATGTTTGTGAGGATCTGGAACAATTTGATTGCATTATGGGTGGGAATATAAAACAGTACAGCTACTCAGGAAAACCTTTCGGCAGTTTCTTAAAAAGGAAAATGTAACTACGGTTACTACCCGGCAATTACAATCTTGGACTTTGTCCAGAGAAATGAAAATTTATGTTCACAAAAAATCTTGTATATGAATGCTTCTAGCAGCTTTATTCATAATTATCTCAAACTGGAACCAACCTAGATCCCCTTCCCTAGGTGAAGAGCTCAATTGTAGTAAATCCACACCTTGGAATGTGACCATGTGACAACCTAAAGAGGAATCATCAGAAATTGAGTGAAAAAAAAAGCCAGTTCAAAAGAAGGTTGCATATACAACGTGATTTCATTCACATAACGTAATTGTCAAGACAACATTACAGAAATGCGCAATGAATGAATAGTTTCCATCGGTTAAGAAGGGGCTGTGGACGGGAATCCAGAGGAATGACGGTTTAAAAAGGCAACATGGCCTTTGAGGTGGCGGAAATAGCCTGTATACAATTGGACTGTCATCGACGTCAGAATCTTGGTTGTGACCTTGTACTATAGCTATGAAGATGTTAACATTGGGATAAACAGAGTAAATAGTACATAGAATATTTCTGTATTATTCCTTAAAACTTCCTGTAAATTGCCGGGGAATGGGGGAGGGGAAGGGGGGATAAATGGTGATGGACAGAGACTTGACTTAGGGGGGTGAGCACACAATAGGGTGTACCGAGATGTGCTGTAGAATTGGACACTTGAAACCTGTGTAATTATGTTAACCAGTGTCACTGCAATAAATTCAGTTTTGTTTCTTTTTTAAACTGCCTGTGAATCTGATTATCTCAAAAAGAAAAGCTTAGTTTAAAAATTCAGTAGCCTGGAGTAGAGAGAGGGGTGTATTTCGGTGATATGAGTTCCACAATGAATACAGACTGTTGTTATGTTTGAAGGAATCTGCAGCCCAGTTCCTGCCCCACTGATTAGGAGATGCTACTGCATCACCCAGTGCCCCAGACTAACATCCCTATCGTGTGATTTCTGCAATGCTCCGGTCCTCTTTGGTGCTTCCCTCTCTTGACTACCACCCGTCAGCCGCATTTCCACGCCCTCCATATTTCTTTCTTGTCTGTCTGCTCTCTGTGTCTCATCTGGGCAAGCCTCTGTAACCTAAACCAGAGATGGTGAAGTGAAAGTTTGTGCTGCTGCGTTTTGTTTCCCCACCCGGGGAGGACATTACTAATTGACTGTGACTCCCTGCTGTTAATCAACCATAGCTGTCATTCAAGATGGAACCCGCTGGTCAAGCCTCGTTAATTTGCCCTTTGCCAACAAGCTTTTTGACAAAAATTTCCTTTAGTATATTGTGATTTACTATCTATTATTTATAAGGCAGTGGAGGGTAGACAGCCGATTTTAGGAAGCTTCGCATTGGGATAGATAACTTGGCACAAATAGCCCTGCCTTGGGGTGGGCACGCAGCAAGCTCTGAAAGAGAGGCAGGAGCCTCAAGGGAAACATACAAAGTGAAAGGTTACATGCTACTAATGGGCTTGGGGGAGTCTTCGCCCAGACGTGCAGAACTATGCCATCATCTCCTGGGTGGAGAGGACTTAAACTGCTGGAGATGACAGAAAGAACATTCTGTTCCCAAAGCAAAGGCAGTAAAATGTAGGGAGAGTAAGGTGTACACTGGGAACAAGAAGGTGTTACTTTGTTGCCCAGGGAGTTCTGATGCAAATGGCAGGGGAGGAAATTGAACAAGAAAACAAAGCCAAATCTTGGAGGACTTTGGATCACATGAGCTTAAAACAGCTGGATTTGCCCACACAGCCAGCCCACAGATGTGGAGGGTCAGAGACACATTAGTTTCAAAGCTGGAAGAGATGTGGAAGGAATGATCATCTCTTTACATTTTCCACAGAGACATCTTACAGATAAGGAAGCTGAGAACCAAAGAGGCTGAGTATCGGAGAAGTTCCAGAACCAGGGTGAAATCCAAGGGTTCTGCCACTTGGTACTGTTTTCCCTCTCCCCTAGTTCCCAGGTGTCTGCCCCTGGGCACAGAAGCAGCCAATAACCATCACCTCGTTCCTCTGCCTGAATCAGGCTTTCCCCAGACTCTTCACCAGTAGTGACTTCTTCCTCATAACTCAAGTTTCAGCTCAAAGGTCACCTCCTCAGGGAGGCCTTCCTTGACTACCCTGTCTGAAGTAGTCCTCTCATCACTGCCCATCCCATCATCCTGATTTTGTCCACAGTGTAAACCACACTTAGAAATGATATACTTTGTTCATTTATCAATTCATTTTTGTTTTTGTCTTCTTTTGAATGCAAACTCCAATCTTTCTTTCTGCTTCTGCCAGAATTCTATCTTGGACTACTAGCATTGTTCTAAAACTAGGAAAAGGCGAGAGAGAGAGGGGTAGGGAGGAAGGGTAGGAAGGAGAGAGATGGAGAGAGGACATTTACAAGGAAGTTAATACAGTTTAACTAAGTTATTCAACCGTTTGTGAATCACGGAGCCAGACAGAAACAAGAGGAATACAGGAGCGACCAGATACGGTTCTTGTTTTCAGAGTTCTAAGCCAAGGGTAAAGTCAAAATGTACCCAATTCATTAACTAAGTAAAATTAAAACTACAAGTAGGATTAATGCAAAGAATGAGAAACACAGGCTACTAGGAGAGCCTTTGACAGAAAGACTTGACCATATTGGAGGAGGCTCCACTGAGAAAGTGATGCTTGAGCTGAGGTTTGAGGGTAGGAATGAGTGAATGCGGTAAAGAGGAGAAAGAGTATACTAGGCGGGGGTTAGAGCATCTCAGCAGTCATGTGTACACGCCTGGTTGTGTTACCGATAGTGGTCACCAGGCAGCCTAAGTGGCCCTGCCACTATAGGTCACTGTCAATAAAGCAGAGTTCTGGACATATGAGAATCAGCAATGAATTATCATTTCTGGCGCTGGAGTCATTATTTGTTAGCATCCAAATAAACACCGAGTAGCTAATGTGGCTTTATCTGTCTACAGCAGAATTTTAATTTGCATGCTTTAGGACACTCATCTTTGTGCAGTATTGAGTAGATAGCTTTTACAGTCAGATTTTCTCTCCATTCTTTTAATATAATGTGGGAGGAAATTAGGAATTCTTTTCTCCCCTTCTCCCTTTAGAACTTCCCTTTCCTCTGGGCATTGCTGTTTTCTTTTCACACTTCCATTAATTCACCTGCTTATTAATTTAACTAGAGTTTGCTAAGTCTACTATGGGCAAGGCCCATGGGAAGAACTAGGGAATTCTAGCTCTCAGGAAACAGAGGTGTTCACGGGCTGAACATTCTCTTTTCTTCTACATTGAAGACAGAAATCCTCCTCTACATGCCATTCCCCCCAAAACGCAATGTTGTTCCAGGTCTTCATGAGTGGGACTTGCCATTTTCTTTGTCTGGATTTTCCTCCTCCTTTATTACACACCTAATGATCTTTACGACTGGGTTAAATTCCTATCTATTCTTTGAAGCCATGAATCTCCCAGGATTATTTTGATGGTAACGACACAAGAAACCAACTCTAACTAGCTTATGTTTAAAGAGGGAATTTACTATCACGTAGGTGAACAGTCCTGGGGAAAACCTGGCTTCGGGAATTGCTTGTTCTAAGAAAAACTAATGTCACTGGGAACCTGGCCTTTTAAAAATATGTATTATTACTTTGGTTCTTCTTTTACATATATTCCATCTCCTATAAACTGTTTGTTTCACATCTTATAAGGAAAATACAAGTATTATCTCATAAATCTCAGAGAAGGGTTTCATTGTTTTCCATCAGCCTGTAATGTATCTCATGACCATTCTTTCTATTACAATACTACTATATTTGGGGGGGGGGATGTAAGGCTCTGATCAGACAGGCCTCTCCCATGATAGTCTTGTTGACCTGTGGGTATTTCTTGAGGACCTCTCCATTCCTACCATGTGGTGCTGTTTTTCTTTTGCCCCACATGCACTTATAAAACTTTCTCTTCCATACACTTTAAAATTCTCTGTGGCAGGTGAGATGGAGAAAGGGATAGGGGTATGGTGATGGGGATGAAAGGGCCCATAAGAGACTTACTTGCAAAAATATTAATAAATTAGTATTCTTTTGTTGGTGGCTTTCTCTGCCCAAAGTATCATAGGACCTACATAGAACACTAGTTTAAAAGAGGAGTTATGGCCTACACCCAGGAAACTGGACGAGGGTGCTGTCAAACGTGGTTATAATGAAAATATCATCAATGCACCATTATAATGTATCAGCTATTTTGCTGGGGGCTGTAGTAACATTTTGCATTTAAAACACACAACCATGTATTAATTTATAGATGGGAAAAGAGAGGCTCGAGGCTAGTAACTTTCTCAGTCTTTCAGCAAGTGTATGTTAAAACCTGAACCCACTGTGCCAAGAGAGGAGAATGCACTGGTGTTCAAAACTCAGAAAGGTATTGTCCTCACAGAATCATACAGCTTCAGTGAGAGTCATCATTCAAGTAATCATGCACATGAAGGTCAAATTATATAGAGAAGCACAGGGTGCTATGAAAATATATAGCAGGGCATCTCGAAAGATTCTTGTGGAGACATTAGGTTTTAATTAAGAATCAAGAGAGGGATCTAGGGTTAACAAGCTGGAGAAAGGAGGAATATTCCAGATGAGATCACAGTGTGGTCAAATGCTTTGAGGAGCAAGGAAACATGGTATATTGGAGGACCCGAAGATGGCCAGAGTGGCCAGGATACCGAGAAATAGCCTGGCCTTTGACTGGCCTCATGTGAAATTAGACTGTGGTCCCAGTGGCCAACCTTGTGGGCTCTGGTAGGTTATGGCATGCGTTTTCATTTCAGAGTAATCGAAAATATTTGCAGGGTTTTGAGCACAGGAGTGATTTGCTTAGATTGAACTGCAGAGCAAGAAAGAAGCAAGAAGGCAAACTAGGAATATATCGTACAGCCCAGGAGGGAGACAGCTGTGTGTGAGCAATGGCTAGAGAAATGGACGGATTCAAGAAATGACCAGGGGGTAAAATCAGAGCTACTCAGTCATGACAGTGGGCTTAGACAGCATGTGGGAGGGTGGAGTGAGAGAGGGAAGTGTCAGCATGAACCGAAGGTAATAGGAAGGCAGAGAAGTAAGGTGGCTCCTTCAACAGGGACTCTGGGGAACACAAAGAGGATTGAAGGAGGGACCACTGTGCTAAAGGTAAGAGACAGACCTACGTGGCTGGTTTTGGTGAGCACAGAAAATTGGCAGGAGCCATTTGGTGGGAATGAACAGTAGGAAATAAGGCGGGAAAACCGGATGGGAATAGGTCGAGCAAAGTCTCAGGAACCGGGCTAAGATGTTTATACCTAATCCAGGAGCAACGGGGAACCATTGAAAGAAAGTGACAGCAAAGAGGAATGGCCTGACCATGTAAGCATGTCAGACAGGTTCCCAAGTTTCCATGCATCTTATAAAAGAAGGAGGGAGGGGCACAGCAACGAGGAGCAGGGGAGACTGGGGAGACGAGCAGCCAGGAGGCTGATGCCATATGTTCAGAGAAAGACAGAAAGGATCTGAAAAAGGCTACTGGAGACGGAAAAGACAATCGGATCCGAATTCTAAAGTAATGTGAACGTGTCGTGTTGTCACGCTGGGCGCCGTGGAGGTTTGTGAAGGATTAATAGTATTATCTTCTGCCTGAGGGAGTTTAAAGTTTAGGGAGGACTGAGATTTTCTTTCATTTCTGAAAGCCCAAATAAGTAATAAGAGATAGAAAATAAAGCCACAGAACTTCAGAAGACAGAGGGGTGGTTCTCGATCAGGGGTCAAGCTAGACCTCATAGAGTGATGAGAATAACTTAGAATGCGGTTTAGTACAGTAGCAGACAGGAGGACAACTGGTTTCAGAGGCCACAGCCTCAGATGCCCGTGTCTCCAGAGGAACGGGACTCTGATGTTTGCCAAAGACTGTACTGTAGCGTGTCTGATTCCTTGGTATGCTTTCGCATCTCTTTGTTTTCAGCCTGTCAACTAAGTACCCTCTACAAATTACTCTGAGATCCGTAGCCCTGGTCTGGAGAAGTTAATGAGATGGTAATGAGATTGGGCTGATCTCTGATCCTGGAAAGCCCCCTGTAGATACGGAGACCTCCCTGCAGCTGTGATTCCAATCATTATCACCCTTTGTCTGTTTTACCATTACATTCCTTGACAGTTTTCAATCCTGATAACAGTGCTCATATCCAAGCTGATCTATAATTAATATTGCAGATGGGATCCCATCAAACTCAATCGTGCAGTTTCCCGAGATGCCAACATGCAGCACACAATGCATTTATTTCATGTATTACAATTTTAATTCTATCAGAAAAGCAGTTAAGGATTTCTAACATTTTCTGTCCTCATAACTCTAAGTAGCATAGCCATTTATAGTCATAGCTGTGGGGCTGGTCGCTTTGTTAGAAAAGGAAGTTATAATTACCAGGGATTTTTCTAGAATCATAGAAAAATGATTTTACAGTAGAAAGGAGATGAAGAGATAATCTGATAATAATGCTCATATTTGTTCAACAGTTTTATAGTTTTTAAACATTCTTTTCACTTGCCCCAGGAGGCACCCTGGGCAGGAATTAGCATCACCATTCCGTAGTTGAAGGAACTGTATTTTTATAGGAGTAGATGACTTGCTCAAGGTGACACAGCTAGCTATTGGCACATGAGCCTGGAACCCAGGTCTCCTGGTTCATAGATTACTAACAATCTAAGTACTTTACTGTGAATACTGTAGTATGCTGGCCTATAAAGTGTTAACACTCTCAGAAGGTTGTCCAAGTCAAACAACATCAGGGGACTGGGAAGTATGAATATTTGAAGCACTTGGGTATTAACAAATTTGGGAACGATGGAACTATAGCCAACAGGGAGAGTCGCCTAGTGTATAATTAGTCTAAAGACAACATAAAACATAATCTTAAATACTCTTCTGGATGAATATACCATGTATGTAAACTAAATTTGCCTCCAGGCTGCTGGGCTATGACCCTTACTTCAGCAACTAAAAAACAAAAAGTCATCTAGTTCTGATTCCTTCAACCTCTAGGATTCTTATATTTTATTTATATTTGTATGTTTGATAATCATCTTCCTATATTTCTGTGTCAACTACTCAGATATTCAGGTTTTTATATGTCCTTTGTAGAATCACATTTATATCAAGGAAGCTTTTAGGCATATGGTTATCATGATCATTTAGGGGATAAATTATATATATAACATAAGAGGCACAGTTGAAATGACTATAGGAGCTCAGAAAAGGGAGCTTTTCCTGGGGGCTGAGGTGCTCAGCTGAGGTTTCCTGGAGAAGATGTTGCCCTCGCTGAGCTTTAGAAAAACCAGGTAGTTCCCTGTTGATGGTAACATTAAACCAGTGATCTCTTCCATGGAGTATAAAAGTAAACTGTGTTAGGGGCAAATAAAAACATGGAATTGGTAGAGAAAATAAAACAGACGCAGCACAGAGTCCATGACTGGCAACCATGGGTGGTCCTCATGTCAGGTGTTTCTGTTCTGTTCTTTGCTTTGTTCCTACAAACCTGTCCAATGTGGCTGCTGTGACACCATTAATGGCCATGGGCAGTGGCCACCTCAAGAGTGTTCCTTCAAGAACTCCTAGAGGTTTCTGCTTGCTAGGCTGACATAGTGTGCTGGCTTCGGGCAGGCTGCCGATCTCACTGTGTGTCCAGGGTCCCTTATGTAAGCAGGGAAGAGAGCAAAACCTTTCTCACAGAACCAAATTCATGTCCTCCCTACAGTTACTACTAGGAACCCTCCTGTAGCCGCAGAATCCATGTCCCACTGGCCTTGAATTCCATTATTTCCAGTTTTATACACTAAAGTTTGATAGACTGTGAAACCCATAAAAAAAAATCACTGAGCACATGATTTAGTCTATGCCTCCAAGTCACTTACACAGAAATACAAAGAGTCAGAATTAATTTTTAAATATTATAATTGTTTGTATGTCTCTCAAGAGACATTAAAAGAAGACACAATGGGCCCTGGCCAGTTGGCTCAGCGGTAGAGCGTCGGCCTGGCGTGCAGAAGTCCCGGCTTCGATTCCCGGCCAGGGCACACAGGAGAAGCGCCCATCTGCTTCTCCACCCCTCCCCCTCTCCTTCCTCTCTGTCTCTCTCTTCCCCTCCCGCAGCGAGGCTCCATTGGAGCAAAGATGGCCAGGGCACTGGGGATGGCTCTGTGGCCTCTGCCTCAGGCGCTAGACTGGCTCTAGATGCAACAGAGCGACGCCCCAGAGGGGCAGAGCATCGCCCCCTGGTGGGCATGCCGGGTGGATCCCGGTCGGGCGCATGCGGGAGTCTGTCTGACTGCCTCCCCGTTTCCAGCTTCGGAAAAATGAAAAAAATAAAATAAATAAAAAATAAATAAAAAAAAGAAGACACAATGTCTGTTAATCTTCTCATGTGACTTTGTCTCCTCCCCAAGCCTCTCACACAATGCTTGGAGTCTGTGGGACTTCTCCTCTTTCTAATTTTATATTATGTCAGGGACCCTCACATATTGTATTACATCCTCTCTCTTCATTTTGGCTTTTTCTTCCTTAGCTTATTCATTGACTTCTATATTACAAAACTTTGAGACTCATTCTGGGAGCACAGGACATTCTTGTAGAACAGGATGCAGTGACTTGGGGTGAACACACTCATGGATTCCATCATAGTGGACAACGCTCTTTATAGAATTGCCCATTTCTATAGCATTAACTCACTAAGGTATGCTACTTGATGTAATAAAAATCAGCATCATTTTATCTACCAGGAGCTCAAAATTAAGTAGAAACCAATTAAAAGAATTTTCCCATGCCTCATTCTATTGTAGGCAGGGCAGCTTAAGTGCTACTTTGTATGCAAGATCCAGAAAGTGCAAACCACACAATTTAACTTGGATAATACGTATCTAGCACCAAGCATTGCTGAATGGTCTAAGACAGGGGTTGGGAACCTATGGCTCGCGAGCCAGATGTGGCTCTTTTGATGGCTGCCTCTGGCTCGCAGACAGATCTTTAATGAAAAAAATAATAACGTTAAAAATATAAAACATTCTCATGTATTACAATCCATTCATTTCCTACTGCTCATGTTCATGGTTGCGGGTGGCTGCAGCCAATCACAGCTGTCCTCCAGGACAACACCAAATTTTTATTGGATAATGTGTAACGTACACGGGTCGTTGTATGGCTCTCACGGAATTATATTTTAAAATATGTGTCGTTCATGGCTCTCTCAGCCAAAAAAGTTCCTGACCCCTGGGCTAAGAGACTACCAAGCCCTGTGTTACCCAACCTGGAGTCTCTGCGTCCCAGCCATGCACCAGAGGACATACAAAGCTACAAGGAAACCGTGCACAACATTATGACAAAAAAAAACCCCAAACTGTAAATGATAGTGACTGTAAAATTTAACAAGTTTTAGTGTAAAACAACCACAGATACATGGTTCAATAAATAAACAATTGGAGGCTACTTTTAAAATGTAGAAATTGAGCCTGACCTGTGGTGGCGCAGTGTATAAAGTGTCGACCTGGAAATGCTGAGGTCGCCGGTTCGAAACCCTGGGCTTGCCTGGTCAAGGCACATATGGGAGTTGATGCTTCCAGCTCCTCTCCCCTGTCTCTCTCTCCTCTCTCTCCCTCTCTCTCTCCTCTCTAAAATGAATAAAAAAAATAAAATTTAAAAAAATGTAGAAATTGAGATTTTTCATTGGACTGCAGCAGGTTATGCCACACTCCTGACTGGAGTGTAGAGTCACCCCCTCTGTCTGTGGGACAGTGGTTTCCAAGTCTGCATGCACACTCTAGGGACCTGGGGGTGCTATATCAGTTACAGTGCTCTGGTGAACCCCAACCCCCAGCTCAAACATATTTGAATCAGAATCTCTAGACACTGCACCTGGGCATCTGGGCCTTCTTATCATTCTTATTTGTTTTGTTGTAAAATTCAAGCTCATTGGCCACTCTAATGTAAAACCAACTCTGAGAACCGCTGACCCCGGGGGTGCACTAGCAGACCTGTAAGAAAAGCACTGCACAGCATCTGCTTTTCATTTTATCCCTAAGGCACCTGAGGCTCAGAAATCAGAAGGAACTCACACGGGTCACATAGCATGTTGCTGTCAGCGCTGAGACGGGAAAGCAGATTTTCAGATGTTTATGCACTGTCTCTTATGTTCATCATCACAGCCTTTCTAATCTGCCAGTGTCGATGTCATAGACACTACCTACAGCAGGGGTCCCCAAACTTTTTACACAGGGGGCCAGTTCACTGTCCCTCAGACCATTGGAGGGCCGGACTATAAAAAAAAAAACTGTGAACAAATCCCTATGCACACTGCACATATCTTATTTTAAAGTAAAAAAAAAACAAAACGGGAACAAATACAATATTTAAAATAAAGAACAAGTAAATTTAAATCAACAAACTGACCAGTATTTCAATGGGAACTATGCTCCTCTCACTGACCACCAATGAAAGAGGTGCTCCTTCTGGAAGTGCGGCTCCATTCTGGATAAATGGCCTCAGGGGGCCACATGTGGCCTGCGGGGCCATAGTTTGGGGACCCCTGACCTACAGATGGCTATTTAGAAAAAGAATCTCAAGCATAAACCACTGAAGAAAGTATTTTCCTAAATACAAAATTAAGCAACCAGGAGTATATGAACTGACCCCCATGGGTTATTTCTATGGAAATAGCCTGACTTAGAAGAGTTGCACTCTCTCTCCATTTCCAAATTAACATATTTATATAAACATGCAGCCAGGCACAGCCCAGTGCTAGAGGTCCCAAGGAAAGCAAACAGGATCGCAAATCCCCAGTTCAAGAGGAGGGAAGACTCCCAGATAATTCTCTGAGAAAACGCATTACCACTGTCCATGCTCAACTCCTTTAGGAATACAGAGCAGGGAGGAGGACTCAAAAACTGAGAATTTGGGGTTTTTTAAAGGAAGACTCATGGAGATGGTTGGGGAACATGTATGCATAAGAATCAAAATGAGCACCAGTAGGCAGAATCCATGGAGACATAAGACAGTCTGCAGAAACAGGTCACATGTGTATCCTAATCTGTCTCACATGTTCCCCAAATACAAGGGAATGTTGTTCCAAACTGCTCTGCTATCGCCAGGGGCCTTTTCCTTCTGTCACACTGTGAACCCCCCCCCCCGAGGGTAGGACAGTGCCCTGTGATTCCTGGTATCCCTGGCTTGGTAGGAAGAGATGACCTGCAGATGTTAGAAAGGGGAGACGTAGGAAGACTAGCTGACTAAACACCTGCTACACAGGCTCGTTGTAAGAACGAAATAGTTGTGAAAATGTTTTACACCATGTTTTGTACACTCGTCCCCCTTTTTGAATGTGACTAATTCCCCAGCAGTGCTCATCAGAAAGGAGTGGGCTGTGTCTGGGCATCATTAAAGTTGCTGCCTGTGTGCAAACCATGCATTTCTCATCCAAATACATCTTTACCACTGCTCAGGGGATAAAATGTGAGCCCTTCATTCGTTCCTAGGCCTCCGAACAAAGAAGGCGGAGCCTGCCACCTTCTTCTGCTCTCACAGCTCCCTCGTGAGCACAAGAACGGCATTCACTTGTCAAAGGATGTTTCCCTACCCTCCATCTTCCAAGGTACTCAGCTAACTCTCTGTCTTGCATCCTTTAACTAGCTTCAGGAACAACTAATGCCTCTTTCCTGTTTTGAAAGACAAGCTGTTACAAAGCTTCCTAAGAGACAAATATATAAAAATGGTGTTCTTCTTTTCAAGTGAGGTGCTAGCACTTAAGCTTTGATGCACCGTAAAGTGCAGCCCCTATCCTTACTTACTTTGCTCCATCTTGTCTTCGGCGTTCTCCAGATACATGCGTGCCTAGCACTCAGCAGGCCATGGGCATGGCTACCACGCAGGCAAATGGAAAAACTACTGGTTTCTCAGAGCTTTTACAGCCCAACTTAAAAAAAAAAGCAATAAATGAACAAACAAGACAAATCAACTGACAAAAACTCATGAGGCTCAGACATCAGTATGATGGTTACCAAAGGCAAGGAGGGTGAGAGGGAGAAATAAAAGCTAAAGAGGGTTAAATATACAGCGATCGCGGAAGATTTGACTCTGGGTAGCGGGCACACAATGCAATGCGGGGGGCTCCCTGGGTTATGAATGAGAAAGGTTCTGTAGGTTTGAAAATGCTTAAGTTTTAACATGCACAGAAAGGTGAAAATAAATACTGTGTTAAGACAAACATCTGTGTGAGTTGCATTTAATAGGTAAGTGTGCCTGTTTCAACTCACATACAAATTCAACTTCAGAACAAACCTACAGAACCTATCTTGTTTCTAACCCCGAGGACTTGCCTGTGTACAGATGACATAAACAGACAGAACTGCACACTTGAAATACCCCAATAAGTGTGAAAAAAAAAAACCTCAACAAAGAAGTGCTGTTTTTCAGATGTTGGGGGAGTGTGGATAATCAGAAGGCGAGGGAGGATGAAAAAGAGGGCGGGTCGGGTAGTCAAGGCAGGTGGGGAGCTGTCTTAGATATCACACAGTGGGGATCCATGACTGAGCATACAACGGCGAGCCTTCCCCAGGAAAAGGGGAATCGACCTCACAGGCAAAGCCGTTCTGAAATGCGAGAGCACAGGAGGCCCCCCTTTGGAATCCCCCTAATGTAATAGATGCTGGTATGGGATTGTATATATACTTTGGACAAGTTGGGGGAGAAGGAAGAGAAAGTAACTCCTCCTACCGCATTTTAGAAGAATACTAGCAACTTAGTTGAATATTAACTGTATTTGTAGGCAGGATTAACTTGTGGAGTTCATTAAGACGGATCACATATGGGTTATAAATTGTCTTGAAAGGCACAGCTTTTAACATCTAAACTCCTTACTATTCCTTATTAGCTGCTCTGACCCTGACCTCTGTCTGCCTCCTCCAGTGTACCCCTCATACCCCTCACCGCTCTGGACATTGAACTCGAAGCTCCAGACCCACTGAATTTTTCTCAGGCCCTTAATACCGGATTTTTACAGCTCTTTTCTATACTTGAATCTCTTTACTTTAAAGGGTCAAAAAGAGAAAGAGAGCCTGACCTGTGGTGGCACAGTGGATCAAGCATCGACCTGGAACGCTGAGGTCGCTGGTTTGAATCCCTGGGCTTGCTGGTCAGGGCACATATGGGAGTTGATGCTTCGTGCTCCTCCCCCTTCTCTCTCTCTCTCTCCTCTCTAAAATGAATAAAGTCTTTAAAAAATTAAAAATTTAAAAATTTAAAAAAAAAAGAGAAAGAGAAAGACAGAGAGAAAGAGGTTTTATTTTATTCATACATAACCTTAATAAAAGCAATGTTTTAAAAAATATACCAAAACTAGAAAATCCAGCTTCTACTTTGATTTTTTTTTTCTTTCATTTTTCCGAAGCTGGAGGCGAGGAGGCAGTCAGACAGACTTCCGCATCCGCCCGACCGGGATCCACCCGGCATGCCCACCAGGGGGCGATGCTCTGCTCCTCCGGGGCGTTGCTCTGTTGCGTCCAGAGCCATTCTAGCACCTGAGGCAGAGGCCACAGAGCCATCCTCAGCACCCAGGCCAACTTTGCTCCAGTGGAGCCTTGGCTGCGGGAGGGGAAGAGAGAGACAGAGAGGAAGGAGAGGGGGAGAGGTGGAGAAGCAGATGGGCGCTTCTCCTGTGTGCCCTGGCCAGGAATCGAACCCAGGACTCCTGCACACCAGGCCAATGCTCTACCACTGAGCCAACTGGCCAGGGCCTCTACTTTGATTTTTTTTATGCCTGTTGGGGATCTAAATTTTTTTAATTAGTCAACTATTTTTTACAATAAGTTTCATTCTTGGTGTTGTGCATGCTATGGGTTTTGATAAAGGCATAATGACATATAAATATATTCACCATTGTAGTATCAGATAAAATAGTTACAGTACCCTAAAAAGTCTGTGCTCTGCCTACTAATATACCCCACCCTCGTAACCTCTAGTTTTCTTATTCTCTTAATAGTTTTGCCCTTCCAGAATATAATATAGTTGGAAACACAGCAGGTCACCTTTTCAGATTGCTTTTTTCCACTCAGTTATATGCATTTAAGGTTCCTCTGTATCTTTCTATGGCTTCATATATCATTTTATTTTAGTACTGAAGAGTATTTTATTGCCCAGATGTCCCACAGTTTATTTGTTCACTTGCCTACTGACGAACATCTCGGTTGCTTTGGAAAATTGGAAATTATGAATAAAGCTGCTATAAACATGTGTATGCAGGTTTTTGTGTAGACACGAGGTTTTTTTTAACACACTTGGATCAATACTAGGAAGCACAATTGCTGAATCATATGGTACAAGTGTGTTTAGTTTTGTAAGAAACTGCAAAATTATTTTCCAAAGTAGCTGTATCATTCTGCGTACCCACTGGGAGTGGACTCCTGTTGCTTCACATCCTCGCCCGCATTGAGTGGTCTCTACTTTGGATTCCGGCCATTCTAATAGGTTTGCATGGTATCTCATTATTGTTTTAAATTGCAGTTCCCTAATGACGTGATGGTGGGTAGTTTTTCTTTTCATGTGCTTATTGGCCATTTGTATATCTTCTTTAGTGAGGTGTCGGTTCAGATCTTTTGCCCATTTTTAATAGAGTTGTTTTCTTAATGTTGGGTTTTCATGATATTGTTTCCTACCGCTTGCTGAAAGATAAGCCCATTTTTAAATTCAGGGGTCAGATTTTTAATTTCCAAAATGAATAGATACTTCATGTTCACATTTGGAATTAACATCTGGAACTTTGATCAGAAAGCAAATGTAGATGAATGATCACACACTTGCAGGCATGCGTGCATGCGTGTGCATTTGGGGCTATAGTACGTGATTCCTTCTATATGAAATTGCAGCAGCGGAGGTGTGAGCTCAGCTCAGGTGGAGCCTGGCAAAGCAGACCACGTGGCACATGAAAGAACAGCCTGCTGGGCAGTAACAGGGTGTAGTCTTTACGACATCTCCACTTGCCCCCTGACCCCCTAATTCATTTCAGTTTCCGTAACCTTGTGGTCCTGCCAGGAACTTTATGATCAATTCAATCCTCTCAGGCTTTACTGACTCAGGGAAAACGCTTTCTGGTTTCCTTTCTCATTCCAGAGAGAAGGGAAAAAAAATGAATCAATGAATTATTAATTTTACTAATAACATGAAATCATGACAACTCATTCCTCCCAGCCTGAGGAGGAGCTGCCGTCTAATTAAAAGAGCAGTCGCTGCGAGCATCGAGCATCATAAGAGAAATGGGCGTGGGTCATTAATTAGGAGAAACATTACCATTTCGGTAAAGGCCGAGATGAAGTCACTGAGACATAATGTCCTCCTGGAATTGTTTTGATCTTAAAGAGACGTGACTGTCTAGTTCCACTGAGTTTCCCTTTCCGGAGAAAAGCTTCATGTGGATGTGGCATTAAGGTAAAAAGCTGTGATGCGCGAACAAGAAGAGAAGAATACTGCAATTTCTGTTTCCTCTGTGCTCTCCTCTCCATCAGCACAGAGGGAGTACTGAAGGGGGACTCCCTGTTTGAATGTTCCGAAAAACATTATTACGGACAATCGAAAAGCCTAGATATTGGCATCATTTTATTTAGACCTTTTAAGTTGGTGTTTGCTTCCAGTTTGGAGAAAATGAATTGAAATATCTCAATCAAGTGAGTGAGGTGCACTAGAGAGATACTGGGAAATTTCTCAAAGCCAAGGATAACTAAAGGTCTAAAACCACAGGCTGGGAAGTCATCCAGGAGTGAGGTGACCATCTACCTGCCTCTTTTACCCATCTTCCCATAGTGCTCAGACAAATATACTTTCCCGAGAGCAGCACGGTGTATGTTTCCTCTATTCAAGCAAATGGACCAGAATGAGAGACATCTCAACCCAAATGCCAAATACCTGAGTAAGAACATCCAACTGGTTCACTGCAAGTCAGGTGTCTATGCTGGTGTGCTCAGCCAATCCTGGCCATGACAGGGACAGGATCACACCATAGCCACGTGGCTCCTAGGGCTCACCCCTGGGAGTGGCATTGGCAGCTGCCTGAGGAACAAGACCCACTATCAGCTGCTCATACATTCACGAATTCACCTCGAGCTTTGGTCTGAAAGAGCAATTTTCTCTCTAGAAGTCTCTACCCCCGTTAATAGTCATCATCACATTATAGGAACACAATGGTAAGTGGAATTCAAATTAATCCAACAGCTCTCCATGGCACCAGTTTATAACTCACCCCCACATATTTATTGAGACTCTGATTTCTGTTTGGCTGCCTTGCCTTATTTTTTTTTCCCTCAAGAAGCAGATGTGCCCTCTGACAATAGGTTTGATATAGTATTGTCATTGGTTTATCTCCAGATGTGGCCAATTTAACAGCTCAGTCAGAGGATGGCAAATAAGTACCTTCCAGGGAGAAAGCAAATGATGACATTTAAGTCTTAATTGCTACTTATAATAATACCCTTTTTAATGTCTGATTCAAATAAATTGATTCTCATTTTCTTTATGTTTAACTGAAAAGAGTTGAGTTTAAAAATACAACAATTTACTTCTACAGCATGTTTTAAAACTAAAAGAAGTGTGATCTGTAGGAACATTTTTGTGTATATGAAGCGTGACTACCGTGCATTGGTTCTATCATAGTTTATATCTCATCTCCCACATACGTACTGATGTATGCAATTCATTTGCTATTGTAACATAATATCCTGCAAACATCTGTCACCCTGTATGCCCCTCCACCTACATAACAATAGGGTCTTGCATTGGTAAAGCAGGAAATTAGCATTTTCTTCTCTCTGTTAGCCCTGGTGCCTGAAATTCTGCCCTCAAAACACAAGTTATTTTATTTACAGAATGTGCTTCCAGGAGTCTCCTAAATACCCCCAGAAGGGAAAGTACATTAATTCATTAGGCGAGTAATGCAATGTAGTTCAACATGTGTTGAAAACGTGTGAGTCCATGCTAACAGACTTGTTCAAGGGGAAAATGAGACCGGGGAAGGGATGATAGATTCCCTATTGTAGGAGGCTTCCAAGCAGAGGCTAACCAGCCACTGGGAAGAGGTATTAAAGATAACTATTTAGGCATTGAATATAATACAGAGGGGAGCAAAAGCAGGCTTACAGTTGTTTGTATGGAAAATAAAACAACAATCAGTAAGCAATACAAGAATAAAGTCTGTGTTTCGGGTACTCGCAACTGCCCAACCCAATACTGTATTAACTATGATGACTGCTGACACACGTACTTTCACATATGACCGTCTCTTAGTTTGCTTCTCTGTCCAGGCAGCCATCCTGTATCCAGTGTCTGCTACTATTATAAGATCTGGGCAATCAGTTGTAAACAAGAGACAGAGCTGAAGAGATTATAATCAGAGGCTCTATGATTAGCTATTGATATTACAGCATGAAGTGGTTGATGAAAAATTTACACGCGTAACTGCTCAAACAGTTGCAGATAATTATATGGTAGGAGGATTGCTAAATCTGGTCCAGCAGATGTGTAAGTAGATCATAGAGATAAAGGTCCCAGGATAGAAGAGGACAGTAGTGGAAATGTACCAGAGGTACCTAGAGAATGATGCCCGAGAGGTGCTTCTGGACTCACAGGGTCATGAACACCCCGGCCCCGTGTTCAAACCCTCTCTAAACTGTCTTTCTCCCCCACTTAAAAAAAATACCGAGTGACAACTACCTTATCTCCCCTTGAAGCAGCCTAACTTTTATTATGTTCCGGAGCTGTTAATACTACTAGCACAAATAGCAAACACATCTAGCAATTACTGAGTGTGTACTATGTATCAACCATTGTTATTAATTTGCATGTATTATTTCATTTTAAACTGTATCCTCTGAGGTAGAGTCTAATATATATTATTGCCATTCTACCGATGGGAATCACTAAGGCTCAGTGCAGTGAAGTAATATGAATGTGGTAACAGTAAGTGGCCAAGCTGAAACCCAAACCCAGACCAATCTAATATCAAAATCCTTTCTCTGTAATTTTTTTTAAAAAATATGGGGCTTAAGTTAATTTCTCCGGAGTGTCAACCAGTGAATCTGATTCTATCTTCTGAATTTTTATAAAAGTTGTTTTTAATCATATTATTGACACTAAAGATATGTTCCCAAGACAACAGTGGTCTTCTGATTAAACGGCACTATTTCCTTTATTCTGTATTCATGGGAAGTGCTTTATAAATGCCTACCCTGCTTGGTTTCATATGCCTCTACCCATTAGAGTTCAGTGACATTCTCCCATTCTCCTCAGACTCCTCAGAAGTAAAATACAAGAACTGAGCAGACAAGCTCTAAGTGGAATAGAGTCATCATCATCATTACTATCTATTGACCTTGTCTACTGGCCATTATGACAACAGCAAATACTAGTTAAATTCCAATTAGAATTTACAAGTGGATTTAAATAGACAACTGCTATTGTTCTTCACAATTTCCTACTTGGCTCTTGACACCATTCATACAACTGAAGAACATTAAAACTTTTATTTATTTTTTTTAATAGAAAATTTCTCCTTCTCATGTGTTGAAGCCTATCTTCCTATAGCTTTCAATCTCTGGTCCCAGTTCTGCCAGAAGACCACAATCATGGTGAATGGAGGAGTTTGGGTTCCCACCCAGGTTTGCATTTCTCCAAAGCCTATACTCTAAGTCACAGTACCATAAAGTTCTGAGTGTCATGTGAAAATGTAGTCAGCACGTCCTGATCAAATCACTGACAAAGGTATCAACAGAACCAGGCTGAGCAAATAACACTGGCACATAATCTTCAGGTACGTACTTCTTTGTTTCACCGAGGGTACAGTAGAGTAGTTCCTTTGTCCATCCCAGAACTCATGAGAACAACCGAAAATCCAATCAGAATCTCTCCACACTACCTGGCAATTTACATAGAGGTGTTGCCAAGAAAGCTACAAGACTGGAGTCCTGCAATCTATTTGTTATAGCAAAACAACTCATTTCTCCCAGGAACAGCAGCACATCGATTACCCCTCAGGGGAGAGCTGCACCAAAACCAGAACTTTAAACAAGACTAAATGCTGGATTTTAGACGATTTTTAAATCTCAGTACCAGATATTTATTTAATAATTATTAATCCCTTAGACTTAGAGGGTATATTAAGCTCTTTTAATACAAATAACTAAGAGTGGCACTTAAAATTATGTTATCTCTTTAATTTTTACATCTATGACTCCCTTTTTTCTCATAACAAAATAGGTAAGAGAGGTATTATTTCCCCCAAATTGCTATGAAGGAATTAAGACACAGGAATAAAATGTATAACTCAGAGAGTCAACATTAACAAAATTAGGGAGACTTATGACAGAACAGATATTATTTTAACTGAAAGCAATGGCAAAATAATAAAATCTACATAATTAGGGTATGGAGAAGGATATTATCAAACAAGAAAATTCAGATTAACAAGAGTCATTACTATTTTCCATGAAAGGTAACTCCAGGCTTATTGACAGTCAAGAGGAATGAAGGAAAACCTATAGACTCCACAGAAAACATTTAAAGAGGGAAGGACACCCATGTACTGGGCAAGAGAAATGTGGAGCATGGATGTCAAAGAACTGATTACATGAACTATATCGAGAAAGTTATATAAATATATATAAAACTATACACTTTCCAAACAGGAAGGAACTTGAGATCTTTCTGAATGACCTAATTTTACAAATAGATAGCCTTGGTATACAGAGAAGGGAAGTAAATTTCCCAAGACGGCTAAAGGTATGAAATGAATAACACTAGGATCAGGGGCTCAGGTTCCATCATGTTTTCTGTGTTATTCACATACAGTACTTGGAAATCCACAGCCCCTTCCTGTGAGAGGAGGGAGGAAGGAGGAACCCCAAAGACCTTGATTCTTAGTCCTGTACTAAGAGCTCAAAATACAGAACCAAACTAGCTCGGATTAAGAAACGGTTCAAACATCTTCCTCCTGTCTTTCTTTTTAAAGAAGCCTAAGTTTAGAGAGCTATCTTTAACTATGCCTTAGTTGATGAGTAGAAATAACGAAAAATTATAGGGCACAAAGTCTCTGCAATTCTCAAGGAGGAATATGACAAAGGAATGAGAACAGCAACAAAAAAGTTGGTTTATACCCATTTTAATCACAGAAACAGAAACAACAATGTAGCAAAAATTAATGTTAAGTAGATGCTGGGTATGAGGCAGGCACTGTATCAGATACTTATTATATAACTTATCTTTAATACATATTACATAACTTAATCTTTACAAGATTTTGTGAAAGTAGAATTCCTGTTTTACAGATTAAAAAAAACAGGCAGAGATTATATACATTTTGTAGATTAGGAAACTGAGGCAGAGATTATACACATTTTCAAGAAATACACCACGTTAGGGTAAAACTAGGACATGAACAACGGTCTGCCTGACTCAGAACTCCCAAGTTTCTTGCTCTGCTATGGCAGGACAAGAATCTAATGAATGAGAAAAATGGAGTCTACATGTGAGGGGTGAGATGGAGTGGAGTGTGTGTGGAGTGGCAGGAAGAGTGTTAACAGAAAAGAGAATTCCTAGAAACTCTATCAGGATCTTTGGCTTTATGCCCTAAATCTTACAAATGGGATTAGGAAAGAGGTCAATTTAAAATTTAATAAACTTCATTTTTCTGTTTCTGTTTTTGGACTATTTTTTTTAAAGCTTTCGTTTTGGCTGTTAGTTCTTACTTTTCCCCACACAGAAACTAAGCTTCTATTCCCAGTAAAGAAATAAATCCTGACCAATACAGGAAGTACCTCTTCCTGCAGGGGAAACACTTCTGATGGTACAAGCCATACATTAGAACAACAGGACGGCCTTGAACCAAGGTGCCTCTGGTCCAGGGACCACCCACCCCAAATATCCACTGCCCCATTGCAGTCACTGCCTCTGCACAAATTTTAACCACCTGGAAAGGACACGACTTCTTCCTATATCTGTCCTACATGTTTATGTGCCCTATACATATTTTACATAATTACAAAACAAGATTTTAAAAAATTTTCCAAAATCAAGAGCAAATGAAGACCCATGAATTCAAGTGTGCATATTCACACAAAGAGGAAGTATTTCAAGTGATTTTCAAGTAGAGTGATTTGGCAGTACATCCTTTTGAGACACATCCTAAGAACAAAGGAAACAGCAGAGAAGTCTCAGCAGCTTTTAATTATCATCCCATTAGGGAAAATACTATGGCAATGTACTTCTGATCCAATTATAAATAAATTATAGGATAAAGTGAAGAACAGCATCAGGAATCAAGAATTTCTAGCAGAGGAGAAATGAAATATAAATATAAAAATCTAAGAAGGGGAAATCTTATAATCCTACCTTTGAATTGGAAACAATAGTTTCTAGTCAAGAAGTCTGTGTTCTTTTTCTTTTGCAATGCTCACTTCCTAGCTCTGCCAACTGAAGAGACCTATGAATGATACATTAACTTAGCAGCCACGATCGCCCCTAATGCCCTCACTGTAGTCTCCAATATAATTTCCTAACCGAAGGACCAGGGTATTGTTTGAGAAAGGTTGATTCTAGGTTTAAGGTAAGAAATGCAAAATAGGACTCTAGAATTTCTTATGTCAGAATACAAAGAAGTTCTCAATTACTATGAGCGTCATATCAAAAAGACTCAATGGTCAACTTGAAAAGGCCCAAGTAGGGACATTACCGGACATTATTCAATAAGAATAGTAACTAATGGCCTGACCTGTGGTGGCGCAGTGAATAAAGCATTGACCTGGAAATGCTGAGGTCGCCGGTTCAAAACCCTGGGCTTGCCTGGTCAAGGCACATATGGGAGTTGATACTTCCAGCTCCTCCCCCCTTTCTCTCTCTCCTCTCTGTCTCTCTCTCTCCCTCTTTCTCTCCTCTCTAAAAATGAATAAATAAAAAAAAAGTTAAAAAAAAAGAATAGTAACTAAGAAGTCATTATAAAAATATCATGCTAAGCAAAATCAGCTTCATTAGAAAATATTAAATAAATAACTCATAAAACTTATATTGGGAAACAACATTTCCCCAGAATTTGAAATTTGAGTTTTTGAATCGGTAATGTATTCACAAGGTTCAGAGAAATTAAGTATAAAGGATCATACAGTGAAAGTTCTCCTATCATCCTTATTCCTCATCCCCCCAATTCCACCTGCCGCATCCCCTGGGGAGGCACTGTTTAGTCTCAGGTACCCTTCCACAGTTTCCCTAGGTGCATACAAACATATTTAAGTACAAACTGATAGCCCCTTTTATTGTAATTTTAAAAAAAAGCACAAAAATCACAATAGAATGGGTAGTAACTGCAGTGGCTTTAAACATATCTACTAAGTTTACAAACCTAACTAATAAATGTATAAGTTCATAATAAAACCAAACAATAGCATGCAAGAAAAATGTATTGGTCAGTTTTAGAGTTTAATTTAAAAAACAACAACAACAGAGTTTACCAATTGAAAACTGGGGAGTAAAATTTTGAAAGTATTTATCTTGCCTTTCCTATGTGAACAGGAACTTTGGATAGTCCCTTGGTCGGCAAACTGCGGCTCGCGAGTCACATGCGGCTCTTCGGACCCTTGAGTGTGGCTCTTCCACAAAATACCACGTGCGGGCGCTACCTTGATAAGGAATGTACCTACCTATATAGTTTAAGTTAAAAAAAAATTGACTCTCAAAAGAAATTTATTTTTTTAATTTAATTTTTTTTTTTTTTTGCATTTTCTGAAGCTGGAAACAGGGAGAGACAGTCAGACAGACTCCCGCATGCGCCTGACCCGGATCCACCCGGCACGCCCACCAGGGGGCGACGCTCTGTCCACTAGGGGGCGATGCTCTGCCCATCCTGGGCGTCGCCATGTTGCGACCAGAGCCACTCTAGCACCTGAGGCAGAGGCCACAGAGCCATCCCCAGCGCCCAGGCCATCTTTGCTCCAATGGAGCCTTGGCTGCAGGAGGGGAAAGGAGAGATAGAGAGGAAGGTGCGGCGGAGGGGTGGAGAAGCAAATGGGCGCTTCTCCTGTGTGCCCTGGCTGGGAATCGAACCCAGGTCCTCCGCACGCTAGGCCGACGCTCTACCGCTGAGCCAACCGGCCAGGGGCAAGAAATTTCAATCGTTGTACTGTTGCTATTTGGCTCTGTTGACTAATGAGTTTGCCGACCACTGGGATAGTTGGTGAGTGGCAGTGCCCAGCCCACCACTGTCAATGTGACGCAGACAGGGAACAGGTAATCAGCATCATGTGCTGCCCGATGGGTCTATACATTCCACTTCTGAGGAGTCTTCTTTTAAATGTGCTTAGTGATTTTATTTTCATGTTTTAATTGAATTTATTGGGGTGACACTGATTAATATCATTATCCAGGTTGCAGGTGCCCAGTCCCACAACATCTCTCTTGCTGAATGGTTGATCTTATTTACAAATCACAAAAAATACAGGTGAGAAAAAAATATGGAACCAGCAGGATCAAGAGAATCAAAAAAAAAAAAAATAGAGAGATGGAGAATCTAACAATTATAAAACTTAAGAGACTCAGCAATCAATTAAAATGAATAGCCCTTAGTTTTGTGCTTTGAACAGTTTGTGAAAAACAGAAAAGAGGGACACACAGGGCCAGCTTTTTTACAGTCAACTAAGAAAAGTTGAATATTTTAGTAATTATTGTTTTATCTATTTAGATGTGATAATGATACTATAAGTTTTGTATTTTAAAAGAATCGATTTTTTAGATATATATGCTGGTATATTTGTAGATGAAATGACATGATAGGCTCTGATTAAAAACTACCCAATATGAGAATATACATATAAAACAAGATTAGCCATGAGTTGTCTTATACAAAAAGAATTTGAAAATTGTTCTTGATTTTCCCCCCCTATTGTCTAAAGTAAGCACTGAGATTGGGTGATCTTTACATCTTTGATATAGTCCCCCTGTGACTCATGGGGTCTGGTGCCTGTATCTGTGTGTGTATAAAAGTGGTACAGTTTTAAGTGTCCACCTTTTGAAGCCAGACATGACTTTGGTTGAGCCCTGATACTTCCCCAAGAATGACTTTATGTAAGTTACTCAACTTTGAGTAGTGAGTTTTTTCATGCTTGCTGGCACCTGGGAGTGAGGTTTATTTTTTTTTCAAAAAATGAAATTAGTTCCAGTTCCAGTTTTACTAACTTAAAATTATGTTTGTTTGATAACCAACTTATGGAAACAAGAAGAACATACATTTGCCTGCACATCTTTACTGCTCTGGCTCAGAGTTTGAAGACGTACATGGATGATCATACTCTGGACGGTCGGGAGGCACGAGGACGTATGTGAACGTTCGTTCGTACTACTCAGAGGGTTTAGCTCACCTCGTCTCACTTTAACAGTAAAATGAAGGTAATAATGCCTAGAACCAGGACTGCTGTCAGGACATTAGTTTCTTATCATTGCTATGTTCCTCCCCATTATGCAGGACATTTATATGTAATGTTTCTTCTGTCTAGATTTCTCTTCCTCTTCTCTTTGCTAATTAATGCCTACTGAGTCTTTCTATGTCAACGCCCATTATTACTTCTTAAGGAAACCCATTCCTTTTTCCTCCTTGTCAGGTCAAATTCCTTTACTGCAGGGCCTAATCATACACCTCTCCTTTTTTTTTTTTTTTTTTTTTTTTTTAATTTTCTGAAGTTGGAAACGGGGAGACAGTCAGACTCCCGCATGCACCCAACCAGGATCCACCCGGCATGCCCACCAGAGGGCGATGCTCTGCCCATCTTGGGGCATCGCTCTGCCGCAATCAGAGCCATTCTAGCGCCTGAGGCAGAGGCCACAGAGCCATCCTCAGTGCCCGGGCAAAATTTACTCCAATGGAGCCTTGGCTGCGGGAGGGGAAGAGAGAGACAGAGAGGAAGGAGGAGGGGAGGGGTAGAGAAGCAGATGGGTGCTTCTCCTGTGTGCCCTGGCCAGGAATCGAACCCAGGACTCCCGCACACCAGGCCGACGCTCTACCACTGAGCCAACCGGCCAGGGCCTACACCTCTCCTTTGAAACTCTTTTCACGGAGAGATGACGTCAGAGTAATGGCGGGGTAGGAAGCGATACCGATAAATCTCCCCCAAAACTCAACAAGATCTTCAACCAGAAACAGAAAAACCTATCCTTGGAGCCTCCAGATGTTTCGCAATACACCCAAAGATATGGTCGAGCGAAAAATTGGCTAAATATATAATGAAGCTCTTTTCACAACCTCACGTTCACATTTGTGCAGTGATATCTGATTCACAGACCTTTTATCCTCTATACTCCATGATGTCAAGGAGAGAGTCTATCTGCTGCACCGAGTCTCCCTGGCAGCTAACATGGTGCATAATCAGCACACTTTAGCTGACTAGATGAGTGAATGAAATACTGAGCTCAGTACCTGACTGAGCCAGCCCTCAATAAATGCGGTTATTACTTTTTACCTCCATTGTTATTGTTTTTCTGTAATAGCTGAGAAGAAAGGAATAAGGCTGTTGAGAAAAATACAGGGTGTTAAACGTAGGGCATCAACTATAGGGCAATAAGACTTAGAGCAGTTCTCCACACTCAATAGGAAACAAGACATTTATATGGTAGCTGACCCTTACTGTTTAACCTGTTCATCATGGAGCTGTGGCTTGGAGGGTCACTAGCCACAGGCACAGATATACTGCACCTATGCTGTGACCTTCTCCAAATCCAGGCTGCTCTTGTCAGCAGTTTGGTAGAATGGGCCTGAGCCAGGCAGGGCATACATCCTTCACCTTAGTTGTCCTACTTGGGGAAGCATGAACTCCTCTAGGTCCTTAACAAGTATGTTGAGTTGATTCTAAATCTGTTGAACTCAGTTGATGCAGAAGCAATGAAATCTCATCAGAAACTGTTGATCACAACAGAACAAAAGGTTAGAATTTCAGTTTTAAAAGTTTTGTGAAATCAAAATATGTGAAATGAATGGATTGATCCAGTTTCACCATGATAATTATTTCCCCAAACTTCACCCCCTGCTTTGAGACAGAGGAAATAAATTTAAAAAAATAATAATATAATTTGTGTAGACTGCGGCAAAAAGGGCTAAGATATATCCCTATTCCATCTGCTAAAAGTTTGCTTTAAATTCAGCAAGTTGGGAATGGTTTGTAAATATAAGACATCTAAGGCAGTGTTCATAATTTTGCGGGTTACAGTTCTCTTTGAGATTCCAAAAATAATGATACTTCTCAGAAAAATTCCAATCTAACCACAATTCGCTTTACCTTGTTTGTGGAATCCTTGGAGCTTACATAGAAATCCTAGGGCAGGAACAGCTGTTATGGAGCTATGGCTCTGTGTGTGTGTTCCGGTGATTAAATCTAGCTTTTCACAAAGCGATGACTTCCATATTCATCAGGTCTGCTGATTAATAGTCAGTGTTCACGGAAAACAAAAACGCAAGGAAAAAATACCTCAACGTCCTGCTGCGTTAATGATGACATTATTTGATTTAAACTGATCATCATCAAGTTCTTGCAACAATGAAAACAAGCTGTGTCTATATGTATCAGTACAAGTTTTATAATCATTTAGGTCGAACAGCATATGATTTGTGGATTGTAGTTTAATGTTTATGTAAAATACCAAATAAAAAGTATCTATTTTATGGATATATAAATGTGTAGCAGAGAAATAATAAAACATTCACAGAAATTGCAAACACTAAAATTCATAATAATGTTTACTCCTGGGCAGAAAGGAAGGAAATTAAATGCAGTAGAATATAGAGGATTTTAACTGTAATGTTTCCTTCATAAAAGAGAGAGAGGACCGGAGCAGATATGACATTAAAATTTGATAAATATGAGCTGGTGGGTACAAAACAGTTCATTATGCTATTTTTCCTCACTGTCCATATAAAAACTTAAAAAATAAAAATAATGCACTGCCTAGCTCACAGGGATGCCATTAAAAAGCTAATGGAAAGGTAAGTGAAAATGCTTTGGAAAATATCAAATGCCATACAAAATTCGGACAAATGTTTCCCTACCTAAATTCAATTCATTTTATTGTAAGTTCAGCCCAATAAATCTTGACTAAACAGGGTTACTATCTCATTAGACCTAAAGAACACATGAATATAAGATGTTAGTCACAGATTAATGGGGCCTTATTACTCAACTTGTAGATTCCGAAGTGTTATTCTCAGACTCAGGTAGATATATAAGTCAGGGTAAAGAAATATGTTTAATTTATTAAATCTCTGGGCACTCATGATACTTCAACCAGAAGAGCATCCTTTCTCTTAGGTACATTTTGTCAAATGTTTTGTTGGCAACATTGATCAACTGCTAGAAATTTACTGGAAATTGTTGATCTAATCCTATCACATCTCGAGGACTCGAGTGCTACGAAGGAAGCATGTTGCCTTTGCTGCCAACCTCTCATTTCTCCTTATGCCACCAGAGCCCTGATTTTATTTTGGGTAACACCCTTCACACATTGGGTACTGTCTGCTGAGCTAGCAGTGAAGATGCTTCCGGGTGGGAGGGGGAGCTTATCCTGGGAATCAAGCCATGGGACCCAAACTCCTTCAACTTGGCACCAACCCTGAGATGTCTACATGAGCACTTGGCAGAGAGGGGGTTCTCACTGCCACTAAACTCAAACTGATTGCGTAACATGCAAATCTCAATCTTCTGGAAACCGTCTTGCCTATCTGAGGGACCAGAAATTGCTCGGGACAGTGGGCCTGACAAATGGAGCTACCATCAAGGACAACATAGTCAAGAAATGGAGAGAGATTGGGTCCTAATATTACCTGAGCACCCGGACCAGCTGAGACTGGACTATTCAGCCACCTGAAATAATAAATTCCCTCTTTGTTCTAAATAGTGTCTTGATTCATTGTTGTTTCCACTTGATATTTGAAAAAATGTCCAAATCAAGTGGCTCTCTATGCTGCCATATACCCCTCCCCCATTTTACCGTAAGTGATGGGGAACTTAGTGTCATATGTGAGTTCCATCTTTGGGCTGACTTCAGAAAGTTCTTTATGTTTAGCTAAAATTTATGTCCTTCTTTTACACCCATTTCTCCTGTTCTTTCATTTAGAGTCAGATGAAATATGTCTCATTGTCCATGTACGATACTTGGATATTATTCTAGCCTCTCTTCCTGACTCAGCCCCTCTACTCACCTGTCCTCTGTCCACCTCCTTCCCAGAGTTTCTTATACACTGAAACTTCAACCTACATTTGAAGCTTACCTTATCCACAAAATATTTTTAATACAGCATCTTAAAATGACTATTTTTGTTATATTGCACAATCACTGGAATTAAAATTCAACTGACAAAGTCAGTTTTTGTGAGTAGGTATCTCACAAAAGTTAACTTTTTTCCTTTCTTTAAACTTCTCGATCTGCTTGCACCATGTAAGTCCTTGAATGGGGTATGATGAGTACAATCCTCTTATCCAGTACAGTGAAGCCCACTTCTCACAAAGCAACGTGGAAACAGGTGCCAAACCTCCTCACTCCATTTTTCAGAGAATGAAAACAGCTGTGGAGTGTTTCACAGATTTCTAGAGCAAGACATAAAGAAATTGCAACGGAAATCCTTTCAAAGCAGGAAATATCAACAGAAACCCTTTCAAAGCAGGAAGTATCAACAGAAACCCTTTCAAAGCAGGAAGTATATGTGCTCAAATCCTTGAAAAATAATCTTACAGAGTGGTAAAAACAGGCAAGATCTTAAAAGTTAGCACATAGTTCCAGAGAAGAGACTTTGTCAAAGTCAGAGAGAGGTAGCAGAAGATCTCAGATCTGAACACCTTTGCATCTGTTTTGATGCTAATTTCACGTAACAGCATACAATAAATTATCACACAGATCATTCAGATATCAAGTGCATTGGATCTAAAGGAAGGAGATAACACTAACACGTGATCTGGAAAAATAAGAACCGGACTTGATAGGCAATGATTAGCTTGGCCAGCGGGTGAGACCTAGCCAGGAACTCCATCAACATTGTTCCTAGATTCCTAGTCTAAACAGTGATCTAAGGAAAACGAGATGGTATGAACCAAAGGAAATTCTGAGAGCTGCTGCTTAAGTATTCCTACAGGCGTGGCTTTACCAAACATTTCTGAGTATCAGAGACAAGTCCCTGTGTTGACTGTGTCAGAAATGTCTCGATGGCAGAAGGTGTGGAGGTGGGTGGGAACAATGCCTGGTCTCAAGAAGCTGACAAACTCCGAGGAAGTTCCTAAGACATAAATAGATTTTCCATGTTAACTAACAGTAAACGTAGTGTTAAATCCACCTCATCCTCTCTACTCCAGTCACGGGGAACTCTTTTTGTCCTGAGAACACAGTAGACCACACCGGCCTTAAGTGTTTGCTAAATATATATTTGCATGAAAAGTTGAGAGTCTTATGTTATAACTAGTAAATGCTGTATCTCCTTCTCCCCACCCCACCCCCAATACTATCCATCTTTAAAACCCAAATTTTCTGCTTATCTACAAAGCTTTCTTAGAGGTCTCTTCACTGACATTAACCTTTTCATGAGCCCCTGTAACATATGTTACTGGCACTTCTTTTAATGCTTAAAATATATGCTGTCTAATGCAGTTTTTTAACTGCTTTCTGTGTTAGGGCTGATTTCCCCAGCTAGATTAAGCATCTGGGAGATGAATGCCTTCCTTTTCTTTTCCTATTTTCTCTAGTTCCTAGAACAGCACAATTTAAGTGTTCCATGTATTTCAAAGAAAGGAATGAGCAAATGCTACTTTCCTTTGCTTCTCCATGGCCAATCAAGTCTATTCCAGAAATTCCAGAAACCTTTTCCTGTTCAGTGTCTAATAACCTCAGTCAGGACCGAGTTATGAGAAAACGTACCGTAAGTGCAAGGGTTTGTTTGTTTGTTTATTTGTTTATTTATTTATTTTGGATAGAGACAGAGAAAGGGACTGATAGGGACAGACAGGAAGGGAGATGAGAAGCATCAATTCTTCTTCATTGCAGCACTTTGTTGTTCATTGATTCCTTTCTCATATGTGCCTTGATGGGGCAAAGGGCTAAAGCAGACTGAGTGACCCCTTGCTCAAGCCAGCAACCTTGGTTTTAAGCTGGTGAGCCTTGCTCAAACCAGATGAGTCTGCACGCAAGCCCGCGACCTTGGGGTTTTGATCCTGGGTCTTCTGTGTCCCAGTCTGACACTGTTCACTGCGCCACCACCTGGTCAGGCAAGGGTTGATTTTTATTTCAGTTTTGCCAGTTTTTTTTAGATGAGGAAAGCCCCTTATTTCACTTACATCATCCACTAGAAGTCTAAGGGACATTTGAAGAGGAATGAGATTTGGTGGTAAGAAATATTTAGAATTGAATTAGCCAAAATGGTATAATATTGCCTGATATTGAAACACAACATATTCTAGGGAAGTATCGTCTAAGCTAATAAAGCAGCCACTGAAAACTACAGCCAGATCATCAACTATCTTACCTAGAAGTATAAGAAATTCCAACAATTTTGTATGGGCAGAAAGCATGAGATTTTTAATGTTTTCAGTGGATGTGTGGAGTCCAAGCTTTGAAGATTATTTAGAGTTCAGTCAAGTGCAAAAGTGATGGTCAGAGTAGTTGAGAAAGAAAAAAAGGACTAAATTGTAATGGAGTAAAGCCAGTCTCTTCAATAAATGGTGCTGGAAAAATTGTACAAGTACATAAAAAAAAAAAACAAAAAAAACAACAACCCCAAAATGAAGCTAGACCACCAATTTACACCATATACAAGAATAAATCCAAAATGGATAAAATACTTAAATGTAGGTCATGAAACTGTAGAAATCCTAGAAGAAAACATAGGAAGTAAAATCTCAGACATCTCTCATAGCAACAGTTTTGCTGATATGTCTCCTTAGGCAAGGGAAATAAAGGGAAAAAAAAAACAAATGAGACTACGTCAAATGGAAAATTTTTTGCATAGCAAAGGAAACCATCAACAAAATGAGAAGGTAGCACATTGAATGGGGGACCATATTTTTCAATGATACATCTGATAAAGGGTTAATTTCCAAAATATATATATAAAGAACTTATACAACTCAATATCAAGAAGACAAACAATCCAATTAAAAAATGGGCAAAGGACCTGAATAGACACTTCTCCAAAGAGCATGTACAGATGGCTGATAGACATATGGAATGATTTTCAAAAAATCTTTTAGCTTCAATTTAGAGTTTATTTCTTCACCAAATATTTTTATAGGATAAAAACATTTTTAAATAACTTATTTCTGTGACGGATGTGATACCTTGTTAAGCTGACAAAGCAAACTCACATATCATCTCAATTTTATTTTTGTGCCAAGGGAGAATAAAAATCTACCCAATTCAATATAAGAACTCCATACAAAGGTTTTTCCTTGCAAACCAAAATCAAATCACAATTTCAGATTTTCAAGGTTAAATCTGGGATAACGTTTGAGCTCACTCATTTCATTGTCCTGCATTCCCCCTTGTTTTCGAGGAAAAGTTTCCAGTATAAGTTTGCAAGTTTTGTTTCAGTAATTGCGAATGACTAAGACTGTTATGGATGCTGGTGTGCTGATGCAGCCATTTTATTAAAATAGTATGATAGCTTCTTATATGGTTAAACCAACACACATTTACAACCAATCCAGTAATTCCACCCCTAGGTATTTATCCAAGAGAAATAAAAAGATATGTCACATAAAAGCCTGCACATGGGCCCTGGCCGGTTGGCTCAGCGGTAGAGCGTCGGCCTGGCGTGCAGAGGACCCGGGTTCGATTCCCGGCCAGGGCACATAGGAGAAGCGCCCATTTGCTTCTCCACCCCCCCTCCTTCCTCTCTGTCTCTCTCTTCCCCTCCCGCAGCCGAGGCTCCATTGGAGCAAAGATGGCCCGGGCGCTGGGGATGGCTCCTTGGCCTCTGCCCCAGGTGCTAGAGTGGCTCTGGTCGCGGCAAAGCGATGCCCTGGAGGGGCAGAGCATCGCTCCCTGGTGGGCAGAGCATCGCCCCTGGTGGGCGTGCCGGGTGGATCCCAGTCGGGCGCATGCGGGAGTCTATCTGACTGTCTCTCCCCGTTTCCAGCTTCAGAAAAAGAAAAAAAAAAAAAAAAAAAAAGAAAAAGAAAAAAAAAAAAAAGCCTGCACATGAATATTTATAGCAACTTTATCCATAATTGTAAAACGCTTACTACAACTCAAATGTCCTCCAAGTTTCTAAAGGATAAAACAAGTGTGGCATGTCCATACCATGGAGTAGTATTCCGTAATACAAAGGAATTATCTACCATACATACGATGACATGGTTGGATCTCAAACACATTACACTACGTAAAAAAATACCAAAGTCATAGGCTACTACTGTATGATTCAATTTACATTTCATTCTGGAAAAGGCAAAATTAAAGGAACAGGGAGTGGGGATTGGGAAAGAATTATGATAAAACTTTCATATACCTTTATTGCGTTGGGGATCACATGATTATACTAGTTCATCAAAATGAATAGAAATGTACACTAAAGAGTGAGTTTTAGTTTGTATAAATCATACTATAATAAAATAATTTTCAAAAAAGGTTGAAAAACAACAAAAGAAGGTCTTTGGCAATGAGTTACACAGTAGCTATAGTAACATTAGCACTGATGTTGAAAAATCCTGTAAAAAACTACTAGTATTCTTCCAATGTGTTTTGTTTTGGGTTAATACTCAAGCAGAAAACAACCCAAAAATTCAACATTATAGGGTTGTTTAAAAAAAAAAAAGGTTGATCTGCTTTCTGTTCCACTATTTGAATGTTTAAAGATTTCCTACAGATTTTAATGGAAACATAAAAATTTAGAATTTGCAAAAAAAAAAAAAATCAATAATACTGTAAGACATTTAAGCTGACTTTAATAAAAATTCACAGATATCTGAAATCAAACTGAATTTGGGCAGCAAAGAAAGTATGGCCACACTGAAAATTATTAAAAATATATATTGAACATCACCTTTATCAAACAAATGTTGTGGTTTAATTATTCTAACTCTGCATATATAAAAATGCTCATAAAGTTTGAAAACTGCTGTGTTTAATTTGATTGGTGAAAACTGTGCATTTTTTAGAGGCAATTATAAATGTGAATGCTTTGCAAATAACACCAAGTACATTTCAGCTCCATAAATATAACTTAATTTAGTAAGAATATAATATTATGTCCCAGCAAAATGTGCATTTTTATTATCACTACAAAAATTATCATAAATGATAAATTTTAAATGAATTTATGGTCAGAATCAAAATAATGTCACATCTGACTAGTGACAGATATAGTTGCTTTTATTTGAATCCCATAAATTGGATAACAAACTGAATCATGATCAGAATGAATTAATCTTATATTAGAAGCATCTGATGATAATGGTGTAAAACAAGTCTCATTAGCTGCTTGCAAAGTCTTTTTTCTGCTAATAGAGGCCATATATTATCAGTTATTATATCATTTTCTTTATATTCACAGAAAACTTAGAAATGAGAACTAGTAAAATTAAATTTAGAACATTCATTTAATTTATTAGAAATTTGTTAAAAATACAAATTTCTTTTTATTTTTTTTTATAAAGGGACAGAGATAGAGTCAGAGAGAGGGATAGATAGGGACAGACAGGAACAGAGAGAGATGAGAAACATTAATCATCAGTTTTTCATTTTGACACCTTAGCTGTTTCATTGATTGCTTTCTCATACGTGCCTTGACCACGGGCCTTCAGCAGACCGAGTAACCCCTTGCTCGAGCCAGCGACCTTGGGTCCAAGCTGGTGAGCTTTTTTTTTTGTTCAGGCCAGATGAACCCACACTCAAGTTGGCAACCTCGGGGTCTCAAACCTGGGTCCTCCGCATCCCAGTCTTAAGCCTTATCCATTGCACTACTGCCTGATCAGGCAAAAATACAAATTTCTTAACCTCCAACCCAGACCTGAAGCAGAAATTTTGGCGTTGGACCTCAGCCATCTGTGTTTTCTTTTTTTCTTTTTCATTCAATGTATTGGGGTGACATTGGTTAATAATTTAATCTTTTATTTTTAGGTGTACAATTCTATAGTGCATCATCTGTGTGTTGTATTGTGTGTCCACCACCCCAAGTCAAGTCTCTTTCCATCACATCTGTGTTTTAACAAACCCTCCAGAATATCCTAATACACATTCAAGTTGAGATCCAGAAAACTAAATGAAAAGTCCTGTTTCACAGAGTGTTCTTTAAATATGCAGATATCCCTTGGACAGCCACCACTGTTGAATCATTGTCTCAGGCGAGGTCTTTGTAAAATGACTACTGACTACTGAGTACAGAAATAGACTTACAGGTATACTTTTGAATTTTCAACAAAGGTGTGCAGGCAACTCAATAAAGGAAGGGTAATACTTGCAATAAATGCTGTCATAAAAATTTGATAATTATAGGCAAAAACACCAAAAACTTCAATCCATATCTCCCACCATATATAGAAACTAACTCAAAATTGATCATAGATCTAAAAGTAGTAATACTATAAAACTTCTAGTATAAGATGATAGAACACCTTGATAGCCTTAGGTGTGAAAAGAATTTTTTAGACAAGGCATGAATAGCGAAACCATAAAGGAAACAAAGTTTATCAAAATTTAAAGACTATGCCCCTCAGAAGACACTGTTAAGAAAGCAGAAAGGCAATCCAAAGACTGGGAAACAATATTTGTAAAACATAGCCAGTAGATAAAAAAAACCTTTATCTATATTATAGATATAAATATATTTCCAATTAAAAATAAAGTATTGGTCAAAATTTGATAAAACACTTCATAAGAGAAGATATAGAAATGGAAAAAAAACTACATGAGAAGATGCTTAACATCATTTATCATTAAGAAAATACAAAATAGAACCACAATGAGATATCCCTGCTCCCCCACCAGAAGAGCTACAGTTAAAGAAAAAACCCCCAAAACTAACCATATCAAGTGTTGGCAAAAATATGGGAAAATGGGAACTCTCATACATTACACACTGGATTGTAAAATGGTACAGCTACTTTGGAAAAGTTTGGCATTTTCTTAAACATACACTACTGCAAAATGTAATCATTCTACTCCTACATATTTACCTAGAAAAAATGAAACATATTTGTACCCAAAGACGTGTAAATAAATGTTTATAGCAGTTTTTGTTATAGCCCCAAACTGAAAACTCACATATTCATCAATAAAGGATAAATATACTATAGAATATCCATACAATAGAATACTACTGAACAATAAAGGAACAAAAGATGAACATGAATGAATCTCAAAACTATGTCAACTGAAAAAAAGCCAGACTTGCCTGACCAGGCGGTGGCACAGTGGATAGAGCGTCGGACTGGGATGCGGAGGACCCAGGTTTGAGACCCTGAGGTTGCGAGATTGAGCGTGGGCTCATCTGGTTTGAACAAAGCTCACCAGCTTGGACCCAAGGTCGCTGGCTTGAGCAAGGGGTTACTCAGTCTGCTGTAGCCCCATGATCAAGGCACATATGAGAAACCAATCAATGAAAAACTAAGGTGCCACAATGAAAAACAAATGATTGATGCTTCTCAGCTCTCTCCGTTCCAGTCTGTCTGTCCCTATCTATCCCTTTCTGACTCTCTCTCTGACTCTGTAAAAAAAACAAACAAACAAAAAGCCAGACTCCTAGACACACTAAGAATATATATGATTCTATTATATACATTTCTTAAAGATGCAAACAAATCTATAGTGACAAAGAGCAGATCAATGGCTGCCTTGAGAGAGGGTGAGAATGGGTGATGGGCAAGGAAGGGCTAGATTGCAGAAGTGCCCAGGAAAATTTCTGGGGATATGGGCATATCTGTTATCTTGGTTATGGTGATAGTTTCACAAGTTTACACATGTGTCAAACTCACTGTGTTAAACACCTCAAATATTTGCAATTTATTGCACTTTGATTATACCTCACTAAAGGTGAGAAAAATTTAAGGAGAAAGATCTAGTTTAATGCCATTCCAGACAACATAAACCAGGACTGCCTCAAATAAACCAAGGTGTATGAATAACCCAACTGTATGAACACAAGCACCTACTTACATGGTTAATTTTTAATATTCTTTCAGCTTATAGGTTAAGTCACATCTCCTCTTCCTCCAAATGATCCATTCCTTATCATCCCTGATGAAATTTCCCTTCCTTACATTTGCATTCAACCACACAGATTTTCTTTCAGGACTTATCACATTGTACATTTGCATTGATTTTCATTGAATTAATGTCTACCTTACTCCATTGGATTGTAAGAAACACAAGTTCTGTAATCCTTTTTTTTTTGTTCTTTTCCCCTCATTAGTATATTCAGTGACTGATACCTATGCCTAATTAATATTGATCGAAAGAATAAGTGAATCTGGCAGAGAAATAAAAGATCTGATAAAAGGTGAGAAACATACTGTAGCCTTCTAATTAATTTGTGCAATCAATGAAATAATTATAATAACATGCTTTACAAAGAAAGCATTTGCTATGAGAAAACATCCCTCCTTTCACTATTCTATTTGAACTTTGTAAGAATTATTTAGAGAGTGCAAAACAAATAAATGAATGAATGAACTTGGGACTCAAATGGTCACATGGACATTCAAGCTGTGAAAATAAGTCCTGAACCCACAGATTTGACACCAAGGCCAGTGTCTCTTGCACTAAAACACAGCAATCACTATAAAGGTCTTTGTCATCTCATTCCCAAATATTGCAAATCCCTCTTAACACAGATTCTCAACCTTTGACGCATACTGCAAAGATATAAACAGTTGTGGGTTTTTTGATAGTTTTATTTTTTTAATACTGATATTTCCATTCTGATCTCAAAGATTCTGATGAATAGCTCCGGGATGCCTACTCAGCATGAAGAATTGTCTAAGAGCTCCATGTGATTCCAGCATGCAGTGAAATTCAGAGCCACTGGGACATCTGGTCTCTGTCTGGGGAGTCACATGGCCTCTAACCCATTCTCAACAATGAAACAAATGCCAATGGTTTCAAATACAAACATAAATATGTTACTCACCTACTGGAAAAAATTTTAAAGTTACCATACAACATATAGGGTGTCCCGTAGCCCAAATGCCAGACCCAAAATAAAGACCTGCCCACCCAGAAGAAGCAGAAATAACTGGTTCCACGGTTGAGATAGTGAAAGGTATGATGAGCCCAGGATATCTAGTTCCAGAGAGAAGGGCTGAAAGGAAATGGAAAAGTCATATCAAAAGGTTACAGAGACAGCATAGAGGGACTCCTGCTGGCTAATTTGAGCCTCAAAATTAATAATGACAGTAACATACTATCACCAATTGTCTGAATTAAGAACCCACCATTGCCCTGGCCAGTGGGTTCAGAGGTAGAGCATCGGCCAGGCGTGTGGAAGTCCTGGGTTTGATTCCTGGTCAGGGCACACTGGAGAAGTGCCCATCTGCTTCTCTTCTCTTCCCCTTCTTCTTCCTCTCTCTCTCTCTCTCTCTTCCCCTCCTGCAGCCAAGGCTCCATTGGAGCAAGTTGGCCTGGGCACTGAGGATGGCTCCATGATCTCTGCCTCGGGCGCTAGAATGGCTCCTGCCACAATGGAGCAATGACCCAGATGGGCGGAGCATCAGCCTCTGATGTGCTTGCAGGGTGGGTCGCAGTTGGGCACATGCGGGAGTCTGTCTGACTGCTTCCCCACTTCTGACTTCGGAAAAATATTAAATAAATAAATAAATAAATACAAACCCCCACCATTCCACACTGACAAACAAATAAATAAATAAAGGAAGAGAAGGGGAAGCCCTTTGGTAATAAAATACCAATAATTACATTTAATAGAAAACAGAAAACTAGGGGAGATCAGCCTTTTAACCATCACACTGAAATTGGCTCAGACAAAATAATTACCACGGAAGGCTAAAATCCTCAGGTGAAAGTTTTATAACGAAAACTGGATACTGACATAGTCTCCAAGTATCTCCCATAAACTGCTTATTATATGATATTACCACCTTCTTATGTTCTTACAATAGGTAAAAATAATAACATTACAACAGACAGGACTGACTGACATCACCACAAGGGACCACAGTTAAAATCACCAATAAAAGGACATCCTGTGTCTCTGGTGTGATTCTGTGAGGAGGACACAGTCTCATTTATGTAATTTTCCTGCCAAAGGAAAGTGCAAGATCTAATTACAAAACCAGCAAACCCAAAGTGAGAGACATTCTACAAAGGTAACAAGCGGTGCTTTCCAAACATGGCAAGACAGGCCGAGAAAGCATTCTGAAATTGCAGGAGGTTAAAGACACCCAACAACTGAATGCAACGGGAGTCTTGGATTGGATACTGAACTGAGGGAGGGTGGTAACCCATGACTTATGAAAAACACATGTTTGGGTCAATGGTAAAATATGAGTACAAAGTGTGGTTTAATATTAGCATTGTACCGATGTGAGATTTCCTGACTTCAGTAACTGTACTGTGGTTGAGGTAAGAGAATGTTCCTAAGAAATGCACAATGAACTCTGTGAAGAGTTAAAAGAGCAACATATCTATAATTTATTTTTAAATGATCTAAAACCAACATTACAGGGAAAGGGAGTGGAAGGGGGGATAGGAAGAAAGAAGAGGGGAGAGATGGAAAGATCACTGGGGCCACACAGAAGCAACAGTACTTCGTACCATTCTGACCACTGTTCTGTAAGTTTGAAATCTTATCAAAGTAAAAGCAACAAAAATCAAACAAGCAAAACAGAGGGTGCCCACCTCTGCACCCTGTTCTTCCAGACCCCCAGATGCATGCCTGTGTTCATCCTCTACTGAGACCCTGCTGTGCTCTGAAGTCACTGGAAGGCAGCACAGCAAGAAGCTGGGGAAATTTCTGGGCCCCTGGAACAGGGAAACAGACAAGAGAATTAAATGAGGCGAAATAATTTGACCAATTTACAGGCAGCAAGTGAATTGTAAAACCTTATCTCTTCTAACCAAAGACACTTGAGAACAAGTGGTTGAGCTTCTCCTCTCTGACTGGAGAATAGATAGCTTTAATCACCCTGATCAAGGAGATAGAGGGCGGGGACCCAATTAATGCCATCTGTGCTGGCCAAACCCAAGGATGGAGGAAGTCAGGGTAACAATAACAAAAACCCAGTTAGAGCCAGACAGACCCGAGATAAAAGCAAAACAGTAAAGTCGACCAAAGAATAATCCTAAACTCCCCTATTCACTCATTTTGCTGGATCAACACACTGAAGGACACATCTGGGAAGCTGGTGAATTTTCTGCTGAAACCCTCCCCTAAGACTCTTCCCTCCGCACAGAAGAGAGATAAAATAAACCCCTCAAAACCAAGACTCGGCTAGAGCACAACCATGCCCCTACTCGGGCATGAAATTTTTACTTTCTTTCTTCTAAACTCTAAGGGTCCCCATGAAACTTGCATCCTGGGGAGCAGCAGGCAGCAGCAGCAACAGCAGCTCATCCTGGGCTCAGCCCTGAACCTGCCTCCCAGGCCCCCTTTCCTCAGACTCTCCAATGAGCTAACAGCAGCCCCACCTTGGCTCACTTCTGTCCTAATTGTTTCTAGGGAGCCAAAGCAGAGCCCCACCCAGGCTCTCTCCTGATGCTTCTTCTATCCTTAGACCTTCCTTTGCTTCACTGTCCCCAGCTTTAATACACATACTCTCAACACCACTTGGATTCGTGCTGGGAAATCTGTCCTGCACAAGGTCAAGAACCTACACACCACCAGCCCACCTGTGGCGGACCCACTGCAGCACAGTCCCCATTCAGTAATAGCCGTGCTCTTCTTCATAAGCAACCCCAGTTAACCACCTGGAACATGCCAGGTTTCATTTCTCTTGGGTAATTCCTACGCATTCAAACTCACTGCAGGCATTCTCTCATCTGTGGAGTTCCCTCTGGCTGTCCCCAGCCTACCTCCTTGGCCTTGACTCCCCCTCCCCCATGTCCCCATCTCACACACTGTGCATTCCTCTCAGAGGTCTAGCCACACCATCCTACTGTCCATCTCTGCTGGACAGCAAGCACTTCATCTTACTGTCCATGACCCATTGATCCCAGTCTCTTAGACCAAAAAAGTATGCTATCTAAAAGTAATGATTTGATAGTTGAATGAATGCCCTCCATCAGCACAAGACCAACATCAAACGCTGTATGTATTTTAGCATATCTTTTAGGAATGGAAAAAGGATTTCTGAATTAACTTATTCCTATGATTTTCATTCAGTGTATATTATCGGAACATTTTTTTTATGTGCACTACACTGTATATATGCTAATAGAATCCTTAAAAATTGCTATCTTCTGACAAAAATGATTATTTTTCTGCTTGCAGTTTCTAAGGTGACAAACTCGTAATAATTGAGTGGCATTTATTTGATGAGCAGTGATCACCTTTCTGCCAACACCGTCGGATTGAAGCACATTCTGGGGATGGGTACAGCGGGGCTGTGGCAGAGCTGAATGACAAGGAGACCAAGAGCTTGCGGGGGGCATCTGGGAGGAGGAAGGGGCTGACAGCTGCCCAGGGGGAAGGGTGAGAGGGAGGGGGGAGACCCAGAGACACACAAGCTGCAGAGAGAGTCTGGGGGAAGAAGAGACATTCTAGTGCACTGTAGGTGTTCAATACGCATTTGCTAAATAAATGAATGCATGGGAGTGTGAGGTGTATGTGCAAAGTGAAGTCTGGTACTGTAAAATCTTCATTTATCTCTGCTGCGAAACCTTCAGTAAGACAGATACTTTCATTAACGTGTGGTAGAGTAAATTGCGGCGGGGGGTTGGAGAGATTTGTTCAGCATGGGGGATGCTGGGGCGAGGGGAGAAAAGGCCACACACAGGAGCCTGCTCCCTGCTTCACCTGGGTACATGACATGCACACTCGGGGCACAATAGGCACATATAGGGTCATAGTGATTTTTTAATTGCTAGAATCCATTCTTATTGGTCAGGGCCTGTTATGTTATATACTAGTTGTTAAATATTTTAAATGTCTCCAATAATATAACAGAATACAGATAACAGCATAATATGAAAATACAAAAAGAAATGCACACAAATTAATTTAGAAGATGTGATATATTCATTAAAAAAAAAAAAGCCACCTAGCCCTGGCCGGTTGGCTCAGCGGTAGAGCGTTGGCCTGGCGTGCAGGGGACCTGGGTTCGATTCCCGGCCAGGGCACATAGGAGAAGCGCCCATTTGCTTCTCCACCCCCCCCCCACTTCCTCTCTGTCTCTCTCTTCTCCTCTCGCAGCCAAGGCTCCATTGGAGCAAAGATTGTCCGGGCGCTGGGGATGGCTCCTTGGCCTCTGCCCCAGGTGCTAGAGTGGCTCTGGTCGCGGCAGAGCGATGCCCCAGAAGGGCAGAGCATCGCCCCCTGGTGGGCAGAGCGTCGCCCCTGGTGGGCGTGCCGGGTGGATCCCGGTCGGGCACATGCGGGAGTCTGTCTGACTGTCTCTCCCCGTTTCCAGCTCCAGAAAAATACAAAAAAAAAAAAAAAAAAAAAAAAAAAAAAAAAGCCACCTGCCTAATGTCTGGATGTCCCAGGTTTGACCCCCAGTAAGGGCACACAGGAAAAGCAACCATCTCCTTCTCCCCACCTCCCTCTCCCGCCAGCTTGATTGATTTGAGTGTGGCCCTGGGTGCTGAGGATAGCTGTGTTGGAGAGCATCAACCTCAGGCTCCAAAAATAGCTTGGTACTCTAGCATTGATCCCAATGGGGTTGCCAGGTAGATCCCAGTGGGGGCGCATGTGGGAGTCTGCCTCACTATCTCCCCTCCTCTTACCTAAAAAGAAAAGGCCACTGCAAACAGCAGTCATATAAAATGAACCAAATTAGGGTTTCAGTCAGTAAGTGCTTCTACTGTTCAAATGTCATGACATATTGGGACCGGGATGCTGAGAGGAGATCATTTTATAAGCTTCTGTTTTTATAGAAAGTTTCTATAAATATATGTTCTAGATTATTATTGCACATTCTGTTGTGTTAAACACATGCTCACTACATATGCTGAGCGCTGAGGCTCTACCCTCAAGGAGCCTGTAATCTAGAAGAATAAATTAATATACAAACAAATAATCTAATAAAAATGGTAAAGCTTACAAATGAAAATGTTTTACACTCTCAAATTATCCAAACATTAGATTCCAAAATAAATGGAGCCATGGAAACAAAATCTGAAATGAAAAATTTCAGTGATTTAAACTTATTGTATTGATTTGATTTTAGAGAGACAGAGAGAGGAAGAGAGAGAGAGAGAGAGAGAGAGAGAAGCATTCATTTGTTGTTCCACTTAGTTGTGCATTTATTGATGGCTTCTCATATGTGCCCTGATGAACCCACAACCTTGGTGTTTTGGGTTGACACTCTGACTGAGCTAACTGGCCAGGACCCTTCAGTGATTTTCTAAATAAAGACAATGTAGAGTGTAAGGACGCTACAATGTAGCCATGTGGCCAAGAGCACTTAATTTGGGGTCAGATGCCCAAGTAGAGACTTTGACCTTGTCACTATGGAAATATGTAATCTTGAATAAGACAGTCACTAAGCCCATCTGAATAGCAGTGAATCTTTTATAAAATAAGAGACTGGATAAGGTTAGGGATTTCACATATTCTTCAGAAAGACCCTATGGGGTGACAGCGGGTCTATTGGACAGGACTCTGTGTCCCCATCCCACTCCCCAACCAAAGCAGCTCCACTTTCATATATTCTACATATTGTAATTCTGCTTCTGTTTTATTTGAAAGGTTCTACCTCTTAAAAAAAGATAAAGGTTTTCTCTAAGTCGTATTATATCTCCTCAAAGACCTTGCTTATTTCTTAGGGAAAAGCATTCAGAGCTGAACAATGGTGAATATGTCCATGAAAAGTCCCTTTGTCTTTATAGATATAATTCTATAAGCTCCCACTGAAATCATTTTAGGTTAATGTGTGTTATATTATATATTTTAAAACCTTCCCCCAATTGTTAATATTAAGTTCTCTCTCTCTCTCTCTCTCTCTCTCTCTCTCCTCTTTCTCTGCTAGGATGAAAAAAATCTCTATTGCTCTTCTCCAAAGTTCTAACCAATTAACAGCCGGGATTTCATGCAAGCAAAATCCAATTAACATACTTGATACATTCATCATCTATTAATTTAATTAGAACATTCAGCAAATTGCCATCATTGTATTCAAACCTGGCTGAGTGCCTTGGATACTTGGGGGAAGTCAGGATTGCAACACAGATGTGTTTTACATCTTTAGGGATCTAACACTGCAGGAAAAAAATAACTGGTTTCTTCCATCTTTTTCACTTTCAAGCAATTTGGATACACTGACCTCCTTTTAAGAAATTGAGACCACCAACTGGGTTTTCCAGTTGCTAGAATAACTCTCTCCATTTTCACGCATGCATTTACTACTTCCCTAGAGACCACTAGACTCTTAGCTAAGTGGGGAATCTGCTCATCAATTGTGAGCTCTTGTCTTAATAAACCAGTTTGGTTACGTTATGCTATGTTAAACTAGATTGGGGATGAAATGATATTAGTTGTTAAAAAATGAAAGGTCCATCCTGGTAAATAACAAATACAAATTCAACTCTTTGATACTTTGCCCATGGCAGACATCACTAATTGATCACTGCACTGTTACCCTTGCATATCCTCTAGGATGTATTCAATTGACAGAGTCCATTCATCTTTCTTTTCTGGTCTCATTTGATACCCCAAGACTGACCTCTTTTCCAAACAGTATAGATACTCAAACTCCTCCCTAGATGCCATGTCTGAACTCTTCTCCCCTTCTATCACTCTCAACCTAACCTAGAAATCATTCCATTTTTGTCATGCTTAACACTTAACTTTACAAGCCTAGTTAGGAGAAGAAAATCAGCATATTGTCACAGCTCCAGATTAGCAGCATGCCCTATAATTAAACTCTTTTTTTCTTACCAACCCCCCTCCTTCTGTACTCCCCCTTTATCCTTCCCTCTATCTCTCCTTTCTCTGGGGATGCTTTCTTTCTGTGGATAAAAGGTTGACCTGGAATGCTGAGGTTGCCAGTTCAAAACCCTGCACTTCTCTGGTCAAGGCACATATGGGAGTTGATGCTTCCTGCTCCTCCTCTCTCTCTCTCTCTTTCCTCTCTAAAATGAATAAATTAAAACAAATAAGATGCTCTATTTCTGAAAGCTTAAACGTGAGCAATTACTTTCCCCAGAGCAAGCCAGCAGTGCAGAAATCACCTCTGTTGTTTCCCGCCCTCCCCTCGATGCAGATGTTAATTACAGAGCTGTCAGAGGCAACAAGAGACTGGGGTAGGGAGCTCTGGGGTGGGCGATTGGCTTACCAACCAAGAATGGTTCTTCTTGGTACCATTGCTGCAAGGAATTTGATTTGAAGGCAAGGAAAACTATCTAGGGAGATGATTTAGCAAAAACAGTTAAGAATACAAGCTATTAAGTCAGACAAGCCTGGGTCCCCATCCGACCATTGCCACCCACTAGTCTAGGGACATTGGTCCCTTCTCTTTCTTCTTGAACAAAACATTATTTGTAATTATTTCTTGCAGCATTGGTGTCCAAATTAAATGAAGGTAGGGCTCTTGGCAATTGTATGGCACAGAGTAATCATACAATAAATTTGTATCAAATTCTATCAACATGCAATTCCCAAGAAAGAAATGGCAATTCTTTTGTTACCTAGCAATGCCTCCCAAAAAATAAGGCTGAGACACACAAGCAAAATTACAGTGGTTCTTAATTACTCTCATGTGATAATAATGATGAAGAATGCTTAACATATACCTCATACTCAATAAATCACCTATTTTCTCAATTCTAAGATATTAGTGTTTGTACAGTTTTATTGCTTCTGAAATTAGGACACGTTTTAGAATTGACGCATACATTTAATGTGGCACTGAAGCTATTTTCTCTTGAAAGTTTGTACTGAAGTCCACAGGGTGTCTTATAATCAATGGTGTTTTAATTGCATAATTAAGTAAAATAGTATTAAAAATGCATCATCTCTTTTAAGAAATGAGAGCTGAGCTATGCTCTCAGAAGTCTAGTTGATTCTTCAAAGTGTCGCCAAACGTTCCGTTTAAATGTTTGCTGTTCTGAGTCTCTCATACTTTGATTCTTCATTGCCATAACTGTTTTCTGATCACTTGCTATGTTCCAAGTTCAGTGCTAAGTGCTTTATAAACATCATTTTATTTACTGCAGACAGCCCGAGAGGTGGGTGGAATTAAAGATGAGGATATTGAGACTGATGAAAAATGAAGTGCAGACAGGCAAAATGACATGGTTCTAGTTCACAGAGGCTGAGATATGGGTCAAGTTCAGGTCTGACTCTAAAAGTTGTGATTCTTTTTTTTTTTCATTTGGATTTATTAGCTGCCTAAGCTAGCTAAAATCTACATAAAAGTTTTAAGACAAATAAGTTGTCCATTGATTTGCAAGAGCAATTTGCCATTTAGTGAAAGTTTCCCAGAGCCATTGTTGTTCATCCTTTGAAAAAAGGAACAACAATAATTTTGAGGCTCAAAACCTATAAGCTGTAAGGCTGCCTATGCCCCTTGATAATCCAGGAGGCAACAAGATCAAAATATGGAAGTGTATTCCATGGGCTATTAGATGGTTCAGTGTGCCCAAGCTGTAGCTGCTCTTGTACCAATTGAGCAGCTGCCCTACGTTTCTCCTGAGAAAGGGGCCATTGGTCTACCCATACAGGATTATCTGCTTTCCAAGTAATTGGGTCTGCACAATGCATTATTGAGGTAGCAGGAGCTACCAAGGCCCCTATGCTAAATTTTGATATCCTAATCCACACCTTCTGGTATTGGGTGCCACTTCTATGGGGGTGAGAATTCCTCGCTGTTCTTTCCCTAGACCCTTGGTGGGCAAAAATCCCCGATCAAGCATCTGAGTACTGACTAAACCATTAGGACTGACAAGAAACACTCCCATATTTTTCAAAACATCTCTACCTCACAAATTAATTGGCGATCCAAGGAGAACATAAGGCTTAAAAATCCAGAATGACCTTCTTAATCTTCCCAATGTAGAAAACTAGGACTTTGTTGAGGGGATTCACTCTGCCCTATACCTTGTAATTCTGTGTCTGCTGCATGAGTGGGCTAGGAAGGAGGCCAATGTAGCTTAGCAATAACAGATACATCAGCTCCAGTATCTAAAAGTCCTTTAAATTTATGCTCATATATTGTTAGTTCCATTTTAGGGCGTTCCTGACCTATTTTTTTTTTTTTTAATCCAATTGGCAAAATCAGAGGAGCCAAATCACCAATTTGCTTGGGGCCTATTTTGCAGGATGTGGCCTGAGAAGCAGAATTAGCATCCTTATACTATTCTTCTAACTGTCTGTATTAGCCGTGAGACACAGTTTTTTTTAATTTTGATGGGGTGACATTGATAAAATTGTCTTCTGTCACCTTCTAACTGGTTTTCTTTGTGCTCCTCCCCTCCCCCTACTCCCTCCCTCTCCTCCCCCCCCAACCTGAAACCCCAACACTGTTGTCCATTTCTCTGAGTCTCATTTTTATGTCCCACCTATGTATGGAATCATATAGTTCTTAGTTCTTTCTGATTTAGTTATTTCGCTCAGTATAATGTTATCAAGACCCATCCATGTTGTAAAAGATCCAATGTCATCATTTCTTATGGTTGAGTAGTATTCCATAGTATATATATACCAAAACTTTTTAATCCACTCACCCTCTGATGGACACTTGGGCTGTTTCTAGATCTTTGCTATTGTGAACAATGCTGCCATAAACATGGGGGTGTATTTCTTCTTTTCACACAGTGCTATGGTGATCTTGGGGTATATTCCTAACAGTGGTATAGCTGGGTCAAAAGGCAGTTTGATTTTTAATTTCTTGAGGAATCTCCATACTGTTTTCCACAGTGGCTGCACCAGTCTGCATTCCCACCAGCAGTGCAGGAGGGTTCCCTTTTCTCCACATCCTCGCCAGCACTTATTCTGTGTTGTTTTATTGATGAGCGCCATTCTGACTGGTGTGAGGTGATATCTTAAAATTAAATTGTGGTTTTAATTTGCATTTCTCTAATCATTACTAATGTTGAGCATATTTTCATATGCCTATTGGCCATCTGTGTGTCCTCTTTGGATAAGTGTCTATTCATTTCTTTTGCCCATTTTTGGATTGGATTGTTTGTCTTCCTGGTATTAAGTTTTACAAGTTCTTTATAAATTTTGGTTATTAACCCCTTATCAGACGCATTGTCAAATATATTCTCCCATAGTGTAGTTTGTCTTTTTATTCTGTTCTTATTGTCTTTAGCTGTGCAGAAGCTTTTTAGTTTGATAGAGTCCCATTTGTTTATCCTGTCTTTTATTTCACTTGCCTGTGGAGACAAATCAGCAAATATATTGCTGCGAGAGATGTCAGAGAGCTTACTGCCTATGTTTTCTTCTAAGATGCTTATGGTTTCACGGCTTACATTTAAGTCCTTTATCCATTTTGAGTTTATTTTTGTGAGTGGTGTAAGTTGGTGGTCTAGTTTCATTTTTTTGCAGGTAGCTGTCCAATTTTCCCAACACCATTTGTTGAAGAGGCTGTCTTTACTCCAATGTATGCTCTTATCTCCTTTGTCAAATATCAGTTGTTGATAAAAGTGTGGGTTTATTTCTGGGTTCTCAGTTCTGTTCCATTGATCTATATGCCTGTTCTTATGCCAGTACCATGCTGTTTTGAGTACAATGGCCTTATAACTTGATATCCAGAAGTGTGATACCTCCCGCTTTATTCTTCTTTTTCAAGATTGCTGAGGCTATTCGTGTTCTCTTTTGGTTCCATATAAATTTTTGGAATATGTGTTCTATATCTTTGAAGTAAGTCATTGGTATTTTAATCAGTATTGCATTGAATTTATAAATTGCTTTGGGTAATATAGACATTTTAATGATGTTTATTCTTCCTAACCATGAGCACGGTATATGCTTCCACTTGTTGATATCTTCCCTGATTTATTTTATCAATGTTTTATAATTTTCTGAGTATAAGTCTTTAATCTCCCTGGTTAAATTTATTCCTAGGTACTTTATTTTTTTGGTTGCAATGGTAAAGGGGATTGATTCCTTGATTTCTCTTTCTGACAGTTCATTATTAGTATATAAAAATGCTGATTTCTGAGTATTGATTTTATATCCTGACACCTTGCCAAATTCATTTATCAGGTCTAGTAGTTTTTTGACTGAGACTTTAGGGTTTTCTATATATAATATCATATCATCTGCAAATAATGATAGTTTTACTTCTTCTTTTCCAATTTGGATGCCTTTTATTTCTTTTTCTTGTCTGATTGCTGTGGCTAGGACTTCCAGAACTATGTTGAATAAGAGTGGTGAAAGGGGGCACCCCTGCCTTGTTCCTGATCTTAAGGGTATTGCTTTTAATTTTTGCCCATTGAGTATTTTATTGGCTGTGGGTTTGTCATAGATGGCCTTTATCATGTTGAGGTATGTTCCCTGTATTCCCACTTTGCTGAGAGTTTTGATCATGAATGGGTGCTGGATCTTATCAAATGCTTTTTCTGCATCTATTTAAATTATCATGTGGTTTTTCTCCTTCCTTTTGTTTATGTGATGAATCACATTGATTGATTTGTGAATATTGTACCAGCCTTGCCTCCCAAGAATAAATCCCACTTGATCAGGGTGTATGATTTTTTTCATATATTGCTGGATCCGGTTTGCTAATATTTTGTTGAGGATTTTTGCATTTAAATTCATTAGGGATATTGGCCTATAATTTTCTTTTTTTGTGTTGTCTTTGCCTGGTTTTGGAATCAGAACTATGCTCGCCTCATAAAAGGAAATTGGAAGTCTTCCTTCCTCTTGAATTTTTTGAAATAGCTTGAGAAGGATAGGAGTTAGTTCTTCTTTGAATAATTGGTAGAATTCACTTGTGAAGCCATCAGGCCCAGGACTTTTCTTTTTTGGGAGTTTTTTGATAGCTGTTTCAATCTCATTTGTTGTAATTGGTCTGTTTAGGTTTTCTGATTCTTCCAGATTGATTTTTGGAAGATTATATGTTTCAAGGAATTTGTCCATTTCATCTAGGTTGTCTAGTTTTTTTGCGTACAATTCTTCATAGTATTTTCTTACAATATTTTGTATTTCTGTTGTGTCAGTTATTTCTCCACTCTTGTTTCTATTTTTATTTATTTGAATCCTCTCTCTTTTTTTCTTGGTGAGTCTGGTTCAAGGTTCATCGATCTTGTTTACCTTTTCAAAGAACCAGCTCTTGGTTTCATTGATCCTTTGTATTGTTTCTTTGACCTCTATGTCATTTATTTCTGCTCTGATCTTTAATATTTCCTTCCTTCTACTAGCTCTGGGCTTTATTTGCTGTTCTTCTTCTAGTTCTTTTAGATGTAGGGTCAGTTGTTTATTTGAGTTTTTTCTAGCTTCTTGAGGTATGCCTGTAATGCTATAAACTTCCCTTTCACGACTGCTTTTGCTATGTCCCATAAATTTTGAGTTGATGTATGCTCATTATCATTTGTTTCTAGGAATTTTTAAATTTCTTCTTTGATCTCATTGTTAACCCATTCATTATTTAATAACATGCTAGTTTCCAAGTGTTTGAATGTTTTTCAGTTTTTCTGTTGTAGTTGATTTCTAGTTTAATGCCATTGTGATCAGAGAAAGTGCTCGATATGATTTCAATCTTCTTAAATTTGTTGAGACCACTTTTGTGCCCTAACATGTGGTCTATTCTAGAGAATGTACTATGAGTGCTTGAAAAGAATGTATATTCTGCTGCTTTAGGGTGAAAGGTTCTGAAGATATCTATTAAATCAAGTTGATCTAATATGTCCTTTAAGTCTGCTGTTTCTTTGTTAATTTTCTTTCTTGAGGATCTATCTAATGATGTTAATGGGGTATTGAAATCCCTTACTATTATAGTATTGCTGTTGATCTGGCCCTTTAAGTCCATCAAAGTCTGCTTTATATATTTAGGTGCTCCTATATTAGGTGCATAAATATTTATAATGGTTATATCTTCCTTTTTGGATTGCTCCCTTTATCATTATGTAGTGACCTTCTTTATCTCTAACTATGGTCTTTGTTTTAAAGTCCATTTTGTCTTTATACTTATACTTTGATATAAGTATTGCTACCCCAGCTTTTTTTTTCATTTCCATTTGCTTGAAATATTTTTTTCCATCCTTTTATCTTTAGTCTGTGTGCATCTTTTGATTTAAGGTGTGTCTCTTGTAGACAGCATATGTATGGGTCCTGTTTTCTTATCCACGCAGCTACCCTATGTCTTTTGATCGGATCATTTAATCCATTTACATTTAAGGTTATTATTGATATGTACTTGTTTATTGCCATTTTATTCTTTAAAACTGTATTCCTCTTTTGCTATATTCTTTTTCTCCTTTGATCTGTTTACAACAGGTCCCTTAGCATTTCTTGCAGCCTTGGTTTGGTTGCAGTGAATTCCTTGAGGTTTTTTTTGTCTGGGAAGCTTTTTATTTCTCCTTCAATTTTAAATGATAGCCTTGCTGGATAAAGTAGTCTTGGTTGTAGGCTCTTGTTCTGCATTACTTTGAATATTTCTTGCATCCTCTTCTGGCCTCAAGTGTTTCTCTTGAGAAGTCAGAAGTCATCCTTATGGGGGCTCCTTTGTAGGTGATAGTCTTTTTTTCTCTAGCAGCTTTTAATATTTTCTCTTTATCACTTAGCTTTGGTATTTTAATTATGATGTGTCTTGGTGTTGATGTTTTTGGGTTTCTCCTTAATGGAGTTCTCTGTGCTTCCTGAACATGTGAGATGTTTTCCTGCCTTAATTGAGGGAAGTTTTCAGCTATGATATGTTTGAACAAAGTCTCTATCCCTTGTTCTTTCTCTTCTTCTTCAGGAACCCCTATGATGCAGATGTTATTTCTCTTCATGTTGTCACAGAGCTCTCTTAGAGTTTCCTCAGACTTTTTGAGTCTCTTTTCTTTTTTCTGCTCTGCTTCCGTGCCTTTATTTATCGTGTCCTCTAACTCACTGATTCGATTCTCCGCTTCATCCATCCTGCTTTTAATTCCTTCCATGTATTCTTTATTTCAGATATTGTATTTGTCATTTCTGACTGATTCTTTTCTATTATTTCAATGTCCTTTTTTATATTTGCTATCTCTTTATTTAGGTTTTCGTAATGACCATCTCTTGTTGTTCTAATATCTTTGAGCATCCTAACAATCATTATTTTAAACTCTGCATCTGGTAATTTGGTTACATATGATTCATTTAGGTCCTTTTCTGGGGATTTCTCTTGGTTCATTTGTGTTGCATTTCTCTGCCTCCGCATTTTCTCTTCACGGGAGTGGCTGTGATCACATGCTCAGGTGCACAAGCCTTGGTGGCCTTGGCCTTTGCACCGCCCCCGTGGATGACATTATGCTCAGTCCTGAGGGCACTGGCGAGTACCTTTGCTCAGCTGTGGGTCTCTGCCTGTTTCTGGGCTTTTGCCCCACCCTTGCAGGAGGAGCCCGCTCGTGGAAGGGCTGCTAGCCTTGGCTCTACCGGCCGGGCAGGACTGCATGCTCTTACTCAGCTCAGAAGTGGAACTCCGCCTGTTCTGGGCTTTTGGCTCCACCCCCACGGGAGGAGCCAGCTCCCAAGTCAGACCACAAGCCTGGGTTGCATGGGCGGGACAAGGCTGTGCTCCTGCGCCCTTGCTCAGGGGCTAGTCTCCACCCTTTCTGGGGTTCCCGTCCTTCTCCTGCAGGCTGGATTACAGGGTGCTGGCAGCTGGGCTTGACCACTTTTGCACGCCCCCTCCTCCCCAGCCGGGCAAGACTGAGCTCACACCTGAGCCCAGTGGTGGCCAGCCGGCTTTCGCCCCTGCCAACAGAACTGCGCTTCTGTCTCCCGCTGCCGCCTGCCCTCCAGCGAGCCCTCAGCTGCATGGGTGCGGGCACTGCAGCTCAGACCCTAACACTCACTACTGTAGACCTGAAAGCTCCCTCCTTCTAAGCAACTCTGCTCTGAGTGCCGCGAGAGAGCTTGTTTGGCTGCTCTCCTGCTTCCCTTTGCTGATATTGCTGTTTCTGGGGAAAATATTCACTTCAGATTTGGGGAGTGACTCATCTCAGGGATTAGGGTGGCTATCTCCCAAAATGTTTCTCCCTGTGCCTCCTAGATTACACTCTCTTCCTGCTACTCTGGTATTCTCCTCTCTCCCTGTCCCCCAGAGCCCCAGGTGAGTGGTTGTGAGAGAGGTGTTCTGCGTGGTCCCTTTAAGAAGAATCCTGGGTCTGAGAAATCAGACTCTTTCTCACAAACAGTATCCTGACTTGTTTCCAGCTAAATACTGTCCTTACGCCTCTTCTGAGCTCTGGGGCTGCAGGCTGGGGCTTTGTTCCTGGGGCTCAGGACCCTCCCCTCTCTGCAAAACTCACTTCCCGCCACGCGAGTCTCTCCCGGCTGCCATTCACTTCAGGGAGCTGGGCAGCCCTCTCCACGTTTCCACTTTTCCTACCAGTCTCGGTGTGGCTTCTTCAGTGTTCCTTGGTTGAAGAGTCCTCTTAGTTTAGTCCAAAGTTGGTTTTTCCAATGATAGTTCTTAAAATTAGTTTGTAATCCACTTTGGCTCTGAGAAGTAGGAGTTGGTACGTCCGCCTACTCCAGTGCCATCTTGTCCAAGTTGTGAGTCTTAACCACAACTAGAATTCCTTGATTAAAAGGAAATGACTTCAACAATCAATGCAATTAATCCAGTTCCCATAGATATAATTCTAGTGGTAAGCAGAGGACCAGACTTCTCAGGAGGAGAATGAGGTTGGCTATCACTTGCAAGGAGAGATGTTGCCTATAAATTGTTTCACTATCAGCAAAATGTTTTTCACCAGAATCATGTCTGGCCTCCCACACTCTGAAAATTTTTACAACTGAATCATTCCTTTGGGCAAAGAATTGTTTTCCTCTCATTTAGATGTGGCTTGGGAGGAGTTTTCAATAGGTTTTATTAGGCATCTGGGATCTACTTCTTTATTTATTCTTTACAGAACTCTACATGCATTTAAGTTGCTAAACATCTCATATATGACTCAAGGAAAGGTGGCCTCATCACCTAATCCAGGTGCAGATTGTGTTCTTTAAATTTATCTTTCAATTACAGAATACGTTCAGTATTACTCTGTGTTAGTGTCAGATGTACAGTATAGTGGCTAGACAATCATATACTTTACAAAGTGGACTCCTAGAATCCTTTACCCAACAAATTTATGAACGAAAACTTAATCTTCATGCATGGAAGACTGGCACATTTCTTGAAAATGTAGCTATCTCAAGCCATTCCCCCAAATTAAAAACACAGGCTCTGGGTTTGAATTCCAGGTCCACTGATTGTTGGATATGAAATTATGGAAATTGCTTAAGCTTTCTGAACCTCCATGTCTTCATATTTAAGATGAAGTTAAATCAGATCATGCATGTACTTAGCATAATTTCTTAGACATAACAGTTAATGTCATCATTATCACTGTCATCATCACCATTCTTAGTTCAGTGTGTTCTTGTTCTGCTTCTATGATGATTCTTTTTTATTAAGTGAGGGGTGGAGGAGGCAGGGAGGCAGAGAGACAGACTCCTGCATGCACCCCAACTGGGATCCACCTGGCAAGCCCCCTGCATGGCAATACTCTGCCCATCTGAGCATTACTGACAACCGAGCTATTATAGCACCTGAGGTAAGGCCATGGAGCCATCCTCAGTGCCTGAGGCTAACTTGCTTGAACCATTAGAGCCATGGATTCAGGAAGGGAAGAAAGAGAGAGAGAGAGAGAGAGAGAGAGAGAAGAGGGAGGGGGAGGGGTGGAGAAGCAGATGATCACTTCTCCTATGTGCCCTGACCAGGAATCAAACCCAGGACTTCCACATGACAGGCAGATACTTTACCCCTGAGCCAGAAGGCCAGGGCTCCTTGTCCTGCTTCTAATGCCTACTCACAGGTCACAATGCAGCTTAATCACTGCTTCCTCCAGGAAGCCTTCCCTGACCTTTTCTACATCCTCATTTATTAATGTGAGCATAACATTTAACATGCAAAGTGATATTTCATATGTATGTTTTTATCTGTGCATAAAACTATTGTATTTTACACTGTATATATTGTAAATGCCTTTTTCTCACAGTTGTGAGAAACATGACCCACTCGGGGTCACCCAGATGGAAGCCTAAAATCAAGGGATCCTTAGCTCACAATTTAACAGCTTTGAAGACTCCCGTAAGGGGAGCTTGTTCTGTTCTGAGGTAACCATTTCCTAGATGGGTAACTCTTTTTAATATATAACCCTTCCACCTTTTACTGAGTTCAAGTCCACTTTTCAACCACTTAAGACAGTTGGTAGTTCAAATTCTTAAACCCTTCAGGATAAATCTCATCCTTCATCCTCCTGACATCCCTCCAGACACTGGAAGTCAATGATATTATTTCCATTCAATTCTTTCTTCGAACCTGAGCAATGCTGCCAAATCTATCAGATTGTAGCAGAATAATTAGAATGATGGGGGAATTGGAACGGGGTGGAGGAGAGGAATTCCAGGTAAGGACAAAGAGTTCAACTCTTCGGGGGGGGGGGGGGAATGGGGAGAGCTATCCGATACTTGATATGATGGAATAATCGAAATGAAATGGCACAGGGCATCTAATTGGGTGTCCCTTACTACCTGGTCCCATTGCCTACCTGGAAGAGGACAGTAAATGAAATTAGCAGAGTCTAAATTTAGAGAAGATCAAAGAAAATCCTTCTCTACACCGTGTGCAATTATCCTGTACTGCAGGATATTATTGAGGCAAATTAAAGCAAAAAGAATTTGGAAAAGGATTAGGTGCTTATATGAATAAGAACAATGTGTGCCCTAACCAGCAAGGATAACAATTACACGGCCAATTAGTTCCCTGGTGTCCAGGTTGGGCACTGAGCTCAAGCCGGGGTCAGAGAAACTGCTTATAGAATAGTCCAGCAGCATCCAATTTTCTAGGTGCATTATTGGATTTCCCTCTGATTGATTCCTCGGAAGAATCTAAGGGAAAACACTTCAGTTGGTAAAGTGTGGATTGCTTACATTTGGCTTTTGGATCTGGGTCAGAAATAGAAATGGCCTCTGGGAGAACTCCCTGGAAAAAAGGGACAACACAATTGAAAAATGACTTTAAAAATGGTGGACTGGGAAGGCTAGCACACTAGTTATGGGTGCCTAGTCCCATTTTATAGTAGCGACGGACTCGAAGAGATCACTTGCATTTCTGAGCTCTGCTATTTTTTTTTAAGTGGGAAGCTGGAAAGCAGAGAGACAGACTCCCACATGCACCCCTACAGGGATCCACCCACAAGCCCTCTATGGGGCAATGCTCTGCCCATCTGGGGCGTTACTCTGTTGCTTGGCAACTGAGCTATTTTAGCACCTGAAGCCAGACCATGGAACCATCCTCAGTGCCTGGGGCCAGTTTGCTCAAAAATTTTGAGCCATGGCTGCAGGATGGGGAAAGTGAGAGAGAGAGAGAGAGAGAGAGAGAGAGAGAGAGAGAGAGAGAGAAGGGGGAGAGGTGGAGAAGCAGATGATCACTTTTCCTGTGTTCCCTGACCAGGAATCGAACCTGGAACTTACACACGCTGGGCCAATGCTTTACCACTGAACCAATCAAACAGGGCCTCCGGTTTCCTTTTAATTGAAATAGCAGTCACTTCCTAGCCTTGTCTGTGTAAAACGGAACCCTAGTTCCCTAGACCTCACAGTCTAGAGGGGCATAGTCAAGAGTAATTGAATTTTAAATTAATAGATAATACAGGGATAGGTCTATGTAAAGTATGTAAAAGCAGCAAAATGCTTTTGCTCCAGTCTTCCAGGAGGAGAACATCTGACTCACAGAGTTAACCTTGGGCCCATGTTTTCTCATTGTTGATAAGCACTCTCTCCCCTCTTCACATGCCCTGGGGTCACATAGCTAGCTCTCTGCTCCAGAAACTTTTTTTTTTTTTTTTTGAGAGAGAGAGATAGAGGAAGGGGGGAGGAGAGACAGAGAGAGAGAAAGAAAAGCATCAACTTGTTGTTCCACTTAGTTGTGCCACTGATTGCTTCTCATATGTACCCTGACCAGGGCTTGAGCTGATGAGCTGTCCACAGCAGGATCAAGCCAGTGACCTTGGTACTTTGGGATGATGCTCTACCCACTGCACCACCAGCCAGGGCATTCCAGAGCTTCTTAACAAACTTCTTCTCAAGTCTCTCAAACAGGAAAGGCCCAGCCTTAGATTCATGTAAAATCTATATGTGAAAATTTTTCTGCTTGACATGTTCCCTCAGGGTGAGGTCCAAGAACAATATATACTTGAGAACAAAGATCGGACACTGGGGACATGCTTTTAGCTTCATCCACTTCCTTCCTCGGTTCTGCCTTCCCGATCAGATGTCCAGAAGAATACAGTAATGGGGGGAATCCACACCAGTAATGAAACCAGGATAAGGTTGCACCTATTACAAAACAATTGGAAATCTTTTCAAAGGAAAATATACAGAGAACAGCAGAATGAAAGATGGATAAACTGATCCACAATTATCTACTACTTATCAAAGATCTACTGGCTTAAAAAATAAGTGACTCTCCAGTGAACACCTACCTATCTACATTCTCTGATTTATAATGGGACTAGAAGAAAAGAGTAATTAACAAATGACATTTTTTACTCTAGCAGTGTATCTAGGAAGCGCCCATGCATCACACTGATGCTTATCCTATGTTCTAACCAAAGGTTACGGCCACAATAGAAGCAATCACTTCCCTGTTAGAGATGCATTGCCGCAGCTAATGGTGGGGCCACCGCAGCAAGCACAGTGAAGGAATCTCTGAGAACGCCACAACTCCCTGGCTCAAGCACACAACTACCTCTTCTAACACGAGCTCCCAACTGTCAAGTAAAAACTATAGTTCCATGTTGGCTGATTTGGTTTGGTTTCTTTATTTTTAAATACAGATTTAAAGATGTCAATATAGCATCCATCCATTGTCGAAGGGAGCTCATGTCAAGTAGCCGGGCATTGGGGAAAGATGGGAGAAGAGAGTTTCTAAGCAACTGGAAAGCGACCGTGGTTCAAAAAGTCAAGTACAAACTAGAGAGACAGAGAAGCTGTCTCCGCCAGTCCTTAAGTGCTGTTTCAGAGGTCCCTGCTCAAAACAGATGGCTCTGAAAAGAAGGCATCAGGCAGTTACTAACATATGAAAAGTGAGGAGGAGATGAAATCATGGACACAAGATGTTTTATCTTCCAGACCCTGACTCAAAAGCATTAACAAGTAAGAAATCTTCCCATTTATTCTTACTAAACTAATTATGATTTTAAAAACCTTATAAAGATAAAAAAATAAATGAATACTTCTAAATATCAACCCCCAACTGTCAAAAAAAAAATGTAGAAATGCTAAATAATTTGAAAATAAATCTAATCCAAAGCTAAGGATAATATATCATGAACAAAAAGGGGTTATTTAGACATGCAACATAGTTAGGAAATCTATGAACATAATTTGTCAATAAATAGATCACAGGAGAAATAACATTATCACAATGGAGGCCAAATCCAATTGACAAAATTCAACACAGATCATAACTAAAAAGTCCTGATAATTTATGAAAAGAAAACCACTACCCTTACCCTGGAAAGAAAAATGCTATCTGAAATCAACTGTCAACATTGCACTGAAGACAAAATCCTAAGTAAAATCTGAAAAAATAGAAGATGACATTATCACCACAAAGTTCGGGGAATGCTGGACATTAAGATAGAATGAATTCAGATAAATAAAAGGCAATTATAAGAATTATTACAAAAGCCAAGACCAAACATTCATGAACTACTGAGGTGCTGGAAACAAGGTGATTTGAATAATGAACATAAGGAAAAGTAGAATAATTATTAAATCTTATTAGAGTTTGTTAAAATGACTTATTATGAAAGAAAAAATAATGTCTAGGGCAGGGGTCCCCAAACTTTTTACACAAGGGGCCAGTTCACTGTCCCTCAGACTGTCGGAGGGCTGGACAATATAAAAAACTATGAACAAATCCCTATACACACTGCACATATCTTATTTTAAAGTAAAAAAACAAAACGGGAACAAATACAATATTTACAATAAAGAACAAGTAAATTTAAATCAACAAACTGACCAGTATTTCAATGGGAACTATGGGCCTGCTTTTGGCTAATGAGATGGTCAATGTCCAGTTCCATATTTGTCACTGCTAGCCATAACAAGTGATATGACGCGCTTCTGGAGCCGTGATGCATGCGTTCTGCGTCACCAAAAGTAGTACTGTATGTGAGCAACGCTGCACTTTGTGGTGCCGCCACATACAGTACTCCACTGACCACCAATGAAAGAGGTGCCCCTTCAGGAAGTGTGGTGGGGGCTGGATAAATTACCTCAGGGGGCCGCATGCGGCCCGTGGGCCGTAGTTTGGGGATCCCTGGTCTAGGGTCTTATAGAAAACAGTGAGAAGTATGATTTTTAAAATTCTACTTGAATAGAGCAATCAAAAATAGAATATTCATTGTTCTAAACTTGAAGTAGGTGGGACCTGTTTGAAACCAACCTTTAATTAGAGATATAAGAGATGTCTTATAGAAGTTAAAAGAATTACCATGTTTTTGAATAGAAAAGTTCAACATTTCAAATATCTTAATTTTCTTCAAATTAATTTTTAAATTCTGTATTATGCTCACTGAATCTCAATGGAAATTGCCTTCTTCATATCTGAACAAAATGATTATAAAAGGAACAAATGAAAAAGAATAGCTAAGAAAATTTCCAAAGACAAACAATAGCAGGTGACATGTTTCTAGCCGTTCAAAATCTGGATGACGATTCAGTTATTAAAGTTCTGATAATGGCTACAGACTAGGCAGGCAGAGGAATGAAACTGAAGTAAAATTTCAGAAACAGACACACCTATGTAACAGAATTGAGTTTGAGATATATGTGACATTTTAATACACCAATTAAAGGATGAACTGTTCAATATATTGTGCCAAGAGAAAAAGAAAGCTAGTACTTTGTCTCATGTGATATCCTACAATAATCTGGGATGAATCCAATCGATAAATGTTAAAAAGAAACTAGAAAAAAAAAAAAACCTAGGGAAAAAATTTCAAATAATGACAGCATAAGGAATTTCTAAACACCAAATGCCAAAACCATAATTGAAAAGAATGATAAGTAGGTAACATAGGAATTTTTTTTATTGATTTAAATTTATTGTGTTTCCATAGATTCAAGTGTCCCACAGAATACATCCCCCCACCCCCGTGTTCCCCTCAACATCACCCTTGCCTCCTTCCCTCCAACACCCTCTGCCCTTCCCTCCAGGATTTGCTTTTCTGCTCCCTATAACGCTGTTATGTATATATAATTTCACCTATTTCTTTCCCTTCTCTGATCCCATCCTCTCATCCCCTTTCCCTCTGTCTGCTTTGCCTCTGGTTCCTTTGATCCCACTTCTGCCTCTATTCTGTTCCTCAGTTCACATTGTTCAGTAGATTCCTCAAATGAGTGAAGTCATATGATATTTTTCTTTCTCTGCCTGGCTTATTTCACTTAACATAATAGTTTCCAGGTCCATTTATGTTGTCTCAAAAGTAAGATTTCCTTCTTTTTCATGACCCCATAGTATTCCATTGTGTATATGTATTACAGTTTTTTAATCTACTCATCCACCGATGGACACTTGGGCTGTTTCCAGATCTTGGCTATTGTAAACAATGCTGCCATAAACATGGGGGTGCATTTCTTCTTTTGAATCAGTGATTTGGTGTTATTAGGATATATTCCTAAAAGTGGGATAGCTGGGTCAAAAGGCTGTTCGATTTTCAGTTTCTTGAGGAATCTTCATACTGTTTTCCACAGTGGCTGCACCAGTCTGCATTCCCACCCGCAGTGCAGGAGGGTTCCCTTTTCTCCACATCCTCACCAGCACTTATTATGTGTTGTTTTGTTAATGAGAGCCATTCTGACTGGTGTGAGGTGATAGGCAGTAAGCTCTCCAACATCTCTTGCAGCAATATATTTATATTTACCAATTTATCTTCACGGGCAAGTGAAATAAAGGACAGGATAAACAAATGGGACTATATCAAACCAAAAAGCTTTTGCACAGCTAAAAACAATATGAACAAAATAAAAAGACAAACTACACAATGGGAGAACATATTCGACAATACATCTGATAAGGGGTTAATAACCAAAATTTATAAAGAACTTGTAAAAGTCAACACCAGGAAGACAAACAATCCAATCAAAAAATGGGCAAAAGAAATGAATAGACACTTCTCCAAAGAGGACCTACAGATGGCCAATAGGCATATGAAAAAATGTACACATTACTAATCATTAGAGAAGTGCAAATTAAACCCACAATGAGATATCACCTCATGTCAGTCAGAAAGTAGGTTACATAGGAATTTAAAATCACTGGATAAAAAATTATTATTTTATTATTATTATTATTATTTTTTAAGTGAGAGGAGGAGAGATAGAGAGACAGACTCCCACATGCGCTGACGAGGATCCACTTAGCAACCCCCATCTGGGGCCCATGCTTGAATCAACAGAGCTATCCTCAGTGCCCGGGTGGATGCTTGAACTTATTGAGCCACTTGCTGTGAGAAGGGAAGGAGGAGAGAAGGAGGAGAGAAGGAGGAGAGAAGGGGGAGAGAAGCAGATGGTTGATTCCCATATGTGCCCTGACCAGGGATCAAACCTAAGAGGTCCGTGCGCTGGGGAAACGCTCTATCCACTGAGCAAACAGGCCAGGGCCAAGATAATTATCTTGAAGAGTATTAAAAGGTCACTGAAAAAGTGGGATATTTGCAGTATCAATGACAGAAAAAGGCCAATCCCATAATTAAAAAGTATCTCATTACTTGAAAATAAAAGGATAGCCAACTAGGAAAATACATACACAAAAAGGATTATACTGTAGGAAGTCAACAGAAGATAAACAGAAATCCTAACAGAACAAAAGTCATCCACCTAATAATGTCACGAAAATAGTAAAATACTATTTTTTCATCTATGTAGCTAGGAGGGATTAAAATACAGCAATTCTGTGATCTTGAGCGGATACAGTGAAAGACACAGGCTCATATATAGATACAGACATTTTAAATTGTACCAAAACATCTAAAATATATATAATCTTTAACCCATTAATCCAATTGTGGGGAACTCGCTTAAGAAAACTGTGGTAGGTATTTACAAGCAGGTCTTCACGAGGACATTTACTAAGCATTGCTTAAAATAATGAAAAAACTTGGAAACAAACTAAGCAACATAGAAGACTGGGAATCCATACTGACACATTAATATTACCATGTGTGTTGACGCTGCTAAAGATAGAACAGAGTAATGTTTACAGTAACTTTTAAGCTTTTAAATCCTGTTAGAAGTCAAAACGTATACGGTTTGAATCATGTGAAACTGATAGCATCTAACTGTTTTGGCCTACAAAGATGGCAATTTTATATGCCTTGGCCCAATAATAAACTATTCTGTGGCTTTTGTGAATTATACATACATGCACAGAAAATAAAATTGTGGCAGGAAACTAATCAACAAAATATTTCTCTTACTGGTTGGCAGATGAAAAATTTCCCCCTTATATAGGTATTTTTTTTCTGGAGCTTATATATTCTGTAAGTTTTAATCTCATGATAAAATATTTTTAAAATAAACATGGAATGGGGAAGGGGAGGAGTGGAGAAGCAGATGGTTGCTTCTCCTGTGTGCCCTGACTGAGAATTGAACCCAGTACATCCACATGCCGGGCTAATGCTCTACCACTGAGCCAACCAGCCAGAGCCTGTAGGATTAAACTAAAGCAAGAATTTAGTACAAACACCTAGGTAGAAGGGCCCAGTAGTAATGTAGCACCTCATTCCCCAGAGTGTCACCCAGGATCTTGTGAGCAATACAATCAGGACTCACCCAGACTTCCTGCGTCAGAATCTTACTCCTCACCAAACCCACAGGTGACTTATATGCATACTGAAGTGGGAGAAGTGCTGATGTGGCAGACCTCTCGTCTTCAGCCCCGGTTTTACAATAGAATGGGGACAATGATCAACCATGGGTCACAGCTCTTCTTTAATGGAGAAGGGCATGTAATAGATCACCGAGGATGTCCTTCTATGGTTCTAATATTACAGGCCCAGGATCGAGGTCATTTCATATGGGTAAGACAGATCTGGAGAAAAGAAGAATTGAGTGAAGGCAGAAGAGACCTTCAATACTTGAACAAGCCTCTCATACGGAATAAGAAGTCCAAGTAGTCTTTCATTAAGAAGGGCAAGCCGAACAGTGATTGCTGGAAATAGAAGTTAGAGAAGTGGTTCACTCAAAATAAGAAAGAATTTTCTAACAAATACACGCAATTGGCATTAACTATCGGAGGGTTAAGATTACTGCTGTCACCCGCACCACCATCTCCACTAGCAGAAACTTAACTGCATCCTTACCCCTAGTCCATTTTTTTTTGTTTGGCTTTAAGGTCCTTTTTACCTTATTTTACACAACTAATCTTTTCAACCTACTGTCAACAGGAAACTCAGAGACATTAGGCAATTTGTCGAGGATCAGCCGGTTAGTGAGTAGCAGAACTAGCATCCAAACCTGAACCACACTACTTCCATCAGGAACTAGAGCTGCTGAAGGGGGTCCTCATGCCTCAGATGAGCTGGGGACAGCCTTGTGCTTTCCAAACCTTTCTTGCTGAGGAAGTGCTTTTGTAAAACTGAAGATTCTAGAAACCTCATTCCTGAAAAGTCCATGATCATTAGCCTGGGGGACAGGAGGAGATTGGTAAATATGTGTATTTTGAAAGGATTGTTAATATTAGAGATAGTATATTATCCTGTGCTTCCCTGGTGTAATTTAACACCCGTGTGGGGCAGGGGAATGGTCTGTGATACCCTATTCTGAGTTCTTCCTGTACCCACCCTTGGTCATTACTAATAAGAGAATGAGCATCCAAGGTTGAGCTGTGGATTGCTCACAAGCCCCAAATAAAATAGTGAAACTCAGAAGGGCTCTCAGATTCTAGGTTTTCTGTGAAGTTGGCCATCTGCTCCAGGAAACCTAGTAACCGGCACTGAGCTTCTTTATCTTAAAAATGAGAGTAATTATTATCTTGCAATTCCCTAGGGATATTATGAGGGGCTTTCAGAACATGAAACAGTTTTATCTTCCTGTAACGAAGCAGGAGGTGTTTTAAATAATAGCGGCAACAAAAATAAAAATAAATGGGCGTGGCCACACAATTTCTCTAAGGAAACAGGTCTTTAAATGCATCAGCTGTCCAAAAGGAAACACAGAGAGTTGCTTTCATTTTTCTTGTTTTCTTTAGTTTCATAGAGCTCATTAGACAGCAATTATGTAACAAATACACACAAGAAATAGCTATAGTCTTTGAATTCTGTTTGACTGCTGAGATGTCTCAACATACTAATGAAGAAAAAATGAAAATTCATATGAATTTAAAAATACAGTCAGTTTGAAGCCATCAGGAAACAAATCAGTTCAGTGTACTATGCTGAAATACTTCCTGAGGGAGAAAGTACATCTAATATATTTTAAAAAATGAATAATGATTTAATATTCTAAATAATCATCATCTATGACTAGTTTCATTTTCTTCTCAAAGGAAGATTGTATCTCTCTACATAAGCGTTATCTTTCTTTTTTGTCTTAATGGTTCAGAATGAACAGTATCACCCCCCTGAATAACTGATGTTTGAAAATAGGTACAATGAAAAGAATATAACCATTTTTAAAAAGACAGCCCTCTGGTAAATCTCAGTTCCATCACCTATTAACTATTTAAACTTGGACAAGTTCCTTAACTTCTCTGGGAAGATGAGATAATAGTTCTTCCTCAAATAAATGTTTTAAGCTTCATAGATAATTTATGTAAAATATTTGGCACAGCACTTGGTACACTGTAACCATTCAGCCAGTGTTGTTTTCCTAATTTTCCCTTTTATTGTGCTGGTAGAAGAATGGGAGAAAGTCTCTCATGTATGGAATGCAGACCCATCAAATAAATGCAACTTAGTACAAAGGTTTCCTGCCTTGGGTCACCAGACTGATCCTATAGCTCTTGAATTATAGGCAAGATGTGGCAAATGATAGTTTGAGTTTGGGTACAATCGTTATTTGAATCTTAAGTGTGTTTGGTTTTTAAGGCTTGGGGAGAACTGCAGAACACCTGTACATGGAAAATGCATGCTTTCCCTTGACAAGTATCATAAATACACCTTTTGGCTTCTTAAGAGGCAAAGCTGTTGGGCTCTCCAGCATCCTGATCGAGCAAGGTAAACACTTCCGTCTGTGATAAAGCACCAAATGGAACCTGTGGACAGGACTGCCATCTGTGCCATGGCTGGATGCAGGCCCAGTACCCCAGTGGACCTGAGTTTTGTGAAAGGATGCTTAGTCCCTCCCCCTCCTGCTCATTGGACGCACTGCTCCACCTGGAGTGGTGAGAACAGGACCTGGACCCTCTTCCGAGCTCAGTGCCCACCCCTCTTCCCCACTGGGTCTGGAACTAGCTGGAAGCGTCATTAGACTTCTCCCTTTGTGCTCCCTAAGTCTTCACAATCCTTTTCTACCATTGTGTCTCTCTCAGTTGCATTCCGGGTAATTTCTTTTCATCCATTTTTCCTTAATTCTTACCTCCGCTGCATCTAATCTGTTGTCCATACCATCCATGGGTTTCTAGAGTCAGATATATAGTAGTTTCTCTTTTTAGCTTTTATTTAATGTTTAAAAAGTCTACGATAACACTAGTTATAGTTTCTTCTTTTTAAATATTTTAGCGTTTGTTTCTTCCGTTAACTATACTAGGCCTAGTGTTTTATAATCTATATCTGATAATGTTACTACCTGAAGTCATGGGGCATCTCTCTACAGCTGTTGTTTCTGCTGGTTTCTATGCTTGGTGACTTGTGGTTAGGAGGTGTTTTTTTATCTGGGACTGTGGGCTGATTATTGGCTTTGGAACATTATTTTCAGGGATTTCTTAGGACCTAGAGTGAAGGAACATTTCTCCGGAAAGAATTTCACAACCTTTTTTCTGGAACCTGGAGACCGATTGTGTCAAACCACTTTAAACCAAATACAAGGTTTGCGGGGTTTTGAAATCATTCCTAATGTAAAATTGGCCTGACATGTGTCTAGAGGACCAGAACATAACGTCCTACCTGCCAGGGGTGGGTTATCTTCATACTCAGGCCAATCCTGAGTTTGCACATCCAGTGCAGCGATGCCCGGGCCATGAGGGTAGGTGTGGACAGCAGTGGAGCCGGGCTTGCCCTCACCTAGACTCACATACAAGTTGTGCTAACCAGACTGTCCACTTGTAGGCTGGCCTTGAGTCTCTACCTGCCTGTCCAAGAGCTGTCAATCACAAGCTCCTTTCCTCAGTTCTGCTCTTTCTCCTGTGTGGCCAAATGCCCTCAGTCAGATGAGCTTACAGCACTTTCTTACTAGTCAAAGGTTCTGCCACTTTTTGGATCTTGGTCTGGTCATCCCTCGCTATATCTCATCTTTACAGTAGTTTTAAGCAGAATTTAAAATCCATTTTGTCCAGGAGTTTGAGTTGCCCTCTGGTGAGAGATGTGGTCTGAAGAATCTATCTCATTATTACTAGAAAGATGACAGAAGGACAGTGAAAACAGAGTATCTTTCTCCATTTGATTCAAAAGGCTCACTTTTACAAACAAAGACAGCAAGAAGAGTAGCCAAGAAAAGCGTTTGTACTAGTATTAGTTCCATTTTACAGATGAGAACATGGAGGCACAGGGAATCTAAGCTAAGTTCATAGTAAAGCCAGAGTGGGGATGTAGGCAGACCATCTACCGCCCCCACATGCTCACCCAAGACAAAACTGTGATAGCTGTTGGCTCCTTTCAGGCAGAGCTGTGGAAATTGCTCTATTACACTGAATACCTTTATTATCTGGCCCTAAGTTATTTGTTTTGTCCCATCTTTAAATATCCCCATGGTGGCCTGAATTGAGGTCTGCCTTAGTTTCCTCTAGTTTTTTTTTTTTTTTTTTTAACAGAGACAGAGAGAGAGTCAGAGAGAGGGATAGACAGACAGGACTGGAGAGATAAGAAGCATCAATCATTAGCTTTTTGTTGCACATTGCGACACCTTAGTTGTTCATTGATTGCTTTCTCTTACGTGCCTTGACCGCGGGCCTTCAGCAAACCGAGTAACCCCTTGCTCAAGCCAGCGACCTTGGGGTCCAAGCTGGTGAGCTTTTGCTCAAACCAGATGATCCCGTGCTCAAGCTGGTGACCTCAGGGTCTCGAACCTGGGTCCTCGGCATCCCAGCCCGATGCTCTCTCCACTGCGCCACCGCCTGGTCAGGCTCCTCTAGTCCTACTTTTACATTGTTTTGGCATATCCAAATTTTCTAATTTTCTAAATATCGATATAAACACCACCTCCTCCCTCAGCCTCCCAACGTAGGAAGCGCCAGGCACTTGGCTAATTTCATCCATCATGTCAGTGTTGTTATTTTCCAGTAAGGAAACTCTGATGAGTTAAAGAACTCGCTTATCTTAAAAGCGGTACACGGTCCAGGCAAGATGTGGTTCCTAATCTGTTTCCCTCAAAAGCCTGTGTTCCTAGCCACTCTCCCACGTCTACCTCCTGTCCCTGAATATAAATGTGCTTCGGACCAACTTCCTCAGGCTCTTTTCACTTTGTATCTTGCAGGAGCATTATCATAGGGCCTGTCTTCTCTCTCCCACCATCCAGTGAACATCTTGGGACACAGGAGTATGTCCCGTGCCGTAAGCCTACCCTGATGTTTATACACAGTGAGTCTGTCTTCTGCTGGCTGGACAGACAAATGAATGAACACAAGGAACTTGATTTTCCCAAGGACTTAAATTGGGCTTTTTTGGACGTATCTTCATTAATGTTTAGTATCTCATATACTTAAAAACTTCACGTTCTTTATCAGTTTTGGTGAGATATTCCACGTTAGCTTGATGTGAATTGATTTCTACAAGGACCTTTAGTGGTGTTTTAATTACTGATTGCAAGATAAGCCCTGATTAGGAAATCATGATAGAAAAATTGGAAAGACACTGTCATTGGTGATTAAGCACTTGGAAAGAGCCCATGAAATATATATATTCTACTTATATGTCTAAATATATATATATGTTGGTGTTTAATGCAGAATGGAAAAATAAAGTCATGCTTCCAGATATCAATTAGCTATAAATTTAAAATCTTAAAATACATTTCATAACTGACCACAATTACATGCTTTTGTGATGGGAGAATGCTGCAAGAAGTCACACAGCTCACAAACAAACTGTTAAGAATTTAACTGGGAGAATTGCTAAGAGACCATTACAATCTGTTGCTATACTTGTTATATTGTATACATCATTATGTTAGTCCTGCTGGTAGGTCTCATCATAAGTAGGTGAGACTAATTACTCAGTAGGGAAACATAGAGCACCGGCCTCTGAACTTATTTCTAAAACTTTATGAGGCATCCTTTGAAATAGGAACTCGGTCTCTAATTAACACAGGATAGCGATGCTCCTAGTAAATTGGAAATAGAGCCGTTTGGAGAGACATTTAGATTAATGCACTGCCTCTTATCTTGGAGGCAAAGGTAACCACCACCTTTAATTTTTAAATGGGTGAGACCTTGGAGGATTGAAAAGTTTACGAGCTCTCTGAGGTTGCAATGCAGAGTGACAGGCCCCTGGCGACATGTCCCAACAACTGAGCGGCACTGCTCACTCTTCTGGGGGTGGAGGGAGAATGTTCTCTATTCTGGGCCTTAATTTCCTTATCTATAAAAAGAATTCAGATCCAATCATCTCTAAGTTTCATTTCAGCTCTAGAATTTGTGACAAGATTGTTCCTGGCACATTTTCATTAGCGGGCTATTCTTTTGTTGGTCTACTTATAATAAACTTCAGGCCCATTCTGTGACCAGGCTGATGGCCTTGAGGCAGAGAGGAAAATGGGGAGAGAATGATGTATATATGAAAAATGTAATATGACAAGGCTAACTGTGAGGACTGTGATGGTATTAGAAGTGATATGCTTAGGGGAGGAAGGGAACAGGGGAGGAAGGGAGGAGGAGAAGTAAAGGAGGCAGAGAAGGGGGAAGAAAGAGAGGAAGAGGAAGAAGAGGGGGAAGAAGAGGGAGAAGAGGAGGGGGAAGGGGGAGGGTAAGAGAGAGGAAGGAGAAGGAGGAGGAGAAAGATGAAGAAGAATAAGAAGAAGAAAAAGAAGAAAAAGAAGAAAAAGAAGAGGAGGAGGAGGGGGAGGAGGGGGAGGAGGAGGGGTAAGAGGGGGAGGGGGAGGGGAAGAGGGGGAAGGAAGGGGGAGGGGGAGGGAGAAGAGGGGGAGGAGGAAGTGGAAGAGGAAGAGGAAGTAGGAAGAAGAAGACATGACTAACATTTGCTGAACCTTTACTATGCTCTGACCACCACTCTCGGCATTTTGGAGATTTTATTTTAATTCATTTCCCAGACCATCCTAAGAGGCTAGTGCTGTAACCACCTTCATAGTACAGCGGAGGAAGCTGAAGCAGAGACCAGTTAGACAAGGTCCTGAAATCACCCAGCTGGAGAGCAGCAGAGCCTGGATTTGAACCCAGGCAGTCTACCTGTCTACCTACAGATACTACCCTCTTCACCAGGGCACGTGTCTGCCTCTTCAAAAGTGAGGGTTGTTTCAAACAATGTGAGGGCTCTGTTGGTATGAAGAAGAGATTATGGAGCACAGTTGCCACTTGTACAGAGCCCCTCAGAGAGAGAGATACAAGAACATCAGTGAACACAGAGCAAGTCCCCTGTACTGTTTACTGCTCTTGATGCACAGTGGCTCTCCATCAATGGGGCTGGAACACAGGCACTGAGAAGGGGGTCTAAGGACCTCCCACTCCTCCTAAACCCTACTGCCTCAGATCCACAATCCCAACTCCTGCAAGGAAAAGTTCAGAACAAAAGAGAGAGTGTTCCTGGAAAGCCAGTGGGGCCATTCCATTCGCTCCTCTTCCTGTAAAGAGAAAAGACAGTGTGGGCAGACAGGCGTCTCTATACAGGTACCTTTGGAAGCAAAGTGATTCTAGCCTCAGCATCAGTTACCCAATAAATCTGCTAGAATTTGGCCAATCAGAGTCATGTACTTTCTTGCAAATGGGGTACAGGATGGAAGGGTGAGATGAGAGGCGGAGAAAAAACAAAGTTTATCCTTTTCTTCCCAGAGGCTTGGAGATCCCAATGTGTTGGGAAAATCCAGCAAGCCTTCTTAGCAGAGACAATATGTGATGTGAGCCCAGGATTGTGTAGGTTGAGATGAGACGTGGGTATTCCAGATAGAAAAGGCAAAGAAACTGTATGGCAAGTGAGAGAGACGGACAATACATAACAGGGTAGTATTACAAAATAATCCAGAAAAAAAAAAATAAAGAGGATGGGATGAGGAATGACTACATAAGATCTACCTCTGCAAATCCAATTGGAAGTTTGTGGGGGAAAAGAGAACCTGCATTTCGGAGAGAGAGCATTATCAGAATTTCCCTGTTTCGTTCTATTTGACCAGCTACTGGAGATGGTTAATATATAATCAACCTGGCTGCTTCCAGGCAGCCCTGTGGCTGCTTCCAAATGTTGTAGTCTGGCCCCCTGTGGACTTTCTTCTTTCACGCTGCTCTTTGTCATGGAGAGAGGACATTCCCAAGAGGTCGACTAGCCCCACCATCCCTCCCTCACCTTCCCTGATCATAAAGTGCTTTATTAAAAGGCTATTCTCTGAGTGCTTGCCTCCTTTCCTTAGGCCAGAATAATCAATTGTTGCCTCGGGGTGATTCAGAAAGCAGCCCCCAAAGCACCCAGCATTTATAGCCAGCTAGTGAGAGCCAGGGGAAAAAAAAAAACAAAAACCCTAAGACTTGTTATGTTCTCAACTCTAATGAGCAGAGTAGGAACAGTGGTTGCACAGGAGGGAGCAATTAAACAGAATGAGTGGTGAGACGACATTTCAAAGTCAGATGGAAGACTGGAGGGTCTTCATTATCAGCTGGCAGAAGGCAATTTAGGGAAAGGCTGGAATTCCCAACTAAGGCAAAGCAGTGATTAGGTGGACAAGGGACAGGAGCAAGGAACGGGTGTTACCGTCGCTGATTGACTCATCCTGTCTGCAACCTCCTAATGATCCATAGACACCAGTCTTTGCAGTGGGCAGAGTAGGAGGGGGAGAGTCATAGCTTTGGGTCTTTTTAACCCAAGGGAGTTAGACAGGTCTATAAATTTGTGACATTAAATCCAGGTATCACAGAAAAAGCCTGGGAACCAGAGGTAAATTCCTTGGGCTCTTAGAATTTAGAATCCATGACTTAGTAGAAATTCAGGGGCCAAGTACAGCCTGAAGGTATACATGGCTTACGTCACACAAATTATTTTTTAAAAATTGCATTAGGTGCCCACAGTTAAATATTGGGAAACTCCACTAGTCTAGTTGTCCAGCTTCTTTGAGCAACAACTGTCTGGATCTTAATGCAATCTTCCGAATCCTCTTTCCACAGTCCTCATCACTCTCCGTTGTTCTCTGACAAGTCAAGGTCACTTACATTTATTGCGTGCAATGGGCTTTATTTTCCCTTCATAGTTGCAAAGCGTTCTCTATTTTCTTTTTCTCTTTTAATACACGGTGGGAAAATGAAAGACCAGAAGAGCTTCATTTTTTATACCTGACTCATTTATATGCTCTGCCTAGACCCTGCTGCATTGGAGTTTATGTTCCCCTATGGTAATAGCTTGTATTATTGAACACTGTATGTAGCAGGGATTCTTCTGGTCCCTACACATTAACTCATTCTACAAAGAACCTAGCTACTTTATGGGACTACTATTATCTCCATTTTATAGGTGAGGAAACCAAGGTGCTAAGACATTACATAATGACCAAGGTCACACCGGGCTACCGTGAGCCAGGGCTCAACCCCAGATATCCTGGCTTCAGAATCTATATAACCTTTATAACATACTGCTTCTATCACAGCAACCCAATGGGAACAGAAAGAGAAATGGGCACAGTGATCATTGTCCGTACCCACCCCTGCCATTGGAAAAGAGCAGTACGGCGCATTCTCATCATGGGATGTTCAGGGCCTCTTACATTGCTACAAAGTTTACAGTGAGCAAGGTGCCCTTTGTAACAACAGGCATGCAACAGAAGAAAGATGCAGGTAATAAAGCACATTTTTCCTGAGCTCCAAAGTTATAGCTCATTTGTATCCTATTATTTATGGTCAATTTCCCAAATTTTGTGTAATCAATTTTTACTGTTATCAGACAAAAGAAGAAGTTGCAGTCAAGAAAACAGTGTTGTTGATGGATCTCAGAAGATTAATTCCTCCATGTCTCTCCACCCAAGTGTGTTAGAGACTAACTAGCAGGTGGGAGAAAGGTACTTACCCAGAAGCCTCTGCAAAAGTTGCTCAGATTCCTCGATTCTCTTTTTTTTTTTTTCCTTTAGTAGCAGATCGTTTGGAGGATAATGAACTGCAGGTAAGAACTGTATCAGTAATATGAAGGGCTAAAATCCAGAATTATGACAATGTCTGCCTGAAAAATCCAGGTATCTCTGGGTATGTAATTACCCCTGGCCTCTTTCTCCAGCACAAATAAGTATAACCACTCAGTCTACAGCTGAATTAAAAAAAAAAAATCATCTTTCTTTGGATATTTGAGACCTAGGATTTCTTTATAAATGTGCTTCCTGGGAAACGGCCTCTGTACCCAGAAAATAGCCTTGTCGGACCCATTCTCAGGAACTCCTTAAGCAAGTTAGAAATGATCACGCTGATCTTTCCCATCCCACATCCTTTGCTCCACCTCCCCACCCCACCCCACCAAATTTTGCCCTATAATCATATGCTATATGTTCCCAGTTTGATTGCTTAGTGCCAAGCTTGGCATCCATTACATGTGTAATAAATGTGTCATAAATACACGTGTGAAGGAGGGGAAAAAAAACCCAGAAAAATGTTGATTGTGATTTGCAAGATGAGAAAACACCTTTCCTATATGCCTTTGTCTTTAACGAGGGTAATCATGTAAGTTTGGAGTGGCAACGAGGCAAGGAGCTAAACGTCGTGGGTTCTAATGTGGGTACAAATCTTAGACAATGTTTAATTATTGAAAGTGTTGGCGAATTGACGTTTTCTAAGGCAAACAAATTCTTGTATGGGAGATTGTACAAGGAAATACCGACCAGACTGATCATATGGAGGGTGTGGGCATAACTGATCCTGAATTGGGATATATTAAAAATGTCCTTTAACCTTAAAGACAATTAATTCTAAAGAAAAGAAAGATAAAAGGAAATGAGTTGAAAGGGATCTGGATATATTCAGATTGATAAAACTGTATAGTTACAAAAAATAAACAAATGAAAAACAAAACAGAAGAAAGAATAGGACACCTCCCACCTTTGAAGATTAACATCTGACCTGACACCTCCTCCGTGAAGACTTCCCAGAACACACGTTCATACTGTCTGTCTCCCGCCTTCCCACAGAGCTTTTGTAACTCTGCCGTAGTAACTCTATTATTTGCACTTATCTATCCCTACCATTGGCTTGTAAGCTCTACGATGCCGTTGTAAAATGTGTATCTTCAAAAGTGACACATGCCACAAACAGAGAGATTAAAGAGAGATTGAAGAACTGGGCTTGTGCTTTTGAGAACCGCAGGGTTGAAGGAGATAGCAGTGTTATCTATCCAGTCCAGATGTCCAAGCAGCTTTGAAATGCTCACTTGGCTCGCAGATGTAGGGGGAGCCATGCACGGGAAGGAGGGCTGCTCTGGAGGAGGGTGGTCTGACTGTGCACCCTGCCCGGGAAAGAGGGCTGCTCTGGAGGAGGGTGGTCTGACTGTGCACCCTGCCGGGAAGGAGGGCTGCTCTGGAGGGTGCCGGTCTGACTGTGCACCCTGCCCGGGAAGGAGGGCTGCTCTGGAGGAGGAGGGTGGTCTGACTGTGCACCCTGCCCGGGAAGGAGGGCTGCTCTGGAGGGTGCCGGTCTGACTGTGCACCCTGCCTGGGAAGGAGGGCTGCTCTGGAGGAGGAGGGTGGTCTGACTGTGCACCCTGCCCGGGAAAGAGGGCTGCTCTGGAGGAGGGTGGTCTGACTGTGCACCCTGCCCGGGAAGGAGGGCTGCTCTGGAGGAGGGTGGTCTGACTGTGCACCCTGCCCGGCAGCTGTGTGTTGCTCTCCTAGCAGGATGCTTGCCTGCAGCAGGGTACTGATGACCATGCCAACCTCGCCACGCATTCCTTTCCCTCATGTGTTAGGCTCCAGGCACCTGGCCTTCTGGCTGCTACTCTAGCGCTCCAAGTTTTGTTCCTTACTGCACTTAAACTGCAGTTTCCTTTGCCTGCAAAGCATGTTCCCAGATCTTGGCATCTTAGGCTCCATTCCTTATTGTTTTCAACTTCAGTGTCACTTCCTCCAAGAGGACACGCCTTACCACCCTACCAAATTAACTCCCCCCAGTGATGCTTTACCATCATTGCTTTTAGCTCCACAACATTCGTCACTACCAGGAATTATATTATTTATTTGTATACTCATTTATTCTCTGTTGCTCTCCACCCCACTGAACGTGAACTTCAAGAGAGCCTGCTAGCTCTGTTCCTGGCCAGTGTCCCAACTAGCCTAGAACAAGAAGGCACTCAGTAAATGTCTACACAATGAAGAGTGGAAAAGATGCTTCCTGAGAAACTACGCGGCTAGCACTCTGCTGAGCACTTTCAAAGACACGATCTCATTTGATTCTTACCATGAGCTTTGAAAGAGGCATGATTGACCCACAATTTGCAGGTGAGGAAAGAGCCTCAAAGAGGTGGAGTAACTTGTCCAAGGCCACACAGCAAGTACTCAATTAATGTTTAGGCTAAGAAAGTAGGCAGACAAGCAGGCCAGCAAGCATCTAGGATGTGGCAGCTCTACCTAGCCCACATCCAATTCATTTCATCATAGTTTTAATGTACATCAACTTCTATTTTGACAAGAAGAGCAGTATATTCTATGACTCCCAAGCCTGACCTTTTGAAAGTATCTTGCTGACAGTTGGAATCAATACTTTGGTATGACAAGCTGTAATTTTCACCACCGATCTGACATACGATTCCCACGTAACACTCCCTCCTTTGATCCAAGCCACAGATTATCATCTTTTACTGGGGAGAGAACAGAATTCAGGGTGAAGATAGTTACCATTAATTCCCTACTGCAGTCTGGAATCTACCATCTAGATTTGGAGAGGGCTCTTGCCTTCAATTAGAATTTTTAAGAAAGGCAAAAAGCAGCTCTGTCTCTCTTGGCAACTGGACATTTCCAAAGTCTTCTCTTCACAGTCATGTCTCGGTTGGGTGCTGTCCTCTGGTTGAGGCTGGATGGAAGCTCACATGGCTTCACACAGCCTTCAACGTCCAGCACACCCTGGTCCCTGTCTACTCCTCCAGCCCCACCTCTGGCCACTCCTCCTTCTGACATCATCTCTCAGCAATTCGTTTCTGTTTTGTTTCCTGTTAGTGCTCCATTGTCTCTGACATCTTCCTGCTTTTACTTCCCATCAAAATGCTCTCCAACTGCTTCTTTATCTGGAGCAATTCCACTTCAGTTTTTTAGTTGTTTTTCGTAAATATGGCTTTCTCTGCAAAGCTTTCGCCGATCATCCACAGTCTCCTGGCCAACTTTGATAGCTCTTCATCTGTGGTTATGGTGTGCCTTGTAATAGCTCTAAAATGAATACATTGCATTTCGATGAACAGTTGTTGGGTTTTTCTCTCACTAGATTACCAGCAATTTGAGGCACAGTGTCTGTCTTATGATAAAATTATGAGCCCAAAGAACTAACAATTTACATAGTGCTTACAAAGTATTAGGCATTGTGTCAGACACTTTACATACATTATCTCCTTTAATTCAAACAATGACAGCATTAGTATATATTAAGCATATTATTTACTCAGTTGAGCACATTATTTTTCAGGTATCACACAGACAACTGCATTCTCACAAAACTATGTAATATGCATCATTATTCCCATTCCACAGATGAAAAACTAAAATCCACAGATGTGAAGTCATTGACTCAAGGAACAGAATGATCAAATAGCAGAGACATAGTTCAAACCCAAATGTGATGCTCATTTTCTTTCAGGCTATGTGTGTGTGAAAACATCTGTGTTTCTTTCCTGTCAATGTCTAGAGAACACTGACAGAAAATGAGTTCATTTTCTATTTACTAAGGGTGGTATCTGAGGCTATACATGAGCCAGTGTCATCATATATCCAACCTCATTGTGAAGCCAGTAGTCATGGCCACTATCACAACCGCCTGGCCCTTGCAGGTTCACATTAGATTCGGACAGACGGTAATGAAACAACAGAGCCAAGAACTGGTGGGCCATTAGCTTTAATCCTTTGCACCCAGCAGGCAAATAAAAACACACACAGGGTTCCAAAACCCACTCTTTCAGTGCCCACAAAGCTACTGACTTATCCGAATTTCCTAGAATCAAAGGTTTCTAGCTCACCGAATTTCTTAGAATCAAAGGTTTCTAGCTCACCGGCCTTATTCACCTCTGTTCCCCATCTCCTTCTCTCTACACAAACTGCACAAACTGGTTTTTCTTTCAGCACTCTGCCATCTTGACTGCTTCTCCTCTCCTCCATGTGGCCCTTCTCTGCTCTCCTTTTTCTGCTCTCTCCTCTAATTCTAATCTCAGGAACCTAGAGAGAGCAAGCTCCCAGTCTGCCCCACTTTATAGTGTAGAAACCAAAACCTTTAATCCAATATATAAACAAAAAAGTCTCTGATACAAAATCACTTATCTGAGGCATAATGGGATTCCTCATGATAGTGTACCACCCTACATCAAAAAGGGTGGGAAAGGCTTAATCCTAAAACCAAGCCCCAGGATACAAGGATCTGCCTGCCCACAGCCCGCCCCCAACACACATTAATATAATCACACCCATCCCAAGGAGAAGGGCAACCAATACCATCACCTGGGCAACGGGCTTCCACGTGGGCAGCGCCATCTTTAACAAAGTGAACATAATATATTTTATCTGCCCAACACTCATCTATCTGAAGACCCTCTGAGCAAGCCAAACTAACCTTTCCATAGTCCCAAGACTCATCCTGTTCACTCCTGACATATCTCATGTGGCCTGCCCACCGGAAATGTTAACACTCTCCCTCTTTGCCTATACAAATATCCCCCATAATCTCAGGTTCATATTTTAGAATCACAAGTTCAAAAACTAAAGCCAACTTTTTCTAACCCCAGAATCACTATCTGTATGTCGAATATTGGTACATCTTTAGCATGAAATAAAGCAAAAGATTACACAGGAAGAAGTACCAGACATAACTTTCACTGGCTTTTTGAAGCTGGACCAGTTCTGAAGCCTCAGTTTCCCGATCTGTAAAATGAGGACAGCAGTAGTCCTTAACCTCATTGAGTAGCTATGAGAATTAAATCAGACAAGTCACCTCTGTCATTAACATGGCTTCTGCTTCATAAGGGGTCAATGTATATCAATCACCTGGTCTTATTATCCAATAAGACAGAGATTATTGATACTAAAAGAGGGACTAAGTTTTTGAGTTTTCAAATGAAAAAAAACAGTCCAAGAAAGAGAGAGCTACTGACTCAAAGTCACACTACTCACCAAAAAATTGCATCCTAGGCTTCATGACTCTCAACTTTAAGCAACTTTTTATGTATCTGTTTATATCTAACAAGTATATGCACCTTCAAAAAATAAACATTTACTTAACTTTCTTTTTCATTTTTCATTGTTCCTAACCAAGTGCTTATTAAAAATTTGCCAAGCAATGGATTACAGAGTTTCTAGAAGAAAATTATTTCGCTAAGCCTTAACATTCAGTGGCATTTTTCACCATCATGGAGTTAGCTTTCTTTGAGATGGAGAATGGGGCTAATAACTAGCGGCAGTAGATTCAGAAAGGAAGAAGGAAATGAGAAAACATGAATGATCCCAGAAATAGAATCACCAGGCTTGCAAATTCTAAGCATCTGGGGAAGGAATCAGACTAGTTACAGGAAATGGCTCTTTACTGAGAGGTGAAGGGACTTTGTTTCCCTAATCCAGGCCCTGCTAAGCCTTTTGTGTCTAAGTTTCAAAGAAAATGCAAATCAAGGCGAGAACAAAATTAATTTTCTTTGTCGAGGTACGCCATTGAACAGAAGACAAACTTCCTCCAGACTGACAGACCCATGATAAACAGTTTCCCTTTTCAAGCACAAAGGCACAGGGTCAGATGAATCTATCGGCATTGTGTGGCCCCCATTCACAACTCTTCTATCATGGGACTACGGTTCACAAAAATTATAAAGGAAGTGAAGTCTATCAGGCTGTATTTATGCATCATTTATAATTTCCTCACATCACTTATTACCTTCATTAGGGCTCTCAAGCTATATCCACCCCATGGTTGGCCAAAGCCTTCACCAGAGAGAGATATCCCACCCGAGTCAGTTTCCTAGAGCCCAACATTCACTATCTTCCCTAAAAATCTATTCTCTTAATGTAAGAACCATAACTCTACTGTAAGCTTCTTGACAGTGGAGCCTTGTCTTATGCAGGCATCTCTCCTAGAGTAGCATAAAGAGTGTACATAGTAGAAAGTCAATACCTATTTGGCAGGTGTGTAGATGGATGAGAAGATGAAGAAGAAATTCACCGGATGTGAGATGGGAAGAATCTACACAACATTACTTGTGTCATAGTCGATATAGTAGCTCTTCCATTCGTTCTTTCATTTTGGCAGAATATTGATTTTTTTTCACCCAAATGCAGTATTTTGAGGGAAGATATGTGGGTCAAATGTCTTTCTATTCCCCAGTAATACTCCGGGCAGCCACATACTCCCGTATTTGGGAGGGCTGGAGGTAGGATGTGTAAGTATCTGCCTGTCTTTAATATATGTTTAATTTGGGAGTGAGTATTGGTACCCACTGTGCCTTTGATGAGCTCAAGCTATCTCCCTGCCATACATAATGAATGCATTAAAACAAAATACAGCAACAAATTACAATAAAATAAATACTAATATTAGGGGTAGAGGAAAGAAGCTTAGATAACTTAGTAAGTTTGAAAACTTGAATTTGAAATACCTGATGCATAACAGGCTTTGTCCAGAACCAACTGATTAGGCTTATTCTTCAAGATATTAAAATTGAAAGCTTTATGGGGGAAAAGCACTAAGATATACCCGCATTAAAGGGATTGTGATGGGAATCTGAAGACTGACATAAAGAAATTTTGCATCATAAATGTGAAGACCTGAATTTGAATTCTGCTTCACCATGTATTTCATTCAAAGGACCAGGGTCATTCACTTCAACACCCTAAATCATTTATCTTGTTTACGAAATGAGACAGTCGACTGCCAAGTGCTGGGATTGTTCATTTTCAGGGAAGGAGGCCATCTTCCCACTGAAGAAATGTTATTACATGAGCAGATACTCAGCGCCCAGTGTGAACAGCCATTCTCTCTCCTCTGTTCCCACAAAGGGAAGGACCAAGGGGCCAGATGAAACCCGCTCCTCATCGCCCAGGCCAAGCTTTCTTTCATCAATGCTTTGCCGCCTCTGCAATACCTATAGTTTGGAAAAGACCAGTGATTCACCCTCTTTCAACAGCCAGCCGACAGATCACACAGTGACCACAGCTTTGTGGTGACATGGGCAGTTGTTCAAAGTCAAAACTGTTCCAATTTATCTCTTCCTTTTCAATTTAAGCTTCTTTCCAAAGGGGCTATAAACTATTCTGGTTGAAGGCAGTTTCTTTCATCAAGCCTCCTTCAGATGAAAGACAAGGCAAACATGAGCTGGTATGACAATGGTATTGGGGTGCTTTACTCTCTTTCCTGTTGCAAAAGAATGATAAAATCTGACCTGAAGACCATCCGATAGGCCTTGCATGGTCTTAATATATACGTAAAAATCTCTAGAGAAGTGCTGTCCAGCAGAAATATATTGTGAGCCACATCTGTTATTTTAAATTTTCTAGTAGCCACATGAAAAAATAAAAAGAGGGGATAGACAGTGATAGAGGGAGACTTGCTTGGGGTGGTGAATGCACAACACACTGTATAAATGATTTATTATAGAATTGTGCACCTAAAACCTGTATCATTCTATTAACCAATGTCACCCCAATAAATTTAATAAAAATTTAAAAAACAGTCACAGGGATGTAAAGTTCAGCATAGAGAATATAACCAATAATATAGTAACTAAGCGTGGTGTCATATGGGTATTAGAGTCACCGGGATGATCACTTCATAGATTATATAAATGGTTATATAAATATATAAATCACTATGTCGTGCACATGAAACTAATATAATGTTGTATTTCGCGCGTAATTAAAAAAATTTTAATTGTTTAAAAAGTAAAAAGAGACAGGGGATGTTAATTACCACATATTTCAGTCAACATATCCAAAATATTATCATTTCAAAATGCAATCAACACAAAAATTATTTGTGAGGCGTGTGTTCCTGAGTCCACAAAATCCATTTCATACTTTCAGCACGTCCGTTCAGTCTAACTATCACTCAATGCCCGGTGGGGATGTGTGACTGGTGGCCACCCGACAGGATGGCACATCTTCAGACCTACGCTATATTTCCTTGTTCAACATCTATTTCATTAGTGGGGTTCACAGAGGCTTTACCCAGTAGGAATAAACAATTAACACAGAGTCAGCTATCAATAAATGTTTGCTGCTTTAAATTAAAAAAAAAACAAAACATGTTAATGGCTTATTTTAAAAGGATGCTATAATTTCTTCAATTATTTTTGGGGGGTGCCTAATGATATAGGACAAAGAGGGCTCTGTCCCACAAAGAGATGAAGATAAGGGCCCCCGAGAGAGACGACAGCTAAAATGGAAATGATGTCTTAAGGATTTGTATTCTAATAGGGAAGACAGAACACATGTTTTCAAATGTCAACAGAAATCTATAAATATGTAAACCCTCAAACAAGAGAACCAACCAATATATTTCATAGAAATCGAAGAGACAACAGTCTACCTCTCAAAGAACTGAATATTGTAAAGATTGCTAATATGCATTGTTGGGGGTGGGGGAGAAGCCTACGCTTCCATATGCTACTGGAAGTGAAGATGACATTTAAAAAATTTGTCCAATATCCTTAAAAATGGCATCTTTCAACACATATCACGAGGAAATTAGTAGATAAAGACATCACACAAACATAAAGAATGTCTACTTTACTGACACAGGACTAATGAAAATTCAATGAAAAAATTCTGGTTTTGGAACAATATATAGAAGATGCCATTTAAAACATACACATAGCAGTGGGGACATTTAAATTCTGCTTTGTCCTTTTTGGAACTAACGTTCTTTTAATCGGCATACGATCTTTTAGTAAGAGCTAACAATAAATCACTACCTTTGGGAAAAGAACTATACCCAGGATGCTTTCAGAATAACAAAAAGAAAAGAAATAAACAAAGACAAGATGGTGGGCTGTAATGGCGAGGGAAAATTTCTTCAAAGAGCACTGACAGAAGGAGAAAATATAAGGAGAATATTCTTCATCAAACGTACTTCATTTTCCTGTGACTCATTTACCTTGATTTAGCCTCAAGCCCTTGATCCTCTTTAACTTGAAATGTAGAAGAAAAAAAAAAAAAAAAACCACATCAAACTGGGGCTGTAACATGATTTCTTGATTTCTTATTTGACAAGCTTAAAGACTATGACTTTTACGGGGACGTGAACTCACGTTTACCTGGGGGCAGGGGGCAATCAAATTCTAGCCCAGCAATTAGCACATAAAACCAGCCCAGGAAAGGTCAGCTGAGGATGGGTAACATGGGGCATAACACAGGCAGGGCCTTCCGTCAGGGGAGAAACATGTCACAGGTTATCTCGGGGCTCTCTGAGAAAGATCCCTCTTCCTGATCCTTCCGCCACAGCGCGCACTGTGCCCCATCTATCTGCTTCTATCCCTCTTCACTGCCAGGAGACAGGGTCAAGTCCGCATGATCTGCCCCACCTGGGCTACCCCAGCAGACCTTCTCTCTCAATCCCCCCAGGAGCTGTCCTTCCCTGACTCCACACTGTCAAGCGCTCCTCAGTGCTTTCTAGATAGCCCAGAGGACATAGCCTCTACAAACAAACATTCAGCCAGCAGATTACATCCTTAATTTTTTTTTTTTTTGCTTTACCTAGTGATGAAAAAATGATTAGCTGTCCATTTTTGAAATGTAGAATATTTCTCACAAAGTCCCATATTTTCCCCTCGCAAAAAAATTAAAGGAGGAGCTCACATGCTTGGGACACAAAATGTCATTGAATTGAATGCCAGTTGCCCCTTTTCAGTGGGGACAGGGTCCTTGGTGACAGGTGTCTTGCTCCCTCTCCTTCTCTCTATCTCCCTCTCTTACTCTCTTTCCCCTGCTCTGTTCTCCACCCCTCAGTTTGCTTCACTCATTACCTGTGTTGTCACTGCAGTCACAGAACCTACAAGCCTTACATGGTGTTGCTTGAGCCCTTCTCAACATAACCTAACCTACCTTCCCAGAATTATTTTCTATTTGCTTCCTTCATTTACTGGTCTATTCCCTGTGAACTCTCAATATGCTCTTCTCTTTTCTATTCCCTACACCCTGCCTTCATATCTTGAAGACAGCCCTTAAGTTTTACATATAAAATTTCTACTGGGTCTTCTGAATTTTCCATCTGCAAAAGTCAACCCTTCCTTTACATTGGGTCAGAAATGAGCATCTGTACCTTTCATTTGGAAACCACGGACCTGTGTGTGTGTGTTCTGATGTTCAGAAAGGGTTGAGCCCAAGAACTCTGTGTTCCCCAGAGAAGAGAGTACAATGCTCAACAAATTTCTGTTGACTGTTCCATATACAAATTGGGCAATCTGTTTCAGCCACACATCATCTGGGAAGTCGAGAGCAATCAAATCTAGAAAACACAATTTTCATGATGGATGGATTGACTGGACAGCTTCCATAAAGTCACTCAAGTGAGACCCAGTGAACAACTTCTTGGTAATACAAGAATTGCTTTGGTAATTGCCCAGGTCCATTTCAAATAAATGAGTGCTATGATTACAAAAGAGTTTTGCTTATTATGCCTTCCCATTGAATCTAAAAAATAAAAATCTTAGTTCTGGGACCAATTTGTAATCTTACATTTTCTCTAGTTCCCTCGCTTACTGAGGAAACATTCTCATGATTTGTGCTTTGAATGAAGACAGGTTCTTTTTTCTGGGAAACAGACATCAATTTTATCTTGTACAGATCAGCTGTAAGTCATTAGTAGTTCTGATTGGTATCTTGGTCATCATGCATTATCTATTGACTTTCACTAAACTTCTACTCTTTCATTCACCCCATAAATAAGATTTAAATATTTCTTATCTTGACCAATCATTGAATAGGTTCTCATGAGTCTCTGAATCCAGTAAAAGGAAATCTAGGTTGAGAGATAAGTGATTATCCTCGGTCATAGCAAGACGCAGCCCTAAAATGTAGTCCTCCCCTCGATGAGGAGTGTTTCCACTCCATTACATTGCCAAGAGAACTGTCTTTACATCAGGCCCTGGAGATTATTAAACCACTCATCCTAATTTTAACTAGGAATTATCTGAAATATCGAGTATTTGCATCAAATTTAATATGGTTCTACTTCAGAGATTAACAAACTAGAGCACAGAGATCAAATATGACTCACCACTCAATTTTGTAATTAAAGTTGTATTGGTACACAGCCATGCCTATTTGTGTATTGTCAATAGCTGCTTTACATAGGAATGTAGTGGGATTAGTTGACACAGAGACCATATGAATGTATAACCTAAAATATTTACTATATGACTTTTTACAGAAAAATTATGTAGAGGCCTGCCTTCTTAGTTAAATAAATAAATTTCAAATAATACCATGGGAAGATAAGCCCCCTTACAGACCATCAAGCCCTATCAAGTAGATAGATCAATGGATAGACACATAAACAGATGAGTGAATGAATGAATGAATGAGTGGGTGACTAAATGAACTCCTTTGAGGATTAACTTTGAATACTTGGTTCCGGAACAGTTGAGACTGGTGCCACCAAAGTCACAGAGCAGGAAATTGAATCCAGGAACTTGGAATTTTCTTGGGGTGGTTCTTCTAGTCTATAGGGTAACTTTGTTATTAGTTGCTTTTTTTGGAATTAAATGTAAAGACTGGCATCCTGACTCTTTTGTCTACTCATCTTTGGTTCTTTATAAACATTAATGGGAAAGTGTGATGCCATATGGCTTTGGGTTTGGTAAGTTCAATGACTTCAGGGCCCGTGCAGAGATGAGGCCACACATTCCTCCCTACAGAGTCTTTCCAGCAAGTCTCATTGCCTCTACTCTTCTAACATCTCTAATTCGTCTTTAATCTTCTCTCTTTCCAAATAGACATGGCCTTAGGCTACTTCCTTCTCCCATTAGAATTTCTGGAAGTGTTTGTTAGTGTGCCTTCCGTCTTACATGCCTCAAACCAGTTGTTTAAACTGTTATGAAAAGGAAGAATCTCAAGTATACACAGCTAAACATGCCTCTTCCTTGCTTACATGTCTTCTCTGGTCTCCCATGCTTCCAGGATAAAGTTCACATATCTAGTCCTGGTGGACAGACCCTTCATAACCTGTTTTCCTTCTTCATTCTACCCCATTCAGTAACTGCCCTTCCCCTTCACTCTCTGACATACCAAACTACACAGTCTCAGGAATCTCACTCAGAGCTGTTTTCTTTTCCTCTTGTTATATCACAGTGAGTAATTACAGTTTTATATGATGACTTAGTGAAGGCCAGTCTCTACCCTCCATGGTAAGTCTCACGGAGGTAGGGCCATGTCTACTTGAACCTAGTGTCTAATACATTATCTGGCCTTATATAAGTACTCTTAAATATTTTGTTACATAAATGAATAAAATATAAGTCAGTGTCAAGGTTCCATGTCTAAAAATATGTTAATTCCCTTGCTTGGGATTACTTCTTCTTTTTGCCTCTTCCCATTAAATCATTCAAGTCCTAGTTCTAGTGTTCTGGGCATATTCATTCCTTGCTTGCTTTCCATTTCTGTAAAAGAAACTTCCCAGGTTTATCATATCCCTTGATGTGACCAAAGCAAAACATGCTGGTCCCACCTATTCTCTTCACACATTTCTTTAATTACACTTATCACATTATATTCCATTGTTGGCTAGAATGTCTCTTTCTGATATGACACAATGACACACCAAAGAGCAGGGGCTGTATTTCATTCAATTTTGAATTCCCAGTACTGTACATAGCTTAGCACCTGACATAGAATAATTGCCTAATAAAAGTTGGTGAATAAATAATCATATAAATGAATAAGTTGGTGAATCAACAGGCGAATAAATCTGTGAATGAATTAGTGATCATGAGTTGGGCAGCAAACTTTTATGTACTCTCCCAACAGTACTTGGACCTCAAAAACTTCAGGTGTCCAGCCAAACTGGAGAACCTGGTCAGTGTTTGTATTTCTTATAGAGAAGGCACCAATACTATCTAGAATTCCCAATGGGGCTGCAAACACAGGTAGAGAATGGTCAAAATGTATTAGAGTCAGAGTCTTCTTCAAATACATATCTGAACATACTGTGATTTTCATCGTAGACTTTCAATCACCCCCCCCCAGTGTCCATAGGAAAATGTTCAACATTCTAACACTTTGTCATTTAAAATGGCTTCATATCAAACTTCCAACTATCTTTTAGTCTTTGATCTCTATTCCATCTTCCCACACACTTGTTGTTTCCATAAAGACCAACAAATCTACTAGAACTACTACCTTTCCTCATTTTAATTCATTTCTCTCCTTCAGTTGGCAGCCCTGGCCCATTTTCTCTAGATAAATTCCTGGTCATCCATGGACAACATCTAAACTACTACCTCCTCCCTGAAGCCTTCCTTGATTCTTCTACTCAAGATGAGCATTCTTTCTTTTCTATTGCACCAGTAAAGGGCAATGTATACATATTTCAGTGTCATACTCATTACAGTTGACTAAGGTCAACTGTTGTATAAGTTGGACAGTGCACTTACTGTCACCGCAAACCTTAGTTTCTTTTCTGAAAATGGGATCAATAATAGCACCAACCTCATGGGATTTTTGTGAGATAGAGATTATAGAACTTAATCCATTAGCAACATTATGCGTAGCACCTGGCAGGAAGTAATGTTCACTAAGATGGCCCTTCTACTCTTTCTCCACTTCCTTCTTCTCATTATTATATTCCTACAGTGTTCTCTGAAAACATGTGCTTCATGTCTGAATCTCATCCCCTCTGAAAACATCACCTATATTATTGGTCTGTCCAGACTAATATTTTATTTAAGAAAATCACAATCTTGATAAGAACATCAAGCTTTGTGGCATTTGATCTTTTGTAATTCCATTTTCATCTTCTCAGCAGCATGGTAGCCTGGAAAACCAACTTACAAATACAGAAGCTATAAACATCGGCAGCTTAGAAACCACTGGAGGATCTGAAATGAACTTGGAGGTTTCTAAAAGGCTTATCCCCCAAAAGTTGTCATAATTTGACTATCTGGCAATTATCATATTGAAAACTCAAGTATTCTTAGGGCTTATGTTTCTTTGACATCACTTACAGCTAGCTCATTGTTGTCTTAAGAGCCCTACCCATAGGTATTTTTTTAAAAACAATCAGTTAAAATTGTATAACATTGTAAATGCCTGAGAAGGCCTTACTGGTATATTTAACAAGAGAATGCCTAAGAAGCTTAAGAGGAAAGACGAGCAATAAAATATAGACAGGGGACTTTGTAAAGCGCTGACATACTATTCCTAAGGGAAGCCAGGCATTGGATTTACTAGACAATGACTTCATTGCAACACCTTAGTTGTTCATTGATTGCTTTTTCATATGTGCCTTGACCGTGGGCCTTCAGCAGACTGAGTAACCCCTTGCTTGAGCCAGTAACCTTGAGTCCAAGCTGATGAGCTTTGCTCAAACCAGATGAGCCTGCGCTCAAGCTGGCAACCTCGGCGTCTCAAACCTGGGTCCTCCACATCCCAGTCCGATGCTCTATCCACTGCTCTATCCACTGGTCAGGCTAGACAATGACTTCAAATCAGCTATTTTAGACATATTCAAAAAGCTAAAGAAAAATGTGTTACAAGAATTAAATGAAAGTATGAGAACAGCATTTCACCAACTATATAATGGTAATAAAGAGATATATTGTTACAAAGAATTCTGAAACTGAAAAAAAAGTACGTAAAATAAAAAATTCACTTTAGGTGCCAAACAGCATATTTAAAGTGGAAGAAAAAAATCACTGAAATAGAAGATAGGTAAATTAAAGTTTAGTCTGAGGGAAAGAAAGAAAAAGGGATAAGGAAAGAATGAATAGAGCCTGGCATAATGGGAGAAGCAGAGAAAAGGAGAGAAAAAGCATAAAAAAAAAATAATTAAAAAAATAATGGACCAAAATTTCCCAGATTTGATTTTAAAATATGAATGTACATGTTTATAAAGCTTAATGAACTCTAAGAAGGATAAATTCAAAGGGATTCACACCTATGGATATCACAGTCAAATTGTTGAAAGTGAAAAAGAGAATCCTGGGATCAGCAAAAAGAATAGGACTCATCACCTGTAGAGGAGCCTCAACATGAGTAGCAGCTGATTTCTCATCAAAATCTATAAACATCAGAGTGCAGTAAAATGACATACTGAAAACACTGAAATAAAAACAACCCCAACCAAGAATTTTATATACAGCCCAGGTATGTTTTCACAATGAAGAAGAAATTCTGACATCCCCAGGAGGCACAAAATCTGAGAGCATTTATTACTAGTAGAACTGCCCTACAACACATAGTAAAACAATCCTTCAGACTAAAATGTAAGCACACTAGACAGGAAGTTGAAACCTCATGAAGAAATAATGAGCACTGGTAAAGGTAAGTGCATAAGTCAATATGAAAGCTAGGACAAATGTATTTTTGTTGATAACTCTTTTCTTCCTATCTGACCTATAAGAAAACTAAATAAATCAATAATTATAAAATTATGCTGTTAAGCTTATAGAAAGGACGGAGGAGGAAATGATGGAAATTTTTCAGTACAACTGAAATTTAGTTGGTACTAAGTCAAAGTTGAAGGTAATATGTTAACTGCATCAGGGCAGCCACTAATAAAATAACTAGAGTATATATGGTAAATAGGTAAATAAATTAAAAATAAATAAAATAAAGAATTAAAATGGTATTACTAAAAAATACCTATTTAACACAATAGGAAATATTAATGGAGAAATACAAGGGGAAAAGACAGAAGACATATAGGAAACAAATAGTAAAATGGCAAGCAATTACAATAATTACATTAAATTTAAATTGACCTAACATGCCATTGAAATATAGAAATTGGCAAAAATAAATCTGAAAAAAAAACTTTACCTACCTTTATGTTGTCACCAAGAGACACTTTGAATTCAGATGCGAGTTAAAAGCCAAAAGATTATAAAAGATATAACATGCAGATAGGACTCAAAAGAGCAGGAGTGACTACACTAAAATGCTTTAAAACAAAATTGTTTTTAGAATCAAAAATAGACATTTTAAAATGCTGAAATGTCAATATAGGAGGATGACTTCACTATAATAACATGATCTTTTAAACCATGTAGACCAAACAGAAATCTATAGAACAGGATTCCCAATAATAACAAAATACACATTATTCTAAAGAGCACACAGGATATTCTTCAGGTTAATCATATCAGGCCATAAAGCAAATTTTAATAAATATTAAAGCAATGAAACTATACTTAGAATGCACATATGTTCTTTGACTAATATCTATTGAAATTACAAATGAGTAACAGAAGGAAATTTTGCAAACTCACTAATGCATGAGAATTAGAAAACAAACTTCTAAATAACCAATGTGTCAATGAAAAAATATTACAGAATAAATTAACATTTTCAGGTGAATAAAAATGAAAACAGAACTTACTGAAATTCATGCAATGTTGTCAGAGCAGTGCTAACAGGGAACATTCTAGCTATAAATGTCTATAATAAAAATAGGAAAAACACTTCAATTAATAACCCAATCCTTCACCTGAAGTGAAAAGAAAATTAAACTAAGTACAAAGCAAGCAGAAAGAAGAAAATAACATAAGCCAAGGAGGAAAGAAATGAAGCAGAAAAAAAATAGACTAAGAAAACCTAGTTATTTAAAAAAAAATAATTGATAAAATTGACCAAATTTTAGCTAGACTGACCTATAGGCTGAAGGAGAGAGAAGGAAAGAGGACATATTTTACTAAAATCAGAAATTAAACAAGGAGATATCACAATTGACTTTTCAGAAATTATAAAAAATTGTAATACTATAGATGTTGTATGTCAGAAAATTACATAATGTAAATGAAAAGAATAATTTTCTAGAAAGAAACTACTGAAATGAATTAAGAAACAGAAAATATAAAGTAATCAAATAATAAACTAATAAAAGCCAAAAAAGTTACTAAACAAATAAAGTATTTAAATCAATAAACAAAAACCAGCCTACAAAATCCAGGACCATGTGGTTTTATGAACAAATCCTACCAAACATGTAAAGAAGAATTCACATAAATCTTACAGAAATTTTTCCAAACCTTAGCAGAGGATTGAGAATTTTTAAAGTCATTCCTTGAGACAGTATTACTCTAATACCCAAACGAAGAATAGACAAAAAAGAAAACTATGGACCAATATTTCTCATGAATATAGATGTACAAATCCTCAATATATATAATACTATCAAACTAATTCCAAAAACATATAGAGAAGATTATATGGTATAGCTAAGTGGGATTTACCTTGGGAATACAAGGTTGCTTTAACATTCCAATGTTAATCAATGTAATACAACACATTAATAGAATAAGAGACAATAGAATCACATGATCATCTCAATTATGCAGAAACAAAATTTGACAAAATTCAACTTCCTTTCATGACAAAACAAAACAAAAACCTCAACAATCTAGGAATAGAAGGCAGCTTCCTGAGCATGATAAAGGGTATTGTTGTGGGTTGGATGGTAGTACCCCGAAAGATATATTTACACCCTAACCACATTTTACAATACCTTATATGTACATTTTACCTTATATGGCAAAAGAATGAATGTTATCTTATTTTGCAAATATGTAATTATGCTAAGGATGTTGAGAGTAGAAGTGAATCCTTGATTATTCGTGTTGGCCCTAATACAATAACATGTCTCCTTAAAAGATATAGACACATAGTAGGGAAGGTGGTGTGAAGACAGAAGCAGAGATTACAGTGATGTGGCCACAAGCCAAGGGGTACTAGAGCAATTACCAGAGGCTGGAAAAGGCAAGGAATAGATTTTCCATTTAAGCCCCCCATGGAAGAGCAGCTCTACCAGATTCTAAACTTTTAGCATACCAATCTGTGAGAAAATATTCTTCTATTATTCAAAGCCACCAAGTTGGTGTTAACAAACACAGGCAGCTACAAAAATCCCACAGTTAAAATCATATTTAATGATGAAAGATTAAGAACTCACCATTAGGATTGGGAATAAGACAGGAATATCCACTCTTGCCACTTCAATTCACATTGTAATGGAGATTCTAGACAGGGAGTTTTTTGGGGGGAGGGTAAGAAATAATAAAATCTAGATTAGGAAACAGAAGTACAACTATATCTCTATTTGCAGATGACATGATTTTGTATATAGAAAATTTTAAGGAATCAACAAAATGTATTAGTTCTAATACACATGCTAAGCAAAGTTTTAGAATACAATGAGGACATTAAAAATCAATTGTATTTCTTTCTTTTTTTTTTTTTTTTGCTCTTTAATTTTTAAGCTGGAAACGGGGAGAGACAGTCAGACAGACTCCCACATGCGCCCGACCGGGATCGACCCGGCACGCCCACTAGGGGGTGACGCTCTGCCCACCAGGGGGCGATGCTCTGCCCCTCCAGGGCATCACTCTGTTGCGACCAGAGCCACTCTAGAGCCTGCGGCAGTGGCCAAGGAGCCATCCCCAGTGCCCGGGCCATCTTTGCTCCAATGGAGCCTCGGCTGCGGGAGGGGAAGAGAGAGACAGAGAAGAAGGAGAGGGGGAGGGGTGGAGAAGCAAATGGGCGCTTCTCCTGTGTGCCCTGGCCGGGAATCGAACCCGGGACCTCTGCACGCCAGGCCAACGCTCCACCACTGAGCCAACCGGCCAGGGCCTCAATTGTATTTCTATACAATAACAATGTACAATCTGAAATGAAACTAAGACATTAATTCCATTTATAATGGCAACCAAAAAATATAATATACAATATTCAAGAATAAAATGAACAAAGGAAATCTAAGACTTTTACACTGAAACTATGGAACATCACTGTATAAAATATAAAACTGCTAGGCTTTTTGCATAAATTGACAAGCTGATTATAAAACAAATATGGAAATGCAATGAACCCTAAATAATCCAAATTTACTAAAAAAAAACTGTGACCAAGAGAGTGTGATACTGGCATAAGAAATAACATATAGATCAGAGGGATAGAATTGAAAATTCAGAAATATTCCGGTCAATTTTTGACAAGAATGTCAAAATAAATCAAAGGTAAAAGAATAGTTTTTTCTACCGATGATGCTGGCCCAACTGGATAACAGATGGGAGGAAAAAAAAGTCGGGTTCCTTCCTCATCCCATACACAAAAACTAACAAAATAAATCACAGACTGACATGTAAGTGCTGAAACTATGAAACAGAAGACAGTATAGGCAAATCTTCATAGTACTGGATTAGCCGCTTCTTAGCTCTAACACTAATAATACAAGCAACAACAACAAATAAAATATAAATTGGGCTTTACCAAAGTCGTTGGCCAGATAGCTCCCTTGGTTAGAGCATCTTCCTGAAGCAAAGAAGTTGCCAGTTCAATCCCTAGTCAGGGCACATACAGGAGCAGATAGAGGTTCCTATCTCTCTTTCCCATTCTCTCTTCCTCGCTGTCTAAAATCAACACAATAAACATTTAAAAATATTTTTAAAAAGGTTTTATTATTGCTTCAAAGAATATTGATAAAGTAAAAAAAACCCACACAGATAAAAAAACCTAACTTAAAAATAAATGAAGTATTTCAACAGACATTTGATTCAAAAACATACAATGTTCAGAAAGCACACAAAAAGATGTTCAGTGTCATAAGTCATTAAGGAAATATCAAAACCACAGTGTGATAACATTTCACATTCACTGAAGAGGCTATAAAATGACAAAAGGAAAATAAGAAGTGTTGATGACTTTTTGGAGGATTTAGAACCTTCATTCATTTCTGGTGAGAACGTAACATAGTGCAGCCCTTTGGAAAACAATTGGGCACGCCTCAAAAAAAAAAAAAATTAAAAAGTTACCATATGCAATTTCATTTCCTGGTAGATACCCACCTAAAACCCAAACAGTTATATTCGCACCAGCATTATACATAACAGCCAAAAAGTGGAAATAAGCCAAATTTCTGTCAGCTGAGCAATAAACAAAAGGTGGTATAAAGTCAAATATTATTCTGTTACATGAAGGAAGGAAACACTAACATATGCTACAAAATAGATGAACCTTGAACATACTAGTGAAAACATCTAGACACAAAAGGCCACATAATTTATGATTCCATTTATATAAAATGTCCAGAATAGACAAGTCACAGATTTGTGGTTATCAGGAGGAGGGGTAGAGAAGACAGAATAAAAAGTGACCACTAATGGGTAAGGGTTGCTTTACTGAGGTGACGAAAGCAGTTTGAATATAGATGGTGATGGATACACATCTCTATTTTAAAAACCACTGAATGGTATACTTTTGACAAGTGAACATAAGGTATATAAATTACATCTCAATTAAGATGTTATTTAAGAAAAGAGTAAGAAGTGGAATAGCTAGATCATGTGGGAGTTCTTTTCTAAGTGGGGGTAGAGGAAGGGGAAAATGCATAAAGGGGGTTAACCGTATGATGATGGATGGAAACTAGATTTTCCGGGGTGTGCACAATGTAGTATAGAGATGTTGATATATAATAACATACACCTAAAACTTACATAATGTTACAAACCAATGTTACTTCAGTAAAAAGAAGAAAAAAAGATCAACATCCTCTCAAGAACATACAGCTGGTAGTAAAGATTCACCTTGGATTTGAAATAAGTTCATATCACTCAAAATCCTGTGACTATTATGCCATAGTACTTCCTAGGTTTGTTCACTGTACTGAGGAGAGTCGGGTAGGATACAGGATTCAGTGTGATCGTTCTATACTATGCTTTCAGACTCCATGCACTTCGAAAGAAAATGGTGCTTTACGCAGAAAAGGAGCTTCAGAGAATTGTAAGCGAAGCTCAGAAATTCAAGGTGATGAGTCCCCAAAACACAAAGCAGAAGAGAGAGGCTAGGATCACCCAAGGGTCCGCTTTCCTTCTGAGAAGTCAAGAAACTTCGACACGGAGACCACAGTCAGGCTTGGTGGTGGAAATTAGAGTTCAGAAAACCAACAAAGAGCTGTAAGATGCTCTATTAAAGTGTAGAAGGTCAAGTTATGCCCTCCCATTATCTGATGACAAGGAAGAAAAGAAAAGTAAAGCTTTAAGTTGAAAGCCAGGTGACGGGGGACAAAGTATGTGAGCGTTTCCTGGTTGCTCTCTTAAATTGGAGCTTTTTCACTGAAAGAGTGAGAACACGGGCCATTGTGGATTTTTCTAAAGGTAGGTGAGATGTTTGACAGCTCAGGGTAGAAAGAATAAGAGGCGCTGGGAACTAGCAATTACTGCTATTTGGAGACAAAGGCGCGTGTGTGTGCACGCACATATGTGTGTGCCCGCCATTCTCTGGTTTCAGTTCATTATTTAATTTCTTCCTTCCTGCCCACGGAGGAGGCCCGTTCTCCTGTGAAATTGGCAAAGGGAAGTTAGAAAACTGAAAAGACCTCAAAGTTCACTGTTGGGTGGAAATTTACCAACTGCATAGAAGATCTAGTTTCCAAAGTGAAAAATTATTTATTTTTCCAAAAGCAGTCTTTGTGTTTTAGGTGTATTTTTGGGATTTTTTTCTCCCTCAAGCCTGTATTTCTTCCTCTGCCCATGGTGTCCCATATAGTTGATTGCTGCAGCTCTACAGGTTTTAAACCAGGGGTCCCCAAACTTTTTACACAGGGGGCCAGTTCACTGTCCCTCAGACCATTGAAGGGCCAGACTATAAAAAACAACTATGAACAAATCCCTATACACACTGCACATATCTTATTTTAAAGTAAAAAAACAAAACGAAAACAAATACAATATTTAAAATAAAGAACAAGTAAATTTAAATCAACAAACTGACCAGTATTTCAATGGGAACTATGGGCCTGCTTTTGGCTAATGAGATGGTCAATGTCAGGTTCCATACTTGTCACTGCTAGCCATAACAAGAGATATGACCCGCTTCCGGAGCCGTGAAGTGTGCCTCCCCTGTCACCGGAAGCAGTACTGTACATGAGCGACCTTGCGCTTTGCCACGCCGCCACATACAGTACTCCAGGAGTACTCCTGTGCTCCTCTCACTGACCACCAATGAAAGAGATGCCCCTTCTGGAAGTGGGGCGGGGCCAGATAAATGGCCTCAGGGGGCCTCATGTGGCCCTCCGGCCATAGTTTGGGGACCCCTGTTTTAAACTATAAACCAGCTGCTTGTTGTAGATGTACTGTGGGTGGAGTTATGTTCAGAACATGATCATGAACCAGAGAAAAAGAGGAGAAAAAGTCAAAGAGAAGCATGGGCAAACACCACTAAAGTGAAACCAGTTTCCTCATAAGAAAACACTTCACCTTGAGATTTTTACACTGAATTTAGGTACGAACATACTGTGCCTGCCATTGTAGTCACATGGATGTGAGAGTGATGCTACTAGGAGATGGTATGAAACTCTCCTCAGTCCCTGAGTCTTGAAGCATGGAGCTAGAATTCTATTTTTTATCACTTATTGGCTGTGTGATCTTAGGAGTGTTTCTTAAACTCCCCAAGGCTTAGTTTTCTCAAATACAAAGTGACGATAATAATACTCTACCATCCTGTAAGAATCTGTGAAATTTTCCCTGGCCAGGTAGCTCAGTTGGTTAGAGCATCACCTCAATATGCCAAGGTTGTTGGTTTGATCCCCCATCAGGGCACATACAAGAATCAACCAATGAATGCAAAGTAAGTAGAACAACAGATTAATGTTTCTCCTCCACCTCTACACTTGCTCTCTCAAAAAAACCAAACAATAAAAAGATAGAATTTGTGAAATTTAGAGCATGCATACATATATATAAATTCATATATATAAATTCATATATATACATATATATGGGCATATATGTATGTATACACACACCCACACATGTCAAGGGTAGAAACACAGAGGTCTTTATATATAAATAAATCACATCCATTACCATTCTAATTTCATGGGATTCACAACTTTAAAAATTATAGAACACTTTCTATGAAAATATTTAAGATACAAAAGATAAGCTAGGATAGTGTGGTTAAAATATGGTGAGAGATAACATAAAAAGCCAGGAGCCCCTTTATTGTGCCTCATAGAACCTTGTCCAGTGTAGCCCCTGGAGAGTTGGAAAACCACACATCATCACAACTCCAGGCTCTCTTTTCAACTGAGAAACCCAGGAACGAAAGAAAGAAATAAACTTTCTCAATGTTATACAGTCTACTTGTTGGCAAAGCTTTTAATAAAACCCAGTTCTCATGACTCAGAGCCCAGAACCTTTCCCCTGCACTGTAAGCCTTCTCAAATCCGTTTCCCATTTATTTTTATTGGTAAAAGAGGCACAGAAGTAATAGGTTAGAAGAGAAAGTCTAAACTTATTTTAGAAATAGATGGTTGGACATTGATACCCAAAAAACATAGGAGATATATATATCCAGACACAGTGAGAGAGGAGGTAGGGAAGCTAAAAAGATGGAAGAAATGAATCTATATTGCCATTGAGGTAAATGTACATTAAGGACAAAAGCTATTCCACTGTGCCGAGCACAGGGAACACATAGTTCTAATGATAACTGTAGTCACTAGGAGTCATTCAAAAATTGTGTGATAAATTATGTATAAAAAGTCAGGGAAGTCTAAAGTGTATTATATGGGATTTATACCCCAAATGGGTAACATTGAACAAAGAATATGGTTTTGACTTTAGAGGCTAAGCTTCAGTAATCTGAAAAATGAACTTTTTATCAAACACCGCATGCCTCAATGAAGTTAATTCTTTAGGGAGGTTTATCTGTTTGTGCAGTGTATTTATCAATAAGTTTGTAATTTTCACTGTTTGGAAAGATAAAAGTTGATGCAAAGCAGATACACATAGTTAGAGAAAAAAAAGTATTTTTTAAAGGATGGGTGGGGAGAGAAAGGGCTTTCATTACTTCTCATAACTGCTAGGTGTTTATGTATTAATAGTATCTTCTGCCATCTAATGACCTTCCCTGTCCCCTCATTATCTACCCAAACAAAATATTATCTCCTCTGTGGGACAGTCTGTCTAACTACTCCTAGCCCACACTGACCTAACTTTTTCTGTTTTATTCATGCAGCTTCAGAGGGCCTTATAACATTCCTTGAATTACTTGTCTTATACTTTATAAATTGTTTATTTATAATATCCCACACACATGTGTCTTACATATATGTTTAAATTAAAAATGGTTTAAATATTGATTTAATGTTGGCTCTTTTATTACATCAACCAGAACACAAAATGCTCAGCAATAAATGAATAAATGTATGAACAAATAGATGATAAATACATTTAGGAGCAGTGTTGAAAATCCTGAGTGACAATACCCCAAACCTAGTGAATACTTTAAAAATGTTTATATGTGAATTAAATTAAATTTACAAATTTCAACCATGAGATACTGGCTGATTCAAGGAGGTCTCCGTATGGTGTAATGGAGAAAAAATATAATGGAACTGGCCGGATAGCTCTGTCGGTTAGAGCTTCGCTCTAAAGCACAGAGGCTGCCGGTTCGATCCCTGATCAGGACACACACAGGAACTGACCAAATGAGCCACTGACTCAATTTGAAGCAGATCACATCACATCTAGGCCGAAGTTTCTCCACAAATTAAGTAAGCAGACTGAATTAGAACCTCTGAGGCCACTTCTAATTTTGACAATGTTTGATTTATGACAGGATGGGAACTGAGGAGGAAAAGACCAAGCATTCTCCAGCCATGTAGAGAGAGAACCCAGTTTTTTGGTTTTACTCAGAATCTATTGGTTCTTAACCTTGATAGCTCTTTAGAGTCACCCATGGAAAACCCACAAACACGGGGGTACAGTTTGAGCTCACCATGGTTGTAGTCCACGTGTCGCCCACATTTTGAAAACTACCAGTGCTCTACTCTAATCTCAGTCAAGTCAGGACTCTTACCTGCATTTTCTTGTACGTAGCACAAAGACTAGCATAGGAAGATCGGCAATAGATTTCTCTGTAGTATTACAACACATGAATGGACACAAAACCTGCCATCACACCCACTGGACAAAAGCATATAATTTGGTGGCAGAAAGACCGGGTCTGACAAGAGAGAAATACCCGGTTGCCTGTGCACAGGAAGAGCAAGAAGAAAGAAATAGTCTTATACAATATTAAAACCCAGTAATTAAGATTATATTAGCACATGAATAAATAAATACCCGGAGAAGAGTATAAAATCCAGAATTACCCCCTCACACATTTAGAAGCTGAGTATACGCTCAAGGAGGCATTTCTAATGAATGGGCTCTAGATGTACGCTTCAGTAAATGATACTAAGGAAAGGTGTGTAATATGTGAAACGGGCAGGTCACATGGTAAGAGACAGGCAGTGGAGGTAGAATAGCCCTGGATGGCCATTGCATGTTCCTGGAGTCTGGGGAGAGGTACTGATGCCAGAAAGAGGTTACTCTTTGGGCGACTCTGTGGGTTTGTCAATGATGGTCTAAAATGAGTTGCAGGAAGTACCAGTGGACCTTGCCACCCTAACCAGACAGAACATTCTCATGTACAATGCTCTCTCTGCTACATGCTGTCCCTCTGCTGGGACTGCTCTTTATCTAGATAGTTTATACTTACCCTGCAGTTACCAGCTCAAAAGCCCTTCCACCCCAGAAGTCATCTCTGAGCCACGGCAGCACTAGGACCCCTTGACATATGGTCTCAGAGAACCAAACTACCTCCCTGTAGAACACTACTCAGTTTGTAAATACATAGGCATGTGTATAATTATTTGACCCCGTCTATCTTCTGCTGGGAAAGTAGGCTTTCAAATTATGAAACCAAAGACCATCTCTCTCGTGCTCATGATCACAATAGCTTATAATAGTTTCTCTATAAATATCTATCGACTAAATGGCTAGAACTCATGATCCAAGATTCCTAGAGGCGTACTTTGTCCATATTGCTAACCATATGTCTTAGACTTACTTAATCACCGTGGCGTTTTCTGTGTAAGATTCTATTCATGTTTTCAGAAGTGGTCGTTCCCAGAGCACACTTTTGGAAGGACAGGGGTGTGAAATCAGCACGGATCTAGGTATCTGCAGACCTAGATCCTTTTCCAAAACGGTTAGTTCCTCTCTGCTGCACCTAGGGAAGTCTCAGACCCTCCCTGGCCCTCAGGGCTCTCACCTGCCAACAATCCTCCTTCTTCCAACTCTACTTTGTCATAGAGTGAAAAACAAACAGGTAGCTGGTCCAATTTGGGAAAAAGAAACTGAGGTCCAAAAAAAGAATACAGGATTCAGGCTCTGGGTGGCAGAATGACTGCTTTTAGGATTAAGACCCAAATCTTAGGCTTCTCCTTGGTCATCTGGTCTCATCTCTCACTGCTGTCCTAACTTGGTAAATTCCACCTTTTAGTCCCCCTGACGTGGTCCTTCTCACCCTTTTTAGAAGCATCGAGAATAATATTATTTGTAAGACACAGTGAGGGGAGTATATACAGGAACTCTTGTGTCCAGGATGAGGCCTTGTATTTTTTATATCTATGAAAATATAAATGTCCTCCAGTTTATAACTTCTCTCCCTCCTATGCAGCATCTGTGTAGTTCCTTTGGAATGTGTCGATTGCGCCCGTCTGTTCCCAGCATTCTCCAGATTACTGTCCCTTTCAAACCTGCTTTGTCCCATTACCTTGGAGATTCTGATTTCTCCTTCCGCTACTGCACTTCAGTCATTCACGTTTAGCTTAAGCGGCAGCTGGTGGCTGGCTGAGTAACTCTGCAAAGAGAAGCATTATTATTTTAATAAGTGCATTTGGTTTCTTAATCTAAATGGGGATCCCTCGAGCACCACAGCAGGGCCAGTAGATCAAATATTTTGTACCAGGTCCAATCTGCCAATGCTTTAAGGAACATTTCATTCAGGCCTCTCTGTACCCATGCTGAGACCAGGCACCGCAAGAGGTGCATTAATGAAATGGAGTTAGTGTACAGCTCTGTGAGCTTTCGTCCTCAAAGCTGCGGCCTCCCCAAGGTTAGGAAGGCACCTGAGGGCAAACCCACTGAGTCAGCAGGGAGATGGATTGGGGGCGAGGGCACTGCAGAGGGGAAGATCGATGCCAACCCAGTTCGGAACACACAGCAGGAACGTCAAGACTACTGAAGGGATTAACATAACAAACAAAACAGAAACCGGAGAGACAGACAATAATAGTATGATACCAGAGTTAGAAAGGGGGTGGGGCAGGTAGAAAAGGATCAAGGGGAGATCAGTGGCGATGGAAGGAGACTTGACTTGGGGATGGCAATATAATATACAGATAATATATTATAGAATTGCATGACTGAAACCTATATAATTTTATTAACCAATGTCACCTCAATAAATTCTGTAACAATGAACAACAACAACAAAAAAGGACTACTGTAGCAAAGCAGAGAGCAGGGATCCAAGCCAGATGCCTCACAGCTGGAAGAGAAAGCTCTGTTCACTGCTCCGATGCCATAGATCAAATGCCACACAGGAGTGCAAATGCACCAGCCCCTGGATATTAAGATGTGCCCTTGCTCTACCACTGATCGTGTACTCGGCAGTCTCCAAGGAAAGCCCTCTGCTCTTTAATGAATTAGAAAGAAGGTCCTTCAAATATCTCACCTGAAGCAAAGCCTCTTTAGAGCTCAAAAAACCCTCAACCCTGTAGTAACCATATGGCCCCATCTATGTGACCCCTCCTCACACACACAGACCCCATCCTAGAGAGGACTTTGCAGATTTCAGAGCACAAGCTGCTCCAAGATCCATTCTCAGTGACTCTCCCTCAGTAGCAGAGGTCGGCAAACTTGTTCTGCAAAACATCAGTGAGTAAATATGCTAAGCTTTTGCAGGCCATACTCTCTCTGTTGCAATGACTCAGCTCCGCCATTGCAGGCTAAAAGCAGCCACAGGCAACATGGAAATGAATGAGTACGTCTGTGCTCTGATAAAACTTTCTTTGCAAAGGCAGGCAGTGATCTGAATTTGACCCAGGGGATGCAGTTTGCTAACCCCTGCTCTATAGCAGAACCAGGGGCACACGTCAATACTCCCCTCTTCTCACTTGTTTGTACCTCATGCTCCAGAAAGAAAGATCCCCGAGGTCCCCAAACTCATGCCCGAGTTCCTCACTCCCCCAGGGCACACCTCACCTTCCTCCCCAGTCAAACTTCATCGCACCAAATTCTTGGACTTGAGTCACTCAGTGCTCTCATTTCAGGATGGCAGATAACAGACAAAGGAGCTCAGGGGAGAAGAGCCCTGCAGACTCACCAGCAGATTACCAGTGTTTTGAGTAGTTTTGCAATGATTTCTACTGAGGAAATTGGACTCGGGAGTCTTGCTTCTCAGCTTTATGTCCCATTATAGGAGGGGTTAATGACAAAGACAATGTGATCGCAATTGAGGGAATTGCTGTCAGCCTTTACTGATTAAAGCATGTAAATTAAAGACACACAACAAAAAACAGAGGAAGGTGGCAATGCCTTGGACCAGAAGGCCAGAGGCCCAGGGATGGGGATAACTAATGGTCTGATGTCTTCAATTAGTGATTTTCCCCACTATTAGACTAGGACATCATTCTCTCTGACACATATTGTCATCACTCTGAATGGAACACTTTAAACTCTCTCCCTACCCCCCACCCCGAAAGCTGTCAGTCTGTTCTCCATATCCATGAGTGTTTCTATCTTGTTTGCTAAGTTTATTTTGTTCATTAGATTCCACAGATAAGTGAAAGCATATGGTACTTGGGTGAAAAAGGTAAAGGAATTAAGCAAAGAAAACTCAGACAAGGACAGCAGCATGGTGATTCAAAGGGGCGAGTAGGGAGAGGTTGAAGAGGGCAAAGGGGGTAAAAATGGTGATGGAAGGAGACTTGACTTGGGGTGGTGAGCACACAATGCAATATCCAGATGGTGTGTTATAGAATTGTATATCTGAAACCTATAAAATTTTATTAACCAGTGCCCCCCATATACTCAATAAAAATAAAAGAACAGATTGACAGCAACAATAGCAACAACAAAGACTCTCCCTAAGCTGTAGATAAAACCCAAATTCCTTGCTCACCTCTCCAGCCTCACCTCTCACCACTTGTCCCCTCCTATTCTGCCCTGTGGCCATGGATGTAAGACATGACTCCCCTACTCGAAAACCTACATATAGCTTTTCTCTCCCAGTAGATCAGTAATTATTTCCCACCCCTAACCTCCTTATTTCCTAATCTTGCTTATCGTTCTAGAGCCTATTTGGACATGTCTTGTATTATACCTTTTTTAAACTTCTAAGACTGGATTAGATATTTCTTTTTCACAATCTCACGTAACTCTATCATTATGCTCATCACACATTCCTATATGTCCTTGTTCACCCGCTAGATAATGACTTCTTGAGCACTAGAATTTCTTTGTAGTCACACTGTACCCTCAAAGCCTAGTACTCTAGAGTCTACCTGACACACAAGAGTTCAATGTGATGAACTAATAAGACAGGATAGTTTAGAAATACTTTGAAGAAATGTAGAAGGATCTAATTCTCTGAGGTTAAAATGTAAAAAGCACTCACCAAAATCTTGCCTTGATATAAATGGTTTTCTTGGATGAATAAAAAATCTTTCATTCCCCCCCCCCAATGAAATCTACTCTCCAAACTCATGTCCAAACATTTTAAAACTCTAGAAATTTGCTTCAAAATAATTCAGCAAGGTGGGGGTAAATAAATTGAGATAAATAAGATAAAGCATTCAACAAAAATTAATGACTGTTGAAATCGGGTAGTGGGTACATGGGAGGTTAGTATAATATTATATAAGATGTCTTTTTACATGTTTGAGATTTTCCATTAAAATGTTTTACAAAAACCAAGACTGTCTAATGAGCAAAGCAAAGTGAAGATATCTAACGGGTCCCAATCTATTCATATACTTTCCATTTAAAACTGAATTCTATAGAAAGAATTACTTTGGATTTTAAAATATAAGGTCTACTGGAAAGTTCTGTTTTTGGAAGAAAACAAAATACAAATTTTTCTTATCGTCAATAAACTTTATTAAATAATATAATTGCCATTATTATTAATGATTTCTTGCCAGCGTGAGGGCAATTTGTATATCCCATTTTTGAAAAATGTTTTATTTTTTGATGCGAAAAATTGAACCAGTGCTTGTTTGATATCTTCTTCATTTTTGAATTTTTTGCCCTTCAAAAAATTTTGTAAGGACGAAAACAAGTGATAGTCGGAGGGTGCTAAGTCCAGGGAATATGGTGGATGCGACAGACATGCTTCTGTAGCATTTCTTCCTTGTTGAAATTCATAAAAATTACAGTGGCATAAATGAACTTTATCAGTAGCCATGGGTACACTATCGCTTCACACATAAGACTAACGTGAGTCAACTTTGTTTTAGTTAATTTGCTACGTCAGTATGTATACATTAAGTGATAAAAATAGAGAGGCACACATGCACCAAATAAACATGTGCTTATATGTCAAAACTTGTTGTGATAGAAACAGAACTTTCTGGTAGACCTTATATATTGATTCAATAGTTCAAGTGTTATAGAGTTATCTACCTGAAACCTGTGTTTTCTTTATCTTTTATTTTATTTTATTTTTTTGTATTTTTCCGAAGCTGGAAATGGGGAGAAACAGTCAGACAGACTCCCGCATGCGCCCGACCGGGATCCACCCGGCACGCCCACCAGGGGTGATGCTCTGCCCCTCCGGGGCATCGCTCTGTTGCGACCAGAGCCACTCCAGCGCCCGGGCCATCTTCGCTCCAATGGAGCCTCAGCTGCGGGAGGGGAAGAGAGAGACAGAGAGGAAGGAGAGGGGGAGGGGTGAAGAAGCAGATGGGCGCTTCTCCTGTGTGCCCTGGCCAGGAATCAAACCCGGGACTTCTGCACGCCAGGCCGACGCTCTACCACTGAGCCAACCGGCCAGGGCCAAACCTGTGTTTTCTTATTGACCAATGTCACCCCCATTAAATTTAATTTCTAAATAAATAAATTTTAAAAAACAAAAATAATGAAAAGATCATACAGTTTCAAAAAAAAAGTAAATAAAATGTATTGATTCAAATGTGGGATGAATTTAAAACTTACAACTCAACCCTGCAATTTAAAATTGCATGTCATGCTTTGCCTAATTATAATTTCTGAAATTGTGTTATCCATCATTAATCAGTACTATACAAACTAAAAAAAGAAAAATTGTATTATAATTTAGGTAATTTTTATAAAAAAGTGTAAAATGTATTATTTTTAAAAAAATAAGAACTAGTGCCTTCAAAAGAATGGGAGACTCATTTACAAATTTGAAATGTCTTTTCTGTGATCAGTGGTCTGTTCAATGTTTGAAAGGTTCATAAAAAGCCTTTGTATAGAAAGCAGTCAGTACTTTGTCAAGGCAGCGTTGATCAGTTGCTGGTGTTTGCAGCCTGGCACATCTTGGTGAGACCTCCATGCAAGTTCACAGTGATGAACTCTACAACTAATCACCCAGTGCTACCTCGCAGGGCATTCAGACGGATGGTTTATTCACCGACAAAGCAACCATCAACTAGAAATCCAAGAAGTTTTGTTTTCCTTAATTTCTCCACCTGTTTCTTTTGTCATCAATGCATAAAAACTAGAAATGGCCTTTGAGGAGATATACCGTCAGCTTCTGAGTACTGTAAGGATGTGTGCCTGAGAAAGAGCAAACACTGGGCTTACAACTTTCAGGCACCAGATGCATGTATTAACTAGGACAGTTGCTGTCTGGTCTATGCTAAGTCACATTACACCTCCAAGCTTCAGGTCCCTCCAACAGACAGCAGAGAGGACAACAGGGATTGTATGAGATGATGCACGGTGTATTACATTTTCATTTCAGCTAAAACAGACTACCATGAACTAGTGGCTTAATGCACAGATTTCTTACCTTTTAGTTCAGAAGTCCAAAGTCCAAAATGGGTCTCACTGGGCTAAAATTAAAGGCTGCATTTATTCTGGGTAGTCAAGGGGGAAAGAATCCACTTCCTTGAGTTTTTGGGTTTTTTTCTACCTCCTGAAGTTTGCATTCTGTGTTTCATGGTCTCTTCTTCCATTCTCAAAGTCAACTGATAGCATCTTCATGTATATATTCATATGCTTCAATATATGTGAATATGAATATACATACATATATATATGAAGATACACACAAAGATGCAAAGACACACAGAGACATATGTGTATATATACACATACACACTTATGGAAATTTATTTCAATAAACCGATGTCTGTAATTGTGGGGGCTGGAGGGGCAAAATCTGTAGGACAAACCTGCTGGCCAAAAACTCTGGGACAGGAGGTAGAATTTATTCTTTCTCAGGCAAACCTGTTTTGACTGGATGTGGACCACCCAGATTATCAAGTATAGTAATTCCTCTACTCAATGTCAACTGATTGAAATGTTAACCACATTCACAAAATACCTTCATAAGGATTAAGGTAAGTATGTATATATATACAATTCCCTGCTGAGAAAGTATGAACAATGATTACATTTCCTTGTATATATTGGTGTGTATTTTCTGAAGTTAATAATTGCCTTATTGTTGTCTTTTGCTATCTCTTTTCCAGTACAGTCAACTGCAGTGGGTAATCATTTGTTCCATCATTTTCTAGAAGACCTGCTTCTATAGAAATTGTGTGCCCTAGGATTGCTGAACAGTTTTGGCACTAGGACATTTCCTTTGCTATCTTTCAGAAAAATTATTTCTCTCTCTTTTGTGTCAGATATATTTCCTGTATCCCATGTCTTCCATCCTTTGATGTGTTCCATGTTTTATTGAGTACACCCTGCGTAGATTCCTCAGAAGAATGCTTATAGGTAACATCCACATGCAACTTTACATCTAGACCTTTAGACCTGACTATTCATTTGGCTTGGGATGGAAACCTAGATAAAACTGATTTGCCCCCAAATCTCTTTGTTATTTTTTTAAATAATAAAACAACTCTTATAATTTTTGCACAATTCAGTTTTCCTTTTAATATGCATAAGTTTTTCAAAGCACATTATTTTTTAAGTTTTATCAAAGTAGAGTTGGTATCCAACATTATATTAGTTTTAGCTGTACAACATAGTGACCCAACATTTTTGTACCTTACTATGCGATTCCTACATAAAGTCCAGTAAGCATCTGCCACCAGTAAAGTTATTAAGTTATCATTGACTAAATTCCCTGAGCTGTACACTATGTCTCCATGGCTTATTTATTTTACAACTGGAAGTTTGTGCCTCTTATTCCTTTAAGTGCTGCTCTAATTCTATCTAATGTCTGGTCTTATTCTGATTTTGATTCTAAATTTCCCTCTCCTTTATCTCCATAGTAATTACAGGCTCTTTTTTACATTGTTGTTTTGCAACTTAATGATAACAATGTAGATGATTTGATCAGCAAGGGATGTCCTCTTTCTGTCTAGGAAACTTTTTTTTTTTCTGTATTATCTCTCTGACATTTTTTCCCCTTCATTTATGGGATAGTGGCCATCCTAGGATTCTTTAATTATACAGTGTGTCCGTAAAGTCATGGTGCACTTTTGACCGGTCACAGGAAAGCAACAAAAGATGATAGAAATGTGAAATCTGCACCAAATAAAAGGGAAACTCTCCCAGTTCCATACCTATTCAGTGCAGTTCGATGTGGGCTCACACACAGATTTTTTAGGGCTCCTTAGGTAGCTATCCCGTGTAGCCTCTACAGACTCGTCACTGACTGATGGCCTACCAGAATGGGTTTTCTCCACCAAACTGCCGGTTTCCTTCAACTACTTATCCCACCGAGTAATGTTATTCCTATGTGGTGGTGCTTTGTTTTGTTTTACATTTGTTTTTACAAACAAAACAAATTTGATTTGTTATAAACACATCAATATTCACATTGCACTTTGGTCACAGATTCAAACTTAGCGAGCCACAGAACACACTGAACTTTCCTCTGTACCATCCACATCTCGACCAGCATGGCCGTGGGCTGCTCCACTGTATACACGGTGTTACGTCATCATCTGCGCACACGCACATGCTGCCACATCATCCTACAGAAACTGGGAGGGTTTTCCTTTTATTTGGTGCAGATTTCACATTTCTGTCATCTTTTGTTGCTTTCCCTTGACTGGTCAAAAGTGCACCATGACTTTACAGACACACTGTACTGTATTATCCAATTTTCCAACTCTTTCTATTCTACTTTATAGATTTCCTTGACTTTATCTTCCAATTGTCTACTGAGTTCCCTCCCCTCCCCAAGCCTAGCATAACAATCGAAAACAAAGACTATCTGGGATATATTTCTGAATCTACCACTTAGTATTTGAATGCTTTCAACAAGTTATTTAACTTTCCTAGGCTGTTTCCGCTCATGGAAAGTAGGGATAATACTACTACTTAACTCTCAGGATCAAATGACTTAAGATTTCTATTTTAGAAGACTGCCTGACACACACAAAATGCTGCATAGTTAATCTAAATAATTATGGGCTGCAGCTATCTAAAACACTGAAAGGGGGGAGGCAACCAATATGAATTAACAAAAAGCTGTACCTTACAGTGATTCGAACTTTGTCTCCCGACCGTTTCTTACTCATTCATTCCTTCTCAAACCTGCCAGAAGCACTCACCTCTCCTGTTGTCTCCTCTGCTCCAAGATTATAAGAATGATCCCTGTCCCCTCACATACACACACACCCACACTCCTAAGAAAATTCCCTTCAGCTATCTTACTTGGTCTATACATTACTCAACGTCTTGGTCATGATCCTTTCCAGGAAGCACAGATCCTTTCAAGTTATTCAGAGAAGAGGATTCTGAATCTCATCATTTGAAGAACATTGGGAAAACGAAGCTCTTTACCTCCAGAGATTAGATGACTCAAAATTAAGTAAATGCTTCTTCCTCCCTGTGCAGTATCCTTCAAGTCAGGGGTCGGGAACCTTTTTGGCTGAGAGAGCCATGAGCGCCACATATTTTAAAATGTAATTCCATGAGAGCCATACAACGACACGTGTACATTAGATATTATCCAATAAAAATTTGGTGTTTTCCCAGAGGACAGCTGTGATTGGCTCCAGCCTCCTGCAACCATGAACATGAGTGGTAGGAAATGAATGGATTGTAATACATGAGAATGTTTCATATTTTTCACGTTATTATTTTTTTTATTAAAGACTTGTCTGTGAGCCAGATGCAGCCATCAAAAGAGCCACATCTGGTTTACAAGCCATAGGTTCCTGACCCCTGCTTCAAGTAGTTCTAACTCTCTAATTCTCCTTTGGGAAACCATCCTCCCTCACTGTCAGTCTAGATTTTTCAAGTGAGACTGACCATACCCATTGGCTATAGGAACTGAGAGGACAAGAGAATTGGCCAATCAGGGTACTGAATCCCCTAGTTTTATTGAATGGACCAGGAAATAGACCCAAGCCTACTCAGATCAGTAATAATTTTAGGGCTCTTCTGGATCTGTTGGGAAAGGTATGCTAAGAAGCCAACACAAAGGAAAAACAAGCACAGAGAAGGACAGACATATTAGCAAGATAGCATCCCCAAATCCACTTGTACCTAAAACTCCTCGCTATGGAACTTTTCATTTATATAAGCTAATAAATTTCCTTTTTTTTTTTTTTTGTGAGCCAATTTGAGTTGGGATTTGCTTTTCTTTCAAGCAGAAATCCTGACTAACTCAGTGGACATGAAAGCTGCCTTAATGGGCATAAAGTAATAGCATAATTGAACTGACTTAAGTCACTGAGAAAATTTTTATCTCATGTCTGGGCTATGCCACAATGTTCAAGTTTTCTGCAAAGCTCTGGTTGTGACAGTTGACTAATTTATAAATTGACCTTGGCCTGTGTAATACCGGAGCATTTTATTTAGCTCAACACTTGAAAGGGACAGGTTTGAGTCAGAGTTCATCTCTTCTATTCATATAAATATCTACAGTCACCCATTTCTTATTTTTCCAGTAGGGTAGATACTGTAAAATTTATATCTTCTCATAATAGGTTAATAAACTGTTACTTAGAAAACAGGTCTTGCTTAAGAAACTCAAGAGTTCAACAAAGAAAAGGGACAATAGAAGTGTAAGGGCACAGACCCTGAAATTGGACTGATCAGAGTTTTAATCTTGGCTCTGACATTTATTAGCTGTACACTCTTGAAAAATTTACATAAAGTCCTTTATGTTTTGGGCTCCTCAATTGTAAATTATCAACAATTGTCACAACTCACAGATGGTTGTGAGGATTATTATTTTCTTATTTTTTAATCATTTTTTATTTTTCAATTATAGTTGACATGCAATATTATATTAGTTTCAGTTTTATGTGTACAACCCAGCAATTATACATTATATAACTTACTAAGTGATCATCCTGTTAAGTCTTGTGCCCTTGTGACACCACACAGAATTGATAGAATATTATTGACTGTATTCCCTATGTATTTTACATCCCCATGATTATTCTGTAACAACCAATTCATACTTCTTAATCTCTTTACCTTTTTAACCCAGACTTGGTTCTCTTGGCCCAGATCTATATAGGTATTGTACAATGGACAGGACAGAGTGACAAAGAGACAACATCGATTTATACCTGAACTAATTACTTTACATACCAACTAGTTTTGTAAGTATTTTATATTATTCATTTAATTATCACAAATCGATAGGTATTATTATTATTATTCCCCTTTGTCAGAAAACAAAATGAAAGCTCAGAGTGATTAAGTAGTTTGTCAAAGGTTACTGTTAGTTAACAATACAGTACTCAAATCTATGGTCAGTCTTACCCTCTGTGACTTAGCAGTGTGTGTGTGTGTGTGTGTGTGTGTGTGTGTGTACATATGCATATGTATCATATGTATCTGTTTCCAGTTCCTGGCACAAAGCTCCCCAAACCCTTTCCTAAGTGATAAGTGCCCAAAGAACATCTTTTGTTGTAGTGTCTCTTCTTTGATCCTGGTTTCTGATACATATCTCCTAGATCCCTTGGAATTTCCCGGGTGATAGGGTATTTTTGTTTGTTTGTTGAAATGAGGTGATTCTTGGTGAATTCCTGGAGAGTTTCAGGATGGGGGATGGTCACCAGAAAGACCAAGCCATGATTAGAAACGGAACTTTTGGCCCTATGCACCGCCCTCTAAAGTGGAGGAGAGGGGCTGGAGAGGGGGTTAATAATTGGTCCTGCCTACGTGCAGAGGTCTGTGGGAAGTGGAGAGCTTCCAGGTAGTTGGACACACCCACTCATCTGAGGGGACAGAAGCTCCTGCACTCGGGACCCTCCCAGACCTCACCCTGACGTTCCTCTTTGTCTGGCTGTTCAGCTGTGTCCCTCATCATATTCTTTTATAATAAACCAATAAATGGAAGTGTCCTCCTGAGTTCTATAAGCTCTTCTAGCAGATAATCACGTCACAGGGGGCGATGTCCTAGGAAACTCCAATCTGCAGCCAAGACAAACAAATTGCGGATAAACCAGGATCTAGTATTTGTGATTCGCATCTGAAGTGGAAGGGAGGAAAGCTTTATGGGACTGAGCCCGTAACCTGTGGGGCCTGTGCTAACCAGCTGGTGTCACAGAGCTGGTAACACTAGCTTGTTATGAAGGAGAAAACCCCCCATCTGCTGTCAGAAATGTTGTGTGGTAAGAGGGTGGAGTAAAGGAGAAACATGGGAAGAAGAATGAGTTTTTCTGATTCAACCTCAAACTCATATTCTTTGTCACCAATTAGATACTATCCCCCACATAGGACCCATACCCTTGTCCCATTCAGGTATGAATGAAACTATATACAATTAGTGTAGGCCAGAATCCTAGGATGGGCACCACCTTAATTTGAGACTAAAATACACTGGGTCTACCGTGGAAAAGATGGAAAACACAAAAACATACATATACATAATATGTTGAGTTAGGAAACAGAATTTTAAAAATGTTTATTAATACTAAAATATTGTTTTTATTTAACATATTCATTTCTTATTATCTTAACTAAAATACTAATCACTTAAAATTACCATAATTGTTCTGAATTTAATCACGTTCATTTTATCCTACAGAATATTTTTCATATTATTGAATTTAGTTACTCTGTTGCTTTAGGCAAATTCTATCAACTGATTGGGAAATTTATAATTTATGTTAATAAAGTGATTTGTATGTGTGTATGCACATGATTTTATCCCCAATCTATAAAATGAACAATCTTAAATGATTCCATTTATTCTCTTTTGCTTTCCAGGTGAGAAAAGTACGGGCTAGAAAGGCAAAGACATTCTTGAATTTACTACTTCAAAGGACATAGAAAAAAGCTCGATTTACCTAACCCTAGGGGAATAGTAAGTTTTGACAATGTTATGTAGAAGCAATTATTTGGATTTTTCTCTCATTTGGTATTTTAGGTATAAATGTTTGGCATGTTATTATGTTCTCCATTTTCATCACGAAAGACCCAATATATAATTTTCCCACAGTCTCCACAAACCATGTGATTTAAGTAAGCATGCATAAATTAGTTCTGGTATATCTATTTTGCATGATACTGTAAGAGTGAATAGATACCATTACAAATTTTTCTAAACTTACGGAATACACAGTATAAAGTGTAAAGTCTAATGTAAACTACGGACTCCAGTTAATAATAATGTAAAACATTGGCTCATCAATTGTAACCAATGTACCACACTAATGCAAAGAATGATGGGGACACTTGTCTCTGTGGGGTGAGAGGATGAGGTCATCTATAGAGAACCTCTGTACTTACTGCTCAGTTTTTCTATAAATCTACACTTCTCTAAAAATAATGTTTATTAATTAAAACATTTTGTAGGTTTTTTTTTTAAAAAGAATTAGTTCTATTATATAACCTGATAATAGCTAGTTAACATTTTTAGTATCTTAATCGAGATGCTCCCTCTGGGGATAGTAGCTCACACAGGGTTTAGCTACCTTTATCTTTCATCAATATCAACGATTGGGTTAATTAGCATAAGAGATATTAAAAACACCTTTGTCGGAAAAGATGTAAGAATCTGGCTGGCCTAGAGACATCCTTCAGAATGGTGCCTAGAAGGACGATTCAGAAGGGCATCAGTGCAGATATTGATGTGGGAAATTTGTGTCACTTGACTTCACGGAATAGAGATTCCCAGAACTTGAGTAGTCTATCTCATCTTTATGAACTTTACACATGACCAGAACTTGTCTACTTGCTAGTGTTTGTGGCAGATATCAGTCTGTGGATTTGTTTTTTTATAGCATCCAGCTCAGGAAGAACCTACAAGCCTTTACTTACTTCTAAATCATGGAGGCCACTGATAAGTATAAAAAGCACCAAAGAATCATAAATGACCAAATTCGCTCAGGTTTAAGAGTCAGGAGCACTCTTTGAAATAGTTTGGTGTTTGAACAGGGGCTGTGTGAGCACCCTCTGGATGCTCCCGGGCTTGATTCAAGATCAAACGATAAAATGGACTCTATGTCAATGATCCCTGAGCCTAGCTGGGCTGGAATCACCTGGAGGGGTTTCAAAAACACGAGTGACAATCTAGCTCCGGAACTACTGCACCAGAATCTCTAGGGATGAGACACGTGCACCTGTATTTCTCAAAGTTCCCGGTGGGTCTCAAAAAGGCAACCTGACCCGAATTAATGAACTAGCTGGCCTTTGGAAATCACAGAGTGAAATGACCCTTCAACGTTTGTTCTGTGATTTGATGTTTATATGACTCCTGGCTAAAGAAGCCTTCACGCAATCATTTGCAATATGCATTGTAGAGGCTGCAAGGTAAAAAGACAGGAAAGAAATCAAATGCTGCTTCAGAACTAGAGAAGGTGGGTGATGAGGGATGAGACAACGCTAGCAGAATTCTAATTAAGGATATTATAATCTGGGATGATTGTAAGGACCACTAGACAGACTCCGTTTTTCCTCTGGAACTGAGAAATCAATCATAAGCTAACGGCTGACTTTTGCCAACTCCCAGTTAAATTCCTGGCTAGAGTTTGTCTCAAGCAAATGAATTCTAGTTATGCCTCCTAACTCTTGTTGGCAGAACACAGGACATTTACCATCTGCTCAGCTTTTCCTTGGCAATAGGTAAACACTTCCTATTTCTCCAACATAATGAGTGGAAAGAGGTAACATCACCGAGGAAAATGAGGGTGGGGCTCCCGTGTTACGTCTGAGAGCTGTGTGGTTCCCCTGCACAGGATTTCTGCTGCTCCTGGGGCTTACTTACCTAGCTGGGGGAAGGACCTTCACTCCTAGGCACCATACCAATGCAGTTAGAGAACTCCATGATGCTGGAAATTCAGAAATCTTCCTTACATTATCTTTTATGCTCTTCATGATTTCTCCAAGCTTTTGCACTTAAAGCCTAAGGTTTACTGAGAGGTTACGTTTTCTGAAGCTGTCTCTTTCAGTGATGGAGACCCAAGGTTCCCTGCTGTCCTGAAGTTTGCTGTCTGGCATAAGAAACAAATAGGTAACCGACAATATTCTAAGTATAAATATTATAACAGGGGTGACAAGAGTTCTGGGGGGCCCGTAGGAAGTATTTACTTCTTAGTGGCTCTGGGGTGCATGTTGTCAGGAAAAGAATTTTTAGGCAGTTTTATTTCTAAAAAGGACCAAAAGATGAGTATGAGTTAGCTCAGGTGTGGCCAACAGTTTTTGCCCCCGGACCAGATTAGAAAGAAAACTTTTTTTCATGGGCCAGACAAAATATTAAAATTAAAAAATGTTAAATACAAAAATGATTCATTTAAGTAAACAAAATTTTATTATGTAATTTGTTTATGAATAAATGTAAGTACTTTAGTACAACAGATTAACAAAAAAACTAATGTGATGTGTTGAGGCGCTTTGCATTGCCTATTATTTTTTTAATATCTGGCTCTGTACTTGTACTAGCTATTCTTAACACAGCCTCCAAATGTAAATCATTCAGTCTTGATCTTGCTGTACTTTTATTTAGATTCAAAAGAAAAAGTTTGTTCATAAATATAAGTTGAGCTGAAGATGACTGAAGATATCGTAGTTTATGTATAAAGATTTAAAAGAACCACTTATTTCATTTCCACAGTGCGTCGTGAGGAGAATATTAAATTTTTTTTTTTGTATTTTTCTGAAGCTGGAAACGGGGAGAGACAGTCAGACTCCCGCATGTGCCCAACTAGGATCCACCCGGCACACCCACCAGGGGCGACGCTCTGCCCACCAGGGGGCGATGCTCTGCCGTGACCAGAGCCACTCTAGCGCCTGGGGCAGAGGCCAAGGAGCCATCCCCAGCGCCCGGGCCATCCTTGCTCCAATGGAGCCTTTGCTGCAGGAGGGGAAGAGAGAGACAGAGAGGAAGGAGGGGGGTGGGGGTGGAGAAGCAAATGGGCGCTTCTCCTATGTGCCCTGGCCAGGAATTGAACCTGCGTCCCCCGCACGCCAGGCTGACGCTCTACCGCTGAGCCAACGGGCCAGGGCGAGAATATTAAAAATTTAATCGCAGGCCACATAAACTCATTACGTGGGCTGGATGTGGCCCGTGGGCTGTATGTTGGCCATGCCTGAGTTATCTGGTAGAAAAAAGGAATCCCTGAGACAACACAAATACAGTCAACAATGTCCACACGCCTAAAGTGTAGAGACAAAGGTAGACAGCGGCCAGAGCTCAAGCTAAAAAAGGTCCTCAGGGTTTGGTTAACAAAGATCTCTTAGGTCATGTGAAGGAGGTGAAATTTTGTCCTGATGGCAAAAAGAAGACCTCCAGGATCTTAAACTTGCGAAAAACGAGAGCCACCATTGGGCCAGTCTGCCGCTCTAAATCTCTTCATTCAATACTCATTTGACAAAGATTAATACTGTATTTTCCATTTGATCGCACTGCTCTAGGCAGGGAAGTATGATGATGAACAAACAGAAAAGGCCTATATCATCACAAAGCAAGAAAAATAAGAAAACACACACGGAAGATAATTTCTGGTGGTAATATGTATGGTGAGATAATAAAAGTGGAACGATGTGATTAAGACTGACTGAGGTGGTGTGTGCAGGGTTGTTTTGTTTTGTTTTCACCTTGAATTCAAAAAAAGATCTGTATCAATGAGTGTTTCAAAAATTATTATCTACTCCCTCTTCTCAAGAGCAGGCCCTTATTTCAGGCATTGCCATATTTCTAAGCAACAAAGTAGAAAGATTTTCAATTGATATTTGTTGAATGAATGGATGAATGAATGAATGGATGAATGGATGGATTTCAAATACCAACTAAGGATGTTCTTTTTTTTTTTTTTTTCCATGCCTCTGTTAGAAACAGCTCATTGGTCAGAAATGACAAGCAATTATTTCAGATGAAAACTGATCAGTTGGCATAGCTATCAGAAAGCTTTGAGGAAAGAAATTCTGAGTCTATATTTGGGACCTAATATGCAGAAAAGAGTAGCATGATTAATTAGCAGTGTCTGTCGCATGGGTGGGAGGAGAGCAGGTGATCTATCTGCTGAGTATATTCCATCTACACAAAGATGTTTAATTTCAGTTCACCTTGGATAGGACGCTTATCGCCCTCTGCTCTGTATTTTGATCGTGTGTACCCACGTCTTCTCTCCCCTATTTGACAGGCAGCTTTTTCAAGCCAGGAATCACGTGTCTATGCCTTAGTTTCCTCATCTGCCAAACAGAATAGGTAATAAAATCCTCTTTATACTATAATTTACAAGAGATAATGCATTCCCATCACTGAGAATAGCACCTGGTTCACAGGATGTGCTCAAAAAAATGTTATTGCTTTTGTTACAATAATTGCAATCATGATGATAATAAGTACTTTTTTTTAATACCTAGGGCTAAATATCAAGCCTCACACACAGTATGTAAAATGGCTATTAAATAAAAGTAGTTAAAAGTTTTTTGAGGCTAAGTCCAGTGAGCGAGCTGCTCTGATACGTAAGCATTTGTTGTTTGTAGGGACACACACAAAAAAATCATGAGCAACCTTTCTGCCAGTTGAGTGTGTCCTGAGCAAAACCTAGAGCAGCAATTTGAGAGGTTTGTTGGACAAAACTCTGAGGATGGTTTTACCCCATGTTAAGAAGGTGCATGACAAAAAAGATGAGGTGTCATTGTTAGCGTAGGTAGCTAGATATTTATTAATAAAGGGAGGAGGCAAAGGGAATCAAATATTAATCATAAAAATTGAGGGAGCTGAATTATATAATAAGACTGCTTCACGAGGAAGTTGCAGCATTCATAGGCTGCCCAGCGGATCCCAGCATTACTCTGCTAAAGGGATAACACCCCCCTCCCCGCTGTGTACGGAGGAAGCATTTCTCTGTTGGGCACATGCCCAGTAGAAACCAGAAGATGCTGAATTTTTGGACATATGCAGTAGAAGCCAAGATGGCGTAGGCTTCTACTTTGAGGCAGCCTCAGTAGAAGCCAAAAATGGTTACATACGGGGTTGGGCCTGGTCTGGGAAAAGGACCGGATTGGCTGAGGAACACAGAATTCCTGAAGATCTAGGAAATGAATTGGTTGGGGGTAGGATCCAACACTTATATGCAAAAGGCTGGGAAGTTGATTGGTTAGTTTGATAAAGTGACTGGACCTTTCCAGGCCCGAAATAATATAATCAGAGCCTAACAAAGGCTCCCTTTCCTCTTTCTTTCTCTCTCCCCCAGTAACACATACTCGCCCTGTGCCCTCAACACATTCTCTCTCCATAGCGCCCATGCAGCCCTAACAGCTACCTGGCACCTGGCTGCCCTGTGGGCCTCGGCACAGCATCAGCCAAAGCGCAGCTGGGAACCAACTAAACTACCTATATGAGGACAAGGACAGACATCGACTGAACCAGTGGTGCAAAATGTCGGGACACTGGCCCTATTTCTGGGCTTGATAAGACAAGGCTGGATTTCTCCACAGCGGGACAGATGGAGAGAACACTGGAAACCCAGGGGGCAGTCCTCTGATTTTGCCTCTACCGTAAACCTCATCATACGCCACCTCAATCCCCCACACACGGGTCCTTGGAATGCTTTCCTTGTGACCCCATGGAAAGATTCCTTTTCTACCAGCAACATCCCCACCTCGAACCTCTGGAATGAAAGCCTACTGACAGATAGAGGAAAAACCTTCAATGCCTTGCACCTAGATTCACACTGTCCCTCTTCCTCACCCTTAATTCAACACAGCACCGTGACCACATGTGCGAGCTGGCCCCTGCTGGCTGAGAGCCTCCATTCTGCGAGCTCTCTGCATGGTGGGAGCAGATCCAGTGAACCTTCGGGGAAAAGCACCAACTGTCCATGTTCTGTCCAAAGTACTACGGACATACACATGCACCTGCCTTCACCCTGGTATTGCAGAGTGAAAGCTGCTTCACCCCTTCCCCAGCCTGGCCCCAGCTGGGAACAGCCCCGGGTTAGTTAAACTGGAGGCCTCAGCTCCCCCCAAGCCGGTGAGGTACCACCTGTAATTACTGGGCTATTTAGAGATGCCAAGTCTTTGTATTTGCGGTATTCAAAGTGCATTCAGTCCCTGAGGGTGGGCCCTGAGGACAGGGGAAGAGGTATTACAATAGAACTATAAGCAACTCCATTCGGAGAAGAATAGAAATCCCCACGTGGTACCAAAGCACAGAGGAAAGAATTTCATCAGTGCCAGTCAAGTAATGTGCAAAATAATATTAATCTTCTGCTCGAAATGCGGTGAAAGGAAATGAGCAATGCCCCCCTCCCTTTGGGAATATCAGCTTCCATTAGAGTAAATAAAACACATTCAGAAGCAAATGAGGAAGCAGGTGCTTTTGACCAAGAAAGAATCACAAAAAGCAAAATGATAAAAGAGCCAAGAATCTAGACTTGGGATCCAGGCAGACCAAGGTTAGAATGAGGCATAGCGCTGTGATTTTAGGCATTATTTCCCGCTTTTAGTTTTCCCCCTCTGCGAAGAGCAGGACCTACCTCAGAGAGGTGTCCTGGGGACTCAGTAAGAAAATATATGCAAAATACTTTAGTGTAAAGGCTGGCTCAGAGTCGGCAATCCATGCACCAATTTCCTCAGCAAATATCTACTGTGTACACTACGCAAGGAATTGTTAGATGCTGGGAACAAGACAGACACAGCTCAAGCTTTCACGTAGCTTCCATTCTAAAGGACTAGATGATTTGGAAGAATAACTTTAACATCCCCTGAGGCCCTCCTCTGTGCCAGGCACACCGATAGAGCACGTAAAAGCTGGTGAGCTCAGTACTGTCTCAGCAATATGACCCATGCAGAAAATTGAGAGGTGCCATGCTAAGAATGGGAACTATCTCTCTGGGGAAGGTGATATCTGAGCTGGGGCCTGACCCTCCTTCCATGCAAAGAGCTGAAAAAAAAAAAAAAGAACTTTCTAAGCACTGTTAACTCAGTAAGTAATAAGCAGGACTACTAATGTTACCACTAGGTTCCCAGTGCATGGTCCAAGCTGTTTGGTCTGGAGGAGTCGGGAAAAGCGCTCTGCCAGAATAGGACGGAGATACTGGGGACTTCTGTGCAGAGGACGGGGGTCTCCAGCAGGATGCTGAGAGCGAGGAGCAGTTAGTGACGACGAACGAATGAAGGCAACAGCATTGCGCATTCATACGTCACTTAAGACAAGGGATCAGAGGAACTGAAAGTCCTTCTCGTTCATTTATGGGTCGCCTGTGACTGCTTTTGCACTATAATGGCACAGTTGAATAGCTGAGATAAAGAGAATGATCATCTAGCCCATAATGCCTAAAATATTTACCATCTGGCCCTTTGCGGAAAGAGCTTTCCACACACTGTGTTAGAGGTTACAAAGCACATTTAACCGAATGTGTGTGTGTGTGTGTGTGTGTGTGTGTGATTATTTTTTCTTTTCTTTTTGAGAAAACTCAAGGAGATTTAGGATAGGCTTACTGAAAAGCCTACTCATGGCACAGAAGTTCATAAACATCCACTTTGGTCCATCTCCAAACTTAAGTGTAGCTGAAGGCACCTGGCTTGTGCTTACTTAACACTGGTTGCATGGGAATGAATGAATCAGATGTCTCAGGGGGCTTTTACACATAAAAATAGTTGAAAAGGTCTTCCTCCCTCACTTTACAGACAAGGAAATTAAAGACCTTAAGTAGATACAGTAAAAGCTAAGACTAAAACCAGGTGTCTCATCACTCCAGGTTTGATGTTCTTTTCCACTGGGATGCCACTGGCAGACTCAAACCCACAGTGCCCACCTGCCAGCCCAGAACAGCTCCAGGTATGAAGGGTGCCTCCTTCCCTTGCCATCTGCAAAGCCTCAGCCAAACCTCAGGCTGCCAATCATTCTGACACCTGGTCCTAATTAATCACCATATGGCGCTGCTTCTGCCGGAGCAACTGCTCTCGCTCATCCGAAACTGTGCTCTGTCCCGGGAAGACACATGGGAAGGTTCGTGGGTGTTCGCTCTGATCATTCCCAGCTAGCCATCACTGGAAGCCCCACAGTCGGACACAATGTTATGCTCTCTGAAACTTCCTAACTATATGCCTTTTTTTTTTTCTTTACCTCCTCTATCACATGGGGAAAGTTAAGTCCTACCATTTAGGAGTTAATTGCTTCTTCATGCATATTGGGAAACTTTAGCAAGGAAAGAAATATTCTCAGATCCTGCATGTGATAGAGACAGAATGATGATTCATCAGTGTGAACAGGAGATGAAGTAAGGGTCGTAAGTCAGAGTTAGCCCAGAGACGCTATGGAATAAGCAGTTAAAGGAGTTTGAGCTCTGAAGACCCTGCTGTCCAAGTTTAAGTCCTGCCTCTGCCCTCACCAGCTGCATGACCTTGGAGAAGTCACTTGATCTTTCTGAATTACAGTCCCTTTACCTGTAAAGTGGGGGACTACGCTATTGTATATTTTATTGAGTTCTCATCAGAACCAGAACCAGGGCAATTGGTACAGCACATTCTCAAGGGTCCTTGCTAACAGCAGAAAATGATGGCGCTGACACTGGACTTCTCCAAACCTCAGCTTCTTCATCTAGAGACCAAGAATGATAATAGTCTCTGGTTTACAGAGCTTCTGCAAGGACTAAATGGCATAGGAAAGCTAAAGGACTTGGCAAAGATCCTGGCATTTATTTAATGGGTCATTAAATGTCACCAAACAAAACACACCAAACAAATGTTAATACCTGCTTGAGCAAGCTGACTACAACTCTTTGTGAAGTTGGAAAACAAAAAGATTATGAATAGAAAAGTGCTTGTGATACACTAAATGGCTCTGCCGGCATGGCGGGCTGTCAGGATTGCCACCCGGCGGGGGGAGCCTGTTTCGTGTCTGTTTTCTTGGCCTGTGGTTGGCAGGTCATTCATGGAAGTTGAGTGTTTTGGTGGCCAGGTGTGATTGAGGCTAGGGATTAATTAACTTGTGATCTATGACTTTTAATTATTGTTCTCCAGTCTCACCTAATATTTGTAAGCAACTCTTAAAGAGCCATATGGTCGAGCAAGCAAAAGCATTTGGGACCAAAACATGTTGGCAGAGACTCATCTGTGTTATTCCACTGCCCTTATCAGGTTTATGGAGAGAGAAGACACTTGCTGGGCTGAGGGTTGGCCAGCACCCAGACTAGAGATTTAAACTTTTGTGTTTAAATACACACAAGCACACATGGGTGCCTACGACACGTATGTGAGCACGTGCTCACACCAGGGTGATGTACCAGGCAGCATGGCCTACTAGAGATAACATGGACTCTGAGGTCAAATACATGCCAGGTCCCATCACTCGCTCGCCTCATGAACTTAGGCAGGTCACTGGGCCTCAGAGTCTTCACTTAATAGCAATAATAAAAAGCTACCTGGTGGGGCTGTACAAGCGCTAAGAGATGAAATCTGTAGACACCTCACCACAACTGACAGTGAATATAAAGTTATAGCTGGGTCAATACCATGGCTTTTTAAGTGAGCCCTGGTGTTTATTATGTGACCCTGAGTCATTTCATTGAGTCTCAAGTTCATCATTAATAAAACGAGGTTAGTGTGACCTACCCCCATGGACTGATTTTTTTAACCAGTATTTATGGGCACCTTCTGTGTTGCAGACACAGTGGTAATTACAGGGAATACAATGACCAGCAATAAAAGCTCTGTCCTTCCCCTAATGAAGTGTAAGCTCCAAGGAGAGAGAAGCATTCAATAAGTGTAAATATAGGATGACTACTTGCAATATGTACTATAAGGGAAAGTCTAGCATTTCAAAAGGGAGAACTTACTACTATAGATTGGGGAAGCAGTGAATGGCTTTCAAAAGAAGTGACATCTAAGCTTAGATCTTAAAAAGGGACAGGAGCAACAAAGCAAAGAATGGCATGAAGAACATTAGCGAGAACCACATGGATGACGGCCCGTTGGCAATTCATTCCTTTTGTTGAACAAAGTTAATGAGGACAGTGTAGGGAATCATCCATTTAACCTTGCACCCTCTATGACTTGGATTGAGGCACTTTAGTTAAAAGCCCTGAGTGAATGTCTCTTGGGTGCAAACACCAAAAAGCTGTATGAGTGAGTGACCTTAGTGCAGACACAAAGGAATGCATGTGAACGGGCTTTAGAAAATTAGCCTAGAGGTCCTAGATTGCCCCCTTCCTTTGTGCTTGTTAATTAGCAAAAGAAAAAGAATGTACTGACCCAAATTAGCCCCTTCTCCATGTCAGCAAAATGGCCATTAGTCATTCTTTCCCCTTATCACCTGGCCTCCCTCCCTTGTAATCCTGGTACCTCTGTTCTGCTTCTGATCAGTAAAAGCTAAGGGAGAAGGAAATTCAGGTCTTCTCTGCTTCTCTTGACAAGCCCCCACTCCTCTTACTCTTGACATAAGTTTGTGTCTTTTTTTTTTTTTTTTTTACATAGACAGAGAGTCAGAGAAAGGGATAGATAGGGGCAGACAGACGGGAAGGAAGAGAGATGAGAAGCATCAATCATCAGTTTTTCATTGTGACACCTTAGTTGTTCATTGATTGCTTTCTCATAGGTGCCTTGACCGTGGGCCTTCAGCAGACCCAGTAACCCCTTGCTTGAGCCAGAGACCTTGGGTACAAGCTGGTGAGCTTTTGCTCAAACCAGATGAGCCCGTGCTCAAGCTGGTGACCTCGGGGTCTTGAACATGAGTCCTCCGCGTCCCAGTCCCACGCTCTATCCACTGCGCCACCGCCTGGTCAGGCTAAGTTTGTGTTTTGAGTAGGGTTTTTTTTCCAGGTGACACTGGTAGTTCCCAGCAGGCTGGAGTACTATAGGACAGGCTATCCTCTAGGTCCTGTGAATGAACAAGGCAGATCATTTCAGACAGCGTGTTCCTTATATTAGTGAAAGAATAAGGAGGACAATGACCTTGCATCACTTAGCACAGGGCATGGCACAAATGCAACACTACATACATCAAAAATAATAATTAAGCTCGCTGCAGCAATGATAATAATTTAAAAAGTAGCAATAAGTGCTCCCAGGGGGAAAATCAGCTCCACCCAGTCAAGGCTAAACATTATAAGCATGCTTTTGGTTTACAGGGAAAGCAAGTAAAAAGTACCCTCTAATCTTCTGTTTTAGAAAAATAATTCTTCCAGGATTCACATTAGAGTTTGAAGCCCGGATTCCTGTTCAGTCTTCCTTTAGATTTGACCACCCAGAGGACGAGGAACTTGGCTTGGGGATGTGAAGTGGTGATCTTGGTCTCTCACCCCTTCCTCAAGAGGGCACAGTGACAGAAGGGCCTACCTCCGAAAGGTCCTAAGTATCCCATTGATGGAAGGATGCCAAGACCGCTTGGCAGGGTTCCAACTGCAAAGGTGTTTGGTCTCCCACTGGACCTCTGAGGTTCACAGAATGTCAGGAGGACAGAAATATATAAAGCCCGGAGGCCAGTGGGAATGTCCTTTCCCAGAGCTGTGGGTGACATATAGAAAGGTCTTCTCTGGCTAAAACCATCTCCTCTACTAATGCCTGAAATGTCACCATAGGTCACTGGTTCTTTGGTTCAGACAGAACTTGTGTGTAAACATGTGGCAATGGACACTAGGCACTTTGTGATCATATTGGCAAAGAAACATTTTTATTTATTTAAAATTAGAATTTTAAATGACCTAGTTTAAGCCCTTCTTTTCTTTGAAGCAATTCAGGCCCAGAAAGGAGAAGTGACATGTCCAAGGTCACACATCCTGGCAATGACAGACCCGAGGCCAGAACATAGATTTTCCAATTATGATGTCTTTTTCTCGGACCCTCTATCTTTGAATCCCTAAAATCATGTTGTTTTCCTCAAGTTATTTCTCCACTATTGGAAAATAGGGAGCTTCCTCCATAATGTTAATTCAGAAGCTGGTAGTTGGAACAGACATAAGAATAAGATGGAACAAGGCACTCAGAATAATTAGCAACTTTCCCTGGTGTTGGTCCCTTCCCGGCAGGTTCTGCCAAGCCTCAGGGAGTCCCTGGCATCACAGGCAGCTGATGCCAAGTAGCATGAGCAGCGTTGTCTCTAAGACAGTGTCTGGAGCTCAAGATCATCAAGGTTTTAAGTTTTTCTGCTGGCTGCTGCTTTCTTCCCCTGAAATGCACTCCAGAATTCATCGCCTCAGAAGACAGTTCTCCCTTCTCCCTTCTATGAGTCACCAAGCATTTCTCCCCTGAACCTCCCTGTGCCGTCGGAGAACCTGGGAAATGAGGCTCTCTGCTTTGAGAAGCAAATCTGGGAATTCTGTTTCTTGGAAAGTTCATGCAATAATAGTGACACTTTCCTTTTTTTTCACTGAAATACATTATGACATAGAGCACTGTAGAATCAACAACATGTTGATTTTATACATTCAGATAATACAACGTAATTGCCATTATAGGATCAGCCAGCACTTCCATCGCTTCACATAAACATTTTATTTCTGCGGTGGGAATAATTAAGATCTCATCTCTTCACGAGTCCGCTGTTCATAATACTCTATTATTGTCTATAATCACTGGACTGTGCCTTAGATCTCCAGGACTTATCTACTAGTTACAAGTTTGTATCCTTAAACAACATCTTTCTTTAAAGATGCTTTCGAGAAGAAAACGAGCCAAGTTTTTTATAGTGTGTACAGAATGCTAGCACCGGCTTGCTAGCAGCTACTCTTGAACTTGTACACATCTATCTAAATAGTATTATCTGGGAATTAGCACTTCTCCACTTTGTTGATAGGACAGCGGAAAGAACAGAACATAGACTACTTTTTTTTACAAGAGGCAGCAGTGAACTATCGGACCCCACACCTAATCCTGGCTCTGCTGACCTTTAGGCAAGTCCCTTCTTCTCTGAGTCTTAGTATCATTGACTAGAAAAACAATATTTTGTTTGACCTACACACTGTTGGAGTTTTGCTTTTTTATTTTCTTTTATTAATATTCAAATTTTTTAAAGGAACAATTTCCATAAAAATATCCCTACCTCTTCTAATAACTAGAGGACCTAACCAACTGGTTTAACATTCTGTGGTGTCCTTCAGTAGCTGCCCAATGTAGAAGAAGGTCATGTCCACTCCGTTTCTCTCACTTCCCACCAGGTTTCTCTCCGTCAGCTAAGTTAACTGTCTGGAACAAATAAGCCTTTGAGTTATGAACCTGTACTCAGTGGTCAGAACTTGCACCAGGCAAAGCATTCCCTATTCTGTCAGAGTTGATGCATTTATCAAATATTACTGAATGAATGGGTGGGACTCTTATCCTAACCCCTCAAATGATGGCACTCACATGGTAACTCACTTTTTATACCGTGCTTTTCCATTTGGATTAATGCTGCTTGACTCTCTGCACTTAGCATTTCTATTCAGTTAGTCCTGTGATATTTTTTTTTGTTTGCCTCATTTCTTGGCATTCTTATTCCTTAAAACCCCTTGTCCCTATTAAGAATCTTGATCTTCCATTTTGACCACCATTTATGTGACCCTTATCTGAGGTTTCTTAAGCATTTTTTCTACCTGTCTCAAGAGTTCTTATACATATTAAATCAATTCAGATTCTTTAAAACTTTCAGGTTTTTAAAAAGTAAGTATTTGTTGATTTTACTGCAACCTCTGCATATCAGGGCGATGCTCTAACCAACCAACCTATCTGGCCAGGGCAAAAACTTACAGATTTCACAAAAATAATTGTAAATTTAAATAAAGAGATCTGTAAAAAAATGCATTTAATTTTTATAAATAATCATTTTCTGTCACTTGTCATACCAACAGATAAAATAAGTGTTAAGCTTTGCTGCTACCTACTGAAGCATTAATACAACCAGGGCAGGCATGAGTTGAACTTCATCGTCAAAGGAATAACACATGGCCTCTCTTTCAGAGATCCGCTACCAAAGAGCCACTTTGCCACCAAGACCCTCAGTGCCAAGTTTGTTTTGTGAGCAAGGATACAGGGAAAGGGCATTGAGAGGGGTTTTCGAGGAAAATAAACTCTCTGGCTGAGGCATATGGTTCTGACCAAGTCACGGACAGTTAATAATTCTATCACGTGGCTAAGAACAAATGAGTTGTGATGCAGTTATCTGCTTGTCTAAATAGACTGACCAATTCAGTCAATCTGATTATTTCTTGGAGATCCATCATTTGGGGGATACAGCCACTTAAACATGTAATTCACTCTGCTGTCGATGCGACTTTTGGTTGTCCAAATGCATTCCCACTAGATCCAGGGAAGTGAGCCTTGTATTCAATTTCTGATTCAGGGAACTTTCCAAGGTCAACATTCCTTATGAAACACCTATAGCATGCTTCATAAAGGAATAAACTTTAAAAAATAACAATTTATTTGAAATTCACTAGAGTCATAGTGGGTATTTCTTTTTTAAATCATTTATTTAAAAGTGCAGCCATTTTAATGACAAAGACTACTAGGGCCTCTAATTTAAAATAAGAAGGACATCTCTACTGACTTGAAAAAGTTGGGAACGGATGATCTCGTTCAGTGATTCTCAAAGAGAGGCCCCTGGACCAACATCACCGGGGAAGTTGATAAAACACATCACAAATGCAAATTCCCAGGTTCCTGAGTCAGAACCTGTATGAGCAGAGCCTATAAATCTGTGTTTGGATTAATTCACCAAGTGATTCTGACACATGCCGAAGTGTAAGAACCATTCATCCAGCCCAGTCTTGTTGTACTGACGAAGAAACCAAGGCCCAGGGAAGAAAACGTTGATTCTATTGTTGAGTTGCAAGAACAGGCAAGAATCAAGTTCTGGCCTCACACATTTCTTCCACTGTTTTTACAAAACTCTAGAATATTGCATTTACCTGGTCCCTGCAGAGTATGCTCTGTACTTATTTGATTATCACCCCTACTCTATGAATAAGTTTTTTATTTCAACTTTACATTGAGAAAATGCTCAAACAGAGGAGAATGTCCAAGGTCCCACTTCATAAGGGGTAGATTCTGGACTTAACCTTCCTTTTTCAAACTCCAAATTCTGAGGTCTTTTAACCAAACTACAGTAACTTATCCACCTAACCACACCATAAATTCTCAGAAGGTAGAGATAGCTTTTATTTGCATATGCTTTGTCACATCTGAGTCAACAGTCTAGGGGCTGGCTTCCCTCTCGGTGAAGAAAGAACACAGTATTTTAGAAAAGGACTATTTCTGTCTCTACACTTCTGTGACCACAGGTGATTAAATTTGCTACTTTCCTAAACTTGAGCAGCAAATGCAAAATTCCACCTATGTCAGATGAGCCAGGAAGGCTATTTTTATTCTTCATTGTTATGTATAAGATGCTTCTGATTGTTACCCATTTATAGGTAGACTGTTGTTTGGATGTTTTAATATTTTAAGTAGTGTTCATTAATCATATTTCAGGCTGTGGGCTATGTTAGCAAGTGGTACAATTTTGAAAATTTGAAAAAAATGTAAGTAGCACATAGTAAGAGAATAATATGTTAAAATCTAGATTCTCAAGATAGAAGTATTGTTTTCCTTCTTTAAAAAAAAGGCCGTGGGCCCTGGCCGGTTGGCTCGGTGGTAGAGCGTTGGCCTGGCATGCAGAAGTCCTGGGTTCGATTCCCGGCCAGGGCACACAGGAGAAGCGCCCATCTGCTTCTCCACCCCTCCCCCTCTCCTTCCTCTCTGTCTCTCTCTTCCCCTCCCGCAGCCGAGGCTCCATTGGAGCAAAAGATGGCCCAGGCGCTGGGGATGGCTCCTTGGCCTCTGCCCCAGGCGCTAGAGTGGCTCTGGTCGCGACAGAGTGACGCCCCGGATGGGCAGAGCATCGCCCCCTGGTGGCCATGCCGGGTGGATCCCAGTCAGGCGCATGCGGGAGTCTGTCTGACTGCCTCCCCGTTTCCAGCTTCAGGAAAAAAAAAAAAAGAAAAAGAAAAAAGGCCGCTGATAATAATTATCACTATCAATAATTGCAAATACTTACGGAGAGCTGAGTATCTTCTAAGAACTAGACTTTTGTGCACTATCTCCTATAATTCTCACAGTAACCTTGTGTTGTTTGTATTAGTAGTGGCCCCATTTCATAGATAAGAAAACAGACTTTTAGAGATTAAATAAACTGCGCAAAGTGGCAGAGCCTGTACATTGCATCTCCAGGACCCACTAACCCAGTGGCTGGATCTGAGCCACCAGGATGCTGCTGCTCAGAACAATGACTTCCTCTCCCTGTCCTGTGCCAGCCCAGACAGTTTCTCTTTGGGGTCCCAGATAAACAGGCTGATAGGCAAAGTCCACAATCTGACCACAGCCTACCACTTTCTAGATTTACATTTATTCCTTTTAGCTGCTGCCATTCAAATAATTCATAGTTCCATATAATTAGCCATGTCCCAACTCCAGGCAATCCTGCCCGTCCTCAGTCTCTATCACCTTTCCTCTCTCAACACAGCCTATTCCAGTCCAACCCAGTGCTTGCCAGCTCACTGAGAGTTTTGAACTGTGGTATCAATGATAAAAGTCACCACCCCAATCTGCAGTGACAACATGAACACCCTTCCAGTGGTCTGAGCTGTGTCTGTGGATGCCAGCAGTGGGGTGTGGGGTGTGACTGGTGATGCTCTGGTTTGTGACCTCTGTACCGCTGCTACGTTGAAGATGGCATGACCTTCCTGGGATGTGCATGAATGAGGGAGTGTTAGATTAGTATAGCAGTAAGGCTGTCCAACCAGGGAGAGGACAGGGCACCCAAATTCAAGCCACAGAGTGTAGCAAAAATACTAGATATTCAGATTCTGAACTGAACCTTCTCTTGAATGTCCATGGTTCTTGTCTCCAGCACTTGATTGGTGCCTATAATTATTCCATTGCACTTTTGACATTTCCCCCATGCATCCATATTATATATATAGTTCACTTCTTAAACTAAATATAACCAAAAAACGGAGAATTTTATTGTTTAAAAAAACATGGCAGTGAGACAACTAGGCTAGGAAAATGGGCAAAGGCAGTTCAAAGAGAGCCAAATAACACGAAAAGACGCTCAGCCTTAGTTATATTTGAAGAAATGCTAATTGAAAACTGGCCTAATATTTTTCACCTAATTGGTAAAATATTTTATTTTTATAACATTTACTATCAGCAAAACTGTGAGATCAATGTTATACTCTACTCCTGAGCATGTATGCATAGTGGTACTGCCCACAGGTACTAATAGTTCCATTTTAGTCTGTATTTAAAAAAAAAATTTCAATTACAGTTTACATTCAGTATCATTTTGTATTAGTTTCAGGTGTACAGCATAGTGGTATTCTCTGTAGTTTTATCTCAATATAGAGGAAATAAATTGGCACAATACTTCAGAAGCCAATTTTCTACTATTTCTCAGAATTTTAAATGCATATATTGTCTCACCCAGCGGTTCCAGTGCTGATCATTTTCCTATGGCTCTCTTCTCCCAAAGATGCCAAATATAGTTTTTAAAACGTCTAATGAAAAACTGTTCAGTAGTTTAAATGTAGAAATGACCTAGCAATAACCTAGAAATTCATCTACACATCACTGACTAAATACCTAACTAAATCCCCCCTATAGAGAAGGGACCTTCGTGTTGGGTGGGGCCAGAGCAATGGGTTGGCCACAGAAAAGTAAACAGAATGACTGGAGGAGAAGGGTGGAGGGGCTGTTGAGTTCTCCTGATCTCCATCCACAACCTGCTCAGTTCCCAAATGCTCACCTCACACGCACAGTGCCTTTGCATAGGTCATTTGTAGACATGTGCAAAGTGGCAAAAACTTGGGCCACCCGACGTGCATATTCCCGACTGACATCAGGAAAGAGGACACTACCTTCTTCTGTCAGTTCTCGTATCATAAACACGTGGCCTTTTGCATCTATTTAGTGTCACATTTTCTGCATATTCGTGCTTATAGTTTTGATAGCACTATTTATAATAGCCCCCTCTGACCCCCGAGCACAATGCTGAAGTGTTGTCTGCTATTCATGAGCACAAGAGGGCTGTGATGTGTCTTCCAGAGAAAATAAGTGTATGATATCAACTTTGTTCGGGCATGAGTTACAGTGCTGGTGGCCATGAATTCCATGTTAATAAATCAGCAATATATATATCAAATAAGGTGCTTTGGACAAAAAAATACATAAAGCAAGGTTAGGTATTGATCACTTGACGAAAATGTGACCAGCGGCTGGCAGGAAATAAGCCCCATATTTCCTCTAGCAGTAACGGTTCCATTGCTTACGTCAGAGCTCTTGGCAACTTTCCAGAATGAAACTGCTATGAGCAAAGAGACTTGACAGCAGCACAGAAAAGAACACCTGTGTCCAGGTAACTTCTGAGGATGCAGAGCATCACTGAGCTGAAAACCGGTCGGTCCCTTCCATGGAGTCTCGGTCCCTTGCATGGGGACCAAACTGAACAGACCCCACCACAGAGGCGTGTGTGTGTGGTGGGGGGGACAGGTGGTCTAATTCAGGGGTCGGAAGGAGAATGTGATCAGATTTACGATCTATTGCACCAGCTAGAGTGGAGATGGTCCAAGTCAGCAAGAAAGTCTGACTGGTCCTGGCCCAGCTGGACGCCCCTTCTTGAACACCAGTATATAAAACCCGGCCACCAGACTAGCTAGAGACCCCCGAGAATCCAGACAATGGCATAAGGCTCTCTCCCTGTCACCATGCGGTCTTGACTTGTTTCTGATATACCGAGAGCCTTCCTGACGAACAACAGGGAGAAACCCCAAAAGACTAACCATCCACCCAAATTAGATGGAGTTCATTAAAGATGTTTTTCCAACTAAGCGAAACCACCTTAACTCTCAACAATGACTTTGCAAGACTTTCAGTTTTATCTCCTTTCTCCTTACCCCACCATCCCATCTACCAAGCACAGCAGAGAAAGAACTAATTGGAAAATACGGTGAGTTATAAAAAAGCTACAGTTCCCTATACATTTGAGCGTATCATAAAAAAAATTGGAAATGTGGCCATAATTCTATGAAATATTTAAAGGAAGGAAGGAGCTTACATTTGCTAACATAAAAATATGTCCAAAATGTATATTTTAAATTTTAAAAAGCTAGTTTCAGGACATTATATATAATGCATATAAAATAATCTGTAAATTAAAAATATGGCCATACATACGTTTCCTATAAATGCACAGAATATTTCTGGAAAGATGCACAGAAAAATATTTTTTAAATACTTTAGACTTTAAGGTTTGTAAAGGCAGGGATTATGTCTTCTCCCAACTGCTTGCTGTGCCCAGCATGCTGACTTGCCTGTATTATGCACTTTTTAAATATTTGTGGAATGGCCTGGCCTGAGGTGGTGCAGCGGATACAGCGCCGGCCTGGAATGCTAAGGTCACTGGTTCAAAACCTTGCCCTTGTCTGGTCTAGGCACATACTAGAAGCAAGTACTTCGAGTTGATGCTTCTTCCTTCTTTCACACACACTCTCCTCTCTCTCTAAAATAAAAGGAAATCAATAAGAATATAAATATTTGTTAAATGAACAAAGGAATTAATAAGTAACCAAATAAAAATGAGATGAGAGGAGCACCATGAGGCTTTTCTTTACATTTTTATATCCTCTGTTGTTGGCACCTGTTAGTGTAAGCACCTGTTACATTCAGAATAATTAAAAAAAAATCTAAAGTGATTACACCTCTGTTTATTCTTCAAAGGCTGCTAAGCTTCTTTAAATGTCACAAGGATATTCTCCATTCTCTAGTAACTATTTTATCTCCTCACACCCCTCTTTCTAATCCACAGAGAGACACAGAATGGTTTCTCTAACATCCTGCATGTACATTGGGACTAAACATTATCACTTATCTGATTGCAGATAAGGAGTCCTCAGCTGATCTAATTTTATTTCTTGTATGTACCTTGGATGCACCTGAGACATTAAACATTAGAGTCACCACACAGCTGGAATCATGACTTGCGTATTTGGGGTTATGGATGTATGGATGTCCACCCTCAGTCCTGAGTAGCAAAACAAGCCAGTCATTGGGAAAGAAGGCTGAGACAGACAGGCAGGGAGAAGCCCGGAACCCCTTAGAGGCACAGGGAACACTCAAGCTCCTGCCATATTCCAATTTTTTGTTTTCTTTCTGAGAGCCAGTTGCAGCCCTACTCTAAGGTCCCCTGAGATATCTAATATTTACAACAAAATAGCCAGCTCTTAGTACAGGCCCCCTGGAGCCGGTTTCTGTTCATAGTGGCTTTAGACCTCTGACCACTGCATCTCGCCTTTGCCTCAACTATAAAGACCGAGCATTACCACCCATACAGAAGACCTTTCAAGATTTAGCCCTCTGCATCCTCTTCTTCCCTCTAACTCCTGTACATACTCCCTGCCAGCCCCGGCCTCGGATGCCATTCCACCCTCTTCATTAGGACCATCGACTCAGTTCAGGGTTCATGTCCTTGGAGAAACCTTGTACCACCAATGCAGTTACCACCACCACCACTGCGTCTGGGGGAGAACCCCTGGGTGCTTCCTTTTATAAGAGGGGCACTCATCCTGTCATACATACCACATCAGTCTCCCACATTGCATACCCCTGCTGGACTGCAGCCTCCTTGTAGATGGACTCCTTTGCCCTTGATGGCTTTATCATTGGAGTTTAATGCAGTTAGTCCTCGAACATTTATCAAGTATTTACTGAATAAATTACACTTTTTGTATCCACACCCTATAGAATCTTAAATTTCCATGCATTAGGGGATCCATATTTTATGAATTAACATATCTAAATAAATGCCCCAATAATGTAAAAATCAGCCAACCTGATACCTTCATATACCCTAACGTCCAAACGAAAACAATACAGATAGAATTAACTGGTGGAGGCAGTGATCACACATAGATACAGATAACTCAAAATATATCAAATTATAGAACACTTGGAGAAGTAAGCTAATTACAATTTATTTGAGACGTGTTCGTCAGATAACCAGACATCTGACAAGAAAAACAACTGATAATTGCAGGCTTTCATAGCTTAGAGGAAATCCTCTTGAATCCAGAAGATAAAAAAAAAATGACAAGAAATATCTCCAACCAAAATAATGCTTTCCTCCCCGCTTTAACCGAAGTTGTTGTACTTTGTGTCTTTTTCATACTCAGCCTCACTTACAGCTGTTTTCTAATCTACTTTATTTTTCTGGTTTGAAAGAGGAAGAAATGCAGGTTTAGATAAAGTGATGAGGCCGAGGTCAGAAAAGGCAATTAGCAGCTGAGCTGGGACTAGAACTCCCTGCTTTGAGCTTTCTTCTTTGATCCAAACTTGTTTGCATCATTTTTTTAATAGTGAGTTTGCAGCTTCATCTCCGTGTCCTTAGCCCCTGAGCCCACCTGGAATTTAATCTTGCAGGCTTGCTGAGCCCTAGTCCCTGGATAGCAGAGGTATGTAAAAGCCCAAAGAAATTTTATTGGAAGCCAAGCTCACAGGCGGAAATAAAAATGACATCAGCCACGATAAATAAACTACAGTGTCGTCTTGGAGGAAAGGTTGGCTGTGTCTCGAGCGAGGTCAACTCCTGGCATCCATGTGAAATAAATACAAGGCAGCTTATCTTCCTGAAAGCAGGGGACTATAAAAACACAATTGCCAGAACAGGAGAAAATTGAAGCTGATTTCCATGGCAACAAAAGAGTTACATGGATGAAATAGGGGCCCATAAAAATCTATGTATGCTACATTAAAAGAAGAAAAATGGAAAGTAAGCAACAGGGAACTGGCATTCATCAAAAATACCCCCAGAGGGGCAGGCTACCAGCAAGATGTGTGGAGCTCAGGAGTCAGGAGGGACCACGCTCTCAAATGGAAAGCTCGGGTCTAGTTCCTGCAGTCCCCAAATGCCTCCGGGGTTACGGTCTCTCTGTACTAGTGTGGGGTACGCTCTTCATCTATCATGTGAATATTTTCTTCAGCAAACTTTTAGGGACTCAATGGATCTCTTGGTGAAAGTTTTGGGGCGAGGTTATCAGACACCTTAATAATGTTAGAGACCTCTGAAAATCGTCACATTTTCTATCCTACTACCCTTACCTCGGTTTGGTCTCCCTCTTGCCTTCCTGCTCAGGTCTCTCCCGACTCAGGTATATTCACCACCGTAGTGGATTAATTATCTGAATGTGAAGCCACCTGCAGCCCTTTCTATGGATTCCCCTGACACCCAGCTCTTCATATTTGACCCCTGGACGCTTCCCCATCTAATGTCATGTTCCCAGCACTCACAGTCTGCCTTTCCCCTTGTCTCATGATCTCTTGGAACTCCAGATCATTTTTCATGCTCCTATTATCTGTACCACCTAACTCTCCACGGCCCACCACCCTTCTCTTCACCTAGTTTTCCTGCATATGGAGTCAGAGTGCCTCTTCCAGGAAGCCTCCACTGACTGCTCCTTTTCCTTTCATGGGCCAGATGTCCCTGAGGACATGCTCCTTGATAATCTGCACTCACTGGTTACAAATGCTTATGACACGGCATTGCCATCTCCTGCCCACTTGCCCATCTCCTCTGCTAGGCTGTGAGCTTGCTGGGGCCTACCCATCATCAGAGCCCTAGTGTCTGGTGCCCAGTACACATTCAGTAACTACTGTGGACTGAAATGGACTCAAGATCAACACCCCCTATCCGTGTTTGCCCAGGATCTTGTTGCACGTCATTCCTAACATGAAGCTCATTTGCTTTAATAAAAATCCCAATTCAGCCTTAAAGAGTCCAACCACTTAGAAAGTTCCTTCACACTTTCACATGTTAGGGTCACATACTGCAGCCTTTGTATAACATTACTTTGTGTTGCATTACTTAGAATTCCTATACCCCCCAAACAAGCTCCTGACGGTTTTTTCCCATTACTCAATTGCTCAGAAAGACAATTTATTTATTTATTTATTTATTTATTTATTTATTTATTTATTTATATTTTTCTGAAGCTGGAAATGGGGAGAGACAGTCAGACAGACTCCCGCATGCGCCCGACTGGGATCCACCCGGCATGCCCACCAGGGGGGACACTCTACCCACCAGGGGGCGATGCTCTGCCCCTCCGGGGCATCGCTCTGCCATGACCAGAGCCACTCTAGTGCCTGGAGCAGAGGGCAAGGAGCCATCCCCAGCGCCCGGGCCATCTTTGCTCCAGTGGAGCCTTGGCTGCGGGAGGGGAAGAGAGAGAGACAGAGAGGAAAGGGGGGGGGGGTGGAGAAGCAAATGGGCGCTTCTCCTATGTGCCCTGGCTGGGAATCGAACCCAGGTCCCCTGCACGCCAGGCCGACGTTCTACCGCTGAGCCAACCAGCCAGGGCCAGAAAGACAATTTATGAAACACATATTTAAATACTCTGCATGTCCTTTCAGTATTTACCCACTACCTGGTGTTGCCGCTTACATCTCTCTAAATCTATGATAAAATGAGCGAAGGCAGAGAAATGAAAAGACCCAGAGAGAAGAAAGCCCATAACCACACAAAATCTTCTGCACAAATGTTCACAGCAGCTAATTTGTAAAAGCTACAAATCAAACACAACCCAAATACTATCAGAAAGTGAATGGATAAAGAAATTGTAGTATATCCACACCTCAAAATACCACTGAGCAATAAAAAGGTAGAAACTATTAACACACACAACCTGACAAACAAACTGCAAGATCATGTTAAGTGAAAGAAATCGGGCAAAAACCTTATACTGCCTGGCTCCGTTTATCTAAGATTCCAGAAAATGCAGGTCAGCAGTTGTCCGGTGTCAGTGAAGGGAGTCGGGAGGGAGGGAGGAATTACAAAGAAGCTTGAGGAAACTTTGGGAGGTGAAGGATGTGTTAATTATCTTGATTTGATTGAAGTTTTTGTGTAGATATGTATAACAAAACTCAGCTGGACACTTTTAAATATATGCATTTTATCAAATGTCAATTATACTGGAAGGAAGAAGGAAAGGACCAAAGAAAGTAAGGAAGGACTGAAGAACAGAAGGGAAGGGGGGAAAAAGGGAGGGAGGGAAACGATATTAATTGAAATCTTGCAACAATAATGTTGCCTACAGCAAAAATAACACTACCAGCTGAAACACATGTAACCCAGGGATACAAATCCCAATGCGTGACTAGAAAATGGAACCCAGTGGCATTTTCCCATTTTTTCTAATCATGCAGGAAGGTACTCAAAGGGCCCTAAGTTGAGGCACTAACAGGTAGAAAGCAACAAGCCGCTATTGACCCTAGAGCCTCTCTCTTTCTGGGCCATGGCAAACCCATGGGCAGCTCTCTGTCACAGAATCAAACCTTCGTCTATCTCAGCAGCTACTCAGAGAAACTCTACAACACAGGCCCAATACACGTCGGAGCTTTACTTCCCACTATCCCTGCACTGCCATCTAATTAAAACCCTCTACACCAGGTCACACAGATTGTCTGTTTGCTTAGCAATCAAGTCTCTTTTAATACAAGCAACTACATAGATTATCATCGGCTTTGCATATGCAAATCACCAATTCATAAAGATAATTAAATTACACCAGGAGCCCTACCCAGCTCAGATTCCACCTCCTTCCAGAAAGGGGTGTTTCACAGTCTTCTTCCTCCCTCCTGCTCCCACACAAAAGACTGGGATCAATGTGAGAGATGGGGTCACAAGCTGCCTTACCTCTAAGCTATTTGCAGACATATTTAATCCCTGTTAGACCTGGACTTATGTCGGGTAAAACTGCGGTCTTTCATTTCTTTATTCCTTACACAGGCTAGCACATATTCTTTGAAAACATTTTCTTTCTGGGTAGTGAGAACAGAGTTTGTTTACCAAGAGAAGGGAGGTTAATTTTTGCTGTGCTCCTGCTGAACTGGCCACGAGACCTTTATACTTCATGAGAACCAACACTCTCTCTTCTGTTTGCACCGTTAAACTCAAGGTTGCACGCAGCACTATTTAATGTACGAGGCACCCGATAAGCGTGCATGGATGAAATGTGACCACAGAGTGGGTTCGAAGTCCTGTTGCTTCCATAAGCCACCACGCATGCCTGGATCTGCTCTCCCTGGGGCTGGCTGGAGGAAGATCCCTCACAGAGGGCATCCTCCAGTTTCTACCAGGGATAACGTAGACCCCAGTAGAACAAAAGCAACGGCCAAAATTCAGAAAATCTCTCTATTCTTTTATGCCCCCTGCCTGGTGTGTGATCCCTGGATTTTCATTTCCTTGCATGTAAAATAAAAGTGCTAGGAATACCGGCACTGCCCAGGGCACCTGGTTACTGTAATGACCACACCAGAGGGTGTGTATGGATGCTTTGGAAACTTGGTGCTGCAATACCAAGAAAGGTGGCCAGGTTTTCATAATTAACTACTTGAAGATGGATGACAAAGATTGCCTGCAGGCCAGGTTTCAGGAACCGAGCACGGACATTGTCATTATAGTCCAGTACAAATTCTTCGCTGGGTTTTTGATGCAACCATCCTACTGTCCCTGTGCCACTTTCCTCATAGGTCCCAACCCCATCAGTACCCATTCTTCTCTGTGATCAGAGCAGTGACACTTCGGCTGCATGGCCTGAACTCCGGTCCTCAAGTCTGAGCTTCGTGACTGACAACTCTGCCATCTCAATTCAGACTCAGACATGTACGTGACTTGTGTGTGAACTGCAGGGTCCTCCATAACAAAGGAGGTTCTGGGGTTGTCCAAAAGCACTCTGAAATAACAGACCCAGCATTTTAAAAGTCTTTGTATGTTCTTTTTTAAGGTTCATAAAGCCAGAATTCTCACCTCAGTCATAATAATGAAGCCTGAAATTAGGTTCTGACATTGCAAGTGGGTTATATGCCATGACTGAAGTTTCTCTAAGTCAATGGAGAAGTCAACACTCAGTTAATCAGGGAGCAGTAATTTCCTACCAAAAAAACCCTTAATATTAAAGCTAAATTATCTATCGATTTAATTTTATCATCTTTGCTTGAAAAAACCAAGTGGGAAAAAAAACTATACCCATGATAAAGATGAATTGCTACTTAAACACCATACAATAACTCAAGGCACAATTTGATTACTACTCAAATTGGTCTTTAAGTCAAACAAGAAAAACATTTGTGAGAAAAATATATAGCCAGCATGTTTGGGTTCATACCTGGTAAAGACTAAACTATTAACTTTAGGTGAACTGATGACCCGCCATTTGATACCATCTTACAGGTTGCACGACATTCCAATGAGGCACTCAATCCAGCTCAGTCTTGAACATCAGCTGTAGACAGGATATCAGGCACGTAGGAATGCAATTTATTGCCGCTTCAAGAGTGATAAACTTGATCCGTGGTCGGATCAGACTGGGACAGTGGGTGTATTCATGAGGTAAAGCACCCTTCTCCCATCTATGACTTGGGGTTTGGCCATGTGATTACCTAACTCACAGAAAGCAGCTGTGTGCCAGTTCCAGCTGGAGGCTGCAAGAGGGATCCTGCGGTGTTAGTGCGGCCCCACAACCTCCCACCCTCTCCCCCGAGAATGGCGTGCCCTGGCAGGGGCTGCTTCTTTAACCTGAGCCCTAAACGAGAAGACACATTCTGGCAGCAGAACTGGCTATACCATTTATGGGACCTGTTGAAAAATAAAAATCTAGGGGCCTCTTGTTCAAAAATTTAAAAAATGTTAGACCATGACAACAGAACATTGAATCGTATGCAAGAAGAAAGACCCTTCCTTAGCACAAGACCCGACAGGACTGTCCAGATTGCTCATCCGCACAGCCAGCTGGCTTGGCGGCGTGCCCTCTGAGCCACAGTCTCGCGTGATGTGAACATAAATAGATGTTTGCTGTTGCACTCAAGTTTTGACATTGTCACTCAAACTTTGGAGTTATTTGCTGTAGCAGATGCTGACTAATACAGCCAGCAACTAAAACGGGTAAAGCAATCAGCTTTAAGTGTGTTTGTTACCATGGCAAACTGGGGAGCTCAGGTTCCACCCACGACAGGCAGCCGCTACTCCCTCCCTGCCAGTTGTTGCCCTGTGGGCATGTACCCCCTGCCAGCAGGCCCCCAGTGCTGCCAATCTCCCTGTTTTTCAACTCTAGGTGGAAACCTACAGTTTATGCAAAAGAGCTTCATTTTTAGCATGGGTAACTTAATTTTTTAAGGTATCATAGAGGGAAAACAAAATATGTCTGTTGTCTAGAGCTTGCTCATCACTGAGCCACGTGACCTCTTTCCTGGCATTGTATGTGCCGTAAGCAGAAGGCTATTCCAAACGAGGAGGAGTTAAAGTGACCACTATGCTATACTGTCCCAGTTTACAAGTGAGTCTCTCTCAAAAGCCAGAGCTTACTGTTCAGGCAGTAAAGTCACAGGGTTAAGAGGAGCATCATCTAAAGACATGCTGCAGGTAAAAGACTCGTCCCCTGCATCCTGAACATAGAATAAAAGAGAACTACAAGGTTCTTCAAGGCTGAGAGAACCCAATACAAGATGCCCTTCAGACCAGCATCAAGTCAGAGAACTCATTACTCTGACAAGCAAGATAATTCTATCACATACATGTGCACACACATTGCTTTAAAGAAATTCAAACAGAATTGGGCTTGAATCTTACCTTTATCCCCTTTGTCAAGATTCATAACTTTATTGGACAGTAGTTTTTTCATCAGAAATAATTGTGATTTTAATAGAACCTATCCTATAGGGTTGAGGATTAATTAAAAGAATGCATGTAAAGTCTTCAGTGCTCTATTTCCCACATAGTAAGCTTAGCTACTATTTTTACACTAATGGCAGGGATCCCTTTCTTTTATAGCTAACCCTTACAATAGCGTCTATCATACAGTGGCTATTTCATAAATATTTGCTGAATAAATTAAATCAATGAATTAATGCAATGTATTAATTCAAAGTCTTTATTGAATTCCTACTAGTCATTGTGAGAAATGTAGAGATAGCTGGGTCCAGGCTGTGGCAAATAGTATTTCATCTCCTAAATAGAGTTTTAGTATATTCAAATATTCTTGACTCTATTTAACAGAGCCATTTCCTCCCTGATTGCTAACAGAACTCCAGGCTTATTCAGCAGTTTGGCAGCTGGCAGTGTACTCAGCAAAGATGGGCTCTTCCCCCATGCCCTAGGGGGATGCATGATACATGTTGACTGATCTAGACTTTCACTGATCTAAACCACTCTTATTAATCCCTTTACCCTTTGCCAGTCATTGGTTTAGGGCAGGCATGTGAACCTATTCTGGTTAATGAAATATACAAGAATTCTAATGAAGAACTTTGGAACAATATTTTCTTCCCAGATTCAAACAAACAAAGAACAGGTACATAGAGGTGACTGGCCTGTTTCTTTCTTCCCTCCTCAAATGTGGACCTCTGGGGAGTTGCTGTTCGCAGCTGCAACAGTTATCCCGAGTGCATGAGAAGACGACCAAGAGATTCACAGGAAAAATAAATCTCCAGGTCTAGAATTGTTAAACAGTTGAATTATGCAATTCTGGAACTCTGTTAACTCAGAACTTAGTTAAATAAGATAATATTTTACTGCATAACTCAATTTTAATTGGGTATTATGTTTCTTGAAAACTCAAAGCATCCTAATCACACAATAACCTCGACTTTACTGAAGCCCAGGCTTTAGAGAATGGAGACTGGTACAGAGAAATTTATTATACCAGGTATGCCATGTTAAATGTCTCTGCTAAAATGCCTGTGGAAGTTCAGGGGCTGGTGCAGTCACTTCCAGTTATTGTGCCTGTCTTTGGTGGGAGAGGGATGGAGGCATAGGGTCAAATAAAAGGATCAAGGAAGACTTGGTGCCTGAGATGACTTTTGAAATGAAAACAGAATGATAGATAAAATTTCAATAGGCAAAGGCAATGCACAAGTTGTAGGTAGATAGTACATCATAAATAAGACATGAAAGTAATAAAATATAAGTCTTGATAAAACAAGTTCATGGATGACATAGATGTAACAAATTACTAAGAAAGGCAATAATATTTTTGTAACTAGAGTTGCCCAAAGGGATGACCAACCTCATGGAGTAGAACTAGAGGCATTCACACTGGAAAAGCATGGCCTTCTTTCATAGGGTAAGAGAATTGCAACTCATTGGAATTAATTATAAGAACTTGAGACTTCTATAACTTCTAACATTGAGATTGATATCAAGGACAGTAGCTGTCAACAAATACCTCCACATGATAGGAAGAATCCAAGAACACATGGTCTATGGGTCTGATTAGAAATTAAAACGCAGGTAATTATAGGCTTTTCTATCATCCTAATTGACACCTCTGAGTGAAAGTGATGGCCCAGCAACCATGATGGGTTTGGGTCTTTTCCATTGTCTCTTAAGCCTATCCCTTAACCATATAAAATCTATGTCAGAAACAAGTAACCAACTCCGTGACAGTTATAAATGACAGAGGTTAAGTATTGTTGGTTCATACTGCCATTATGGCACAGTAGGTAAGATATTGCACTTGGGTTCAAATGCCCCAGATTTCAAATCCTGACTCTGTCTCTTATAAACCATGGAACTTGGGATAAGTTTCTCAGTCCTTTTATTGAACAGATGAGTGGAGATAATGCTGACCTCAGCTTTTTGAGTGAGGTGAATAAAGTCACTGTATGTACATAAACATAAAGGTCAGAGATTGACCTCTATGAGTAAACACTCCCATGGTCCTTGTGGAAATGGTGGGAGGAAAGCATGATCTGGATTCAGGAAGCTGACAGAACTAATGTAACCACAGAACCAGCTCAAAATGGTCCAGTCCTGTTTCAGGAGATACTGAGTTGTTTTTCAGACACAACAAACCCAAACCACAAGTCATGCAGCCAAACCATGTGCAGAGGAGAAAATTTCCAACTTCAAGCTGCACCCAGACCAAAGGACCAGGACATAACTGGAACTTGAATGTAGGAACTATCTCAGAAGCCGAGGATCCATTGTCCAAAAAGATTGGGTGCTGGCCCTTTTACCATAAATGGCCAAATTCCAAGGTTCTGCAGTTAAAACTTGCCCCACTAGCACCTTTGCTCCCTGTTCCTCAAACTTCTTAAAAACCTTTAACTGAGTCCAGAGAGCAAGATGAACCTGAGGTACCACTGGGTCTCCTATCTTTTTGATCAGCATCATTTCAATCAATAAACCTTTCCTTACTCCCAAACCCGATGTCTTGGATTTTGGCTTTTCAAAGCATCAGGCAAAGAAACTTGGGTTCGGTTAATACTAAGTTTTGTTTAAAAATCAAGGAGGGAAATGACATTTATTGGAAACTAGAAAACAAAATAATCATGTATTTCCCAGGTTAAAAAAAAATTAAGAATCTCCATAGCATTGAGAAGAAAAAACAGTCCACAAACCCAGGCTTAAATAAAAACATCTGTCATTGAAGGGTTAATGATAATGCAGAAGAAAGGAACAGAGAGAGGAGGAGGAGAGCTGGCATTTCCCAAGCACACGTGTGTGGGTCAGACACAATAATAAAGAATTGATGTGTGAAGCATCTAACAACTGCACTCCGAGTTAAGCACTAAGTCTGCACACATATTACAAATGAAGGGAAATTGAGATTAGAAAGAAGCCCCTTCTCCCCACGGAATCAACTGTGATTCACAACCCACCACACCCTGGTTACGTGATCGGAGATGGAATGAGACCTGCGTTCTCTGTCGCCTGCTCCCAGACAGTGTCCCTTCTGGCTATTGTATCGTTCTGTGATTCTCTGCACTTTAAAAGATTTCTCTCCACTACAACTGCAGCTTCAGGTGCCAGATATATATATATATATTTTTAATCTCTACAGAAACAGACTGAAAGGAAAATATGTACATAAACACATTTTCCTTTTCAAATTCAGTCACTTGTGCTGTGCTTACAAATTGTACCCATCCATTATTATAAGCAGAACAAAACCGAACCTCCCAAGCCAGGAAAGAATAACAACACTGACGTGCACTGAGAAAATTTGTATACTGAGGTCTCTCTGTGGGTGGTTAAATTGCTATTTAAAAATCATTTAGCACTAGGCAGCCAAGGGGGGATAAATAGGGAGGATGTGGAAGAAATGGGTCCTTTTCCCCTCCCTATGAAAACAATCTTTTTGCTGCATGTACTAATATGATTATTTAGTTAGGCAACAGAGGTGGAAACATTCATTTAAGGGATAACAGATTTGGGGGGTTGACTTGTAGAATTATTTTACTTTGTAAGTCTATCAAATGTGATGTTAAAATAGGCTTTAGGATGAGATGTGGGTTTGAATCCTGCCTCTGTTCCTCAACCAGCTGTGTGGCTTGGGGAACAGCTGTAAAATGAGGACCCAGCACCCAGGTCTCAGGGTGGAGGAGGGGATCAAATGAGATAACACGTGTAAAGTGCCCGCTGGACAGTAAGGACTGAATAAATATTACCCGCTAGCAAAGTGGATTAGCGAATCAGGTTCCTTAGGCAAACACGGAGAACTGCAGGCTAGAGAGGAACGAACATGAAGTCTAGCAGCAAGAGTGCTGGCATTCACTGCCGGGTGATTCTCACACAGCAATGCTCACCAATAGAAGTAGATGCAAACAGATCCTGGCTCGGCTATCCTGGGGAAGAGCTCAGACCATGACATCTACACGGGGTAAGAAAAGAAAGAGGGGTCCACAGAGATGGGTCAGACAGAGCTTCCAAAACTTTTCATGGTGTGGCAAAGAAAGAAGTGATCATCTACTGTTTCGGAAGAAAGATTAAGAGCCTAGGCAATGACTAGCAGAGGGAAATGGGATGCTCAGTTGAGGTGAGAAAAACCCGCTCTGCAGAATGACATTGAAGATGTGACTTCACTGATTATGAGCCATCCATGGAAAGGTTTGCAAGAGGCTGCAGCAAACACAAAGACCCAGATGCAGGATTAAACTTGGCTATTTTCTCCCAACAGAAAGAAGGCAATAAGGTGTGAGAGGCATGTGTTTTATCATGAGAGGAGGCCAAGAGGGAAGTGCTTAGTTATACAATAGGGTATGGAAGGCGATATTACAGAACTCAAGTTCTAGTCTAAATTCATTGGAATGGTACTAGGATTTTAAGTATGGGAATAATAATGGGGTTTATGTTTCAAATGCGTTGAATGGAGAAGAGACTCTACTGGAGCAAGGAACTGGGGTACAATGATAGAGGGCAGTTTAGGAGACTATTACTGTGTTTTTTTTGGTGAAAGATTATACAGGTCAAAACAGATAATAAAGAAGAAGAGATATAAACAGTTGCTGGGTATGTTTTGTAGATTAGCTTGAAAGCACTAGATGACTGACTGGACATAAGAGAAAGGGGAAGAAGAACCAAGATGGTGCTCTAGGCATTTGAGTTGAGCAGCTGGGTGAATGGTGGCGCCCTTGACTGAATTATAAAGAAGCAGATTTGCAAGGGGAAATCAAGAGTCCTCCTTTTCAGAGTTTGAATTCAAGATTCCACCAGATTTCCACATAGAGATGTTGTCAAGAAAGCAATCAGACATACATCTAGGTGTTGACCTCCCGGAAGAGGGCATGGTAGGAGATAGAAACTTGGAGGCCAGCACGTGGGTGACTCAGCCACCAGTTCAGGTGAATCAATGCAGAACAAATGTAAGCAAAAATAGAGAAAACTAAAAACAGCAGCATGTGGAAAAAAAGCCCATCTAATACTAATACCATCACCAGGGCCTGAAGCACATGTCCTTGTTACCATCACTCCATGTTCCATCTTTACTCATCCTGGACTTTTCCCTAAAACATAGCTTCTGGCCTTCACAGACCAGTAGTCCATGCTTACTTCAGAGACAGTCATGATATTGGAAGATACCAACAGTGATCTTTCCAGCCTCCAACTTCCTATCAATAATGACAGAAAAGACCCATGGACTGACCACCGATCAGTTGCCATGCATGCACTGTGTTCACCTCTTTTATTTATTTATTTATTTAATACTCACATTTCAACCTGTAAGAATACTATTATTATGTGATGAAGGGAAAAACAGAACAAACCCACATTTCCCAATGACATTAAGTGTAATACACCAACTGAGCTACAGCTCTGAGAATAGAAAGCAGTTGATCCTTCTTTATGCTCCATTTTTTCTACCATGCCATCAAATGGAGTCACATCTGCAATGTCTGTTTCCCCAGTGAGAACATGATACATTACTTTGGTTGAAATGTATGAATAAAACCTCATCTCACAAATTCAGGAATCAAAGAACTCAGCAATTCACAGTGAGACCTTGAACAACTCACCCAACTTCACTACATTTCAGTGTTCTTCGTATTCACAACATTGGATTATATGAACCTAAGAATAAATGTTGAATATGTAAGTGTCTAGAATACAAAGCAGATGTTAGAATGGGTGGACAGAAAGCCATCATTCAAGGTCAGAGTCCTTAAAAGACCCAGAGCAGCCACTGATTTAATTAGAAAAGATTGTACTTATAGAAGAACCTTGCTCAAGGGAAAAGCTCACCATGTTGTTAAATTATTTGGTGAACTAAGAGCTTCATTAAGTCCAAACTCATAAACATTTACCAGGTTGCTCTCAATTTTAATCCAGATGTTAAATTTTTATCTTTCAATTTTCCCAAAGATATTTAGAGGGCCATCCGCTTAGGGGTTCCTTCTTAGACTGTCTCAGGGATCAAAGGGGTTTTTAGAAGCTGGAAGAGATACTTATAAAACTTCCATGCTAAATCTCTTTAAAAACAAAACAAAATAAAAGCAAGAAACTGTGCTCAGGGAAGTCATGTTATTTGCGCAAGGTAATAACCCTCCGACTTACCCCTACTAATTACTCAAACACATGTTCATTCTCTTTCTCTGCAGTTTGTAAATCTTTTTGTTTTTCCCACAGAATTACGCAGAAAAGCAAAAATTTCTCAAAATTCTAGCATATCAAACTTGGAAGGAAATTTAGCAGTTAAAATTACAAAAGAAAGAAAGAAAAAGGATCCTATGAACTTAATAAGAGTTTTCTCTTTCTCTGCTCCCACCCTCCTTCTATTTCTTTCTCTCTGGTATGTAACAAAAAGAACTCTTCTGAGTCCTCTTTACAGGTCAAATGTCTTTGGTACACTACCAATTTTCAAGCTTTGGGGATTTAGGGCCACTTGATATTCTTGAAAGTTATTGTGAATTCCAAATAGCTTTTGCTAACGTGGGTAATATGTGTCAATATGTTTATAGTAGGAATCAAAACAAAAAATAGAGGCAACACCAAACCTAGACTCAACCAGCCCTACAAACAGCACACCCAAACACACAGACATAATGAGAAGACAGAGAAGTGCAATCCAAATAAAACCACAAGAGAAATCTCCAGAAAAGGAACTGAGTGATATGAAAATAACCAAACTGCCGAATGCAGAGTTTAGAATAATGATTGTTAGGATGCTTAGGAATCTTAGAACAATAATGAATGGTCATTATGAACACCTAAATAAAGAGATAACAAGTATTAAAAAGGACATTAAAATATTAAAAAAGAATCAGTAGAAGGTGACAAATACAATATCAGAAATGAAGACCACAATGGAAGAAATTAAAAGCAGGATGGATGAAACTGAGGATTGAATCAGCGAGTTGGAGGACAAGATGAACAAAGGCATGAAAGCAGAGCAGAAAAAAGAAAAGAGACTCAAAAAGTCTGAGGAAACTCTGAGAGAGCTCTGTGACAACATGAAAAGAAATAACATCCACATCATAGGGGTTCCTGAAGAAGAAGAGAAAGAACAAGGGATAGAAACTTTATTCAATCAAATCATAGCTGAAAACGTCCATAAATTGATGCAAGGAAGGGTCTCACAATTCAAGAAGCACAGAGAACTCCATTAAAGAGAAACCCAAAAAGACCAAGACACATCATAATTAAAATACCAAAGCTAAGCGATAAAGAGAAAATATTAAACTACTAGAGAAAAGAAGGCTATCACCTACAAAGGAGCCCCCATAAGGATGACATCAGACTTCTCAACAGAAACACTTGAGGCCGGAAGGGAATGGCAAGAAATATTCAAAGTAATGCAGAACAAGAGCCTACAACCAAGACTACTTTATCCAGCAAGGCTATCATTTAAAATTGAAGGAGAAATAAAAAGCTTTACAGACACAAAAAACCTCAAGGAATTCATCACAACCAAAATAATGCTGCAGGAAATGTTAAGGGGCCTGTTGTAAACAGATTAAAGTGGGAAAAGAATATAGCAAAAGAGGAATACAGCTTTAAAGAATAAAATGGCAATAAACAACTACATATCAATAATAACCTTAAATGTAAATGGATTAAATGATCCAATCAAAAGACATAGGGTAGCTGCATGGATAAGAAAACAAGATCTGTACATATGCTGTCTACAAGAGACACATCTCAAAACAAAAGATGCACACAGACTGAAGTTAAAAGAATAAAAAAAATATTTCATGCAAATAGAAATGATAAAAAAGCTAGGGTAGCAATACTTATATCAGACAAAATGGACTTTAAAACAAAGACTATATATAGTAAGAGATAAAGAAGGTCACTACATAATGATAAAGGGAGCAATCCAACAGGATGATATAACCATCATAAATATCTATGCACCTAATATAGGAGCACCTAAATATATAAAGCAGACTTTGATGGATATAAAGGGCAAGATCAGCAGCAACACTATAATAGTAGGAAATATCAATACCCCACTAACATCACTAGATAGATCCTCAAGAAAGAAAATTAACAAAGAAACAGCAGACTTAAAGGACACACTAGATCAATTTGATTTAATAGATATCTTTAGAACTTTTCACCCTAAGGCAGCAGAATATACATTCTCTTCAAGTGCTCATGGTACATTCTCTAAAATAGACCACATTTAGGACACAAAAGTGGTCTCAACAAATTTAAGAAGATTGAAATCATATCAAGCATTTTTCTCTGATCACAATGGCATGAAACAAGCATTTTTCTCTGATCACAATGGCATGAAACTAGCAATCAACCACAACAGAAAAACTGGAAAATACTCAAACACATAAAAACTAAATAGCAGGTTATTAAATAACAAATGGGTTAACAATGAAATCAAAGAAGAAATAAAAAAATTCTTAGAAACAAATGATAAAGAGCAAACAACAACTAAAAATTTATGGGACATAGCAAAAGCAGTCCTGAGAGGGAAGTTCTTAGCACTACAGGCATTCCTTAAGAAGCTTGAAAAAGCTCAAAAAACAACCTAACCCTTCATCTAAAAGAACTAGAAAAAGAACAGCAAGTACGGTCTAGAGGTAGTAGAAGGAAGGAAATAATAAAGATCAGAGAGGAAATAAATGACATAGAAGCTAAAGAAACAATACAGAAGATCAATGAAACCAAGAGCTGATTCTTTGAAAGGGTATATAAACAAGATCGATGAACCTTTAACAAGATTCACCAAGAAAAGAAGAAAGAGGATTCAAATAAATAAAATTAAAAATGAGAGTGGAGAAATAACAACCGACACAACAGAAATATAAAATATTGTGAAGAACTGTATTACAAAAAATTAAACAACCTAGGTGAAATGAACAAATTCCTTGAAACATATCATCTTCCAAAAATCAATTTGGAAGAATCAGAAAACCTAAACAGACCAATTACAACAAAAGAGATCAAAACAGTTATTAAAAACTCCCCAAAAACAAAACTCCTGGGCCTGATGGCTTCACTGGTGAATTCTACCAAACATTCAAAGAAGAACTAATTCCTGTCCTTCTCAAGCTATTTTAAAATTTTCAGGAGGAAGGAACACTTCCAAGTTCCTTTTATGAGGCGAGCATAATTCTGATTCCAAAACCAGGCAAAAACAACACAAAGAAAGAAAATTATAAGCCAATATCCCTGATGAATTTAGATGCAAAAATCCTCAACAAAATATTAGCAACCTGGATTCAGCAATACATGAAAAAAATCATACATCATGATCAAGTAGGATTTATTCTGGGGAGGCAAGGATGGTGCAACGTTCGTAAATCAATTAATGTGATTCACCACATAAACAAAAGGAAGGAGAAAAACCACATGCAGAAAAAGCATTTGATAAAAAAAACTAGCATCAATTTATGATCAAAACTCTTAGCAAAGTGGAAATACAGGGAACATACCTCAACATGATAAAGGCCATCTATGACAAACCCACAGCCAACATTATAATTAATGGACAAAAATTAAAAGCAATTAATTACCCTAAAATCAGGAACAAGGCAGGGGTGCCTCCTTTCATCACTATTATTCAACATAGTACTGGAATTCCTAGCTATAGCAATCAGACGAGAAGAAATAAAAGACATCCAAATTGGAAAAGAAGAAGTAAAACTATAATTATTTGCAGATGATATAATACTGTATATAGAAAATCCTAAAGTCTCAGTCAAAAACCTAGTGGACCTAATAAACGAATTCAGCAAGGTGGCAGGATATAAAATCAATACACAGAAATCAGAGGCATTTTTATACATGAACAATGAATGGTCAGAAAGAGAAATTAAGGAAACAATCCCCGTCACTATTGCAACAAAGAAAATAAAGTACCTAGGAGTAAATTTAACCAAGGAGGTTAAAGACTTGTACTAAGATAATTATAAAACATTGATAAAAGAAATCAAGGAAGACACAAACAAGTGGAGGCATATACCGTGCTCATGGTTAGGAAGAATAAACATAATTAAAATGTCTATATTACCCAAAGCAATTTATAAATTCAACGCAATACTGATTAAAATACCAATGACATACTTCAAAGATATAGAACACATATTCCAAAAATTTATATGGAACCAAAAAAGAACACGAATAGCCTCAGCAATCTTGAAAAAGAAGAAAAAAGTGGGATTATCACACTTCCTGATATCAAGTTATACTACAAGGCCATTGTACTCAAAACAGCTTGGTACTGGCATAAGAACAGGCATATAGATCAATGGAACAGAACAGAGAACCCAGAAATAAACCCACATCTTTATGGACAACTGATATTTGACAAAGGAGGTAAGAGCAGACAGTGGAGTAAAGAGAGTTTCTTTAACAAATGGTGTTGGGAAAACAGGACAGCTACCTGCAAAAAAATGAAACTAGACCACCAATTTACACCATGCACAAAAATAAACTCAAAATAGATAAAGGACTTAAATGTAAATTGTGAAACCATAATTATCCTAGAAGAAAACTTAGGCAGTAAGCTCACCGACATCTATTGCACCAATATCTTTGCTGAATTATCTCCACAGGCAAATGAAATAAAAGACAGGATAAACAAATGGGACTATATCAAACTAAAAAGCTTGTGCACAGCTAAAGACAATATGAACAGAATAAAAAGACAAACCACACAATGGGAGAACATATTTGACAATACATCTGATAAGGGATTAATAACCAAAATTTATAAAGAACTTGTTAAACTCAACACCAGGAAGACAAACAATCCAATCAAAAAATGGGCAAAAGAAATGAATAGACACTTCTGCAAAGAGGACATACAGATGGCCAATAGACATATAAAAAATGTTCAACATCACTAATCATTAGAGAAATTCAAATTAAAACCACAATGAGAGCCTGACCTGTGGTGGCACAGTGGATAAAGCGGCGAACTGGAATGCTGAGGTCACCAGTTTGAAACCCTGGGCCTGCCTGGTCAAGGCACATATGGGAGTTGATGCTTCCTGCTCCTCCCTTTTCTCTCTCTCTCTCTCATTCTCTCTCTCTCTCTCTCTCCTGTCTAAAATGAATAAATAAATTCTTTAAAAAAAAAAACCCACAATGAGATACCACCTCACACCAGTCAGAATGGCGCTCATTGACAAAACAACACACGATAGGTGCTGGTGAGGATGTGGAGAAAGGGGAACCCTCCTCCACTGCTGGTGGGAATGTAGACTGGTGCAGCCACTGTGGAAAACAGTATGGAGATTCCTCAAAAAATTAGAAATGGAACTACCCTTTGACCCAGCCATCCCACTTATAGGAATATATCCCAAGGACACCATATCACAGACTGAAAAAAAGAAATGCACCCCCATGTTTATGGCAGCATTGTTCACAATAGTGAAGATCTGGAAACAGCCCAAGTGTCCGTCAGTGGACGAGTGGATGGAAAAGCTGTGGTACATATATACAATGGAATACTATGGGGCTGTGAAAAAGAAGGAAATATTACCTTTTGCAACAACATGGATGGACCTAGAACCTATTATGTTGAGTGAAATAAGCCAGGCAGAGAAAGAAAAATATCATATGACCTCACTCATTTGAGGAATCCAAGAAATAATGAGAACTGAGGAACGAAATTGATACAGAGGAGGGATCAAAGGGACCAGAGGAAAAGAGGACAGAGGGAAAGGGGATGATAGGATGGGATAAACCTGAAGGGAAGGGGGATGGCGCTGTAGGGAGGGGGCAAAGGAGATGTTGAGGGGAATAGGGGGGAGGGAGGAGGCATTTGGGGTGACCCTAGAATCTATGTAAACACAATTAATTAAATTTAAAAAAGTAAATAAAAAAATTTTAAAAATCAATATTTATACATTTAAATTATATTCAATCTCATACATTAATATTGATATAAAGTACTTTTTAAAACCAATTTGCAAAATAATTTAGTTAACATGTCATTGTTTTTACATTTTTGTGTATCTCTTTAATTATGCCTTAATACAAACAGCAGAATTCTTATATTGGCCACGATATTCTACTTTGGTGAAATGCATAAATAAAATCTCATCTCACAAATATATGTAGATGAAAAAGGGACAAGTCTTTTAATAACTTCTTCAACATAATAATGGATTCTCTACTTAGCTACTACACTAGAAGTCAGTAGATGGTACATTTTTAAGGCTTATTACAATGTGAATTAGGAAATCAAACTAATGAAATTTCACGTTATATTATGTTAAAATCCATTAGTCATCTTGTACTTTGATTGAATCTTTTACCCATGCATAGTTTTGTAACATTTTATCAGACTAATGCAAAACCTTTTAAATGTTGACCATTTTATTATGACCTACCCAAAGCCACATTTGTTAATATTACCACTCATCTCATCAGAACAGGCTGAACGCCAGGAATTTGATAAGCTCACTGTGGAGGCAGATACAAGTATTCCAAAATCCTAAATTTTGCTTCAAGTACAAAATTTTCTCATTGGCATCACACACTATCAAGTTATTTTCCTTGAAGTGACAAGCTCGCTTTATTTGAGAAAACACCCACTAAATAAGCTATGGTTATGCAAACTTGAGCATGTGTCTTTTTTTCCCCACTTAAATGGAGTTCCACAAAAAAGCTGCTACTTCGGTTTGTAGTTCAAAAAGCCGTATGGGTGATTTTTCCTGAGATAGTCATCATCCGTAAACATGCAGCAAAAACGCTTTACATATACTTCCCAAACCATCGCACAGAATACTAAAAAGATGTGTTCCGAAAGGTCTAGATTTAATAGTATTAATCATTTTTACCACTTCACAAAGGACATTCCTAAGTGAAACAGTTTGTTGTTTTTTGTTTGTTTGTTTTTAATACACAGCTATTGCATGCTAGTGAAGAACACAATGACTCCTAGTATGGTTTGGTGTCAATGCCTTGAAATTTTATACTAAAGCAACACAAAATTTCCCCACCATTGTTTTGCACCATCAGGCAAATATCAACATAGTGAAAAAGAAAAAAACAGTGCCCTGGTGTCATTACGAATCACACAGAGCTGCTTGGTACAATGTGACGCAGATCTTTTATTTTCTTTGTTTTGTTTTTTAAATTTATTGGGATGGCATGGTTTGCCAAACCATACAGGTTTCAATGGAATAACTCAATATAACACCATTATACACTGCATCGTATACCCTCCACCCCAAGCAAAGTTTCTTCCCATCCCGCTCCCCCCAACCCCTGCCCCTACCTCCACCCGCCCTTTCCCTCTGGCTAGTGCCACCCAGGTCTCCGTGTTAGGTGTGTAAGTCTTGTCCACAGTGATGCAGATCTTAGCAGGGAAATGCTGCCCTTCAAAATGGAGAGGGGTCCCACAGAGAGGAAGGGATTTTGACAAAGATTTTCAAGGACCAAGATATACACACTCACTGTGACCATACAAGGAGGCACTTCACACTTTTGGGTCATGGAGGAAGAAAAAATGCATGCCAAGGAAGGAGATATTCCTCTTTAACTCCCTACTTGGCTGAGACACTCAAACAGCCTGCTATCCCAAGGTCTAAAATCTAAGGCCAATGCTTCTTCCCCAAGAGACATAGTTTCAACCAGTGGAGCTGAGCAATTGCCCCCACTAATACCACCCTACCCTGGTAATGTGGGGCTTCCTACCCACCAGGCACTGTTCTAAGCACTCAGATAAGTCATCTCCCTTAAACCTCTCAACAAACCTGCACTGGAGGGGATGATTCAGTCACCATTTACAAGACGTCCCAGAAAAGTTCAGTGACATGCCCAAAGCCACCCTCCAGATAACGGTGGAACCTGGGATTATTCCCAGGCATTACGACTTCACAGTCCACTTTGTCAAAAGCTGGAGCCTCGTCCTTACAGACAAAATTCCCTGGCTGATTTGCAACTGCAATCTGGAGATCATCTTGTCCAATGGGAGAAATCAATCTCTGGACAATCACAGAGAAATAAGGACACGGCCCATTTTATTTTTTATTTACTTTTTAATAGCTTCAGAGTAAGGGACGTTCCTGCCTTAGCATAAGAATGAAGTCCTTGGTAATTATATACTAAAAGATTTTATGTGCAAGCCTTTCTAGGAGTACTGAAATTACTCATTTCCTATTAGAAAATGACAGCAAGCAGAGGACTCAGGCACACTCTAGGAGTGAGGGACGGCGGGAGCAGAGCAGGTACTTGACCAGATCCCAGCGCACACACAACTTGGTGCACCCCGCCCACAAACGTGTGCTCGAAGCCTGCCATGCTGCAAGCACCTCACTGTCTGACTGTCCTGATGGCTTGTCATTCTCCTTCAGCTCTGGGCCTGTGCACATGCTACTGCCCAGAACGGAGAGACCTCGTTCCGTCGCCATGCAGCCAAACCCCGCTCACTGCTCGGCTCTCAACTTCGATGCCCCGCCCTGCAGGGAAGCTCCCTCGCCAGGGTGGACTGAAGCGGCCCTTGGTGTTCTCATGGGACTCTGCATTTATCTCACCGAGGCACGATCGTCACTTTGTACCTACTTCTCTCTATCTAATGGTAGATGGGAAGCTTCATGAGGGCAGAGTCTGTACCATCCTCACTGTGGAAGCACCAGGATCTGGTTCACATAGGTGTTCCCAGGTGGTGGAAGGGAAGGACAAGCAGGGAAGGCAGGGAGCAGGCTGGTTGGGAGGCAGGTGGCGAGTCTGATCTACTGCCCTGAAGAATATGCCCCAGTGCTCAAAGGACCCAGCTACCCAGGACCCCCAATAGGAGGCAGCAACAACCATCCGAGCCCTCCGGGGTAAATCTTCCCTAGAGGAAAAAAAACCCCAGCGGCTGAAGTATGGCAAGCCTGCTTCTCCTTCTTTCTTTTTAAGATTTTATTTATTGATTTGAGAGAAAGGAGAGAGGTAGAGAAAGAGAGAGAGAGAGACAGGTGGGGGTGGGTGGGGAGGAGTGGGAAGTACGTATCAACTTGCCTCTCTTATGTGCCTTGATCCGACAAGCCTGGGATTTCGAATCCATGACCTCAGCATTCCAGATCGATGCTCTCTGCTAACTATTTCTAAAGGGACACAAAGGGATGCTTCTGCTCCCTTTCGTGGTGAGGTCTCAGTCCTTGTGTGATTTTGTGAGCCTGCACCAGACATGCACCGCACTCTACACCTTCCATCTGGGTATTACAAGGAACATCATTTCTTGGTGTATGGCTTTGCTTGCCCTCCTGGGGAGAAGCCTCAGGTCCCTATCGTCCTCTGAAACCCAGATGCTGTATCACAGCAGATACCTCACCGCAGGCCCTTCATGAAGGTGCTCTGAGTTGAATTAGCAGATCTGACCAGGTGGATATGGGCATAGTGGGGGAAGAAACTGTCTCCAACCTAGCAAAGACTCATAAAAACAGGTACTGTCAGAATCCAGGAATGTCACCCATAAACCAAGGCAGTGGAGGGTCCCTTGCAAAGACAGCAGAGGTGAGCTCAACCATGTGCTACCATCAAGCAATGTGATAACCCGTTTTTAAAGTTGCCATTTGTTAAATGCTTTCTGCATACCAGGTACTACAAAGAGGGTTTACATCAGTCATGTGTTTATCCCTATTTTACAGAGGGGATAACTGGAGGTCAGATACTCCCTTCAACTCACTTGTTTGGTTCAGTCACAGAGCAGAGCTTAAGACCCTAATCTATATTTCTATCATAGCCCAAGGCTTAAGTCTACACAACACTGCCTCCTTTCTTCTGCTGCCATTGCTCAGTGTTGCCCTCTGTGGTCACTCCTCGGACAGCCAGGAGACCCTGTGGCACCTGGCAGGCTGTGTGAAACTCTCTGCTTTGACATTTCATAGTCCTACATCAGATCTACCTGTCTGACTTCTGCTACATCTACAGGGACCCAGCAGATAGCCCTCTCCCTCTGTTCTCAGGAATGTGTTCTCTGAAACGGTAGGCAAATTAAAGGGCTGAATTGGAGCTGACCCTACCTCTGGCCCTATTAAGGTCCTTCTGTCTTAACAGATAGGAGAAGAAATTGAGACCCAGGTTACATTACACGCACATTATCACTGCCATACACCTGTTCTCACTTAGTAGCAATCCAATATGCTCCCAATGCTTTCCTCTTTTTATTTTTCACAATAAATATATAATTTCTATAATCAGTAATAATAAGAAAGCATTAAATATTGCTTCTAAAACTCACAATGGACTAGCAGTCGGAAGAACTAGACCTATGTCCCTACCCTTATTTCTACCAGCCCTGAATCCTGGAACAAACCACTTAACTCTCAGATTCATCAACTGTTAAATGGGACTGCTGATTCTAACAGCCTCAAAAGAGTTGTTGAAAGGATGAGCGAAATAATGCACATCAAAGTACTTGTTAAACTATAAACAAACCTGTGACAGCGTTGTTGTTATGTAACAACGAAGGTTATTACTTGGGAGCAAGAATAGCTTTAGAGGCTCAGCTCACTGCCCCATCTAACCAAGGTCTGGGCAGTCTCCTCCCAGAAAACAAATGGGGACCTGGATTCATAATGTTAACACGATATAGCTTCTTTGGGAGGTTACATAATCCTTTCCTTACCATAGATGTTTATCATTGGATGGATGTCTCCCTCCATACCAGACATTAATGGGGTTTAACTGTTATTAAGGGAAGGATGGGGTGGAAAGAATATAATGTGCTTAATTAAAATATCCTATTTTTCCAAAGTATAAAAATATCAAGACAGAGAATTACATTACAGAGGTTGAAATGCCCCCCAAAAGGAAAACTTAGACTCCCAAAGTGCTTTGTTAGGTGTATTTTTATTTTGATTCAAAATGTACATTTCCAAACTCTTATTATGCAGGATTTTAAGAAAGAGTAATGAAGGCCAAAAGAAGCCAAGCAGATAATGTTGGGTAGGAAGAGTACAGGGGACAGTTAAATATTTTAAAAAGCATGAACCATCTTTGTCCATGACCCCAAACTCTTTCCTTAGCGACAGTGATAATTTTTTTCCTCATAGGAACAATGGAAAGATACAGAAGGGAATTTAAGCAGAGGAACGAGTAGATCAAATTTAAGTTTTAAGTGAGAAATAACAGAATTAAGAGTGGCTTTCATAAAAGCTGAAGGTTATGTTAAGAGAAATATGGTGACTAGAACAAGAGAGGTGATAATTGTTCTCCACTCTATGCTTATCTAATTACAGTAGGAAGATTGCATTTGCTTCCAGAAACTGATGCCTCAAGGGCACTAGGATAGCCTGAGAGTCTTCCTACCACCCTGCTGAGACTCTAGAACCCATGTCCTATCAGAAACAGTTGAACAAATAAGAGGTATTTCCCAAGAAAGACAGTACATAAGAAATAGAACCATTTATTTCACACATTTGAAGGACTATCCAGACTTCTGGTCATCTTAGAGGTCAGACACTCTGCCCAAAAATAAAATGTGTGCATTTTGTTGCTAGATAGGGTCATTTTGTTGCTTCTCTCTAGGAGTCTGACCCTCAAGGATAGAAAACAGTTATCGAGGAAATATATATGACTATCTACATAATTTAAATTGAAAACATACCTCTGAGGTATGTTTAGGTATCTCATATAAATAACATTATACAAAATGTATTCTTTTAAGAGAATCTGGCTTGTTCTAATTAGTGTAATGTTTTCAAGTTTCACCCATATTGTAGCATGTATCAAAATTTCTTTCCTTTATAAGGCTGAATAATACACTGTATGTCTATACCAGTGGTCAGCAAACTCAATAGTCAACAGAGTCAAATATCAATAGTACAATGACTGAAATTTCTTTTGAGAACCAAATTTTTTAAACTTAAACTATATAGATAGGTACCTTTCTTATCGAGGTAGCGCCTGCACGTGCTATTTTGTGGAAGAGCCACACTCAGGGGGCCAAAGAGTCACATGTGGCTCTCAAGCCATGGTTTGCCAACCAGGGATCCATACCTATTCTATTTATCCATTGTTCTGCTAATGAATTTCCCGTGTACATACTTCTTGGCTGTTGTAAACAGTGCTCCTATGAATATCGGTTACAAATATCTGTTTGAATACCTGCTTTTAACTCTTTTGGGTGTATACCTAAAAGTGGAGTGACCAGATTAAAGGGTTAATTTTACATTTAATTTTTTGAGGAACCTCCATACTGTTTTCTACAAGCAGCTGTACCATGTTACATTCTCACCAGCAATGCCCAAGCATTATAATTTCTTTACATTTTCACCAACACTTACGATTTTCTGTTGCTTTTTAAAATAATCACTCTAATGGGTGTGAACTTCTAAGGGTATCACTTGTGCTAGATATGTGTGTTTAGAAGTCATAGCACAGGTGCAACTATATCAAGCTCGTATATGAAATTTTTTTTTAACACTTTCAACATTTAATAATTTAAGAACCAAAAGATGACAATAAATACAGTATTTCTCTATGGGTTTAAAGGATAGCAGGAAAATTGATAACTAGTTATAATTTTAAATTTCATAATTGACAATTTCAGGAATTGCCTTTAAAAAAAATAAAAGCAGCTTATCAGAGAAGAGAAAAAGTGAAGGTCAACTGAATATTCTACCATTCTTAATATGATTTTTAAACTTTCTCATTTTTTGGTCTGAGTGACCAGTAGCTAAAATGGCATGCTTCTATTGGGAATGACAGTCTGTAAATTATGGGTTATATTTACTCATCTCTGTTATAAAGACTAAAAATATTTTTTATAATATACACAGATTTGTATTTTAAAGTAATGGAATTCTATTTTAGGGTTGTTCTTAAGCTTTTAAATGTGTTAGTATAAGTCCAAGATTAGAGTCTCACTGACTTTGTACCATGAAGCTTTTGATCTTACAGACTGTCATTCCCAATAGAACCATGTCGTATATGAAATTTTGACAGGCACAATGTAGTGTGTTGAGAATGTACATCTAAGGCAACTTTGTGGTTTTTTAAGTCCCTTTAAGGTCTTCCTTCTTTGGGGATGCTCCAAACACTATGGGCTATCAACAGTTCCTTCTGTAGGTCATCAGGGTTCCAGAGGCATGAGTTTTTGGACTCACCTTTTCTGTAGGAGGGATACACAACTTTAGACAAATACATTTGGACTCCATGAGCCTTGACTTACAATGCAAGAGCGTGAACTACATGGCTTTTCATTCTTCTTACAATAATGACAAAAACTCCTGAAACTGCTGTTCAAGCCCTTGTGTAACCTACCCTGTCTCTCCAGCCATCACCCCCAACCAGTTCTCCAGTTCTCCCAGCCTGCTACATACACCTCTTTTCCCTCCCTCATGGTGACTCTCCTCCCACCACAGGGGATTTACACCATGTTTTTTCACACCTATTCTATTGTTTCTCTTATGAATTCTTTTGCTTTTTCTACTCACCTACTTAATCCTAGTCATTGTCCAGATTTAAGCTCATTGGTTAACTTCCAAGGGAGGTTTTCACCACTGCTCCCTTCCAATCTGTTACAAATCATCATTGAACTGCATACTATGTTTTAGAGTACGTCTGTTGAAGACACGTATTTCTTAAGGTGCTTTCCTAATTAATGTATCTGGTCCTCTGAACCACCTCTACCATGGGGACATGCAGCTGTGGCCATTCTCCATAGAAGCCTCAGCCCAGGTCCACACAGAGATAGATGGCACTTTTATCAATTAGAATTTTGCTTGCAAGGTTTTTAACCCGAGTAAGGAAGGTTTTGCCTGCTCAAGAAAAAGAGTAAAACTCATGGGCAGGGTTGGCTTCAGGAATCTCTTAAGACAAGAGACAATTTCAAGAGCCATGTTTTCAGATGTAGCTTTATTTCCTTTTGTAAGCTGTGGACACGAGATTTCTCTGCGTCTCCCTGGTAACAGGTTGAGGGTTCCAGAGGTAATTGCCAAAAACTTAGGAAGGAGGTTCCAGGGAGAAACATGTCAGTTTTAGTTTTACTATTTTATTAGCATTGGTGTGAGTGCTACGGCACTTCAGAGCAAAATATGAGCCCAACTGTGCCAATGTACATCACTGGAAAAAATCAGAGAGTACCCCTGCGGGGAGTTAATGTGCATTAGCAGAGAAAAGTGAGGCCAATTTGCCCTGCAGAGACTCTACTTCTTCTCCTTCCTGTGGATTTGTCAGGTGCCAGAGAGAAAACATTGCCCCTCCATCGCTTTGAGAGAAAGTAAAAGAAAACACAAACTTTTTTTTATCTCTTGATTTCTGTACATTTCTAATTATTTAAACTCATGTTTGCAAAGAAGAGAAACTCAGATTCTTTTATTCTCAGATTTAGAAGGACCTCATTCTGCAACTAGGCCAAGATCTAAGAAACTCTTACTATTCATTCATTCGTACAAAAGTCTTGTCAATGCCATCCAATCCAAGAATCTCTTCTATTATGATGTCTTCCACATTCAAGCTCAACCCAGATTTGTGGCTAGTGAATATCCATTCTAGGGACCTATTTGCTGTGTGTTCCAATTATTTAAATTTGATTAAATTCATTTCTACCCAGTGGAGAGCTGGAAGACAGTCAAGATGTGTATTAAAAGTTGAGAAAGGAATTCTGAGATTTTATGGTGGATACAGAACATCACCTGCAAGTAATTATGAGCTAAGCTACAACTCTAAATTATTTCCAAATTAACTTTTCTCTTCTGAATGTTGTTCCATTTTGCCAAAAGAATTCCTGAAAGATTTGCGGGGTCTTAAATATGAACATCTCTATTTTGCAAAATGAGCTAAGAATTCATTAAATTTCACCGGTCATGGTTCCAGGTTCAGACGGCCAGTGAAAGAATACGGAATGATGGGCAACCATGTCTTTCACCAGCTTTTCTGAATTAGACTCTGCTCTGTGTCTGGCATTGTGCTAAGTGCTTCAAATAATTTTCACATCCCATTTAGGCTTCACATCAGCTCCGTGAAGTAGGTGTTATTATTCCCATTTCACAAATGGGGCGAAATAGTCTCAGAGAATTTCAAGCCACAGCTATAGAATTAGTCACTGTCAGAGGAGAATTTCTGCCCTACTCTAAAATCCACAGTTTAAACGTTTGATTCAAAGTCTCTCACTTGGATAGATAGCTGCTCTTTCTGCAAGGTTTTTCCTCTACTCACGTACTGAGCTACTACTATGAGCCTCGATTAATTTTGGGGAAACGGACAAAGTTAGGAAAAAGCTCCCATGACTTTGAAAGGTCAGCCAATGACTTCAACACTTCAACGTGGAAGGGGACTTGACTTTGGGTGGTGAATGCACAATGCAATATATAGATGTACTATAGAATTTTACACGTGACACCTATGTAATTTTATTAACCAATATCACCCCAATAAATTCAATAAAAAATTTTAAGAAGAAAATGAGTTAAACAAGTACAGATATATTTTATGTAATATTTCCACAAGCATGTAGTGTGTTAAGTAGAGAAAGCAATGAAGACATCTACAAAGAAAGCATGGGAATCCACCACTTTCTGTCACGCTGACCAGTCTACTTGTATTTCACTTCTGGCTGCCTTTAGCCACTCATTCAAGAGGTTTAACCCTCACATAGAACACGTTCTAAGCAACACTTCGCGGTTGCATACACTGAGCCCTGCTTACAATTCATTGAACTAGAATAGAACATCCTCATGAATGCCTAATTTTTTCAGCCATTCATTCAATGAAAGACTGAGTGCCTCCTATCCAAGGCACCAGCCAGCTGCTGAGTACAGACAATGTTAACTGCTTTCACCACACGAGACTCCCTTCTGTGGGCCTCTGTCCCTAGCAACTTTGCAAGAGCCTGACCTAAGGAAAATTATAAAACCATTCTTACCCGTTGCACTGCTAAGTTGTGTTCTTAGCTTCTCAATCTGTGTGACAAGGACAATAGATGAGGGAAAAGCAATAGCAATGCTCCCAGAAGTTCCAGGCAGCAGAAGGCAGGCAGACAAGTCCCAGAAAACCAGTTCGCTTTTCTATGTAAGTCACGGTTTAACTAGACATGAATGGTAAAAGTTCTTTATCCATCCTAGAACCTGCCAGATAATGCAACACTGTGTTTAAGCCATGTTAAAAAAATATTTATTTACTGCACTAATAAATAAATTTACAAATAATAAATTTATAATAATAATAATAAAAATATTTATTTACTGCATAATAAATAAATAAATAAATAAATATTATGTTAAATAAATATATATTTACTGCACTAATATCACAATTTCTATCATGCATGAGGTCAACAATGTAGAGCCATTGCCATTTGCCTTGGGTTTTTGAACCAATCTCCTCCCCACTCAGAGATCTAGAAAATAAGGAAGTCAAAATAGGACTCTTAAGTTTCCACCTGCCTCTGAAGGGCCAGGAAGAATGGGCTTTCACTTATAAAGTGAAATCCCATCACTTAAATGCTTACCATAAAGCATCTTATTAACATTCTCAACCATCATATCAGGAGTACAATAAGAAACTGGATTTCAGAGAAGTTAAATAAATTTTCAAGATTATACTTGCTGATAAGTAGCAGAGTCTTTCTTACCAACTCAGTTTGGGAGCCAAAAATATTGGTATATCAATTTGACTACGTAAGATAAAAAGTTAAAGAGTCGAGTTAAATGGATAAATAGTAGACATTTCTGCATCTATAAAGTAGCGATAATAGCTACCATAAAACATTTAGTGCCCTGGCCGGTTGGCTCAGTGGTAGAGCGTCGGCCTAGCGTGCGGAGGACCCGGGTTCGATTCCCGGCCAGGGCACAAAGGAGAAGCGCCCATTTGCTTCTCCACCCCTCCGCCGCGCTTTCCTCTCTGTCTCTCTCTTCCCCTCCCGCAGCCAAGGCTCCATTGGAGCAAAGATGGCCCGGGCGCTGGGGATGGCTCTGTGGCCTCTTCCTCAGGCGCTAGAGTGGCTCTGGTCGCAACATGGCGACGCCCAGGATGGGCAGAGCATCGCCCCATGGTGGGCGTGCCGGGTGGATCCCGGTCGGGCGCATGCGGGAGTCTGTCTGACTGTCTCTCCCTGTTTCCAGCTTCAGAAAAGTAAAAAAAAAAAAAAAAAAAAAAAAAAAAGTAAAAAAAAACATTTAGTGATGCACCTAGTACAATAGTCATTATTCTATAAAGTGTTATTATAAAACGTAATCATAAATATGGCTAGAGCCCTTCACCTTGTAACCAAGCATGTGAAAAAGAGGAAAGAAAAAGAGAAAAATCCTGTTGCTATTTGAGCCCTAGTTGAGATCTAATAATAGCATCTGTTTGACTTTTTCTTGTTCCCATGCAAACATCCAGCTCCATGGCTAGTTAGAGCACTGGTTAGGCGTCAGAGGCCTTGGGCGTTAGGGCAGTCTAGTTAAGAGGGTGGGGGCAGGTGTCAGGATGTCTGAGTTCAAATTCAGATTATACCATTTATTACTTTGTAACCTTGAGCAAGTTACTGTAACTCGAACCTGCTACTTAGAATGAGGATAATAAGGTTTTAAAAATAATAACCCATATATATCATTTAACACAGTCTGAGAATACAGTCAAGTAATCCAAGGACACTAGGTTTAATTGCAGCCATTTACCAGCTGTGTGACTTTGGGAAGTTTACCTAACTTCTCTGTGCCAAATTACCTTATAAGTACAATGTTAATAATAATGAGGATGGGTACTACATGGAATCTTGTGAGGATTAAATAAAATAATACATGCACGGCAAATGCTTATAACAGTGTTGAGCACTGAATAACAAACAGTGTTAGTTATTTTTTATATTTTCACAGTCCCTTCTGTTAAGATCTTGGGCAACCTGTGCCCAACAACTTCATTATGTCTGGAACTTGGTTTCTACTTCTTTTTTTTTTTTTTTTTTTGTATTTATTTTTAATGGGGTGACATCAGTAAATCAAGATACATATATTCAAAGATAATATGTCCAGGTTATCTTAAAGTTCAATTATGTTGCATACCCATCACCCAAAGTCAGATTGTCCTGTCACCCTCTATCTAGTTCTCTTTGTGCCCCTCCCCTTCCCCCTTCCCTCTCCCTCTCCCCCCTCCCCCCCGTAACCACCACACTCTTATCAATGTCTCTTGGTCTCACTTTTATGTCCCATCTACGTATGGAAAAATGCAGTTCCTACTTCTTAAACAGAAAAGGTATGGGTGTTTTGTTCACCGTCTCTGTTACCCCTTTGCTAAGTGAAGGGACCCTGCCCGGGAGTTCTGGGATGGCCAAATTCACAACACCTGTCATTGGATGGGCAAGAGCCACAGAAGTTTCTTCATCACATATACTCACAGCCCCAGGGTGACACTGCACACCAGGCAGGGACACATCAGGGCTGCACTCGGTAACAAGAGGGTGAGGCGCCCCCTGGTTCTTGTGGGAGAATGTGAGGGGCTTGTTTGAGTTATTTTACAGGATAGCAGGGAGATGGGGGACCAGATGGGGTGTAGCTGGTCTGGCTGGTAGGGAAACTAGCCGGGTAGGGAGCCTTTCTCCCTGGTGGGGGACAGATCAGGTGAAAATGGGGGACCACACAGATGTCTGGAGCCCTGTAAGGTTCAAAGGTCTCAAGATAGCACAGGAAATTTCAATCAGTGCAATACAGTGAGTGCTTCTTGTCTCTAAGCGCCCACCCAGCTGCAGCGCCCTTAAAATTCTTGTTTTCTGCTACTCACACCTCTGTCTGCATCTCTCCCACTTCCTGTGCTCTCTGGTGCATAGACCCGCTCTAGTTAAAATCACCAGCTTAGAGGCACTTTGTGTTTATAACCATTTCCCTTAAGCAAAGCAGAAAGCACTTCTGCTCTCTACCCTTCCTAGTTAAGGGAAGTGAGGACCCTTTATCGCATGCCTGGAATTGCCGTCAATCCCCAGTGACCACGCTGGTAAGACGAAGGGCTCCTCCGGCCACCACGTGGCAGTAATAGTGCACCTGACCCACCCCCACTCAGCCCGCACCCCCAGCTACCTCCTTTGCCTCTTAAAAATATGATAGTTTTTATTTGCTCACTTTTGTGAAATGAGTTTTTAGTTGAGGCTATTATTTAAGATTGAGCCTGGTGCCCCATTCTTGTTGTTTTATTGACTTTATTGGGGGTGACATTGGTTAATAGAATTATATAGCTTTCAGGTGCACAATTCTATCATCCCTCATCTGTATGTTGTACTGTGTGTTCACCACCCCAAGTCTCCATCCATCACCATTGACCCCCCGCACTCTCTTCTGCCTCCGCTCACCCCCTTGCCTCTGGCAATCACCGTACTGTTTGTTGTCTGTGTCTGTGAGTTTTCCACTTTCCTTGTGTAATCCCTTCACCTTTTCCACCCAGACGCCCACCCCTCTCCCCTCTGACAGCTGTCAGTCTGTTCTCTAGATCTATGAGTCTGTTTCTATTTTGTTTGTTACTTTATCTTGTTCACTAGATTCCACACAGAAGTGAGATCATGTGGTACTTGCCTTTCTCTGACTGTCTTACTTCTCTCAGCATCATCCTCTCCAGGTCCATCCATGCTGACACACGGCTGAGTAGTATCCCATTGTGCAAATGTACCGGATTTTTTTATCCGCTCATCTGCTGATGGGCCCTTGGGCTGCTTCCAAATCTCAGCTATTGTAAATAACACTGCAATGAACATAGAGGGGCACATATTCTTGCAAATTAAGTGTTTCGGGTTCCTTCAGATACACTTCCAGAAGTGGGATTGCAGGGTCAAAAGGCAGTTCCATTTTTAATTTTTTGAGGAATCTCCATACTCCTTTCCTCAGTGGTTGCACCAAACTGCATTCTCACCAGGCGTGCACAACAATTTCCTTTTATCCTCATACCCATTGGAATTGCTCTCATCAATAATCAATAAATCAACAAACAACAAGTGTTGGTGAGGATGCCATGCCCCATTCTTGCCAACCCCAAGGTAGAAAATATTCTGTCACAGACTGGGCACAGAGAAAGATAACGGAGCCTTTAAAATACCTGGTGGTTGTACATTGCCTAGAGCTAGGTTCGGAAGCAGAAAACCCCGCTGGTTATTGCTAGTACTGCCCGGCAGCTGTCTGGGATCAGCTGGGAGAAGCTGAGCATGTAGTGTGTTACGGACCAGGCCCTGTCTCTGCCTAGCAACTCCTCTTCCCGCTTCTCTTTTGACCACAAGGGACCCAAGGGAAGGCGGTCCTGTCGCCATGTGGCACTCTCCTTTGTGGTCATTTTAACATCCCCTCCCTCTCAGAGCAGTCCCCCCTCCTGGGGGCCATCTAATATGACCCTCCTCATACGAGGACACAGGTCCAAGGAAACATGAAGATGGTGTCTATGGAGGTCATCATAAGTGGCTAAGATTCCGAGTGCTGATAGTATGTGTGAGCCAAGGGTTCAGTCATTTTCATGTTTGCTCACGAGCCACTGATACAGGGTAAGAGATAGTATTTATTTCCATTTTACTGATGATAAATCTATCACAGAGTGGTTCAAGTACTGGCCCAAGGAGCCACAGCTACAAAATGTTGGGTTGACGTCTTTGAACTCTCATAACCCTTTGACCCCCCCCCCCCGAAAGCACCTGCTACTGAGTTCACCTTTGAACCCTCAGTGGAACTGCTGGTTTAGTAGGTCTGAGCAGAAGCTCATTGTCACATGTTAAATTGTGTCCCACCCAAAAGTGACATGGAAACCCTAAACCCTGGTCCCTGTGAATATGACCTTATTTTGAAATAAGGTCCTTACAGATGTCATTAAGATATAAATGATGATGAGGTCATGCTGGAGTATGGTGGGCCCTTAATCCAATGTGACTGATGCCTTTTCCCAAGGGAAAAGACCCAAAGACAGACACATGTGGAAGAGGATGCCGTGTGAAAACACACGGAAACGCAGAGAGATGGGCCTGCAACAATGGCGGCAGCAGCTGAGGTGACGTAGCTACAAGCCAAGGCGTGCCAAGGACAGGCAGGAACACCAGAAGCCAGGAGCGTGAGCAGTGCTTTGCATTCCCAGCCTCCAGAACAGTGAGAGTACACACTGATGCCCTAAGCCACTCGGGTTTTGCTAGTTGGTGACAGCGGCCCTAGGAAACGAATCCATTTGTTGTGGATGTATTTTAAGTCTCTTAGGTGCCATAAATGCCAGTTCCGAGAACAGCTATACACACTGTTCCCTGCTCCTCCCCTCGGAGCATTTCCCATGCCGTTCTCCCTTCTCCCAGGGCTTCCCAAGTCCTTGCCATCCATCTCCCAGCTGGAGACCGTTTCTCCCAGGAAGCCTTTCCCGCCATCTAGAGTGGCTTAGGGAGAAGGACTCTGGTCCCTGGCCTGTTGTAGGGATGGGAAGGCAGAAAGACCACTTAACTGGAAACACAAAGTCTTAAAGGGACAGCTCATTAAACAAGAAGAAAAGATACATTATATAACCTGTAAAAAAAAATCCCAATTCATTCAAATTGTTTTGACAATTATTCTTCCATTTTTAAATATACAGAATCCCTAAATTGATCAAAACATGCTTATGGTTTCTTAGGACTACTTCCTGAGTTGTCTGTCTCCTCTGTTTGAACCCTAGCTGTAATGGGGCTGGGCCAGGGGTCCCTCATTCTCTGCTGTCCCAATGTTGTGCGCACCAGAAGTGCTTAACTCGAGGACAAATGACATGAAAGAATGAATGAATGAATGAGAAAGATTCTGTGTGGCACCCATCAGAAGGACAGTAATCTCAAGATCTAAACAATCTCAAATGGAGAGAATTACTTTCTAGAAAGTGACTACTGATACATATTTACTGTAAATAGCTACAAAACCAACATCTTAGGATCAGCTTTTTAGACCCCAACAGATAGGTCACCTCAGACAGAATCCAAAGGCTGAAACACTGTTCCCTACTCCCACAATCCTACTCCCTTTTGTCCGGACTATGACCCAGAATGACCCTATCTAGCCTGCAAAAGGCCATCTCCCCAAGGTGACACTGTCAGGTGGCCATTAGCTGATGCTTCATATATGCAAAATGTAAGTTCTGAGTCCTCTGATTCTTCACACAGCCGAAGACCGGCTTCGAGATGCCAGGAGTTGCCCAAGCAGAGGCCGCAGCCCGTTGGCAGGGCGGAGAGCAAGTGTTCAAACAGGAGGCGCTAAATGCGGTGGAGACACACAGGCTGTTTCCGGAACGACGCCTCTAGGCCCTTCTCTGTCCCTCTCCTTGGCTGCTCCTGTCCAATGTTCCATTTTAAAAAGCCAACTCAACTGTGGAGATGTACGAAGTCAACTCGGGAAAGGACAGCTGATGAGACCACCAGCACAGTTAGGCTTTCCACGTGGAACAGGTTTGGGGATGCTGGTGAGAAAAAGGGCAGCTGTCGAAGCAGGAGGTTTAGAATCTGCCCCTCCTGCCGGCCTTGTGTCTTCTAGAAAAGGCACAGATAGATGTGGGTACAGTTCTGCTCAAGCAATGCCTCCTGTTTGTCCCCATTCAGTGTGACGAGACAGGATAAGTGTGGTAAAATCGCAGATTTGTAACCCACCCAAGAGGATGTTACAGTGAGGTCTGACATGGACAGAATCCAAGCGGGGGAGGGTGTGCCCAGGCACACAGGCAGATCCCTTCTGAAGTGGGCCAGTCAGATGATGTGTTGATACAACGAGTAAGACCAGTGTTTCTGAAACTTTAATATGAAGAACCATCCACTGGAGATCTGGTGAAAATGCAGATTCTAATTTAGTCATCAGGGGTAGAGACCAATACTCTGCATTTCTAACAACGTGCTGGTCTGTAAGACGGGACTTGGAGGAACAAGCAAGTCTGACTTCCAAGACAATTCATGATCGGACAATTTCACCTACATACTTCCTGCACACCTTTTCTTTCCCTAAAACAAGGCACATTAAAAAAAAAGTTTTTCCATTTATTTGAGAAAGAAAGAGGAGGGGGAAGACAGAGAAAGAAAGGGGGAGAAAGAGAGAGAGAGAGAGAGAGAGAGAGAGAAAGAGAGAAAGAGAGAAAGAAAAAGGGAGAGAGAGAGGGAGAGAGGGAGTGGGAGAAAGACCAGGAGAGAGAGAGGGAGAAAGAGAAAGAAAGAGAGAGAGAGAGAGAGAAGGAAGGAGGGAGGTGGGAGAGAGAGAGAAACATTAACTCATTCCACTTAGCTATACCCTTTAGTTGTATACTCATTGATTGCTTCTTGTTTGTGCCCTGACTGGGGATCGAACCCACAACCTCGGCACACCAGGATGATGCTTTATCCACTGGGCCACCCAGCCAGGGTCAACAATGCACATTTTTATTACCATATTTCATCTTTTCAAAGATGCAACTTTTTTCCACCTTTTCACATCTCTGAAATGAGGACATCCTTTGCAATCCATAGTGTTCTCTAATCTCTGCCAGCCGAGCCAGGCTTGAGTCGCAGGGCGGTTGCCACTGCCTGGGCATGTGGAAACATCAAACGAGCCAGCACCGAGACGCCAGAATGGATTGCAGCAGTTCAGATGAAAATCCTGAAGGCAATACAGGAACACCCTTTTAACCACAAGCAGACAAATGGTGTGGGGAGGGATCAGAGCAAAGGGGACTTAGTCATTCTCAAGTATTCCCCAAACAGCCCTTGCAAGTGGGCTTGCTCTGCATCATCCCAGCGCCACCAGTATATCAGAGCCTGGCCCCTGCGCCTTTCATTCTTGTACAGGTTCTTTGAAAAGGCTTCCTCTCAATTGCTCTTGATGGCAGAGTGGGTGATGCTGTGTGGCAAAGACCTGGTACAACGCAAGTCCTGCTTGGCTGGCGGAGACCCTAAAGCGCGACTGATGGTCGAGTTAAAAGTGAGTCATAAAAGTTTCGCTCGGAATGGGAAGTTTTAGGAACCGCTTATCTGTTCATATTTTCTTTTCCAATACACACCGAAGTAAAGCAGGATGGACACGTCTCCCAGCACAGCTAAAGCGTGTGTAACGATCTACCCGCCCAGGTGTTCTGGATGGCGAGGACTGTGCGTCACCCTCCACTTGCCTGGAAGCGTTTTCTCTTCCTTAGTGGTTATGAAGGAATAGTACATTTTACAACTGGCAGCATCCTAGATTTGATTAAATGTACTAAAAAATATATTTATTGAGCACTTATGTCCCAGACAAGATGCCAAAGAGCCAATTCTCAGATAAATCTTCAGAGAGGAGCATTATTATGCCCCTACATGGTAAAAGCTCCATAAATTTGAGTTAGAATCCCCCCTCCACACACACACACACTTTACAGAGACCAGGGCAGCAGAAAAAGTACACTTCTGGTTCATGGTCAGATGACTTCTTCTATCCCTTACTTACTATACAGCACAGTCAGGTAGAACGGACATCCAATTAGCCTTTTCTCTAACTGACAACTTCTTCATGACAGTTGTCATTTAGGGGTGTACCTATCTGCCACTATCTAGGCACACCTGGAAATGTGTATTGTGTTTGTGTCACAGTGCGGGAGCGGGAGGTGTCATCACAAAGGTTTAGGAGTGAGCATGGGCAGGACTCAAACCATTTTCTCAGTGATTAATACAGTTCTGCAAGGCAGAAAGGTTCCTTTCTGAATGCCAACAGACACTGCCATCAATTTCACACCTTTGGTCAAATGCACCCCTCAACAGGAGAACACGTTTGATCCTCTACAATCCTAGTCCACAGCAAGTCTCAGAACAGACATGCATTCCTCTGGGGAGCCGCCCTAGCCCCGCCCCTCGATAGGGAATATGTAATCACGCCTCTTTCTGCACAGACCTCCTTGCGGATCTATCTCCACCAGTGCTTTACTCAACCTTGGTCTCAACGGCATTGGCTTGTGAGGCTTTTTAAAAGTAATTTACCTCCCAGAATTATTGTCCTTACCTCTAAAGTGGGGCTGATACCACCTACCTCACAGCACTCTTGAGAGCAAAGAGTTTGTTTGTTTGTTTGTCTTTTAAATACAAGCCCTTAGTAAAACGCTGCCTAAATGTGACAGAGTAAGGGCTTACCAAAAACATCCCCCAGCAGGGGCTGCTCAAGGCCAACAGTAATCCTACCTTTTGTCAGCAGCTTCAAATGGGGGAAGGGGGTAGGTACTGAATAATAACAACAAACCCATGTAATTTATCTCATTTTAAAAAAATATATAAATATATATATAACACCTAGAAGGTGTTAACATATTACTCTTTTACTAGTTACTGGCATCTTGATGTAAACTTGTTACATAATTAAATAAGAGTTGGAATCACTGTCCAAGAAGGAAGTTTTCTTCCTAGACACTGATGGGAGGTGACTGTGGGCTGTAGAAAAGAAGGATTTAAGGAAGTATCGCCAGAGGAAGACCCGCTGAACTTGACAATGGGGCTCAAGTCAGCCCTAACCCTTCCTGGGGCTAGGATGTGAGTCCTTACTCAAAATTGCTGACCAAATCCACTCATTTCTTTCACAAATCCTTATTGAGTGCCTACTATGTGACAAGTGCTGTTCTGACCTTCAGGAAACAGCAGTGAACTGTTAAGGATAATTTTAAAAAATAACTCAAAAGTCAGGACCCTGATACAGATACCAAAGGAGCACGTGTTCAGGATTTTATCAGTGAAAAGCCAGGCAGATGTTAAACCAGTTCAAAGGTGGAGTCAAAGAGCAGGCACAGTTAGTAATCCTCAATATTTAAATGAATTTGTAAATGGATGCGAATCGGGCTTCTTCCCCAGTAGGGGAGGAAAGTCAGAGCAAAAAACACTCACCCTTACTGGCTTACATCCTAGTGGAAAAAATCAATAAACTGGATAAATACATACAATATATAGTAAGTTTAACTGTGTGCGAGGCAGTGAAGGAGAGGTACAATTATCAGTTGGTGGGACGGAGAAGACTCTGAAAGGGTAAACGGATGGAGGATGGAGGAAATATGTAGATGTCTGAACTCTGAGGTCTTATTTTGTAGATTTAGGAGACCAGACTCCAATTCCAGTAAACTTCCAGCGCAAATATTTCATGCCTCTAATTTTATTCTGGTGCCGTGAGGGTGATCTGGGGCTGTTTTGTCACATGATTCAAGGCTCCCTTCCCAGTAGTCTCTTAAGGATGATGGATGACTACTGAGCCTCAGTTAGGGGGAAGTAGTGAACAATGCTAGGATACATGCCCACAATGCATGAGTCGGCACTGGAAGAAATCTCAGGAATAGAAATCAGACCCAGGGAGGTATTCCTCATGCCATCCATCTATCATGCCAGACTCTGCTGCACCTATTTAGTATTATCTCGGCGTCTATGTTTCTTCATTCATTCCTAATGTCATTCCTTCCCCCAAGGCCGATGAAAACCCGAGAGTTAACGATGTAATTTATGGGAGTGGTCCTGCTCTGGGATGGCTCACAGAGTGGAGGGGATAACTCCATGGACACACATGTGTGGTTGAATGACTCACTAGGCCACGAGGTATACCGCCCAGAGAGCAGGCATCAGATAAAGCTCATGACAGGAAGTGGATAGTGATAGGGCTTTTTAAGGATAGGTATCCTTTGAAAAGGTAGAGAATATGGGAATATTTAGTCCAGGCAAAGAGAAATGCACCAGCAAATGGTTCAAGTCTAAAATGATCCTTCATGGCAGTGGGTATCTGTTTTTCTGCCTACATACTATTATTTTTATTCTGGTAGACAACTCTGATTTTCCCTTAGGGAACCATTCATGCTCAGGTGATACTATGCTTTGGGATCTAGGAATGACCTCTGGCTTTGTCCTGGCTAATCAAAACTGGACTTCCTCCCTGGGCTCACTTGCCTCAATTCAAAAAGTTCTGAATCATTTGGAAAGAAAAACACTCTTTCTACAGAGATTGCTACGCTGTCCACTTGAACACATGGCACACATTGCCCATAGCTTCTGCCCTTCTGAAGTAAGCCAACCTCAGCCCATGCTAGAGAGAGACCCCTTATGCTGTAATGTTTTGCAACACATGAGCAAAACACATCTGGATAACCCACCTTAGAAGTACATTAAAACTTAACCAATATATGTGACAGAGAGATCAGTGATGATATAAATTCCAAGATCCTGATGAGAAGGAGGAAAATGAGGCAGGGAATAGGAGGATGAGGAACAAAGGAAGACTGGGGGACCACCCTGCTCTGGGCACACTGGGTGAGCAGAGGTTTCTCTGCACCTCACTGTGCAGATGAAGCGAGTGAGGAAGTACTTTGTTAGTGAGAACCCTTCCTTCCATCAATATGTTGACCTCACAGGGTGTCTCATGTCCCAAAATCTCATGGGTGTGACAAACTTAGTCTTCCCATGAAATTTGACTTTGTCTATTTAAGGGAGAGAAACTGAGGCAGAAAATCTGGCTGGGCAAGCAGATACCCTGGTGTTATCTCATCTAGGCTCGGATTGGAGCAAGGAGCTGGTTAGCCTTCTGAGGCGTGACTGTTATTTTCTGAGTCAAACATGCCTCTATTTTAATCCAAGAGGCTGCGACGATCTTTGCTCCAGTCAGGGTTTAGAGAGTTCACTGAATGACAACGTCAACAAAGAGATGTTCAATCTCCTCTCATCGATAATCACGTCTCCTTCCTTCTCATTTTCAAAATAAATAAATAAATAAATAAAATAACGGTT